>NC_091796.1:17480500-18085000 GCF_041296235.1 Equus asinus
CCATGGCTGAGTGAACTTTGTTCTTTGGCGGCCTGGGGTTTGCTGGTTCAGATCCTGGGCGTGGACCTACACACCGCTCATCAAGCCATGCTGTGGTGGCATCCCACATAGAAGAACTAGAATGACTTACAACTAAGATATACAGCTATGTCCTGGGGCTTTGGGGAGAAAAGAAAAAAAGATTGGCAACAGATGTTAGCTGAGGGCCCATCTTCCTCACCAAAAAAGAAATCCCCATATTGTACCCTCTGCTGGTTCTGCATTCAAGAATGTTGACCTGGTGAGAAGGTGGTTCACTTTCTGGAACTCGGTCTCCTTTGCAAACAAGGCAGCAAATCTCCAAAGCTCCCTGTGGACATTTGTATCTGGCTACAATTTGTTGACCTGACCTTCTATTTAGAGCAGGCCATTTTGGATTCCATTTGTGACACTGGTGTTCAACCTGGGGAGTTTGAAAACAATGGATGCCTTGGCCCCCCACGCCCATCCCCAGAGATTCAGCTGTCTGTGTGAGCTGTTTAACTGCCCCAGTGATAATAACGCACAGCCGTGGTTGAGAACCATCACTTTATAATCACAGCGTGCTGTGTTCTTTAGCCATGATGATGTGTGCCTTTTCAAGGTCAACAAATAAGAATAATAAAAGTTAAGGAACCATAGCCCAGGTGGTTACAGGAGTGACTGAGGTTTGGTAAACACTGGTGAAGCCCGTGGAGGTCAAGTGACCTGGCCAAAATCACCACAGGGGCCTAGGGGCAAGACTGTCTCTGAGCTTGTTTGAGCCTCGGTTGTTTTTTCTTTTTTGCTTTGTGCGAAAGCCTCTCAGACTGGAAGCAGCTAGGACTGTGCGCTTGTGCTCGTGGGAAGCGGAGGCCGCTCAGTCCTCGTCCTGCTGTTCTGTGGCCACCAGTTCTATAACAATCTTTAAAAACTTGACTGTGCCTGCTGCCTAAGCGTCAGGAAGCCTGACTGTAGTTTGTTCTTAGTCTCTGGAGTATATCGAGGTTGGAAAGTTGTGTTCACTAGATGCTGGTATTCCAACAATCACAGATAATATTTTTCAAAACTTAAAAAACAATTTAAATCTATTGCATGTTTCAGAAGTGATGCTTACTTTCTTTCTCCACTTCTTCCTACCCCCCCAAGTCCTCTCATTTCAACTCCAAGATGCTCTTGTATTCGCAGCTGAGTCCCAAATGTTCTGTCACAGCCTTGGAATGGTTATGGCATAGGCCAAAGAGAATTTGAGGCTTAAATGTTAAGGTCTGGCCAATGAGAAGGATAGATCAATAATGTTCTCTTCCAGCCTTGCAGTGGAAGAGAAGGGCAGCTCGAGTTGCAAAGCCCTTCTTTACCAGAAGCTCCAAGAAGTAGGCAGGCAGTCATCTGAAGCTGACTTTCTAGTGACCTCAGCTGTGGCCTGGCCATCCCAACCCTCCTTTTTATGTGGAAAGGTAATGCAGCTACTAGGTTCAGTCCATCACCCCCTTGTCGTTTGGAACGAGTTATTCCTAGTGGCCTTGTGGTTTGGGTCTCTGTGCGCTGGGGAACATGTTTAATAAAACCCACAAAATTCATTTTGACAGCTTTGGCCCATCTCTCCCAAAGTGAGGAGCTGCTCGTGACTTTCTTCTATTTTCAGTTTGTGTGTTTTCAATTGCAAAATCGAGCATTCCTTTGAATTCATGTGTGTCCTTGAAAACATAACAGCCATGTTTTCTATAGCACAAACTCTTCCACTCGCTGTGGCTGTGGATGTGTTTGTCCTTCAGGATGAAGGGAATGGTAAACAATAATTAGAAAGCAGTGTTTGCCCCAAGGGTCCTACAGCTTGAAGGCAACGGTGTAGCCCCCAAAGTGTGGCTGTATTTCACTGCCTCCTAGCATGTATTGGATGAGACTTATGAGAGTTTAAGGCCCAACACCATTTACATGCTACATGGGTTTGTGTGCTCCATGAGTCTGGTCCTTCAGAGTAATGACCCGGGAAGACACCCTGTCCTTATGCAGACTTTGTTCACTAAGAAGCAGAGTGGCCAGTGCAGAGCACATGGCTGGTGGGATAGAAGAGAACCAGGTTTGAGTATTTGCTCTGCCATCTCATAATTCTGTGTCTTGGACAGATGCCTTGACCACTTGCCATGCCTCCATTTCCTCTTGTAAGATGGGAGACAATAATAGTGTTCCCAGTTGATTCCAGAGTAGAGAAAATCTTCAGAGGATCTAGTGTTCACCAAAGGGCAACTGTTAACTGGTGGTGGAAGCAGTAACCAGCGAAATTAGCCCGTCTCGTCCTGTGGTTTGTACACCTTGTAAATCCCAAACAGTATTCAGGTTCTTTATCACTTTTTCATCAGATTTAGCCCTGGGTAATGTTTGACTCTTAGCAAAAACCTAAACCAATGTGAAAGAGTTGCTATTCATGAGAATATTTAAAAGAATATGTTGCAGACTATGAAAATAATTTCAATAGATATGTTCCCCCAAAGTTCTGAGAAATGGCAGGATTGTTGAAATAAATATGCAGCTGCTTAGAGTGGCTCCTTTGAAGGGCAGGCTGTTCATTTGGGCAGATTAGACTAAAGGACTGTCTGTGCCCATTATTCCATCCATACAGGACTTAAAGATGGGTGGCCCCATGAATGGAGGCCCTCTTGAACAGTTTGATAACAGAGAGGAAGCACATTTGGAGATTGCCACGGAAGAGAAAATAACAAGTGAAAATCTGCCTGGGAAGAAGGTGGACAGAAGCGGATGAGGTGGAAAGATGCTAAGAGAAGGCGGGCTTTGATTTATTTCAGTGGCAGGGCTGGGAGTCAGAGAGGACACCTTCAGGCAGGTTTCTTTGTGTACCAGTTGTGGGGGTGTCTGATAGTGCTGGAGTCTTGATGAGTCCATGACTAGACTCTGTAACCAAGGGTGACATCTGTGAGTTGCCTACTGCTTATCACTTGTATGGCAGGTTTCCCACGTGGAGATAAGCTGGTATTTCCGATGTTAAGGCAAAGAATAAAGACACAGTGGCTGTGCCCAGCCCTCCAAACACAGACCCTCCCTTCCTTTCATCTGAGGGTGACAGAGGATGGACAGACTTTGGAGTCAGGCAGATCTGAGTTCTCTCACCAGCAGTGTGACTCTGGCAGATTTCTCACCTCTCTGAGCCTCTTTTTGCTCACCTTTGAAATGGAAATAATTCCATATTTCTTGGAGGGTTGGTTTGGAATTTGGTTACAACCTGTGCAGTATGAGGCATGCAGTCGTTGCTTTATTTAGTAAATTACAGCAATCATTATTGAGGGTTATTTATGCATGTATATCTGTCTCCTCCATATGCAAGGGTGGGTGGCCCAGTAATGTCATCTGTCTATGAGCAAGCAGCTTCACTGAGTGATTTTGCAGACAAAATCTTTGACTCCAATGGCCCCAGTGCAGGTTGTCAGGCAGTGGAGAAATCTAGGAATAGGACTGTGTTTAGCCAGGCCGGAGTCTAAGAAGAATGAGGGGCTGATTCAACTTGTCCTGGTGGACCATTCATCTGTACACCTTGGCTGTTTTTGGTTGGTTGTCTCAGCTAAATGGCAGGAAGATAGGTCCACCAGTGAGTGGTGCACCATTTCTCAGCAGCTCCATGGTGTTTTGTTCCAGGATTCTGGGAAGCCCTTCTAAGAAAGGTGCAGTCTTTCAGATCCTTTTATACATGCAACACTTTGCCATGACTTCAGCTCCAAGTTGGACTCCACCATCCCTTCCTCCTCATACCTGCTTTACCACCCCTATGTGGTTTCTTCCATTGTGAATTGAAGTATATTTACCCCGACAGGCCTGGCCAGTGCAGGAACATTATTCTGGAAACCCTTCCCATTTTGCAACCAACCTGGGATCCTGCCAAATGTAGTAGTTATGGTGGCTGGCCCCATGGCATAGTAGTTAAGCCCAGCATGCTTTGCTTCAGAGGCCCAGGTTTGCGGGTTCGGATCATGGGCACCAATATACTCATGGCTCAACAAGCCATGCTGTGGCAGCGACCCACATACAAAATAGAGGAAGATTGGCACAGATATTAGCTCAGGGATCAATCTTCTTGAAGCAAAAAGAGGAAGATTGGCAACAGATGTTAGTTCATAGTGAATCTTCCTCACTAATATATATATATATATATATATATATATATATAGTAGTATCCGCAGTGTAATGACGTTTTGGTCAACAATGGACCACATATATGATGGTGGTCCCGTAAGATCAGTACCATATAGCCTCGGTGTGTGGTAGATTATACCATCTAGGTTTGTGTAAGTACACTCTATGATCTCACAATGACGAAATCGCCTAATGATGCATTTCTCAGAACATATCCCCATTGTTAAGCGATGCATGGCAGTACTTGGGGCTGATATATATATATATATATATATATTTTTTTTTTAAGATTTTCAAGTTATTTTCTATTTTCCTTTAATATTTTTGTATTTATAATAGAAGAAAAAATAATTTGAGTGCTAAAAGCCAGGATAAAACCTTTGTGTGATTTATCGTTATGAAGGTTTAACAATCCTAGCATAACACTGAAATCAAGTAACTATTTCACATAATACCTGAAGTAGCATATGTTCATTCTGTCTCTCCCTCTCACTCTGTAAAGTAAAATACAGTTATGTAAAGTTTCTCAGTGTCAAATTAAGTAATTAAACTATTGCTTTAAAAAAACAATCTGGGTAGTTCACAGGGACATTGTGATAAATTCTGAGCACTTCCTTTCATCCCAAGTAGAGACACAGACATCTTTTAATAGCCTTCAAGGTTAGTTTCAAAGGAGGATTTTTCTAAGGAGGACATGTTAAATGTGGACTTCTGACAGTTACACTGTTGGATGTAAGTGAACAAGAGTTGGCTTCCTCAAATTTTACATCTTTAAATTGCACCACAAAATTAATATAAAATATTATCCCATATATTTCTTAGATTTTTAATTACTTGACTCTAAAAGATAAATGGATCCTAGATCCACTTACACAAATCTTACTTTGAGGTAAGTGAGATGATCCATCAGTTAATTTATGGAGTGTCGGATTAATCCTGCATGACGTGAAAGTCGCTACTGACTCGGTTAATTCAGGCACTGTCCCTTGTTCTCAGCGGGCAGAGGTGATGATCAAATAGGAACACTTTCAGACCTGGAGACCCTGAGGTCAGCATGACTCAGGTCTGACCTTAGTAATCCTCAAGTCAGAAGAATTGTCTCCTAATGTTTTGGCTAATATGGATGCCTTCTGAACCTAAAAATGAAAACCCTGATGGTGAAATTCTCCTGGAAAAGGTGCTGGGTTGAGTCAAAGGTCAACCAGGGCAACACAGGCATTGCTTCCAATCCATCAGGGGAAATCTCTGAAAAAGTACCCTGAACAGTATTTGCTTCTGGCTTTCATCCCACCTTGGGCCCTGTGACCTGCTCTTGGCCAAAGACAGGCACTCATCTCTCTGATGGAAAATTGAGTTTCTCTCCGTTTTAAATAAAATCACCGTTCTCACGTTTCCTGTCCTTTTTCTCACCTGATGACATTTGGGCTAAGGAGCATATATTCAGGTGATGTCTTTGCCATAGTCTGGGCTTATGGCACTGCAGGTGCCACCTTCAAAGGTGGTTTTGCTAAACAAAGAATCTCAGACTAAAATCTGTAAGCATTTCAAAATTACCTTCAATGTCAAAAGAATGACCAAATGCCTAAAGTGTTCAGGGGACGATGGGAAATGCAAGAGAAACATATGGTTCCTGTTTCTAAGGAGATTCCAGAATGATTCTTTCACCTCGCCAATCACATGAAGCCACGATCCAGTGATTATCTTGATCATTGTATTGTAAATTCCTGTAGTGCACTGGTTCCCAACTTTGGCTGCCCATTAGAATCACCTGGGAAGCTTTTAAGACTACTGATGCTTCAGTTCCACTCCCAAAGATCCTAAAACCTGAACAACTGGATTTGTGCCGCCAAGGTTGATAATCAATGACTTCACATCAACCCTGTGAAAAGCCAAAGCTCAGAATGATGAACTGACTTGCCCGACATTACCCAATTAGTCAGTGGCAGAATTAGGATGAAAAAAAAAAGCTTCCATCCGTAGTGGACTTTCACATTAAATTTGGCAATCCATTTATCACACTGTGGCCGTTGTGTGAAATTCTTTGGTTATTACATTAAGAATCAGTTTCTGGGAAATGTAATGCAACTCGTTTAATCCTGGAATCCCTCCAGTGTTAATGGACTCTCTCCCCATGCACTCAGCTTCTGGTGCTGGGCGGGGGAAAGATGAAGGCAACCGGCCCCTTCGATGAGCCAGGACTGAAGAAATAGATTTGGCATCAAGCCTCTAAGGGAGTTTCACAAGAGACAAACTCCAGCCAAGATGGCACTACCTCTCTCCAGCCTGGGGGACCTGTTTCCTCCCTGAGGAGCCATTGTCATGTTCTTAAGATCTAGACTTGAAACGGATCCAGCCTTCCAAATATTTTAGATAACGCTACTTAACCTGAAATTTTTTTCCTCAGAGTTTGTGTTAACCACATTTGGGGTCTCCCATCCATCGTGGTGCAATCATTTTTCAGGGCCTCCTCTGGCTTACTTTTGTCTTTTCTTTTTCCATTTTTACCAACTTTTGTTTAAAATGAGCATTCCCCAAATCTGTCTTCTGTCGATCCTCCCTCCTTCCTCCACCCAGTACCAACATCCACCTGCACAGACCTCCCTGCAGCCCTCACTTGTTTGGCAAGGCTGCCCACATTTTCCAGCTCTGGAGGGTCCTCGAGCTCATCTCCCATGGGCCCTCGAGAGGGTCCTTGTGGCGAGAGGGAGGCACCAGGTGTGTGCTAGCTGGGAGGAGGCCAAGCCACCCATTCGTGTGATCTGTACCTTGTTATAGGACCACAGTCAGGCTTCGTTACTTTGGCTTCTATGATTTCCTTAGAATTTCCTCTTGATCCTGCTATGGACATGGTAGTAGGCTCTTTTTGTAAAGTAACCTTTTACTACTACTAATTGTCCCCTTGGAAAGTGTCCCCTTTCTTCTAAAGGAGCTTGCTTGCCTGCTTTCATCTCTCTTGTTCCCTTTCCTCCTCCTCTGCAAATATCAAATGCTTACTACGTGCACTGTCTTAGCTATGTCAGGGAACAAAACACATTCCCGTGTGTGGATCTTGCCTTCTAAGGTGATGTCTGCGTCGGGTGGGGGAAGACATTTATTTAGCACCTACTTTGTGCCAAGGATAACCTCATAAACTTTATGGAACAAGGCAGCAGTTTAAATAAATGCCAAGTACAATGTTGATAAAGAATAGAATAACTCCTGGTCCTATGCACACAACCTATTTAGGAGATAAACTTAGTCTTATAGTTTAATATGGTTGCGGTATATAACAAACATGATGGAAACACATACAAGAGGTGATCATCCTCTTTTTTCTGACAGCTGATCAGGAAAGCCTTGACCAGTGCAGATGACATTGGAAATGACCCTGGAGTGAGGGATGGCATTTGATGAGTGGATAGAGAGCAGACTGTTCTGTTCAGGAAGAATTGTGTGGTTGAAAGTGGATGAGCATGGATGAGCATGGTGTTAGGGAACAAAGAAGAGCAAGAGATTCTGTCTGGGAATGAAACTGGAAGTAGACTTTTGAACAGTCTCAAATCCTAAGGGATGACCTTGTAGATAATAGGAAACCATTCAGGTTTTAAAGGTTAGTGGTTGACACCATCAGAATATGTGTCAAAGGTCACTTTGGTAGAGTAGAGGACGTGTACAGGGGAGACTGGTTAGTATGCCGAGCTATGGGTAGTCTTCTAATCAGGACACGATGGGATTCTGGTCTCCATCACGGACAGGACTAGTGGAGAGGAGGGAAGGATGCAAAGAAAACTGGAAACTGGTTGTCTTATGTTTGTAATTGGGTGTGCTGAGGCAAGGAAGGCGTCACAGAAGACTGGGGTTTCTGGCTTGCACGTCTGGATGTGCCATTAACTAGAGCTGGACTATGCTATGGTTTAGGGTGAAAGTGTTGAGGAGCATGACGAATTGTGACTGGGACACATACTTCTTTCTCACATGTTAACATTTGTTCTGGAATCAACTCCAAGACAGACGTGGGTGGGATAATGTCACCCCATTTTATACCAAGGTAACAGAAGTCAGAACTGTGTCATCAGCTCAACTTTAAAACTGTGACCACAGAGGTGGACAAAGTCTTGAGGGAGATGGGTTAAGACCCTGAGAAATGAAAACTCCAACCTAGGCTTTGAAGGAATTTGGCTGCAATCCCAGTATTCAGGCTCATCGGCATTGAGAAACTGGTAACCTGTACTTAAGTGCTAGGGCTGTGGGCTGTGAGGCCGTTCCTTCTGGACTGCATTGATGACATAACCATCACAGGGTGTTGACAAAAATCACCCCAGATGTCTACTTCGCGTTCTGGTCAATGTGTAAACCCAGCCAGTTGAGAAAATATCCCCCTAAATTAGCTTGAGAAGGCAACTCAAAGTATTAGGGAAGGCATGATTGTTTCTTTAGTGGATTAAATGTTTTAAAGTGAAAACTGTTAAAAAAAAAAAAAAAAAAAAAGTAAATCAAGCACTTACTATCATTTGGCAAAGACCAAGCTGCATGTTCGTTTAAAATATCACTAATATTTAAAATTGATAAAAATGTTGCCCATGAGAGAAACATTATCCTTGTGCTTATGTATAAAGTAGATAATTGAGGAAGAAGTTTAGACCTATTTTTACAAGTATGGGAACACAGTAGACATTAAGAACTAATCATATTGACATTTTTGTAAATTCTAAGAGTTAAGCTTTTAGACAAAGTACTCTAATAAGAATGGATCTTAAAGTTTCCGAATGCAGTTTAAAACACTGAGTGTAATTTGTAAAGTCTCCCTTAAGAATAAGTGTTAAAATGTGCTTGTAGAAGATTTGTAAGTTGAATTCAATTCTTAAGGAGGGATTTGAGTTTGTAAACTTGAATACATTGCATATTAATTTTTAAAATTAATAAAAATTCAAAAGTAACTTTAGAATGATCTTTTCTGTATACAGAAACCACCCTTGAGTACAAAACACATATTGATAGAAAATATACTTTCCAGTTTGTATTTTGACTCTGCTTAAATAGTGACAAATGATTCCTGTGCCCTACCGGCCACTCTGTGGTTGTGTAGTTATCCTTACATGGACGTGCAGGTGCTAGTGCACGCACACACACACACACACGTGTACACATGCGTCTGGTCTTTGCTCCATTCACTTCCCCTGAAGTACAGGTCTTTGTTCTTCCTCACCCCACCCCCTACCTGAGCTTCCTTGAGGTCTGTCTTCTCTGACTTCCTTTAGGGTTTAAAGTCCATACCGTGCAATTAGGCACTTAATTGTATGCCCTCTCATCACAGTCTCTAATTCTTTCAGTGTGTGTGAGTCTTGTCTTCCCAGCCAGAGCAGGAATTCTCTCTTCTTTATTCCTCGCATCTTAGCTCCAGCCAGCCGTCTCATGGAGATGTTTAAAAAAAAAAAAAAAAATGAATGAAGAAGCAAAAAAATGTCTCTTGGGTTGACTACATTTTTGGTTCTTTTCCTCAATACTTTATACTTTTTTTTTTTTTTTGAGGGAGATTATCCCTGAGCTAATATCCCCCTCCAATCCTCCTCTTTTTGCTGAGGGAGGTTGGCCTTAAGCTAATATCCGTGCCCATCTTCCTCTACTTTATGTGTGGGATGCTGCCACAGCACGGCTTGATAAGTGGTGCATAGGTCCGTGCCTGGGGTCCAAACTGGTGAACTCAGGGTCACAGAAGCAGACTGAGCAAACTCAGCTACTATGCCACCGGCTGGCCCCTTCCTCAACTACTTTTAGGTAAAAGGAAGTCATAAGAGGCACATCTTAAGAATCACCCACATTGGGTGACTCCCAGAGCATAGCACGGGCTGAGGCTTCAGAACAGTGGTTCCCATCTTGGCTGCATTACAGGTTAGCTGTGTGAAGACCTTACTTGACACTCAGGGTTTGCCCCAATCACTCTTAACCCACTCAAAGGTGAGCAAAGACTTGTTAAGACACCATCCTTTAAGCCCACACTGTAGATTTCCTCCTTCAACCTGTGAATTCCAGGAACTCTTAGCAGGGGACTCCACTGGCTCGGGGATGTGAATAACCATGCAAAGCCCCAGCAGTCCGTGACATCTGAGCAGGGCTCAAAGCGTGCAGCCTGAATTGCTTTAAACCAGCAAACTGCATAGACCCCGCCCTGCTCCGAAGACTTTTTAGCCATCTCTTTTCTCAGTTGATTATATCCTTCTGTCAGTGTATACTTCCACCTGAACTTTGTGCTTAAGCCTCAGGCTCAGTTTTGAAGCCTCTAGTTCAGTGTCATGAATGCTATTTTTCTACGCTCAAACAGAGAAATGAGTTTTGACAACCTTCTGCTTTGCCCAAGTGTGGACTTCTCCTAAAAAGAGTTTTGAATTGTGGTCTTTCTGCTTTCTGAAATTTTTGTTGCTGTGCTTTTCCTTCTGGGCTGTGCTCAGAGGGTCAGAAAGGCTACCTACATCCTAGGAGTCGGTCCTTTTCTTTGTTATCACTCTCCTGTCCAGACTGGCACGCTTGCCAGCCCTCAGCCGGAAGCAAGTGTTGATGTTGAGTGTACCAGCCCCGTGACGTCTATTAAATTACAACGGCCATGCACTGATGCCAGAGCAGCCACGTGGAGTCTGAGCACAGCTCGAGACTACATTGTTCTCACGCTGGATGAGCCAGACCAGCCGTGAGATCTGCCAATTGATGTCTCAGTACCTTCCAATTCTTTGCAAACAAGCATGCTACTGCAGTTTCATTTCCTCATTTTCTTTGTGCTAGAGCATAAGGCCCACACAGTGAAAGCAGTTCAGAAAGCGGAGTGAACCTGACTCAAAGGGCGTTGGCTTGAGGGCATCTCCAAAGTTAGTTGTTTTGCATAGAGGCATTTTGGGTTGTGCCCCTGTTGAACTTTGCTGCTAACTTGTTCACAGCCCATGAATCCCCAGGGACTTTGGCAGAGAAGAGCAGAGCTGTATGCTGAAATTCACTTTGCTAGCTGGCTCTGTGGAGAAAGCACCTGGTCATCTTTGGTCGCTGTCTTGGCTCATGTATCCACCTAGGGTTTGGTGGATGATTTTCTGAGTGACCTTTGGAGGCTTCTCAAGAAGTAGCCGCAGGCGCCGATGCTGCTTTCCCAAAGACAGGTCAAGCTAGTGTAATTATGTAATGTGCATAAAACAAAATCCCTTCGAAAACACACACTTCAACAATCCTTTTAAAGCACATTACACCAATTCTGAGAGATTCCAAAAACTTTTATTGTTCTGAAGTTTTAATTGATCAAATATTGCTTGAAGATAAGATTTCCTTTGGCTAGAGGCTCCAGCCCTTTCTGGTGCTAGTGGGTATATTGGTCTGTAACATTACAGAGTGGTTTTTGGGAGTAACTGGCGAGGATCATAGAACCTAGAGCAATGTTAGATGGTCTTTGCATGAAAACATCTGTTCTTAGAAACTACTTTTAAACAATTTATTAAATAGTACTTAATATATATAAAAAGCATAAATCATCATACCTGAAGATATGAAACATCTCCATAATGTTAACACCCGCCCCCCCGTTCAACCTTTCCTGATTTCAACCCTCTCCATTCCAGTGAGATTTAACCTGAACTTAATATTTCTTTCCACATATTTCCTTATACTTTTATTACTTACTTATGTATCCCCTAAGTGACATACAGTAATGTTTTTCATGTCTTTAAGCTTCATATAAATGAAATATCTTGTTTATTCTGGTATGACTCTTTTCTACTCAGTTTGTGTGGAACATCCGTCTTGACCCAGGTAGCTCTAGTTAACCCTTTTCCACTTTTCTATGATACCCAATTGCTTGAATATACCAAAGTTGGAGAAAGAGTATTTATGGATGCAGAAATGTCTCATTGATGTTGTCTTTGTAGTAAATGAAAACATTTCTCTTTCCCAATCATATTGAAACACCGTTCCACATAACTGGATCATTGCCTGCATGGGTAGATTTTCTGGTATAGCTTATGACGTGGAAAATGTGTGCTTTGGGAATGTTTCCTATTGGGAGAGGAGTAGACTCTCTATAGAAAATGGCTTTGCAGATTTGCTGATATGATCAAATCTGATCATGTGAGAATAGATTGGACAAGGCTAAAAGTGATTTTTAGAGTAAACTAGGCCAGAAAGTGTGAAGTCCTTGACTAAACATGACAGGAGGGACTGAGAGAAGTATAAAGATTTAAGAAATAGTAAGAGGGTAGAAGCTATAGTACTTGATGGAGGAGAGTTGGAGATTGAATGTAAGGGAGGAGACAAAAATGATCTCTCCAGCTTTTGTCTATCAGATGAATAACGGAACTGTTCTCTAGCATATGGAATACCTAGGGAGAACCATTTTAATGATGATGAGGTGGATAATGATGACTTAGATTTGGACCTGTTAAATTTGAGATACTTGTGAGATATGAAAGAGGAGATGTCCAGTAAGCAACTGCACATATGAGTCTGGGGAACAGGAGAGAGATGTGAGCTGGGCCTGTGACTGGTGGATGAAGCCAAGGAAGTAGATGAGGCTCCAAGGAGCAAGGAGAAGGGAAAATGGCTGGAGAGAGAACCCATCAGAAAACTAGGAGGAGCCTAAAAGGCAGTGTGAGGTATAGAGTGCAAAAAGGCAAGGAGAAAAGTGCTTCCCTGAAGACAGAGGGAGAAGTTTCAAGAAGGAGGAATTGGTCAAGAGACCAGCCTATTGGATCTAACATGAAAGAGGACATTGGTGACCTTCAGGAGTGCCATGCCAGTGAAAGGATAGGGGTAGAAGCCAGATTATCTATCAGCAAAGACTGGATAATGAGAGCAAACAGGCAACAGATATAGACTATTGTTTCAAAAGATCTGGTTGGGCCTGAGAGAAACAGATGGCAGCAAGAGAGTAATGTAGGGTCAAGGAAAGTGTTGTTTTGAACATAGGAGAGGCATGAACATGTTTATATGCCAAAGGGAAAGATCTAGTGTAGAAGGAAAACGTGATGATGATAAACATGAGAGGAGATAATTGATGGAAGGGATGGGATCGAAAACAAAAGGGGAAAGATCAAGTTTGGATAAGAGCAGAGATTCCTTTCTCACTCGGGTTAGCAGAAGGATGTGGATACCTTTGTAAAGTGGGAGGTCAGGAGGTTGATGTTTCTGCCACTATACTTCTGCAGACGCCTTTTGTCCACTACCACCAATTCTGAGAAACTTCTGTTTTACAAGAGTCTTTCAACATCACTTCCTCAAGAACTGCACTGTCCAATGCAGTAGCCACCAGCCACCTGTGGCTATTTAAATTTAAGTAAAATTAAATACAATTTTAAAAGTTCAGTTTCTAAATACACTAGCCACATATCAAGGATGCAGTAGCCACATAGTGGCCACCGTATTGGACACTGGAATTGTAGCTGTGTCCATCACTGCAGAAAGTGCTGGTGGCCAGTGCTGCACCAGAGGCTTCCCTGAAAACTCCTCCACTAAAACATCAGCCTCCTTCTGATTTGGCATTCATCCTCTGCGATCCTCTAAGGATATTTGATGCTTATTCACCTCAAGTGTCAATTACTTAAAAGGCAATTAAAAAATATATAAAAGCTTATATCCCAGTAGCCAGATCAGTGTCTGGTTCACAGGGAATGCATAAATGGTCATTGAAAGTGCAAATGAGTTACAAAAGGAAAAGTGAATGAGTGGATGCATTGGCCTAAGTCTTTGGGCCTTAAGGCAGAAAGCTTGGGGTCCCATAGGGGTTGGAGAAGTGCTTATCCCTTCACAGAATTTATTTAGTATTATTTATTTTAAAGCTTCATTTGAAATGCACCCAGTCCAGTCTTCAAGTTTCCTCTCAGAAATCCTTACCTTTCTTGAGTGATTGACAAATTTTAGCTTCAGATTAAGACCCTTCCCCAGATCATTCTATTACCGATAAGGAAACCAAAATCGGGCCTTATTCCTATGCTTTCCCTGGAACACTTCTCCTAAGTAGGCATGGAAGACCACAATAGCTCCTCTCCTTAAAAATGCTAGGGTGCTGTTTGGTAGAAATAACAGAAAATCATTTTGTTTCCCATTAACTGCTTGGCCCAAGTTTGTTGAATAGTCTCTACTTCGCACAAGGGGAACTCTGGGAGTCGGGAACACTAGAAAGTTCATTTGTAGTGTTAACCTATGAGAAGTAAAAAGAAAAATGCTGGCAAAGAAATTCTATAAATAACAGTAATAGCTAATGCTTATTGAGCACTTATATGTGGGTCAAACACTGTACCGAGTAGCCTGTTACATTTCTCTTTAATGTAAGCCTCTCACACATATATGCTTTTATTATCCCCATTTGATTTTGGTAAACCAAGAACCTGTGGTTTGAAAAGATTAATAACATTAGTGTCGCACAGTAAGTGGTTAGAATTTGAGTTCAGGTAGACTCCAAGAACCTGTTTCACCACTGGGCTGCATTAGCTTCCAGGACCCAGTACCATGTTCTGGGACGAAATCTGAGGTTGTCAAGGGCAGCTGGAGTGCATGGAAAGAGGATAGTGAAGGAAACAAGAGGAAAAGAATGAATGTTGAAATCTAGCTAGACCGTCTTCCTTTTTGCATTGGATAGTCTATGGGACTGTAGCAATCATGCCTCACAGTTTTATCTTTACAGGCAGTCCCCAGATAATAAATGAATTGTGCTCCATCATTGTATATCAGTTAATTGAAATTTGGGGTTATACAGTTTGAACAATATTATAAATGGTAGTTAGGTCTCCAGTGTAGCATATCGGTGTCCATGTAAATAATCCATCCTTTAGTTGGTTCACAGGTTATCAGATTCTGGACGTAAGGAGGATCTTCATGTTATACATGAGCTCATGAGCTGCCATCATCCAGTGCCGATTGGTACGTGCTTATATAAATATCAGTTCAAATCACAGAAAAACTAGACTAAATTCACCATTGCAAAAATACTGTGTATGTCCAGGTGTGTTCCAGACAGGATTTTTGGGTTAACCTTTGTTTTCAAGAATAAGTACCACTCTTTCCCTTTATCAGTCTGATTGATGCAACAAGTGTGCTCATGTGTTTTCATTTGGAGTGTGGGTGTCCGTGGAAAAAGGCTTCTCTGAGCAGCTGGTCAAATGTAAAGTGAGAGAACTAGCATTTGTGTTATAAATGGAAGGATAACCCATTTTGGTTAAGAAAGCAGTCATGCTCAAAGTCAGATTTTTTGTATAAAAAGACTTAACTGGTTTTTCTTATCATTGTCAAACAGTCAATGACAAAATATCCAACATAGAGTACAGCCTCCAGAGATGATTCTTGGTGTGTTTCTTGACACCGTCTAAGATTTGTTTATGTCACCCTGTAGCCCAGTGGAGATACTTGGTTTACAAATGCTCTGCTGGCTCCAAGACAGGGCCCAAAGATGGCAGGGAATCACATATGGACGTTATCTTTGGAGGCAAGTCATGTTTACTACTTTATTTGAAGACAATTTGTAATAGATGTCATAACAGGCTTGTTAATATGTAGATAATTAAAACAAAATCTGATTTATAAACAAAAGCAGGAAAAAAAGACACAAGAAGTCAGCATTTCAAGTGTGTGTTGTATGATTGGCTATGTGGGCGTTTTCCTAGTCACAGATTCCTTTCTGCTTTCCCTGAAAGGGTCACTGTGTCCCTATCTGTCACCTCTGAGGAAGTTCACTCTAAGTAACTAAAAAGATCAATTTAGGGGAGTTCTAATGCCTTTTAGGCTCTGTCATGGAGCGTGCAAAAGACATGTCAGTGTGATCCCTGCCCTTTGAGAGCTCCACAAAGCATTTTTCTGAAACAGCTAATGAACAATTAAGTTTGTATTTCTAAGAAAACCATACTTGTCCGATTCAAGTTTGGGGTAAATTAGAGTTTATCCCGAAGCACAGTAGGAGCTGAGATCATCATGGTTGCCTGGGAGGGGTAATGTGCTTCTGGCAGGAGGCTATAGCTGGGAGGTTCAAGCATCCTGATTTGTATCCTTAGCTGATTTCCAACCCTGGTTTCTTGGGGCCTGGCCCATGCAGTTTTCAAGTGGAGCAGGTCACTTCCACCTTCACGTCTTCCATGGGAACTGCCAGAAGGAAGACAAATTATCCCAAGGCTGCCTCACTGGACAGTTGTCCAGTTGGCTCTGGGCCAGTCAAGCCTTCCTCTGGCTTTCCTCTCTGAGAGCCCAGGTACATTTTACCCCTCAGTTTGGGGTGTCCTGGGAGTATAAGGTGCTTCATCATCCACCTAGGAACGCTTCATTGGGGTGAGAGGCAGGGGTGGGACCCCCGAGAGCACTAGGTAAGGAGTGCCTGCTTGGAGGTAGAACAGGCTCCGTGTCATCTTTAGGTCCCTGGTTTCCCAGCAAGGTCTTAGTACGTGTGGAAAGGCAGGAAATATCTACTGGGGAATGATCCACAATGGCTGGTGAATGGGGATGCTGAGGAGCTGAAGAGCTAGCCACAGGATATGGTTTCCTCTGCCTGGAGTTGTCTCCCTTTGCCACCCCTTAGCATCCAGTTGGACCACTTTTTTGTCTTCCAAGGCTCAGTTTGAGGAATGCTTCCTCCAGGAAGCCCTCTGTGTCTTTCCCTGGCAGCGAGGAGCTCCCCTTAGACGGTGCTAGAGCCCAGTCCGTGCCCCAGTCCAGCCGTCTACCCATCTGTCGTCTTTAAGGATGGAACCTGTCGTCTTCATTACAGCACCTCTGTGTCTGGCATACTGACTGGCTTTCGGCAAATGGAGGAATGATCTTTATTTTTTTATGTTTTAATATTTTTGGAATTTTTTTGAGGTAAATTTGACATGCAACATATTAGTTTCAGGTATACAACAAAATGATTCAGTGTTTGTAGATATTGTGAAATGATCACCACAGTAAGTTTAGTTAACATCCTTCACCATACATAAATAATTTTTGGGGGGGCCGGCCCGGTGGTGCAGCAGTTAAGTGCGCACATTCCACTTTGGTGGCCCGGGCTTTGCTGGTTTGGATCCCAGGTGCGGACATGGCACTGCTTGGCACTCCATGCTGTGCTAGTCATCCCACATATAAAGTAGAGGAAGATGGGCACGGATGTTAGCTCAGGGCCAGTCTTCCTCAGCAAAAAGAGGAGGATTGGCAGCAGTTAGCTCAGGGCTAATCTTCACCAAAAAAAAAAATTTTTTTTCTTGTGATGAGAATTTGTTTTTCCTCCCCAAAGCCCCAGTGCATGGTCATATGTCAGACTTGAAAGTCCTTCTAATACTTTGTGAACCGCTGCCACAGCATAGCAACTGACAGATGAATGGTGTGGTTCTGTGACCAGGAAGCGAACTCTGGCTGCCCAAGCGGTGAGGGCACTGAACTTGAACCACTAGGCCATCAGGGCTGGCTCTGATGAGAACTTTTAAGGTCTACTCTTAGCGACTTTCAAATATGCAATACAGTATTATTAGCTATAGTCACCATGCTGTACATTACATCCCCAGAACCTGTTTATTTTATAACTGGAAATGTGCACCTTTTGACTCCCTTCACCCATTTCCCCCGCCCCCCACCCCTGCCTCTGGCAACCACCTATGTGTTCTCTGTATCTATGAGCTCGGTTTTTTTTAGATTCCTGATATGGGCTTTATTGTTTTTAAAGAGCTTAGCTTTTACCTGTAACGTGTTCCAGAAGATGTTTTATTAGGAAGACCAAAGCTCACGTTGCTGCCAGACCCTCCTCCTCTTTCTCTGTTTCTACCTACTTTGCCTTACAAAGGGCAACACTCCTGCTGGGGCAGGTCCACCAGGTCCTACAGTGCAGCTGAGGCTCCCAGAGTGGTTGCTTCTTCCAGCATTTGCCATCAAATCAGGTCAGAACCTGCTGCTTCAATGTAACTCCCCCAGCTGCTTCAATGAGGGGACTGCTTTCATCCTCAGGCAGGATGAACACAGTGTAGGTGGCAGTGAGCACAAAGACTGAGCCCACATCGCCAGTTTGAGGCAGGTCTGGGGCTGTTAGGATCTGTGCTGGTCACCAGATAAGACCAAGGGTCTTGTCCTCAGTCTCAGCTTATCAAGCATCTTAGCAACAACTGACAAGGAATGAATGTGATAGATTTTGGAATAAATCTTAAAGATACATTTAATGCTAAACTGATAAACAGGCTGTACATCACTAAGTTTTTAAGAATCAGAGGTCTTGGTCTGGTGCATGGTAAAATTAGGAAAAGTCGTTCAAATTGGGCATCGATGAAAATCCCTATTGAAGCAATCGTATACAGTAGAATTTGATTCTTCTTTACGAAGTCTCCAGTATCTGCTTGTTTAACCAACATTTTTCTGTTAGACAAGTAGATGAAGAAGAATTAAGTCTCCTTGTGAATACAGGTAATTGTAGCTAGGTACTTAGTATAAGTGTAGTTTATATCAAAGGAATGGTGAAGTGTGCTGATTTTGTTTTACAGCTGTCTGCTAGAGTGGCCTATGGAGAGGGTCGGTTTGAGACCCTCTTCTGCTTTTCACTGGATAAGTGTCTTTGTTTCGTGTGTCTTCCCACCGCCAGCTCTAAGAAGAGGAGCAGTATTCCCCTGGCTGGAGTCCATGGCTCAGTCCAGTATCTCTTTTGGCCTTGTGTGGCCCTGTAGCTCTGAACCTCTTCATGGAGTGAAGAGGAGCCTTGCTTGAATAGGTTTTCCAGTTTCTTCTGTCTACTTTCTCCATTAGGTCCTTTCTCATTGGCCTGCCTGAGATGAGGTAAAGTACCAGAGAGAAATAGGAGGGATGTTTTCCCAGTTTCAATTTTTAAAAAGTAACAGATAGCAGTATCAATGGTCACATGTATTTGGTGTAAGGCTCTCCATGTCATCTTCTAACAGCCCTACAAGTCATCTCTTTTTGCATGTGGAAACTGAGGCATAAAGAGGGAGAGCCCCTTTCAGCCTGAGGAACTCAGAGGAGAAGTTTCAATGTCCACCTCAGGCTCCAGGCGCTACCTCTGATCCCCTTTATGATGTCTGAACTGCTTTTTCTCTCTCTTACCTAGTAATTTAGTTGCTTAGTCTTCAATATTTTAACAAGGATAACAGGTTCTCTTCTAAAATAAAATTGGTGTGTTTCCTTTTGAAAGATAAGGGACAGTTTTCTGGGATGGGAGAAAAGAGCAACTTTGCAGTAGGAGAAGGATACTAATTTCATTTTGTGTTCTTGTTGAATTTAACAACAACATAGGAATGTATAATTACCTAGTGGATAATTCTTTATTTACTTAAAGATGAGCAAAAACTTGAAAGTGACCCAGGATGGGAAAGGTTTTGAAGCAAGAAGATGTGCTCCTTGGGGAAAGCCAAAGACTATATTTAAATCAGATGTTTTACAGAGAGTGAGCCATTATCATGTGTAAATGCCAAATTCTGTCTCTTCGCAGGGCTAGGGGAGAAAGATTGTTTTAGAAATAATAATAAAAACTTTTTTTACGAATACCTTTTGGCCAAGGACCCGGAGGGCCTAGTTAACATTAATTGATGGATCTTGTAACATCTTCTCCCATTTCTTCAGCTTCTTAAAGAAGAATTTCAAGCCCCGGGGAATAAATTCTGTACCTTGACATTTGAGGCTGCAGGAGGCATAGCTGCTTCTCCTCTAGTGGTCATTCCAGGATCTTCTGAGTGGGTGGTTAGCATTTGGCTATGGTACACACACACCCTGGCTTTTTTTTAATGATAGTTTAAAACGAAATATTTTATCCTATTCTTTGTCCTAGTCTTCTGTGTATATAATAGCTAAGAAATTGAGATTTCTGTGTTCTTGGGAGCATGCGAGTGCAATTCAAGTCTTATCTCTCTTTGTCCCCACAATAACCATATGCAGTAGGTATTATTCATTTTATAGTGCAAGACAGTGTGACACAGAGGTTTAGCAAGTTGTCCAAGGGCACAAAGCCTATAAACGGGAAGCCAGGTTTTGATCTCGAGTCTGTCCAACTTCAAATGTGAGCTTTTTACCATTTGGCTGCAGTCTCTCGTTTTGTCAGACCACATGTTCTGGTTTGAAATTAGAAACTATGACCATCGTATATCCTCATCTCCATGGTCTTAGGGTCCCACTGCTACTGGGCAAGATAATTTATGTCCCACAGTTCCTGGGGCTGCCTTGCCCACTCCGTGGGCCTCTGGGATCACCCTTTTGCTCAGGCCTGGCTTCTCTCTGTGGAGTCCCCTTCCCTGTTCTGTTCCTCTTACTTCCCCAAGTCCTCCTCAGGCTTCAGGGTTTCTCATGAAGCCTTTCGTGGTTATTCCAGCTTATTGTGATCACTCCTTGAGATTTCTCCCCACTTGGAACTTGGAGGGTTTTTCTCTTTATACAGTGCCTTGTTACACACACACGCACACACCTCTCCCACATCCTTTCTGTACTGTATGTATTTTCAATTTCAGCGTGGTCTTGTCCTAGCTGAGTTTAGGTCTTCATTCATTTATCTATCCAGTGGTTTTATATCGAATTTGTACTCTGTGCATGAGCTCTAGGGATACAAATGAATTCTAAGGGGAAGGTCAGTGTTTTGAATAATGCAATGCTAATCAATCCTGATGGAGGAAGGAAGGAAGGAATAAAAGAAGGATCATGTAAAGATGATGATGATGCTTGCAACCTCACGGTCTCTCTTGACACGGTTATTGAAAGACAAAGCAGAATAAGGACAGATGAAAGAAAGTCATGAAAAAATTGAGCTCATTTTGCTATTCCAGCCTCTCTTTGCCCTCCTGTCATCCTAAAGAAGGGTCTTGGTGCCAAGAGCTTGTACTTTTCTTAGGTTTTCATTAGCTTTGTGGGACCCAATCTGTGGTGGTGTTAATAAAGGAAAGCGAATAGAGTTCACATTTATAATATAAGTAGTCGCTTGTAAATAAAGAGCACTCACATGAATTGTGGTGCATCCCGTTTCACTATTTTTCATTCTAATCTTATGTCTGTATTAAAAATGTTTCAAATTTGTGGATGTTTTAACTTTATAAGCAAGCTGATCAGATGTCGAATTTGCTAATTATTTAAAGATGGGCAGGGGCTGGCCTGGTGGTGTAGTGGTTAATTTCGTGCACTCCGCTTCAGCAGCCTGGGGTTCGTGGGTTCAGGTCCCTGGTGAGGACCTACGCATCCCTCATCAAGCTATACTGTGGTGGCATCCCGCATACAAAATAGAGGAAGATTGGCACAGATGTTAGCCCAGGGACAATGTTCCTCAAGCAAAAAAAATAAATAAATAAAAGATGGGTAAAGAGGAAAAGAAAAGACCTTTGGGAAAAATTAACAGGACAGAGATGAATGAAGGGTGTGTAGGTATGAGGGAAAGCACAGTTTCTTCTAAAATTTCAAAGATTTAATTTAATTAAAATATCTGGCTTAACAAAAGTAGAATGTCTGCCTCCTCCAATTCCATGATGTTCTGGGCTACACATATGCTTCTTCCATACAAGTTTTGCTATTGGACAATAAGTAATAAATGCAATTAAAAGAAAACCGAGACATTGCTAATAAAAATAGCCTCCTGTTTAAAGGAGAACATAGGCCCCTTTTTCTCTCCTGCAAGCAGGGGAAATGGGTTTAGTGAAGTATAATAAAGGGAAATGATTATTTACACTCTCTTCTCTGCCACCCCTTACCAAGCTTGAAACCTTTTAGGAGGCATATCAATTCCAGGTTTTGGGGGTTGAGGAGACTAACCAGAGAAATCCAGAGAGGACAAATTGCTCTACATAAGAAAAGGGAGCAAGCTGCTCAGAGGGGAAGAACCTATGTGGGGAGGAGTTGGTGGTAACCAGCCCTCTGGCTGGAAGTGATGGGGATGGCTGGAAAGAGAAAGCTGTGAAGCAACTGCCTTGGAGTGAGGACCTTGAGGCTATAGAGGGGACTTTGCTGACCAGGGTGTATTGTAATCTTCTCCTTCATCTCCCAACATATCCTTCCGTGAAGCCTACATTATTCATTTAAATAAACAGAAATGCCTGACATCTCTTCTGACATACAAAAAACCAAAACACCTTAGAGACTACAGGTTCTCACTCAAGAATGACCTGTTTTATTGGGAAACACAATCACTCTGTGGTTAGGATGAATTTTTGCTCTTCAACAATGAAAAAGAAGGGGTTGTTCTCAAATGATGGGTGGAATAGAAACAAGCCAAGACTGACAGTGTCTTTTTTTAACCAAGAATTTGATTTAATTGCCACTAAGTGCAGTTTCCATTCTCTAGAAATGCCTTATTCCGTTTCATAGCCTTTCATGTCTATGGACTGCAGACTATGTGAGTTGCCTACATTAATTCTTCGGACAGAGGAATTGTTAGACCTGTGGTACAGGTGAAGAAGTTAAGGCACAGAGTGAGCTGCTCAGATCTCCCAGTCAGGAAGAGATGTAGCTGGCATTTGAACCCAGATATGACTCTAAATTTTATGCTGTAAGCCACCATGCCATGAGGCATACAATCATAGTGATATAATACTTCAGTAATGCCCAGGGATAATGTGACTTATATGAATAAACCATATTTAGCTAACTCTGTTTACTACACTGTGGTGATGAGAATTAAGAAAATGAAGTTCAGCAGAATAGTTATTTCAATTTTAGTCTTTATGTAATTCAGTGCTGCTTCTGTCCTCTCCAGGTCTGGTAATTATATTAGTTTTAGATGCTTGCTGGATCCCAAACTGCATATTTTCTCAATTGAGTACTTGGCACATTTATTATCTCTTAAATTAGTTCTAAATGAGATAATGGAATTCGTAGCATCCAGCATGGTGCCTGGCATGTAATTCATGAATCTTCATAATATAACTTATAAATCCTTCATCCCCCCAGCCTTCCTCTATCCCTCTCTCCTCTCCTTTTCCTTCTTGCTTCATCTCATCCTCTCTGTAGAACTCAGCACTCATTTGGTTGCAGAGGGAAGAAATATAACATAAAGAAAAGTATTAGAAGTAAAAGTGCAAGAAGAAAAGTAGATTGGTTAACAAAGAAGGAGGAGCAGGAGAAGTAGTAGTAGAAATAATAGTTCAGTGTCCAAAGGAGTGGTCTGACATCAGCTGTGGCTGGACTCAGGGACCCAGTCGGTATCACCAGGACTTGATGTTTCTCCATCTTTAACCTCTGCTCACCTTGGCGTTGGCTTCTTTCTCAGGCACACTTTGCCACGTGCTGGTTCAACAGCTTCCGGAAATGCCAGGCTCACAGCCTTGTAGCTTTAGATCTATCAGAAGGTATTCTCTTTCTCACTGGTTTCAAAAAGACTGTGGAGCTGAGCCTGATTTCTGGCTTGGGTCATATGCCTGCCCAAGAACCCATCACTGGGGCTATGGGAATGTAGGACTTGGATTGGCCAGGTCTGGATCACGTGCCTACCCTTGGCTATAGGTGTGGAGCCATCTCTACCTCAGCCACATGGCTGAACAGTGGGAGGAGTCATGATTCAAAGAAAACTGGGGCATGCAGGTGGTACTACGTGTTGGTTACCTCAACAACCTTTCCAACCTCTACCTGGTGTGCCTTCACATACTTCCGAGGGTGGAGAGCTAGAAATAGCCTTCTCAAATTCCTTGTGCTTGGGATTCTGGCTGTGACTTTAGGTCCTGCCAGTCACTGGGCACTCAAGTGAAACCTGAATTTAGAACTGGGTTAGACAGGTAGGAAGCAGAGCTCAGACCATGTCTATGGCAGTGTGACTCGGCATTCAGCAGCTTCACAATATGGTGGCTTCCTACAGTGGTGGGTGACTTTCTGTGTCATGGCAGAGGCAGTGTGATTCTGCAGGGTTGGGGACTTTTTGGCAATTCAACCTAGAGCCTGCTACTCAGGCTTCGCAAATCACTAGTTGTATAAATCACTTAATACCTGGTAATAAATCCTTTTCTGCTTAAACTAGCTAGTGTGGTTTCTGCTTGGCTTCACTGATCCCTAATTCATATGGTGCAATCACTGGAAGATGAGGGCATAGATACTGGGTGAGCTGCACAACGCATGTCCACCAAGATCCCTAACCTCCATTTCCCTCCTGCCTTACTCTTGCCTTTCTCTGTTTTCCTCTTTTACTTCTTTCTTTCCATTCCCTTAAAATTCAGGCTAGGAGGCTCCAAATTGTGTTCCTCAAGAAAGTTTCTAAAATATTTATCCTTCCCAACAATCTTGAAGAAAAGGGTAGATAGTTTATTTCTATGGTGCTTGAGTGAAATCTATGCAGATAAGGGAGTGGACTAGCAATGCTCCTAAAGTCCCTTTTAAGCTTACTTATCTGTGCTCTTCTGGACATTTCCTAATGAAAGACAGTGTTAGTGGGAATATCATGGACTATGGAGTTAGATTTGGGTTCATATTCCCGG
Source organism: Equus asinus (assembly GCF_041296235.1). Lineage (NCBI taxonomy): Eukaryota > Metazoa > Chordata > Mammalia > Perissodactyla > Equidae > Equus > Equus asinus. Next base: position 17,504,968 of record NC_091796.1, read on the forward strand.
CTTCTCTATTCACTGGTTGTGTGACCTTGGGTAACTGTGCTCATTGTCTCCGAGGCTACATTCTCTTGTCTGTAAGTGGATAGTAATAGATCGCATGGATTTGCCGTAAGGATTAAATAGTATACTATGTGTAAATGTTTTGCTCAGTGCATGCTCCAGTAAATGCCTCTTTCCTCCTTAAGCCTGATTCTTCCCCATCTGCTCCTTTTCTGACTCCACGTTACATTGAACGATAGCTAATATTAATGGAACTTATTGTATGCCCAGCCATGTTATATGAATATCTCATTTAATCCTCACAACACCCTCATGACACTAGTACTTTGATTATCCTGAGTTTCCAGATAAGGAAATGGAGGCACAGAGGGATTATGTAACTTGCCTAAGTTTACACAGCTAGTGAGTGATAGATCTGAGATTTAAACCCACCAGTCTGACTCCAGAGCCCAACTCATAACCACTGGCTGTGCTGTTGTTTTAATCCTAGCACCGTGGCCAGCTCAAAATGTTAAGTGAATGTGAAGGCCTTTAATAATTGAATAAAATGTACTACGCTTCTTTTTGTGTGTGTGTGGGGAAGATTGGCCCTGAACTAACATCTGTTGCCAATCTTCCACTTTTTTTTTTTTTTCCCCTCCCTAAGGCCCCAGTACATAGTTGTAAATCCTGGTTGTGAGTCAGTCTAGTTCTTCTCTGTGGGTTGCCTCCATAGCATGGCTTGGTGAGCAACACATGGGTCTGTGCCCAGTATCCAAACCAGCGAACCCCCGGCCACCGAAGCGGAGTGCACGAACTTTAACCACTCGGCCATGGGGCTGGCCCCTGCCCTTCCTTTTTGAAGATGATTCCATTAACACATTTTTAGAACTTATGTTTCTTTATCTTGCTGTGCTGATGTATTTGCACTGAGATATCCACATGCTGTTCTGTGGCTGTCTTTGTAACTACTGGTTTACGTTTATGAGCTTGTATGTGTGCATCTTTTGGCTATGGAACAGGTTTTGCCCACATGATTCTGGTTGGTCTCCTTAGACATCAAAACTGTAGCTTTGGTTCCACTTGAGTCCTGTTTTAACCAAAAGAACCACACTGTCTTCTCACTTCGATGCTTTATCAATGGTTGGCTCACACTTAAACCATTGCTACTTGTCAGAAACAGACAACAGGCAAATGCTTGCTGTCTCTGTAGTATAAAACAATAGAAGACCAGGATGTGCATGCTCTCCTCAGCTGTCAACTGTGAGAACCAGGCCTTTGGTGGGGAAATTGGACACAGGAGTTTAGCTTCTGTAGTAAAACTGAAGGTGTTTGCTGCCTGGGGCTTTCTTCCCCCTTGTCATGTATCATTGCCAAGAATGATTTCCTGTCAGCTTAGACCTAGCATGCTTCTGAAGTACATTCTTTCATCTAAAACTTTTGAAAATGATCCAGATATTGAAACAGAAACATTTCAAAAAGGGTCTATTCACACAAATGATTCCATGTCCATCTTAGTTTTCCTTAATACTAAAACCAACAATTCTTTGATAAAATTATTTTTGAAAAGTAGACTTCTGTCATTGTCATCTGTTCTCAGCTGGCCTAGGGCCAGTGGACCCAGACATTTGGACCTTCTCAACATCTTTCTCTCCCCACTCTTTTCTGTATGTAAAACAGTGAAAGGCTTTGAGCTGTGCTTTTGAGAATGAGGCTTTGCTTCCTTTATGGAAATGGAAGGAATGGTATAGGGCAAACAGCCACTATATTCAGAACTTTTGTTTATTTATCCCATCCTTTTGCCGTTTATTTTCAAAAAAGTTGTTCACGTGGGCATTTGTTGCAGAATTACAAGACCTAGAGAACAGCTACCACCATTACCATGTAGACCACCTTGTAGATATTTTTAAATTAAAATATGTAGATTTTAATGGATAACACTTACAGGAAATCTATAAAAAGTCTCCTTGCACCTAAACTTCACTTTTTGGTCATTTCTTAGAGGTGGCAAAGCCTTTGGGGTAGCCAGTGGAGAGGGCCACCACTGTGGGATCCCACTGATAAGACCCAAATTCCTTTGTCTTAGTATTAATGTATAAAGGTCCAGCATCTTTCCCAGGCTCTCCTTGCAAAAGAAGTGAAATATTCAATTACACTGAGGTACGCAAAACAGTTTAGTGTTTGGAAATGTTTTACACTATATTTACCCACACATTTACCTTTTAAGTTGTTTTTTAAGGCTGTGAATTTGAGAGCCCATAGTCACCAGTGGTAGCAATTTAAGGCAATACAGGCAAGAGAGAGGGAGAAATACTATTGCTCAAAGAAATTTACCCTAGTTTCTGGAGAAACTCAGGTGATGATGATAAAAATAGAGGACATTTATGGAGAATTTGTAATGAGCAGGCTCAAAGCTAAGTGATTTTCCTGCATTATTATAGTTAATCAAGATCAATTCTACAATTGCTTCTGTTTCTTGGATGAGGAAACTGAGAAAAAAGAAACAAAAGTATTACAAGAACAAGATAATGTGATACTCCTACTAGAATGGCCAAAATCCGGAACACTGACAACACCAAATGCTGGGGAGGATGTGGGGCGCTAGGAACTCTCATTCATTGCTGGTGGGAATGCAAAATGGCGCAGCCACTTTGGGAGACAGTTCGGCGGTTTCTTGTGGGACTAAACGTACTCTTACCATGTGAGCCAGCACAGGCTCCTTGGTGTTTACCCAAAGGAGCTGAACATTTATGTCGACACAAAAACCTGCATGTGGGTGTTTATAGCAGCCTTATGTATAATTGCTTCGACTTGGAACAACCCAGATGTCCTTCAGTAGGTGAATGGGTTAAATAAACTGTGGTACATCGAGATAATGGAATATTATACAGGGCTGAAAAGAAATGAGCTATCAAACCATGAAAAGATTGGAGGAGACTTAGAGGCGTATTAATAAGTGAAAGAAGCCAATCTGAAATGGCTACATATCTATGATCCCAACTATGTGACATTCTGGAAAAGGCGAAACTGTAGAAGACAGTGAAAAGATCACTGGTTGCCAGAGGTTGGGGGATGGGGAGGGATGAATAGGTGGAACACCGAGGATTTTTAGGGCAATCAAAATACACTGAGTGATAGTGTAATGATGGATATAAGCCATTATACATTTGTCCAAACCCATAGACTGTACAACACCAGGAGTGAGCTGTAACGTCAGCTGTGGACTTTGGGTGATCATGATGTGTTGGTGTAGGCTCATCAGTCGAACAAATGTACCACTCTGGTGGGGGATGTCGATAATGGGGGAGGCAGGAGGTACACAGGAAATCTCTGGACCCTTCTCTGTTGTGCTGTGAATCTAAAACTTCTCTAAAAGAAAATATGATTTTAAAAAAAATGGTTAGGTAACTTGCTTGTTAATACACAGCTAGAAGGGGCAGGATTGCGATCAAAATCAGGTCTTTCTAATGCTTGGACCTGCAGGGGGGAGCCCAAGTTTTGTGGAAGCTTATAAAATTGCCTGGGGGAAGGAAGGGGTGGGTCCTTTTTAAGGGAAAAAAGGCAAAATTTTGAATAAAATGCTAAGTATCGGCAGTGCCTGTGCAAGAGAAGAGCCTAAAAGCTTTAGCTTCATTAGGCTTCCTGACAACCCTCCTTCGAGAACTGAGGCTCTTCATCACTTCCAGGTTGCTGCCTCGGGGATGGCACCAGTGGGCAGCCTCTCACACCTACACATGGTACATCCTCCGGTCAAAATGAACCGTTGACAAAGTGGGCAGCACCGGGGAAAGAAGTCAGCTGGTAGGCTAGCTAGTTGGAGATCTGTTCCCCTTAGGAGAACTCAGACTTTTCTAAACAGAACAATTAAAGGATGATGATTAACTTCACAAAAGAATTTTGTTTTGCCTAAGGATACTTTGCATGTCTTTTGCTTTTATTAAAAAAAAACTGTGGTAAAATATTTATAACATAAAAATAACCATTTTAACTATTTAAGTGTGCAGTTCAGTAGCATTAAGTGCATTCACATTATGCAACTCCCACCACCATCCAGAACTTTTCCATTTTTCCCACTGCAACTCTGTACTCCTTAAACGCCAACTCCCCGCTCCTCCTCCCCAGCCCCTGGCAATCGCCATTCTACTTTCTTTCTCTCTGAATTTGACTACTCGGGCCCTGCCGTGTTCTTAATATTGTAACTACATTCCCTAGGCTTTTTGTGTGTGTGCTTTTTTTTTTTTATTGTGAGAACACAGAAGATATACCTCTTAACAAATTAAGTGTACACTTCAGTATTGTTAACTATAGGCACAATCTTGTATAGCAGATCTCTAGAGCTTATTCATCTTGTTTGACTGAAACTTTGCCCGTTGATTAGTAACTCCTCATTTCCCCCATCCCCCGCAACCACAATTCCACTCTTTGATTCTATGAATTTGACTATTTTAGATACCGCATGTAAGTGGAATCATTGTAGTATTTGTCTTTCTGTGACTGGCTGATGTCACTTAGCATAATGTGTTCAGGGTTCATCCATATTGTCGCATATTACAGAGTTCCTTCTTTTTTAAGGCTAAGTAGTATTCCATTGTATGTATATACCACATTTTCTCTATCCATTCTTCTCTCATGGACCTTGAGGTTTGGCTTCAGTGAACGTAGGAGTGCTACTATCGTCAAGATCCTGATTTCAATTCTTTTGGATGAATACCTGGAAGTGGGACACTTTTTAACTCTCAAATTTTCAGGAACCCATTTGTAGGGTCTTCACCTGCAGAAATATAAGAAACACATAGGGAAAACACTGGGATGATTTTTAAATGGCTATTTTATCCTTGAGGAGGAGGAGAGGGAATCCAACTTGCCTTTATTGGGGGCCCAAGATGGCAGGACCATGAAGGGAGAGAGAATCTGTTTTTTACAAGATTGCCTTGGCTTAGTGATCTGTGCTGAAGCAAACAATTCCTGTGCCTTCATCTAGACTTTTGGGACGTTGAGGTTAGAGGGATACTGTGCACTTCTACCTGGGTTTGTGAGGGGAATGGTTCTTGAATGTGCAAGGTGAAAATGAATATGATATTGTCATTGGAATGGGCAAGACCGCCCCTTCAGGAAATGGCGCCCATGCAGATACCCGCTAAGTCATGTGACTTTTCTTTCGTAGACCAGAGGCTGCCACCTCCAGTGATCAATGAATTGTCAACCAATGTACCAGACTTAATAGTTACAGTTTGTCCAACTTCTATCAGTCAGTTGTGTAATATGAACAGCCTTGATTTTGTTTTTTTCCTGAATATCTCCAGAATGTTTTAAGTGTTCAGATGTCGGCACAAATCAAGAATCTTGGTGATACTTAAGCCAAAACTGCCTGCAGTCAGGATTGTAAAGATAAATGTGTCCAGCAAGTTCACAACATTTCAGGTCTTATTTAAGAACACTAGACCTCTTTTCCATTTTCTTAGATTTTTCTTAAGAAAATAAGAAAGTTAAATTTTTATTTTTTCCTTGTCTGTGCTATTGAGGGAGGATGGCAATGTGGATAATCTAAAACAGCTGATAGAGCAAACAATTTAGAATTTATAGTTGGTAGTGGAATGCATTACAAATGTTATTGTTGGCAATACTTAAAGCCTCCTAGTCATGTTTTTCTTAAGCAAATCTGAAAATTAGAATACGTTCTCTGATGACACGGCATCTAATGGAGGGACCGTATTACAGAATTATACTAAGGAGCAGAAAAATGCTAACCAAAGATTTAAGGATGCTTGCAGATAAGCATCACATGGACAGCTCAGAAATGGCCAGGCATTTAGTCTTTCCGAAAAGCTTTCTATTCTAAAATGAAATACAGGTACAGAATAGCACTCGGAATAGTTGTGCAGCTTCATATAAGGCAGATAGCCTTGTAGACACCACCCAGGTCAAGGAATGTGACTGTGTCAGCCGCCGAGAAGTCTCTCCACGTACTGAGTCCTAAAACACAGACCTTCCATCCCTCCAAAATAACCACTGTCCTGACCAGTATTTCCCCGCATTTCTTCATGGTTTTATCACCCACACGTGCATCCCTGAACTCGAGAATGTACCCATTTTTCAGTTCAAAACTGTCTTTTAAACCTTTTTGAACCTATGGGTTTTCCTCTATCCCTTTATTTTCCTTACAGTTTGTTAAAGATCCTGGGCCCTTTGGTCTGTAGAGTTTCCCATGGTCTGGCTTTTGCTGATTGCACCTTATCCTTACTGAGGCATTTTTTGAGTACATGAAACATTAATGTGGTTCTAGAGGACAGAACTACACAAAATAGTATACTCAGAAGTATCACTCCTCACCCTCATCCATTTACTCCATTTTCACCCAACAATCTCATTAGTTTATCCTTATGTTTCTTTTTGCAAAAACAAATATAGATGGATGCACATATATAAATGTATAGTTCCATCCTCTTCTTTATTATACAAAAGTTAGTATACTGTATATGCACTTTGCTTTCTTCACTTATCAATATATTGTGGAGATTGCTCCATGTCAGTTTATTGGGATCTTCTTCATTCCTCTTATTTTTCTTCAGCTGCAAAATATTCCGTTATGTGGATATGCCATCGTTTTTTCAACTTGTCTCTTATGTAAGTATTTACTCTTTCTGTTATTTTGTAATTACACATAATCCTGCAATGGATAGACTTGAGCACATCTATTTTCATTTTAAGACGCAAATTCCTGAAAGTGAGATTGCTAAAGTCAAGAGGTTAATGCATATGTAGGTTTTTATCCATCTGTTGTTGCTTTAGATATCACTGACTTCCCCTCCATAAGGGATGTACCAGTCTGCGTGATTTTTGCCAGTCTGGTAGATAAAAGATCGTTTCAGTGTAATTTTAAATTGCTTTTCTCTTCTTATGAGTAAATTTGGACATTGACATCTTATGAATTGTCTGTTCATGAATTTTTTGTTTTTTTGAATAAATAAATAAATATATATAGTAACATTAGCCTTCTACTTGTGGTATGTGTTGCAGACATTTTCTCCCAGTTTGTCATTTGACTTATGATATTTTTCACTATGTAAAAGTTTTTTATTTTTATGTAGTCAATATTTTTTAAATTGTATCTAGAATCTGCTAATAACTAGAAAGCTGCTTTTTGGATACAGATTATAGAGGAATTCCACGATGTTTTCTTGTACCACTTTTTGTGGTTTCAGTTTTTACGTCTCATATCTATTTGAAGTTTATTCTTTTGTATGGAGTGAGGTCTGGATCTGATTTTGTTTTTTTGCAAATGGCTATCCAGTTGTCATGGTACAATTTATTAAAAAAGGCCATCTTTATGCCGGTGATTTGAGATACCACATTTCATATACTAAATTTCCAAAGTATTTGAGTCTATTTCTGGATTTTCTATTCTATTCTTTTGGTCTGTCTATCCTCTTCATGTGTCCAGACCACCCTGTTTTAATTCTAGAAGGCTTTGCTGTATCTTTAGTATCTGGCAAGGCTATTCCCCTCATCCCTGTCCCAGATTTTCTTTTTTACTGCTTTCTTAATTATTCTTGCATGTTTGTCTTTCCATGTGAACAGCTCCATAAAACCCAGATGTTTGTTGATATTTTTATTGGAGTTGGTAATTTTATTGAAATTTATAAATTAAGAAGAACTGACATCTTTATGAGTCATCCTATCCAAGAACAAGAGATATCTATTTGTTTTAGTCTACCTTTTTGTCTTTCAAGCGTGTTTTAAAATATTCTTCATATAGGTTTTACAAATTTCGTAAGCTTATTCCTAAGTGTTTTATCTTCTATGTTGCTATGTTATATGCTACCTTACTCAATTCTTTTACTGTGGAGATACTTTTCTGTGGTTTCTCTTAGTCTTTCTAGATATACTGTCATATCATCTGCACATGGAGAGTTTTCTTTCTTTTTCAATTTTTATGCCTCTAATTGATTTCTCTTGTCTGAGTTGACTAAATAGAATAATGATAAATAGTAGTGGAGATAACATCCATATTTTGTTTCTGACCATAGTGGAAATGCCTCTAAAGTTTCTCCATTGAAAACAGGAAATAAGTAAGATGATGACTTTAGGACTAAGGTATATGTCCATCCTATTCCAATTTTCTTGAGCGTGCATGGGTGTATGTGTGTGTGTTTAAATCAAGAATGGGTGTTGAATTTTGTCAGACTTTTTTTTTTTTTTTAGAACTATGGAAATAATTTTTTGATTCTTCTTCCTAGATCTGTTAATAAGATATGTTTATTGATTTGTTTCCTACTATTGAACCTAAAATGCGTCCCTCGAGTACGTCCCAGTTGGGATTTCCTAAATACAGTTAGCCATGGTACAGTATTATTTTTTTTCTATGGCATGTGACCCCTGCAAAAGGCTATATTTAGATCCAGGTTATGATGCTTCTAAAGAAATCATAATCTTTTCCTTGGTCCTTCTGGCATCCTCCTACTCCAGAGATCAGTAAAGACACTGGTGTCCAGAGTGGGTGAGTGTGATGATGGCTGATCCAAGGGAGTTGGGTTACTTAACGTGGTCCTGACACATGGAGCAAGGAAAAGAGGGTTCTGGAAACCTAACTTTGAGAAAATGGCTGAGGGTCTCAGTTTGCTTTTACTCATTTTTGCCACACCAAAGAAAGCTGCGTTTTCCCAGAGCTTTCCGAAATGGGATGAAACTGATTTGGTTACTCTCACAGGGGTGAACTTGAAAAGGATATTGTAATCTGCAATGATTTTTCGACTTTTCAAATGCACGACTACAACTAGTTAGTCCTGACCTTATGTTTACCTCAGATGAAGAATATGGTATTGGTAGGCTTCTTTCTTCTCTCCTCTAAAGAACAAAAAGACCCAAGAGAAGGAAGGCTGGGTGGAAGGGACAGGCCTCAGCCTGAAGAGACAATAAGATTTAGATCTATCCAGACAAGGAAGTTGCTCAACAAGGCTTTTGTAGGCTGAAATAATCCAGTTTTGATAAAGAATTCAGGGAAGCCATGTAGGCTCACTAAGTGACCCTGGCTACCAATACTGACTGACAGAGTCTTGGTCCCACTTCAAGCCAGAGGTTGGTGAAAAGGGGAGAGAAAAAAAGCAACGCTCTCCAGATCAGATAAAGTCATCAAGCAATACACATCTGGGGACACATCTTCCCCTTGCTTCCAATGACTGGAAAGTTTTAAACTCACCAGCTCTTCTAGGCTCATCATACTGCCCATCAGCTTGAGAGGCCACTAGAGCCCACTCTAAGCTGAGGGACCCATCTCAAGAGCTCTGCTAAGTAGGAGAACAGAGGAGGAGGCCTCAAGTGCGCTTCTTCCACAGGCTTTCCCTGGGTCAGAGTGAGCCCAGTGGGAAAGGGTTGAGGGAGACTCTGCTTGGGGTGGTGGAACATAATCTGGCAAGTAGAGATGGTTCTTTGGGGCCATGGGACATGTGTAAGGTCTGGTTAATCCAGTGCCTTTGATCCTCATGGGGTGAGAGGGAGGGCCCTGGAAAGCCTATGAGCCTGCAGTGGCTGGATGCTACTCTCCTTCTAGTGGCATCTTTGCCAGACATAGCCATGGGAAGTCCTCAATGGTGAATAAAATAGATACTTGGGTCAACCAACAATACTGAGATTGCTCTTATTTATCCTGGGAAATGGGAAGATGGAAGGAAAATTGTTTCAGGCTTGTGCTTCCACTGGATTTCCCTAGGGCAGTCACTGTTGTGTGATTTAATGCTGGTTTCCAGGGGTTGGTTGGGTCCCTTTCTCTAGCTCCTTGAGCCCTTTTGGTTATGGGATGGGCAGCTGCCAGGCTGATGACTTCTGAGACTGACTTGTACTTGGTCCTCAGTGTTGCTTGTTATGGTAGGGGCACCAACTCCAGCTTCAGAATTAAATGACTACACTTAGAGGTAGGTGGTGAGAGAACAGGGTGGAGAGGTAAAAGGGCCTGTCTTCTTGAAATTGTTTATGTTACAAAGGGTGACTTTTAAATTAGAGGGTTCTGTCAGAGGAAAGGTTTTCCTTATATGCAAAAGAGAGCCAACTTTTTCCAGTAAAATATTGAAAAGGAAACACCCTTGAAATGAGGCTGAATATGCAGTGGTCTCTGCCATGCAGCAAGTGTCCTATGTTAATTTTCTAATCTCTGCTTGGCATAGAAAAGATACTGCCTTCCACCTCCACTCCCCTTAATGTACTGTCTACTGATTGGTCTGATCAAGAACACCCTGGGTTGTTAGAATGATTTCTATATTCAGTACATAAAAGGATGCTAGTGAGATAGGTCCCTGAGAAAGGAGAGGCACTATTACTTTGCAATCAAATAATTTAAAATCCTAGACCAGTATATAGAGAAACCCACATATTTCTGATGGTAATTTTGCAGCATGTGCTTCAGTGTCAAATGAAAAAGATATCTTCCAGAATTTGCTTTTCCTCCAGGTCATCAGGGGTCCTGCCTGCCCCCATCTTGTTCCAGGTGGATTTTAGAGGACTGAGTCAGCGAGTACTGTGATCCCAGGCCCCAGCTTCTCTGGAGGGATGGGGCTGAGGTTTGGGAGCAGACTTTGGGCTCAGAGATTGAACCAAATCCAACAGAGATGTCTCATACTGGGAGGAGTTGTGTTGGAATGGTGATGTGGTATGATTACAAGTTCCTTTTGGTTTCCTGTTGTCATAGAAGATGTGGATGCATCTTTTCTAATTCCTGTCATTGTCCCTCACTGGGTTCGACATGTATCTTTCTTTTGACATGTCCACAGGGCATCATCTCCCATACGCGACTGAAACCCAACTGTCTTCTTCTCACTTCTGTTCTCTCCACTGTTAGTGGACTCTGGGTACTTTCTGATGGATGGTGATGTTCCAAGCAGCCAGCCATCGCATTTTGACTTCAATAAACAACTATAATCCAGTCGAGACTGAAGAAGCTGCTGCTGTTTTAGGAGAAGCTTTGTCTCCTGCTGGGCCAGCAGATGCTGAAGGCACTCCTTTTCACTTTCCAGCTTCATTTTCTGAAGCATAAGTTGCTGTCTTCTATCTTCTGACAGTTGCTTTTTGATATCAGTTTCACTAGGATGCAGTGCCCCTTGGCCATGCACCAGAGATGCCCAGGAAAGACCACAATAACTGCATGATTCCAGATGTGTCTTGGAATATTGAGGGGCCATGTTTGTAGGATGGCTATCATGAGCATGGTCTGCATTTTCAGAAAGTCTATGACCACAACACTGAGTAAACAGAGTAGGCTTAAGGTGTTGGCCTTCCTTCATATTCAGTTCCTCTGGTGGAGCTTTCTCTGTAGGGACTGCATCTACTAGTTTTCTCCCTGGGGATCCATAATTACATGTTCTGGTCTCTGATTATACCCTGTCTGGATCCTCTTTGGGATAATGAAGGGCTGCTGGTTTCAAAGAATTATTCCTAAACTCCACAAGAGATTCTGAAGCTGGGTCCTGATTTGCAGACTTAGGTCTTTGCTTGGTTTGATGGTAGGTCTGTGGTTTGGCTACACTCAAGTAGGAACCATCCAGTTCTATAGATGAAGACTGGAGAGTGGGCTCTGGGGGCATCTTGATGAGAGGAGGGACCTCTCTGGAGACTGAGACATTGGTGGGGGCCATTGTTCTGAACTGGTCCAGGCATGCTGGCACAGACCCCAGTGGGTGATGCATTATTTTTTAATGAGATACTAGATTCTATTTGCTATTATCTTTTGGAATTTTATATCTTATGTGACATTGTCATACTCTTTTTGGTGCTTTCAATGATAGGTCCAATGTTAGATCAATAGTCTATCTGGTCTTTAACAGTTTGGTAGCATACCTTGGTAAAAGCATTTTGTGAGGGGTAACTTTCTCTGTTTCTTATAAGAAATTGGTCTGTGGAAGCTTTCTATCACTAATGTGGTCTGTGTTGATGAACTGTACTTTCCTAGGAAATTAGGCATTTCATATAGGTTTGTGAATGGACAATACATGGAATAGCTCCTACCCCTAGGGCTGAGACAGAGAGCTCAGGAGAGAGACCACCCCCTGCATCTCCAGGGTTCCCCCAGGGTGAGACCCAGACCTTGCTGGAAAGGACATGGCCATGGCTCAGTGAGTGGTGGAGAAGTTAATATGGTATGCTGGAAATCCTCCCTCTGGGGTGCTGGGGGAAGTCATCCATCAGGAATCACCATACCTTGAAAATCACTGCAAAGCCACCCAAGAAGGTAGTGGGGAAGGCATTTGTAGGGTGGTTCCTTTCCCGCAGCACTCTAAGGTGGTGTCAGGGAAGCCCTTCCAAGGTGCCTCACAGGTCGCCTTCCACTGCACGGCCGCTTGAGGGGATGCTGAGGGAAGCTGATGGATGCTGGGCACTGCTCATCGCTTAGCACCTCAGGAGCTTGGTGCCGAGAAGCAAACCACTGCAGGACCAGATGCTAGAAAAGTCGCATGCTACCATTGCTAGCACCCTTTGCTAAAGTTACTATGTGCTGCAGTATCCTAGCAAGAGGAGCACACCAGAACCGAGTAGAGGAGTATTTCTTGCTATGTGGTAGACAAATTGCCTTTTATTCTTCACCTGTTTTAAGCCAGTTAAAAAGAGAACATACTGCACGGTTCCAATTATATAAGGATTAATATTAGATGAAGCTAATCAAAAGTAATAGAAATCAGCATTTGTGATTGCCTCTTGGTGGGGAATTATAATCTGGAAATGGCACAAGGGAACCTTACTGAGTGCTGGAAATGTTTGCAACTTAATCTGAGTGGCGGTTACAGGGGCTCTACCTGTAGAAAATATTCCAGCTGTACACTTAGATTAATGCAAAGTACAGACTTCACTATATATGTCATACCTCAAAAAACGTTAATCTTGGCTATGCTTGGCCCTTTGGGGTTATATGTAAATTCTAGAATCAGTGTCAAATTCCACCAAAGAAATCTATTAGGATTTCATTAACTCTATATATGAATTTGATAACTGACACCTTTATATCTTCTAATTCATTATTATGAACCTCTAATTCTTTTAGCCTTCAACATATGAGTTTTTTGCTTTCTTTGTAGAGTTCAACCTCTTGCTAGTTACTTGACATTTTAATGCTATTAAAGATGGTATCTTTAAAAAATTTTATTTTGTTACTTCTATAAAAAATAAAATTAGCAAACTTAAATACTTGATGCTGGAAATTGATCTGAGGATTCTTTCGGATTTTGTTTTGCAATCTTATCAACAATTAACAAAACTTGTTTCTTTCAATGCTCACATCTTTTATTTCTTGGCTAACTCAGTAGCAGACTGAGACTTCCAGGAAAATGCTGAATGGAAGTGATGATAAGAACCATGAGTCAGACCCGTCCTGGATCTGAGTCACTTCTTGGAAGACAGCTACCTTGAAATGCCTATAGACCGTAAGCAGATGTTTTGTGAGCAAGAAATATACTTTTCTGTGTTATACTACTAAAAACGTTGGGTTGGTTAGTTCCTATAGCATATCCTGTCCTAATACAATCGTGTTAAAGCAATTCTTTTCAGTTCCTGGTATGTGAGTGTTGATGCTCAAATGCTTCTTAGGCGTCCATTGAGATGATTGTATAATTTTTCTTCTTTAATATGTTAATGTAGCCAATAATATTCATTGCTTCCAATGTCAAGACAAACTACCATTCCTGAAATAACCCAAACTGGTCATAACATATAATTCCTTCTATTTGTTGCTGTGTTTGGAATGCTAATATTTTGTTTAGGATTTTCACATTGATGTTCATGACTGAGATTAGCTTCCTTTCTTGTACTTTCTTTACTGGGCTTTGTTATAAAGATTTGTAAAGTGAATTGGGAAGTTTGTCTTTTTTCTATACTCTGTAAGAGTTTGTAAAATTGGAATTATTTGTCCTGTTCATAGTTGGTAGAATTGCAGTGAAGCCATCTTCAGTTCTTCAAGTTCACCAGTTTTTATTTCTGATGAAATGAATATCTGTTTTTTTAATTTGAAGATTTTATTTTCATGTGCATAGTTTTCATTTGCTTCTGTTTTACGTGGACTCATCTTATGTACTCTCTTGGTGATCTCAGCCTCTCCACTAGCATTGCAAAGCACTGGACGAGTCTTGAACTTCTGTAGTATGTTGGGCTTGTCACCCGAAAAGAGATCTTTTCTGGATGCCGTGCTCACTTGCAGAGCTGGGCATCTTCTCTTTCACATAGCTGCTGCTCTTTCCTCCTTGGCCGCAGGATAATATTACATTTCTGAACATATCTAGGATTTGGTGCAAAAGCATTTTAGGCCTAATGTCATCCTAGTCCAAGCCCATTTTTGGCTCTAGTGAGGCGTGCTTGGCTGCATTTCCTAAATCCAGTGAGGACCGCTTCCCATGGACCAGAGGGTTTCAGCCACTTACCACTATGCTTTTCTCTCCATTCCCAGACTTGGAGATTTTCTTAGTTTTCAAGTGTGCCTTTGTAAATTTGATTTTCCCCCATGTTATTTATATGTTATCTAGCTTCTCTGTTCAGAGCACTCTCTCTTCTTACCAATGGTTATCGTGCGAGTTTTCTTTTTCAACTTTTTGGTTCCTTATTGGACCCAAAGCTGTGATGAGAAACCTCTTATGATTGAAGTAGAACATTGCTCTAAAGTTAGGTTGAGCACTGCCTTTTCCGTGAAATTAATTTTTGTGTGCCATTTTAGATATAAAATAGTATATCAAATTTTGAGTCAAATTACTAAAAGTCAATATTAAGGGAGAGACAGAGACTTTCCTTGGTTTTGATAGCAACTTAGTAGCAAATATTTTTCAAGACCCAAAGTTTACTCCTGTTATCTAAAATTTTATTGCTGTACATTGAAAATCATGGCTGTACATGTAGCAGTTGAAATGCATATATGCAATTAAGATATAATGATCTAAATAGTGTATGCTGATTTTACTAACGACGCCTTTTGCCTCAATTTTTAAAGAACGTTGATGCCTACGTGTGTGGCATAAGCTCTTTGTACAGACTTAACAAAAAGGTATGCATGTGACACATACACTGAGGAATGTGATACTGGGCGAGGAGTGGATTAAGGTGCCAGGCATGTTCAGTGTCTATTTATAGTTTTACCTCCACTTGGGTTTATGATAGCTAAAAAGTTGTTTTGCTGATACTTAACAAAATAAGACATTTTACCACTTTTCCACCTCTGATGGGAGAAGCTAGAATTTGAGGTATATGAGAGAGGTTCTCTGCAGATTTTAATGGATTTGACTCAGGGGTCACTCATCCACCAGTTATTTTCTGAGCTTCTAGGATGTGTCAGGCCCTGAGCTTAGTCTTGGGGATTTAGTAGTAGCAAAACCTAACGTGGTCTTTTTTCCCCAAGATCCATGTGGCTCCTTGTTTTCAAGGGTGTATAGGCTAGGGACAAATAATAATCAAATAATCAACAAATAAGTGTAAAATTACTATTGTGGGAAGTTCTAGGAAGATGATTACTGGGTATGAGAGTGTTAAGAAATACCTGCGTACCTTGAGAGTGGAGTGAGCATCAGAGAAGTTTTCCTGGAGAGGGTGACATTTATGAGATATGAAGGGTGAGAAGGGGTGTCCTATGTGAAGGGAACGGCATGTTTAAAGGCCATGTGGCTGGAAGGAATGCGGCATGATGGAGAAGCTGAAGGAAAGCCAGCGTGGCTCAAACTGAAGCCGCTGAGAGGAGTGCGTGGTCCACAAGTGCATCTTTGTGAGGCGGGCAGAGGGCAGAATGTGTATGCTGTTTTGATCCCTTGCCTTGCAGTGATGGGAAACCATTCATTTGCTGGTCTTAGGGAGGAGCATAATAGAATCAAAGTTGTCTTGAGTAAATCTCTCACGCTCCATACAGAAGGCCCTGAGTTTGTTTGAAGGTTCCAGAGGAGCACAAGGCCGGTCACACACTTGGGACAAAAAATTTGCTCTTCTCTGTGTGGGACAATCTCTGCTTCAACTCAGTAACACAAAAGGAACAATGAGGGAGCAAAGCCCTTGGCTGTTATTTACAGAGGAGAAACTCCCCCCCCCCCCCAAACAATAAATCCTAAGGGAAGTTTGTTACATGGCTCTTTAGAGAATGGGCATTGGCTATTTGATGGATAATGAAAAACCAAACTGAAGGACAGAGTACATTCTTGTCTTCCTGTATTTCTCATTTGGCGGCAGTTTTTCCCTCTACTCCCATGGGAGACAAGTTTGGGTTAGATGTATGGACGAAATTTCAGGAAGAGTGAGCATTAACGTGAACAGCTAGAGAGTTGCTTTGAAGTTCCCTTTCTACTGTGAGAATGTCTAATTTAGTATCTTCAGTATGTTTAGGAAAAGTTCTTTGTGATTTTTTCACATGGACTTACAAAGTAAGCTGAAAGCATAAATTTCAAGTTAATAAAGATATTTAATTGGGAGAAGTCAGCACATAGGTGCCCAAGTGATGAACCCAATGCTGGGTTAAAATTAAACCTAAAAAATGGTTAGTGTGCCCCTTAAAGCTTGACTTTTCCCTTTACAGAAATACACAACCACTTTATAGTTAGCAAGTTTCGTGTCAGTTTTTACTTGGTTGTAACAGAGAATTCACTTTCTTTGATGAACGTGGTGGGAAATAAGCCTGAGGAGAGTGCTATCCAGGGCGTGGGTGTGGGGATGTCTGGCGGCAGGGCTGTTGGCCACCCCTGGGCTGTTGGGGGTGACCTTGTTGCCCTGTAGGTCAGCAGGTGCCCACTTCCTCCCTCATCACTCCGGGGTGTGTGTGGTGCTCAGAAGAGCCTGGCTTCTTAAGCCAAGAGTCCCTCAACTCAGTCTCCTCCACTGAGAGCCTCCAAACAAACTCGCAAGGTCTGTTTGCACAAAACGTATTTAAATTCCAGCATTTTCTTATCAAGTCCTTGGCATTAGCAGTCGTCTGGTGATTACCATGAGGCTGGGACCTGCCCAGCTGAGTAAAGCTGCAGGCTTGGGTAACATTAAGCTCAGACTTGTAACACCCTAAGATCCTACAGTGAAAAGTCAGTGGAGCCTGCATCCTATTGGGTCACAACACAGCTTTCTGTTTTATTCTTCACAAGAATGTGAGTTCAGCAGAAAATTGAAGGAGAGATGGTGAAGAAAGGCCTCATGAGGGGGCCACCCAGTAGCATAGTAGTTAAGTTCATGCACTGCACTTTGGTGGCCTAGGGTTTGCCGATTTGGATCCTGGGCATGGGCCTATACACTGCTCATCAAGCCATGCTGTGGCAGCATCCCACATAGAAGAGCTAGGACTTACAACTAGGATATACAACTATGTGCTGGGGCTTTTTGCAGGGGGAAAAAAAAAAGAGGAAGATTGGTGACAGATGTTAGCTCACAGCCAAACTTCCTCACCAAAAAGCATCAAATGCAAGGACCAAGCTGGAATCTTCCAATATTGACTTGGCTCTTAAAGGAAGGGTAGGACTTAGCTTGGTGGAGACAAAGGAAGAGTCATAGCAAGAGGAACAGGGGCAGGCCAGTAAGTGGGTACAGAGGCTTTGTGAGAGGAAGGGGAGCCCTGAACCCAGAAAATGTGTTAGGGTCAGATAGTAACCCCTAATTTTCCTCTCTGTCTCATTTAATCTTCACGCTTAGCCCATGCGAAAGGAGGGTTTTATTAGTAATAAGACAAGGATGGAAAACCCAAAACATTAAATGGAACTGCAGATGGGGTTGATAAGATGCTTGAGTGCAGTGGTTCTTAACTGGATGGTGGGGACTTTAAGCAATGTCTGGAGACATTGTTGGTTGTCCCAATGGAGAGTGGGTGCTACTGGCATCTAATGGGTAGAGGCCAGGGATGCTGCTAAATGTCCTACAATCCATAGGACAGCCCCCTCCCAGCCCCACAAATGTCAGTAGTATTGAGGTTGAGAATGCCCAAAATGGTAGCAACCATGGGACATTTCTAAGCATAGGAAGACAGGATGTGCTTTGTCACCAGTTCACTGGGCATTTCCAAGCTGGGTTCTGTTAGTTACCCTTGACCATAACTCTTACTCCCAGTATCCGAAATCTGTTACTTTGGGGCTTTTCAAGAAAGTTGAGGAGACACGAGTGGGAGTGCCTTGGACATTTTCCACAAGAACTAGAAAGCATGTCAAGTAAGTTTATGTTTCTCCTGTCAACGTATGTTCTGCTTGGCTCCTTCTCAGCGTTAAGCACAGTATGAAAAGTTGTCACTTGGGTTTCAAATGTGTTGGCAACTGTTGCTCAAGTTAAAGGAAATAAATACAACTAACCAGAGGAAACAGTGCAGAGTTCTGGTGCCTTTTCTCATCCATCCTAAGGCAGCTTCAAGTGGAATGCGCACAGAGGCAGGTTAAAATCACTGTCAGGCTTGGAGTCTGGCCAGCACGTAGCAGACTCTTCAGTGTTCTCTGGTCCCCAACTAGTCATACAGCATCACAGCAAGGACTACAAGTTGGAAGCAAGTAAATAGAAATGGAAAAAGTCAGAGGGCCCCTCACCCCTATACCTTGGATGAGTTCCTACATTTCGGGGCACCATGACCTCATATCACAGGTGGAAATGTGGAACTAAATTATTTCCAGGGTTTTCTAACCCCAAGACTTTCTCTACTAGACTGACAACTAGCTTCACCCAAAGGATTTCCCTTCTTTGTTTTCCATAGAAAATGTTCTATTCACATCAGATGTGATTTGCTCTCCTTGAATTATGGAAAACGAGGAGCTTCAGGAAGATTGTTTTTTATGTCGTTATTCTCCTGCTTTCAGATCCCGAGGCATCTCTCTCTTCTTCGTGCACTCAGCATCACCAGTTGTTCTAGTAAAGACAGTGAAGGTGGATGCTGGTAGCTCAGCACACACAAGGCATGTTCAGGAGACAGCCAGGTCAGTATGAGACCTGGACAGGGAATAAAATGCTGCTATTTGGGGACATCCAGGAAGATCTCACTGACGGGGGCACTCATGCAGTAAGAGCCTGAACGTTGCCTTCTGTTGGGATGCTCCAGTCAAGTGGGCACCACCACACACAGTGTGGGAGATAATGAGCATCCTCTGGAACTCAGTATTCTCAGAGGATGTGGACAAATGTATTATGAAGGATAGTTCAATTAAAATTGTCCTTGGCTGGAACCACAATAATGATAATAGTTTTCAACCTCTATTGCACATTAAGAGAGGAGCGTTGTGAGCACTCATTGCCAGGTGACACACTAGAGCATTTGACCTAGCATCTCCAAGAGTGGGACCCAGGAATGCGTCTTTTTAATGGATTCCCGCGGGATTCCAGTGTGCAGCCGAGGTGGAGAAAGCTGTTCTTGGGAGATACTCATCAGCCACAGGTCTTGTTTGTGCGTTTATGAAACTGTAAACTCTTGCTTATTTCATCTTCCTGTTATATTTCCTTTCGCTTATCTAGCTAATTTTAACAAATCAGGAGGCTAATAAGTGCATTTGCCAGGTATGCAGTTATAGCATTTGTCAAAGATTCAAAAGTTGTCAGGAAAGATGCATTGCCTGTCAAGCCTTTGTCAAGGGATTCTTGGGTTTTGAGAGAAGTTGAGTGAGAAATCCTCTAATATTCTGTCTCTGAGAGGCTAGTGATTAGACTTCAGCCAATGAGGCTGAAATAAATCTGTCTTTAAGCTGGCAACATGACAAGCATCCATGTTTGTACCCTGATTTTCTTCTTGTTCTTCATAATCAAGGCAAGCATCTTCTACTGAAGCTATTTCAGCTCTGTAGATTAGCTCTTTCCTGTGTGACCAATACACTTCAGTTACATAAATCACGTGATTGATTTTTTTTCTCTTTACATCTGTTCAAAATTAGTTTGATACGGTAATTCTACAACTCCTGTCTTGGTTGTGTTTTCCCAATAAGATACATGATGTGTGTATGGGCACAGGCTTGTGTTCTCTATATAACTTATGTGCTCGTTTGTTCATAGATACCTATAAAACTGATCCTTAAAACTCTACAAATCTTATTAACACTTCTTTCTACATGGCAAACAAACTTGAGCATATTTTCATCAAATATGATCTAAGACATTTGGGGTAGACTTTCTAATGATTTAGCTTTAGAACTTGGGGAATAACAGAAATGTCGTCAATCAGGGGCAGCTTAAGCTGGTCCCCCGTGTCTTTCCAGGGGGCTTTCCTTTTATTAAATTAATCTTCAAACCCCCACTGCACTGCCAGACTTTTCTTGGAGAGAAAACCAGCTCCAGCTGGAGCCGTTGCCCGGAGACTGAAAGCCGCCCCAGTGACCCCATCAATGCCCCCCTCCCTACGTGTGCGTTGGCGCAAGTGTATGTTAACGTGCATGCCTTTCTATCTAAAACTCCGCCATCCGTTTCCCATCTATGTCCAGATCCAAGATAGCCAAATACTCCCAGACACTCCTGCTTCCCCACAAACATAGGTTTGCACGAGGACCCGTCAGAGAAGGAACTCGAGTATTGGATTTGCTTTATGTGCGAGCCAGCTGGCCTTCAGACTTACTACCAGGATTTCTCCTGGTCTTCGGCATAGAGGCACATCTGTGATTGGAGTCAAGTTGAGAGAGAGAAAAGGGATTAGGGAGCAGTCAGAAAAAAGGCCTCTTTCAGGTGGGCAGAGCCTACTCTGCACACTTGCTGGCATCCTCCCATCAAAAGATGGCAAACTGATCCCAGAGGAAGATGTAGTCTGGGTGAGACACACATGAACTCTTAACAAACGGGTGCGTTTCACCGCCTCAGTACTTTTGAAGTGACTGTTCATTTGTTTGGTACAAAACGGAGGCCTTGATGAGGTGCCACGGTGGGAGTGGCAGGTGGGGAGGGTGAGTGGACAGAATGACAAGTTGGAAACCATGTCCTGGCTCCACCCAGAGCTCACTGCCACAAGGGCGAGCAAAAGCAGTTTAATCCCACACTGAATCAATCAGAAGCAACAAAGAGGCAGAAAGAAGTCGCTTTTAGTCTTCACTTATGCCTCTGTCTCCTCACAGCTTTGCTCCGTTTGTTTTTTGCCTTAGTCACAAATATCAAGGTTTTTGACGCGTCTTAGACATCTTCCCCATTGAATATGGACATTTTTTTGAAGCTTCTCGCTGACAAAAACATATTTACTGACTTCCTTTCATCTTTTCCTGAATGTCAAGTGTAAGGTGGAGCCCATGTACTTTTTAAACAAACAAAAAAAATCTATTTTAAAAACAACTATCTTAATGGCACACTCATTTTGGACGGCACTTTATAAGAAAGTGTCAAAGTTAAACATACATTCATCATATGACCTAACAATTTCTCTCCTGAGTGAAATGAAAACCTATGTTCACACAAAACGTCTACAGATTTTTATAGCAGCTTTTACTTGTAATCTCCAAAAACTGGAAAGAAGCCAAATGTCTTTCATCAGGGGGATGCATAAAGCTGTGGTGCATCCATACTGTGGACTACTACTCAGCAATGAAAAGAAATAAACTGCTGACACACTCAGGAATATGAATGAATCTTGGATGCATTAGGCTAAGTGGAAAAAGCCGAAGGCAAAAAGGATACAACCCTCTGTATGATGTCATTTATAGGACATACTTGCAAAAGCAGAGTTATAGGAACAGAAAGCAGATCAATGGTTGCCTGGGGCTGGAGAGGAAGGGGTTAACTAAAGGGCTATTGGGGGAGGATTTGGGGACGATGGAACTGTACTATATCTTGATTGTGATAGTAGTTGGTACATTTATCAAATCTTGCAGAGCTGTACACCTGAAAAGGTGAATTTCACTGTATGTAATTTATGCCTTAATATATACAAAGAAAACGAGAGTGGGGAGACGAAACCCCTTGTGAGTGGGGAGGGGCTTTTACCCATTATTGCCACCCTGGGTATCAGAATTGTGGCTCCCAAAGTGGATTGGGTCCAGGTTTCCAGATTACCTCTAGCCACTTTAACATAGGACTCTGTGAATGACCAACACAGCATCAGTTAATAGACTGAAGGCGCGTGAATGAAGTGAGAACTATACAGTTAGCTCGAGCATAACATATACAACAAGACTCTACAAGGATTGTCTGGTCTCTGTTCCATTTCTCCTCACTTTCAAATTCTGTTACCTTTGCTAATTCCTGGTTTCAAAATCCTGATAATACTTTGTTGAACATTCTCAGTCTCTGAGGTAACTTTCATAAAAATGTATAATCATTATCCTTCGAGGTTAGTTGTCCCAAATGTATTCAGTAAGGTAATAGCTGCCAGCTGTATGTATAACGTTTGGAAGATGTGCACTCTTCTTCTGACCTTGTTCTGCTCTTGAACCTGTTGCACTGTGATCTGTACCTTATGCAGTCTGCCCCTTTGCGTGTCTTGCATAAGATTTGTGGCACTGCAGGTAGGAGTGTGGATAGATTGCTAGGGCTGCCATGATGAAGTAACACAAACTGGGTGGCTCACGGAAGAGAAATCTATTGTTTCACTGTTGTCAAAGCTAGAAGTCCAAGATCAAGGTATCAGCAGGATTGGTTCTTCCTGAGGGATGTCGGGGAGAATCTGTTCCGCGCGTCTCCCTCTAGCTTCTGGTGGTCTGGTGGCAATCTTTGGCAGTCCTTGGCTTCTGCTTCGTCACTCCTATCTCTGCCTTCATCTTCACGTGACATTCTCCCTGTCTGTGTGTCCATGTCCAAGTTTCCCCTTTTTATGAGGACACCAGTATTTTGGGTAAGCGGCCCACGCTACTTCAGTGTGGCTTTATCTTAACTAATTACATCTACAATGACCCTGTTTCTACGGAAGACCACATTCTGAGGTTCTAGGGGGTTAGGACTTCAACATATGAATTTTCAGGGGATACAATTCAACCCATAAACAGAGTGTATTAACTGCTGCTTTTTGACAGGAGGAAGAGTCAGTTACCTGGGGATATAAGCTGAAAAGTTGCTCCTCACCCCGAGTTGGGCAAACACATGGATGCTGCAAGACCTATGTAGCAAAGTTAAACTTCTCGCCAGACTGCAGTAAACGTAACAGAGGGTATTCCTATGACTCGGTTTCATGAAAGCTACATCAAGAAACAGCCTTTTGATTTAATCTTTCTTCTTCAAAAATAGAGCATAGAAGTTTAAAGGTACATTATCTTGAAATCTATGTGTAGAGCTAACATGAAACACCATTTGGGAGGAAGTTTGTAAATTCTGTTATTCAGTAAGGATATATTTCATAGTATGACTTTAAGCTTCAATTTCAGATCATCAGTTTACTTCAACTCAAATTCTGGAAGTATAAAGCAAAAAGGCTTTGGCCAAATCATCATGCCAAAAATTCAGTATCAAAAACACTGTGGTCTAATCTAGATTCACTGAAAATGCCATCTAACCTTACTATAATCTGATCACATGAGCAGCACTGGTGTGAACCAGTAATTCCTAAACTGAGGTTATTCAGGAGTTACTTGGCACCTCTGTAATCTCTTAATGCCAGCTGCTATTCCAGTTGCTCCTGGCACAGACAGAGCGCGTTCCGCTTGAGGGGTGGGGGAGCTGTGAAGGAGCAGAGGAGCATTAGAATGGTATTTATTTTGAAGATTTTGACCATTCATTTAGCAATGAATATATTTAACACCTATCATGTGAAGATTTTTTAAAAATTCAGACACTCCTTGTCCTCAGGATGCTCACAAGGAATCGGGGAAGCCAAGCATGAAAATAGATGAATTACATTATATAGTCAATGAAATAATGGAAGTATAGGCAAAGTTCTATAGGATTTCAGATGGTTATGACAGTTACTCCAATTTGTAGTCACCATAGTGCAGCAATAACTTCATTTTCTACTAGGAAGGCATGGCAGTTGGATTTAAAATAACTCTTGGAAGTTCCTTCATTTTTTTTTTTCCCTACAGGTTTGACCAAATTACGTCAACTAAAATGGTAACACAGGAGTAGTGTAAATGTTATGGAGACCATGGGTCAAAAGTTAGGGTTTGGGGCTGTATTAGTCAGAGTTCCCCAGATAAACAGAACCAATGGGATGTACATCTAGAGAGAGAGATTTATTTTAAGTTAATTGACTCCTGCAATTGCAGGAGCTAGAAAGTCTGAAATCTGTAGGACAGGCCAGCCGTCTGGAGATTCAGGTAAGAGTTGATGTTGCAGTGTTGAGTCGGAAGGCTGGAAACTGAGGCGGATTTTCCCCATTGCAATCTAGAGGCAGAATTCCTCCTCCTTCAGGAAGCCTCAGTCTTTGCTCTTAAGTTCTTCCATTGATTGGATGAGACCTACCCACATTATGCAGGGTAATCTGCTTTACTCAGCGTCTGCTGATTTAAATGTTAATCACAGCTGAAAAGTAACTTTACAGCAATATCTAGACTAGTTTTTGACCCAACAGCTGGTCACCGTAGTCTAGCTAAGTTGACGCATAGAATTAACCATCTCAGGGGCACAGATATATGTAGTCTTCAATGTCCTCAAGACATTGCATCCTGAGTGAAGCGCAAGTGTTCAAAGAGGTCATAGGTCATTCTCTTAAACTGTAGTGGGATTGACCTTCAGCTTCCTGCCATCTGAGGACTGTCCCAAGAACTCTGGATCACCCTGCTTATCTGTATTTGCTGATGTTTGAAAGTAAATGAAGTTAATGCAACCGAGCTTACCCAAGCAATATAAATTATCTTGAGTGATTTATGTATTTTGACATTTCACATAAAGCAGATTTTTTTCCCCCAAACAATGTGGTATAAAACCATGATAAAAGATGTTAAGGGGAAAAAAAGTGTTACAGTCATTTTTCTTCCTTGAAGTATTTCATTTGGAAACATTGTCAAAACAATCCATGGCACCGTGCAGTGCCATTTCACATGGGTTTAATTATGTTACACAAGAAAACCCAAAACACCCATATAATATTGTTCTAACATCTCAAAAAATCGATCTGTAATAACAGGAAATCCGGGACCTCTTTTATTTAGTCTCCTTATAACAACAATTGGTTCCAGCTTCACACGGCAAGGGAAAAAATAAAATTTGTGACAGCTACAATAACACTGCCTTGGCTAGGTTAAACTCAATAGCGAGCTGATCAGAGGATTGATTTGATGCTGCGAGACATTTTTTTAAAAACACTCTTTCACTCACTGTTACAGCCTTCACGGTTTATTCTTTTCACGTCCGGTAACTATGAAAATGCCAATGAATGCCAAGGTGACACCAAGTAATACATTCTTTTCATTGTTGTTTACTTCCCCAGATACCATCTCTGCCAAAACAACCCCTGCAAAGACCCGTTTTGGTATCCATCTTAGATTATTCTGAGGAAGATACAGGATGTAGAAAGTCCAGACTGGACTCTCCAGTAGTCGAAAGAGTGAGTTGTTTAGACATTTAAAGCCTGCTCAGATTGCTGGGCCTCCCCCTCAGAATTTCTGATTCAGTAGGTCTGGGATGGGGCCTGAGAATGTGCATTTCTAACAGGTTTCCATATCCAGACCGTACTTTGAGAATCACTCTTTTAAGTGTATCAGAGAGAAAATATATTAGGTTAAATCAACCTTGTTATAAGTCTCAAGTATTTCTACAGATTGTCCATCTCATCTATATATTAATTCATTTATTTATTTAGTATTTAGTGGGACTACTATATGGGTAGATATTTTAAAATATCATTGTTGGGGCTGGGCCCATGGCCGAGTGGTTAAGTTTGCACGATACGTTTCAGCGGCCCAGGGTTTTGCGGGTTCGGATCCTGGGCGCGGACATGGCACCGCTCATCAGGCCATGCTGAGGCGGCGTCCCACATGCCACAACTAGAAGGACCCACAACTAAAAAGTTACAACTATGTACTGGGGGGATTTGGGGAGAAAAGGGATAAAAAAAGATTGGCAACAGTTGTTAGCTCAGGTGCTAATCTTTAAAAAAAAAATTGTCATCAAAGATGTTACAAGAGGAGAGCAAAAAGAAACACTTAAGGAAAAGTCATGTGATGATGCAAAGCAAAATACTATTTGCCAAATGCTTCAGTCTTTCCTGATGCCCTTAGCAAGCTGACCTTTAAAAGGAAATAAATTAATCTTGGCTTGCTCCACTGTGGAATAATAATAATTAAAAAAAAGCGCATTTCACTTTTGGGGGTTGACTATTATTGTAGGCAGAAGTGGTAGGGTGAATTTCTGGCTCAAGCTCATATATTTCAACTCAGCAGTCAACTTACTCCTCTGATGGAGCATGAAATTGAAGCAATATGGCCCCCCAGCTGAAGGACCAGCTTTGTGGGATCCGGGCCCAGGGCGCTGCGGGGACCACGTGAATGACAGAGGCTCTGATGCCTTGATTTTCATCCTGGTTGGTGGGCAGCCGAGTGGGCGTCTGGCTCGCTTGGAGCCGCTATGCTGGCATTCTGCTCCAGTTCCTTTGCCCAGCAGCAGTCTTGCCCTTTGTCCTTTCTGGAAACCTCACACACACAGCACTTTTAATATCCTGTTGATGAGCTGCCCTGGGCCTGTGGGAGGTCCTGGCCCCCCAGCACATCTCCAAGGGTGACTTCCTTTCATTTTCTGGGAGGTCACTGCCCTGGCCACATCACAGAGGACTCTTCTTCCCTGCCTGTGATCTCAGGGACCCTGCCCTAGCAACTACTCTTGCTCCCAGCTGTTTGGAGCTTAAGAGAAATCCAGAGCATCTATGCAAAGCCCCACAGAAGCCAGAAATGCTCGGGGCCAGACACACCTTCCTTAAATGCCGTTGTGCTCCCCTGATCAGAAACCCACGGCAAGCTGTTTTAAGTTCTGGCTTAGAAGGCTGGCTTTCAAAGCCCCTTCCCACCAAGCACACAGTCTGTTTCAGAGGGTAGTTCTGCTTGGTCCCACTGAACATTTTGTCCCTCCTTTGTGTGGGTTCATGTCCCGCAGGATATTCTATTGTTCTCTCCCTTATGAATCGCACTGGATTGCAGGATGGTCAGTAGCACACAGCTTCCTGTCTGATTCTTCTCTCGGGGTGATCAGGGGAAGCTCCCTCTCCCCAGCCTAGACTAAGCCCCCAAAGGAAGCCGTTACACCTGACCCTTTGATATCTCCCACTACGCTGAGTCCAGGCTGGTGGCAGGTGTTCAGTAAGTGTTTGTTGAATGGAAGAATAAATGAATAGCAACAGATTTTTAAAAGAAGCAGAAAATGACTTTGCTAATCCTGTTTAAGGATGAGAGGAGAGTTTAGAATCTGACTTTTTCCTGGTGGCGATATCTGCCTACAACATGGGAGCTGAGTTGCTAAAAATGATACCTGTTTACAACATTCTTTAAAGACGAATTTGGGTTTTTTGCCTTGTTTTGACTCTTCAGTTTACTAGCTGTGTTATTTTGGTTAATTTACTTTCTCTCTCTGATATTTTATTTCCTTGTCTTTAAGATGGGAATTATGTCTACTTTGCTGGGGTTTTGCAAAAATTAGAGGAATCAATGGTTATATGCAAAAGATAAATCAACTAAAGGAGAGTCTATTGGCACCTGAAGTGTAGTAAGTGCTCAGAAAACAATATCTACTTTCTGTATTATTGTTATTGTTAATAGTCTTGTCAGATGTACCATTTTGCAGTAAAATGCTGGTAAAGTCATAAAGTGAAGCACCAACAAGACTGGAGGGAGTCTCGAACTTCTTGGCGAGCAGGTGGCAGTGAGCTGCTTCATACCTTTTTATTGGAAGTATAGCCAGGCCAGCCCTTCCCGTGAGGGTGGATTCTACGGCTTTCTAGACTGGGTTGTTGGAGGGAGAGCTGGACTGTGGGGGAGCCACTCCAGTGAGGAGAATTGCTTACACAATAAAGGGAGGGGAGGGGAAATCAAACATGGTTGAGGCAGAGCTGGAGATGAACCTCTCTGCAGAGAGAGTTTGAAGGGGAGGCAGCTGTGAAAGCACTTAGCAACAGGCAGTGAGTGGGGAAGGTCCATGGAGGAAGTCGATGAGAGCCCAAGCAGGTGAGTCCTCGGGGTAGGGGAGGGGGGAAGTGGCAAGTGAGAGGGTTAGTTGGCGAGGATGTCACTGGGTCGAGAGAATTCATGCCCTGCCCGTGTCCTGCATGTCAGTCGGCTTGCTCTTCGACTCCAGCCTGCCCCAGCAGCAAGCGTCCTGTCCACCTTGAACAGGTGAGCAGAGGTGTACAGCTGCCCCAGGCTCAGTGAACTCCATCCCGAGAGGCTAAGGCCTGCAGGCGGGGATGAGCACACGCCCGTCCGAGGGGAGTCTGTAGCCCTGAGCAGGTGGACTGGGCTGCCTAAGGCGTGCAGTTTTTTTCTGTGCAGATAAACTAGCCAGATGCTGCCTGGCTTCTTAAAAGACCACTTGAGAAGTTTAGCCATCTTCACCTTAATTTTCATGGTTAAGAATGAGAGAATTGGAAGCCTTACATTAATAAAATTTTAACTGAAACCCTACTGAGAAGAAAAGTAAGTAGTGGATCGATTTTGTGGGAGGCCAGCTGGGAGACAGAGGGGCTCAGAAGACTCCTATGGTGCTCTGGGTGAGTTCCTTTCAAGAAGTCTTTTGTGTTTGTATTGAACTTCTCACCCACCTCTCTCTGGCTCTCCTGGTCTATTTGCACACCTGAGTGGTAACCAGTCACTGGATAGAGTGGAGGCAGGAATTCTGGATCAACTCTCTTCTTATAAACCAACTGAATAGCTTGTAAGAAGACAACACTGTGACAGCAGGGCAGAATTCAGCATTATTCTGCAGAAAATCTTGGCATCCTGTTTCTACCAGATAATTTAATTGACGTGTCAGGATTGGGAGATGTTATGTTGAATATATCTCCCCAAAATTCACATGTTGAAGGCCCAACCTCCAGCGTGACTGCATTTGGAGGAAGGGGGTGATTAAGGTTAAATGAGGTCATAGGGTGGAGCCCTGATCCAATAGGATTAGTGTACTTGTAAGAAGAGACAAGAGAACTTGCTGCCTTCTCTCCACAAGCAAAGGCCCTAAGGGAAGGCTAGGTGAGAACACAGAAGGCAGCCATCTGTGACCCAAGGAGAGAGCTCATACAGGCTGGCACCTTGATCTTGGTCTTCCAGTCTCTAGAACTATGAGAAAATAAATTTCTGCTGTTGAAGCCACCCAGCCTGTGATATTTTGTTATGGCAGCCTGAGCAGATTAACATAGGAGGGTTCAAGTTTGGAAAGTGCTGGAATGACTTTTGCCCTGAGAGGGATTGTCCTCACTGTGGTTCTTTCTGTGCGAATTCAGTTTTCAAAAATTAGAAAAATAATAGCCATAACAGCCGTTTTTTAAAAGCCTATGAGTAAGTAGACAAAACTAAAGTTCAAAACAAGTCGCAAATTTTTTTTAAATAGAACAGTTTTAAAATAGCGTTAGGAAGGGCTGTCTTGGATCAATGCTCTGGTGCATGAAATATGAGTCCATTGATAGAACCTGGAATG
The DNA here is from genome assembly GCF_041296235.1 of Equus asinus. Taxonomy (NCBI): domain Eukaryota; kingdom Metazoa; phylum Chordata; class Mammalia; order Perissodactyla; family Equidae; genus Equus; species Equus asinus. The sequence continues at coordinate 17,534,338 of NC_091796.1, forward strand.
AGTTGGGTCTGCTTGAAACCTACACGTTATTGACAATGGCTTTTATCCCTGTCTGCAGCAGAACAGTGTTTTGTTGTTGAGCGAAATCACTTGGTTGGCAAGTCTTGGATACAGTTTCAGACAGTTCTGGGCAGAGCATAGGACAAAGTCAGCCGTGGGAATGGTGCATAGAAGGGGCGTCAGTTACCGGCAGAGGCATTGGTCACCGACAGAATCACTACATTATCACAGGATCCTCTTGGGTGGCAGCTTATGACGGTCCTAGGGTGGAGTCAAGAAAAAACAGTCTCCATCATTTGCTTCCCTGCCACCTCCTCCTGTTTGTTTCCCCATTAGCTAACTGAAGAGTAGGTATCCTCAAAGATGCACACAAGCAAGAACTGTTGAATGAAAGAGATAGTGAAGGAAAGAAAATGTGTCTAATATATTTTTCAATAAAACCAGAACATTAGAACAGGGCAAGACCTTGGAAATGACCTAGTTAGTTTATCTTAATTGCTCGTTTTCACCCTAACTTTCATCTTTATTCTTAATGTCCTATGAGGCTTTAAGGATTTTTTGGTATCTAGACATTCCAGGAAGCAGTTATCGTTTTTTCTTGAAAAAAGGCATGGGGAGGGGGAGCGATATTTCTTAAGAGGCAAATGTTAGCCAGCCACATGTCAGTGATGGTATTTCTTAATAAGGGAATTTAGGGATTTTATTAATACGTTCAGATAAGATTAACAGCATCAGCAAGTATGATCTTGGGCCACGTACAGCAGAGCGGAACTCTTCTGATCCTTTTCTAACAGTCAAGGGCTTCTTTCCTATGTTCTCTGTTATCGGGGCTTTTTCCAAACACGTGCCCGAAGAGCCTGTACAAGGATTTAACTGGCTGTTTCAAGTTACAGTTGTTTAGTAACCTAGTACTTCCAGCCTCTTAGGTTAATTTCTGATGCTTTTGCTTAAATTTCATAGCATTTCTGCAGACAAGTTTAATTAGGGTTACTTGTAAATTACACAAGGAAGCCTTAAGCAAGCAAGACCAGTGTTGGAGTGTCCCCTCTCTCCCCTCAGAAACTTCCTCTCAAATTGGTCACAATAGGCAAGTGACTGACTCAAGGGCCTTTTGATAATGGAAAATGGACGCGTTATGAGTGGGCCTGGAAGAGGCAGCATGTGGGTGGGAAGAAACTAGATTTCTGTGGGTAGAACCATTTGCTGACTGGCTTTGCTGCTTCTGTGGCCCCTGGTGGCTGTAACTGGGGCTGCAGTGCGTGTCCTGGATGTTTCGGTATCAAAGGCCTCTTGGAGACGTGTTCTGTCTTGGCCCATAGTAGAGCCTACTGCAGTGGTCCTAAAGATGTGCCTTCTGGAGCTCAGAGGTCAGGGCTGGTAACTCAGGTGCTTGGTGGTGTGATGAGTTGGGGACAGGGGGCTGTGGACAAGAGTCCTGAAGTAGCAGCCCGAAAGCTCTGCCTTAGACTATTTTACACATTAGGTTGGGTTTTGCATTTGATTTTCTTTGAGGAGAAAAAATTTTGAAAACCCAACAGTATGTTTGAGAATTTAACAGGCTTTTTATCCGTGCTGTGGGGAAAAAAAAAAAAAATGCGTGTTGACAGCCCGTCTTCCCCTCTTAGCTGCAGGTCTGGGTTTGTCCTTCACTTCCAGGCAGGGCTGGCTTCCTGGCCTCATGATGCTGCGTTTGCACAGGAGCCCGTGCTCGGAAGGGCCCTGTGCTTTAGTTTAATGCTCTGCTGTCACCATCTTGAGGAGTCTTCATGATTTTTGAACAAGGGCCCCGCATTTTTGTCTTGCATTGGGCCTAGCAGATTCTGTAGTTGGCCCCGCCTGCAGTCTCACCCCAACCCTGATTTCGGGCTCGGGAGGCATGTATTAGGCTACTGGGGGTCCCTGACATCAGAGTCTTCCTGCTGTAGCCTGGTGTACGGGGTCAGTGTGTAGAGTGAGTTCTAGACACTGTGGCGCAGCCTGCTCCTCACCCCTCTGGGTTTGCCCAGCCTGGGAGACTGGGTGACGGCCTGTGGTCCCTGCTGTGGCCCCGACACAGCCTGTGACAGCCCTTCTCAGCCACTCTCCTTGGGGACTGGGTCTTGCCCCCACCAGCGGGCATCATTGGCTGGGATCCTGTGCTGAACAAAAGAGACTTCCTGGAACTCTGACACAGCCCCTCACCTGACTAAATGCCCACCCCAGCGCTCTTCTTTCCTACTCTCCTCCTCCTCCTCTCACCTCCCTAAATTTTGACACTGAGGCACCCCAAGATGGCTACCATCTCGACAGACTCTGCTGGACTGCTGTTTCTCCCCCAGTGGATCTCTCCAGCCCCTGCCTGGCTCCCCTTTCTCGCTCTCCTCCTGTAGAGGCCTGTGTTAGCCAAGCCTGTCATGAATAAGGGAAGAGAACTAATTTTTCAGTTCTGTTCCAGGGGTCCTGCTGGATTGTCAAAGCCATCACATTTTTGGGTTTTAGCTGTGATTCATGTGACTGACGCTGGAATGTACATTTTGCAGTCCCCTTGTTATCTGCCTTTAAATTGCTCCTGGGCCTATTGTCTGCTTTCTGCTTCCGCTATGATGGACCTATCCCAGGCCTGTATCACTTTGTCCTTGGGTTCTCCAATACGAAGCCTTTCTAAATGGTCTCTGGTTTTTTCTCTTTCCAGTCAACCTCGTGTGGCCTCAGTGTTCATTACCCTTCATTTTGACTGTGGGATTTGAACGTGCTCACTGTGCAGGAAACTGTGCCAAGTGCCTTGGAGGAAACAAAGAAGTTTCAGACAGGTCCCAAAGATTTCATAATGTCCTTGGTGAGATCACCAGTGAAATACAACGCAGCTAGTAATAGGTACCTATGAAGGGTACAGAGGAAGTGCTAGAAGTATTGTCATATATCATGAGAAAAGTGGAAATGACCTAGATATAGAAATGATTAAATAAACCATGATATAGCCATACAATAGAGTACCATGCAGCTATTTCATATAGTAGATGGGTCAATTATACTGATACTGGAAAATATATAACATGTACTAAGTGAAAAACACAGAAGTGTGTATATAATCTCATTTTTGTATCCATAAATAATTACCTAGGTTAGTCTGTACATTGGAAATAATAAAGCTGGGGAAATTACAGCAAATGAATATTCATAATTGTCTCTGCTGGATAGGATTAAGGGAATTTGTCCTTTTCCATTGTGTGTTTCTGTGCAGTTTGAATTTTGTATAACTTGGTGCTGTGTTTGTTATTAAAAATGAAGCATTTTTTTATTTTTTAACTGCAGTAATATTGGGTTATAACATTATATAGCTTTCAGATGTACATCGTATTATATTTCAAATTCTATGTAAGATTACATCATGTTCCCCACCCAAAAATCACCCCTTTTACCCTCCCTGCCATTCCCCTATGGTAACCACCAATCCAATCTCCATTGCTATGTGTTTGCTTGTCGTTTTTATCTTCTACTTATGAGTGAGATCATACAATATTTTACTTTCTCCCTTTGACTAATTTCACTCAGCATAATACCCTCAAGGACCTTCCATGTTGGCACAAACGGCCGGATTTCATTTCTTATGGCTGAATAGTATTCCATGGTGTAGAGATACCACATCTTCTTTATCCATTCATCCCTTGGTGGGCACCTAGGTTGCTACCAAGTCTTGGCTATTGTGTGTAATGCTGCAATGAACATAGGGGTGCAAGTATCTTTATGCCTTTGTGTTTTCAAGTTCTTTGGATGAATACCCAGCAGTGGGATAGCTGGATCATATGGTAGATCTATTGTTAATTTTCTGAGGATACTCCATACTGCTTTCCATAGTGGCTGCACCAGTTTGCACTCCCACCAGCAGTGTGCAAGAGTTCCCTTCTCTCCACATCCTCTCCAACATTTGTAGTTTCCTGTCCTGTTAATTATAGCCATTCTGACCAGAGTGAGGTGATACCTCATTGTAGTTTTGATTTGCATTTCCCTGATAGCTAATGATGTTGAGCATCTTTTCACATGCCTGTTGGCCATCCGTATATCTTCTTTGGAGAAATCTCTGTTCAGATCTTTTGCCCATTTTTTAATTGGATTGTTGGTTTTTTTGTTGTTGAGCTGTATGAGTTCTTTGTATATTTTGGATATTAACCCCTTATCTGATACATGGTTTGCAAATATCTTCTCCCAATTGTTAGGTTGCCTTTTCATTTTGTTGATGGTTTCCTTTGCTGTGCAGAAGCTTTTTAGTTTGATGTAGTCCCATTTGTTCATTTTTTCTTTTGTTTCCCTTGCCCAGTCAGACAGGGTGCTTGAAAGTATGCTCCTCAGACCAATGTCATGGAGTATACTGCCTATGTTTTCTTCTAGAATTTTCATGGTTTCGGGTCTTACATTCGTCTTTACTCCATTTTGAGTTGATTTTTGTGCATGGTGTAAGGGAATGGTCTGCTTTCATTCTTTTGCATGTAGCTGTCCAGTTTTCCCAACACCGTTTATTGAAGAGACTCTCCTTTCTCCATCGTATGCTCTTGGCTCCCTTGTCGAATATGAGCTGTCCATAAATGTGTGGGTTTATTTCTGGGCTCTCAATTCTGTTCCACTGATCTGTGTGTCTTTTTTTGTGCCAGTACCATGCTGTTTTGGTTACTATGGCTTTGTAGTATATTTTGAAATATGGACATTTTAACGATGTTAATTCTTCCAATCCAAGAGCACGGAATAGCTTTCCATTTCTTTGTGTCGTCTTCGATTTCCTTCAACAATGTTTTATAGTCTTCAATGTACAGATCTTTCACCTCTTTGGTTAAGTTTATTCCTAGGTATTTTATTCTTTTTGTTGCGATTGTAAAAATGAAGCATTTTCAAAAGGCAAGTGTTAGAAGAATTCAGAGGAAATTAAGACCCAACCTGCTGATTGTTATAAAAATTGTCTCCCCATGTGGCTCCATTTGTCCCGCTTTTGGTGTTTGTGCACCTCTGCTTACCCAACCTTCTGGAACTCTCCACATCAGCCAGCACAGGTTCTTCACTCCAGATGGTTGTTCCATTTCTGCACCATTGTTCATGCTCTACTTTCTCCCTCAGCAACCTCACTTCCTCCTCTTAACTTACTTAGACCCGCTGTTTATCACATCCCCTGCCCTGGGTTCCCCAGCCACTACTGTTTCTTCTCTGAATGCTGAGGTCACACTGACTGGGGTTACAATTGTGAGCAACCTTGTACCTTTATGGAACTGTTGCACTTGTTACTGACTCCCAAATTTTAAACTTCTTTGTTGGCAGGAACTGGATTCTAATCACCTTTCATGTCCTCAGTAGCATGAGAATTCTGTGCACCTAGTAGACATTCAACAAGGACTTGGTGACTGAATTGAAGCCCGGGGAGCTTAGCTTCCAAGCATCCATTAAAATTGGCTCACCCTGTGAACCAGCTAACCAGCCATTAAAGAGGCCTCACCCTAGGAGAGCCAGTGCTTCTCAAGGCTCTGTGCCCTTTGAGCCCATATGAGGAGGTCCACAGCCAAAATCAAACGGTGGCATCATTTTCCTAATTCACAGGGGGGAAATGATAAGGCAGGATTTTCTGAATTTGTATTTTTCCTATAATTTTTAAAAAGCCCTCGATGTTTAGTACTGATTGTTTATGAGTGTTGGTCAGATGGCTGAATGAATGCACAAGTAACAAATTATTGGAAAAAATCAGAAACAGCTGATTATGTTTATTTTAGCAGGTTGATTCCCCCCTCCACACACACACACACACACCGGGGTTGGGGTTTTATTTTGGAAACAGACAAAGCAGCATTTTGTGTGCTCCAGCTCAGTCCATGCTCTGTAGGGCATGCGCCTCTCCAGTTGCCACCTGTGGCTCTGTGCCGTATCTACCTGGTCAGGGCTGAGGGGCGCTGCTCCCCATCCCCCCCACTCCTGGCCTCCTCATGGATGCAGATCCCCCAGAGAATAAAATACGTAAATATTCTCATAAGCATGCCGACAGTTTTATCTTTGTTTTAAGCCTGAGAAATCCGTCCAGTTGATCTATATGGAAGACCTCTTTCCTTGAACACTGCTGCTCAGTTGGGCAAGCAGAAACAACGTAGCTGAAATTAGGTTGAAACATCTAAGGAAACTTCACGGCAGGCTCAGTGATGACACAAAGAGCTGCCCACAGAGATATGTGACCACAGCATGCAAAAGGCTTTCCACACTGCCTCGGGGGGAAGGCTGTTGAAGTAGGAACAGCTGAGTCTCATCAGTCAGCCTCTTAACCCCTGGGCCGGAGCTGGCCCTGTGTAGATGGATTCTGGTCAGACCTCATTGGTTATAAGAAACAGATGCCCTCCAAGTAGTTCAGGTAGAAAGCCATTTTATTATTGAAAAGATCAGGGCACTCTCATGGAAATAAGAACAGGAATTGTGCTGGATTCATGGGAATTGGAATGCCTCAGGCCTACTCTGTCTCCATTTCTCCATCTCTGGAGCCACAGGGTCTTGTCCCTGCTTCTTTCTGCCTCTGGTTGATTTTCTTGCCTGTATCTGAACACACATCAATTTGTCCACTCTGGAAAGTGGCTCCCCAACTCTACCAGGTTGACTTCTCTAGATTTCCTGATTAGCATTCTGAAAAGTAGATTCCGATTGGTTCCTGGTTTGCCAAAGGATTGGTTTCCTCATGTCAAGCCAATCAGCAGATGCTCACGTGTGCACACACATAAAAGACCATGATGAAAGGACTAAGGGAGGTAGGTTATTGAGAGAATTTCATCATTTTAAGCTATCTTTGGCTCTTATATATAAGTATTTAAGTCAGTCAATAAATATACCTCAAGTTTACAAATTATGACCTTGGCTTAAGGCTCTATCTTCTCTGCCTACGTATTTTATAGACCTAAGAATTCGCTAGTGCATCTATGAGAGATCATAATAGTCTTGTCCCCAGATTCTTTGATTTTCTGCTTTGGGGCAGCTTAACGCTGCAAGGACTCCTGTTCTTCTGCAACCTCAGCTAACTGCAGAACCGCAAAGAATCAAAGGAAACCGTTGAATTGAAGAAAACTGTTTTCCTACTTTGTTGCAAAGTGGACTTGGATTTCTGTGAAATTTTCTGATTTCATAAACCCAGATGAGCATGTTTCCTTCAGCTAGCAAACTGGGAATGGTGTTAAGAAAGGGGTGTTGTTGTTCATTGGGCATAAAGTTTCAGTTATGCAAGATGAATAATGAGTTCTAGAGATGTCCTGTGCAACTTTGTCCCTATAGTTAACAATACTGTGCTGTACACTTAAGAATTTAAGAGGGTATCGCTCATGTTAAGTGTTCTTACCACAATAATAAATATGTACATACATACACTATAGAAAAATAACTTGGAAAGGAGAGCCACAAGATACACCTGAGTCACGAAATACAGAGCGATCTTCTCTTCCTTGGGAGAGTTTTGGCGGTTTTTCTTCCCAACACTTAGCATGTCTCATCTTTGACACACAGGCGTGGTCATGAAAATGACATGGTCATCAAAAAGAAATCTTCAATTATAGCCATGCATAGTTTGATAATCAGGGAATTAGGCAATTAGAAAAGCAGAAACACTTTGAAATAAGAGATTTGTTATAGGGGCTTAACCTTATGCGATGGTGGGTGCTGGTTGAATAGTCTCTGTAAAGCTGTTGATTCTGTATGTGGTGCTGAACCAGAGGTCTTCGGGCCTGGTAGTCAGAAAGAAAGATGGACGTGAAGTGGAGAAGAGCAAGGATGAGTTGGAATCTGTCTCCTGCCTCTAGGCCTCCAAGTCCACGTGTGGCTGACCTGCAGGGGACGCTGGACCCTCTGCTGCAGAGCCGCCTGCGCTGGGCCAGGATGCAGAGAAGTTGAAGGAGAGAGTGGAGTTGGAGAAATGGGGACCCTGCTGCTGTCCTATGCCTTCCAAATTGTGCACGTTGCCCCTCAGGGCCAGCGCTAACGTAGAACTATGAAGGGCTGGGAATTCTGAGAAACACAGTCCTAGCTTAGCTGAGCGGATGCAGCAGAATCTGAAACTGTATAAATATTCCTGTAAACAATGCAGGCAGTTTTATCTTTGTTTTAAGCTTAGGCTAGCCATCAAATGGACTTACATGTAATACCTCTTTCTTTGGATACTACCACTTTGGTGTAACAACCAGAAAAGCAGAAAAAGTCTCAGTGTGAGTTGGAGAAGTTACAAACTATGATGATGTATTGATTTTCCAAATAATTATTAATATTATCTTCCTAAAAAATGGCTGGTTCTCTGAGTAGAAAGGAGCCTTTTAATTAAATTCCAACTCACAAGGTCATTGCCCGGCCTTCTGCTTGTTCCCTGCTGCAGGGGCTCTGCCTCCAGCTGCCTTTACTGTTGCATAAACCTTTGTCTTTGGCAGCTGGGTCACATTCAATACGTAGTTACAGCACATCTGATGAAGGTCACTCACAGAGCTTCCGTTAATCATCTGCAGGAAAGAATGCCGGGGAGGCAAATGTTACTGTAGGTCACTTTCTCCCGTCCCACTGATCCGTGGTCTCCTCATGCTCTGCACTCGATCATGGTCCCCACTTTAATTGTTCCTGGAAGACAGAACACAGCTGGGCCTGAACACCCTAGGGACGTGTCCACAGCTGGGATTTGGCTCCGCTGAGATCTCAGGGACTTTCTGAGGACAAGACTCCTTGTCTGCATTTCACACATTTCCCAGAGCAGCCCACACCAAAGCTATAGTGGGTAGGTCAATTGAGATGTCATTCAAGGCAGGAACCAAACAAGAGTCTGGGTATCAGAGGAAGGAGGAGCAGAGGTCCTGGGGCAGGGATGGCTCTCTTGGGAGTTTGCATAGCTAAGACCTGGATACTATGCTTCTGAGCAAACTCTAAAAATGATGAGAATCTGAATGCCCTGAGATGCGTAGAAAGTACATTTTGTTATCAAGGCTGCAGGCAGCAGAATTTCCCTCCGGAACTCTCTGTGAAAACCGCCCCCCCCCAAGCTCCTGAGCTGTGGTTCTGCTGCCAAAACGGAACTATCATTTATAACAGATGCAGTTAGTCTGTTTCTTCAGGATGTCTGAGCTGTGACTATAACACTGACTTCATAACATACGAAGGATGACTCTAGGCTATTGGCATTTGTGCATGATATGGCAGCATTTCTTTTCAGCTTTTGCACATTCTGAATGGAACTGAAGACTTCCGCTGTTAGTTAGTTATACTATTTTTTCCTAAGGCAGCCGCACAGCCTGCTTCAGTCACTGTCTATTTCAGTCTTTCTGAAATAGATACCCAAGGATCTGGCGCAAGAACCAGGCTCTTGAAATATAATATTGGGGGGGCCGGCCCAGTGGTGCAGCAGTTAAGTGCACACGTTCCGCTTCGGTGGCCTGGGGTTCGCTGGTTCGGATCCCTGGTGCGGACATGGCGCTGCTTGGCACGCCATGCTGTGGTAGGCGTCCCACATATAAAGTAGAGGAAGATGGGCACGGATGTTAGCTCAGGGCCAGTCTTCCTCAGCAAAAAGGAGGATTGGCAGTGGATGTTAGCTGAGGGCTAATCTCCCTCAAAAAAAAAAAAAAAAGAAATATAACGCTGGAGCTGGACTTCTGGAGCATCAGAAGCTGAACATCACCTGCTGGCAAACATAATAGAAGAGATGGCAAGAGCTGACGATGTAGGTTGTAGGGTACTTGGCAGAGCTTTGATTGACTGTAACATACCAATTAAAACTTGTCATCAAATTCACCCGCCCTCCCCACCCTGCCACAAGAGAAAAAGCCAAGGATCCGTATGTTTTTCTGAACATTTAGTATTTTACCTTTGCGTGTGGGACAATCAACAGTGCCTCTTATTGAAGGACTTTTAAAACATGTCATTTCAAGAAAATGTTTCAAGTTCTGAAATCATTTATCACTGTATTTCTCATTATTAAAGCAGAACGGGGTAACATTTTCCATTTTATGTGTTAAAATATGAAGAACATACACAGGCCTGTCTGTTAAGTTGGCTCAGAGTAAAATGAACATTAGAGCCAGAGGAGTCTAAGAAATCACGTCATCCAACTGTTTTATTATGCAAATGACTTTAAACCAATGCCTGGCTTAATTAAGTTCCCTGACTTAGATGACTAGTATTTGATTCTCTGAATTCCCATTCTAGCTCCCTTTCCACTGCACCTTGAAGCTGCTTTATTCTCTCCAGACAGTGGGGCATTCTTTTGGAGATCTGTGGTCCCGCTTTATTTCGAGTACGTTTCCAGGCAGTGACTGGGGGAGGGGAGGAGGGCCATGACCTGCACCCCCGGGAGCTTCTTGCTGTCATCTGCCTGGTATGATTGAACGTGATGATCAGACGTAAGAGGCAGAAAATTATGCAAATAATAAACCAGCATCCCTCTCTAATTCCTTTATTCCAGGTCAAGCTTCCAATCTGGAAAGAAGTATACTCTTTTCATTGAACGTTGATCAGTCACGAGAATTCTCTCCTGCATTCTGGTTGTCCACAGCAGCGCCTTATCCAAAATCTGGAAGGGAATAGAAAGCTCCTCCATCATTGGCCATACTTTACAATACTGCAGACGTTTTTTATTTATGCTTCCAGATCCAGAGGGAATGGATACTCAGGCCTCCAAGTCACCACATTGATGACAGGGGCTGCAGTGTTGGAGGAACCGCTTGGGGTCTGGCTGACCCAGGTTACTGAAAACAGAGTGGTGGCATTTCAGTTCCTCTTGTCTTTGAAGAGTGTTTTGGCTCTGTAGCAGGAGACTGCCTACAAGGCAGCATGTGCCCACCTAGAACGAGTGCTTGTCCCAAATAGAGATGGTACCGTGGTGGATCTGGATTTTGCCCCACACTTTCTCCCTTTTTCTTTGCCACTGGAGCAGGAAGGGTTTTAATGGCTTGAGTTTATGATGCTGCTGAAAAGGCACTCTCAACATTTCCCGGCAGCTGTGACTCCGTACCCAGTCAGGGCCCAGCAGCCCATCTGTTGATTCCTAAGGCAGGGCTGTCGCTGCATCTGGGTCACATATGCCTGGTTTTTGTAGTAGTTGTGTGTGTAATAAACTCTCTGGTTGTGTGTAAGAACCTCTCTGGACATCAGTTTCCTCATCTGTCAAATAAGAGGGTCCCCTGTGCCTCTGAGGTCTGGGATATTATGTGGGCTTTGCTCAGATGAGAAGTGAGTTGCATTAGTTGAGCTGTAAGGCACCTGCATCCCTTCTCAAAGTAAAGACTGTGATTAAATAAGCGAGACACTTTCCCCAGGTTACACTGTTTGGCTTCAGATGAGTAGAACAGGGGCCATTTAAATTGTCTCATTAGTTTGGCCAGGGCTTTGCTGTTGTTTATTGATCCCAAGATTAAGGTGGTCAATTCTCTGACAATATGTAGGCTGCAACCAGCTTTGGCTACTGGAGATATCGCCTGCACAGAGATGATCTCCTGCAAAAGGCATGTGCCTGTTCCATCTCCACCGTATCTCCCCAATGTTTCTACTTTATGTCTTGGTGTAGCTGGACTCATGGGACAACCGTATGATCAGAGGAAGGCCAGTGTCAGTTCAAGGGGGAAAACTCCACCCTTAACCAAGTCTAAACATTTGTTTCATGGGCATAGATACAGAGTGACTTTTTGCAAAATGCTTGATTACGTGGGTCCTGTCATTGAAGAGGCAAGTGAAAATACTCCAACACATTCTCTCTAGGCTGCCACTTAGCATTATTTATTGTGATACTAAATGAATTTGACCAAGTATTTTCCTTTTTGATTTAGACAGCTGCCCAGAGTAATCTTTCCAAACCGGGTTTCCTGATAGAATAAATGACGTTGGAACTATTGCCAACTTTGACGTATACTTCTTGTAAATTATTAAGTGAGCAAATGGAAGCTTAGGATAGCTGAAGCATAGGGAGCTGTCAGATTGGTTCCAGACGCCGCCAGAGTCAGGATCCGTGTTAACAGGAGGAATGTCTTTGTTAAGACTTACAGTCTTGCCAAAAACTGGATGAAGGGTAGAGAAGTTCTTTCTATGTGCCCCAGATCATGATACAAGTGTTCTCTCATGCAGTAATCACAAACACAAAGGTGTGAATATCAGAGGGAAAACATGGCCACAATATTTTGCAGCTCTTTACCATCAAGAGGTGGAGTCCCTTTCTCTACCCCTTGTGGCTTCCTCTGGCCAATAGAATGTGACAAATGCTGATGTGCGAGTGTGGGAGTCTAGGCTACGAGAGGCCTCTCAGCTTCTGCCTTCTCTGTCTTGGAATGCTCCTGCACCAAGAAAGAAGCCCAGGCTAGACAACTCAATGACACAAGGCCCATGGAGAGAGAAGAGCCCAGATGACAGCCAGCACCCAGGTACCAGCCGTGTGAATGAGGCCATCTCACAGCCTCCAGCCCCAGACCAGCTTCCAAATGACTAAAGCCATATAAGTGAGCCAAGGCAAGAACTGCCCAGCTCAGATGGAGAATAATCATCAAATAAGTGGTGGTTATTTTAAGCCACTGAGTTTTGGGGTGATTTGTTACACAGCAATAGATAACTGATACGTATCCCCACATTACAGTTGAAGAAACTGAGGATCGGAAAGGTTAAGCAACTTGCCCCAAGGGTTATAGAAGCAATCAGTGGCAGAATCATTATTTGAACTAGATCTTTGACTTCAAATTCTCCTTTGTTTGTCCCCATGTCAAAACTATTTCACTTCAGTGAAAAAGTCCTGAATTGTCAAAAATGTCAAATTTTCTCTTTTTTTGTTGTTGTCGAGGAAGAGGCACCCTGAGCTAACATCCATTGCCAATCTTCCACTTTTTGTATGTGAGCTGCTGCCACAGTGTGGCCCCTGACAGATGAGTGATGAAGGTTTGCATCCAAGCTGCCAAAGCATAGCATGCTGAACTTAACCACTATCCCACCGGGGCTGGCCCAGAAATGTCAAATATTTTAAAAGACTGTATCTTTAACATCTTATAAACAGATGAGAATAAAGAATAGTTAAGACATAATTTTGTTTTGTTTTAGGCTTCTTTATTCCGTCACTATTTATTAGGAAGTGTTTTCCAAAACACCTTCAGAGAATGTTCTTTGGGAGCAGGATTCTTGAGCTTACAGGATTCTTCACCTGCTAATTTTTAACATCACGGGGCTTGAGCAAGCAAACTCATCTGAGGGACAGGCCTTTTCATCAGGACTTTCTAGTCCAATCCACTTGATGAAGGAAAATATTTACTGGGGAGTCAGCCCGCTGCTGAAGTTGGTGTTCTGAGGCTTGTGAAGTGTTTTAGGGGTGAGGGCTTTTCTGAAGAGCTAGGTCGTCAATTAGACAGGGGGCAGGAAACTTTCTGTAAAGGGCCAGATGGCAGTTTAGGCTTTGTAGGCCACAGGGTCTCTGTCACAACTGCTCGGTTGTGCCCTTGAAGCTTGAAATCAGCCATAGGCTGTGTGTCAACGAATGAGCATAGCTGTGGTCCAATATAGTTTTATTTATAAAAACAGACAGTGGGCCAGATTTGGCCTGTGGGTCGTAGTTTGCTGACCCCTGAATTAGAGGAAGCCTGCCCACGAAGAGGCCACCTGTGGCTGTGCTGCTGGCCTGGGTATCCACAGGGTTTGAATGATTACATAGCTTACAGGTAGGTGTTGTGTAGGCAAGCTGAAACTAGGAGTAGATACAGCCAACAGGATCAGACTGAGAGAGACCTTCTAAGGATTCATGGAAGCACCCTTCCAATAGTGCCGTCATCCCGTTGGACTCCTGAGAAAGCCAGGAGGCAGGTAGATGGACATGGCACACAGCCAGCCATCTGGCACAGGGAAGCTTCCTCAGTTGTGTTTTTGGGCAAGTTGCTTTCTCCTTCTGAGTCATCTCAGCATGCTTATCCGTACAGTGGGAGGATAATGAGGCGCAGACTCTGCAAAAAGGGTGGGCTCCTTATGCCACGCTCGTGTCGTCTTCACCCCCATACTCTTGCAGAGGAATCAAGTTCGGTGCTATCATTGCCCAGTGTGGAGAGCAGCTGTAGATCATTAAGGTAGTTATTGCACACAAGCTTTGCTAGGAGCACGCTAATTGCCCAACCAGGTACTGTCACTGCAGCAGTGTCGACTGCTGGCCTTGCTTGTTCATCCAATGGCATCTCCCTCATGGCATTCACTCTACTTGTGACAGAAGGCATCAGGGCAAGTAGGGGTTGGGTGCCTGTTGCTCCCGGTGGCTTAAGTAGCTGATTGAGAGAGGTTACTTTGCTGTGCCCAGCTGTCCCAGATGGAGTTTATTATTAAACTCAGCCTCAATCAGTGAGATCAAATATTACAAGCACTTAATTCACTTTTTGGGACTCTTTTGTGTCCCTCTGGGGGGGTGCCCATTAGTATTGTCTGCTCCTTCCCACTGCAGTTTGCTTGATTTATTTTGCTGGAATTCATTTGGAGGTAGAATCAGAATAGCTTGTTTAATCCATCATGGTGCACGTAGATTATATTTTCGCCAACGGTACATTTCTAGAATACTGCTATATTTGAGTCAGATGTTGCCATTTGGAAGTGTGGATTATTTTATATTTTTAAAGCACACGGAAAACAGACTGATCTGTATTTCCAAATGAAATGAAGAGGCTTGCAGTGCTAAGTTGCTTTCTTTTGTTCATGCTCTTAGTTTTGAGGGCTTTCTGCAAATAGTTTGTCAGTCCATGATTTCATTTGTTGGGGCAGCAGCTCCTTCACCCTATCTGGGATGGTCAGGAGGGCTTCCTGGGTTTTTCCTTCTTATATCATTGTTCCTTGCCAGAGCTGAAAGGAATCTGAGCGTTCACCTGGCCATGTCCTCCTTTGTAGACTGGAAAATCAAAGCCTTCTTCCTAAGTTTTCCATTAGATGATGTTGTGGACTGAATGTTTGGGTCCTCCAAAAAGTCATATGTTGAAATCCTAGCCCCTAATATGATGGTATTGGGGTGGCATGGGGGGGGTCTTTGGGAGGTGATTAGATCCTGAGCATGGAACCCTTGTGAATGGGATTACTACCCTCATAAGAAGAGAAAATAGAGCTGTCTGTCTGTCTCTCTCCCTCCCTCCTTTCCTCCTGCCCCCTCCCCCCATTTAGCCATATGAGGGCACAGCAAGAAGGTAGCCGTCTGCAAGCCAGGAAGTAGGCTGTCACCAAATGCTGGATCTGCCAGCACCTTGATCGTGGACTTCCAGCCTCCAGAACTGTGATAAATTTCTGTTGTTTAAGCCACCAAGTCTATGGTAATTTGTTATGGGAGCCCAAACTGACTAGCGCAGATGTAATTCACTATTTTGAGTAATGGAAATCAGAGCAATCTGGAAGTATCCATATAATTTTTTTTATATATATATGAGTGCAAATATTTCCATTTGCTCTCACAACAAGGACACCTTTCTTCTCAAGGAAAGAACAGTGGGCTGAGAGTTAAAGAGGCCTAAAATCTTGGCCCAGATGGACCACTAACCAGCCACATGGTCTTGGCCCCAAGTTTCATCATTCGTTAGATGAGAAGACCACCTTGAATGAACCCAGAGTCCTCTCCAGCACTTTTGAACATTTGACCCGTCAGATAGTTGGCATCACATGATGGCACAATGATGACTAACACATTTTCAGTTTAGTAAAACACTTAGATCCTCTTAATGTCCATTTCTTCATCCACAAGGAGAATAAAAGTACAGTGTATTAAAGTAAAAGTCTTCAAAATCTTGGCCAAGATGCCCAATTCTCATGTTTCGGTCAGGTTATCCTTCCCTGCAGGAGTAGGATCATCCCAGATCTCCTGCCATAACAGCTGCAGCAACCCAGCCAGGGAGAGTCCTCAGGTGAGCCCAGCGCACTGCTTCCACTGGCATGTTTCTGGGCAGTCTCCACACAGCCTGTGCAGGTCAGGGGCTGTGGGAGTCCTCGTTACCACATGCCTACAGTACAGCAATGATCCTTGTCTTCACTTCTTCAACCCTCCCCAGGCTTCCTGCTCAAAAAATCTTCATGGTTTTCTCATTTCCAACCTAAATAAATCTAAACCTTTCTGTTTTGTTTCTAAGGTCTTGCATGTTTTCATACTCATGGTCTGGAATGGAAACATGATTGGGCCTGCTCAGGCCAATCTCCAAACTGTTACCCTTTATTGTTGCTTCTGTGCTTTCATTCACGGTGGCCTCCTCCTCTGATATACCTTCCAATGTCCCCACCCCAACCTGTCTTCTCAAATTTCACTCTCGCAAGCACTCCCTAGCTTAGCTGTTCTTTGGATTTCTTCTAGTTCGTCACATAGTATAAATCCTACATTGGCTAGTCTTATTACTGGTTATGTCACATGAATGAGGGTTCCCTCCCTTGCTGGGTTATAAGCCAGTAACTGTCATGGCAACACTATGGTTTGTGTCTATCTCAGCCTATTGATGGTGATGCTGTCGGCTAGGAATGCCTGGGTCATTGACCTGAGCCCCAGCAACTTACAGTGAGTCCCTGCAGACATTTCCCACCAGAGCCAGCATCGTGGCTGCGTTGGCTGTTGTGCTTCTTATGATTGCCAGCTGTGCCTCAGCAACAACCATCAGAGAACTTGGAAGAAAGATTTACTGCTCACAAGTCCTGGAGGGTACATGGCATGCCTGGGGCCACACAGCAAGAGAGCGAGCAAGTGTGGACCTGGCATTCTGTCTTTAGTGGGGTCGAGGGTGGGGTGCCTAGGATTTCGCTGGTTCACTCTTGATTGGTGAATTTAAAGCATAAGAGTGGGAATTACATTGTAGGAAGAGAAGGGCGAGGTCACTCAAGTGGTCAGTAATTTGGGTCACTCAGGGCTTTCTAAAAGGGGAACTTTCTGGGTGGGGTGGCTTGGCTCTTTATCTGGCAACATGTTTACCCAAGATGGATGTCTTTGAAATGGATGCCTCGGCAATAGAAAGCTTAATGTCAGGCACTTACATTACAATCAAAAAAGCCAATTGTCAGGCACTTAGACTACACACTACAATCATGAAACTGTAACTTTGTCTGGAGAGCAATTTTCCCTTCCTTGGCCTAAGGGAACCTTTAAAGTTGGATTGCACTGATCTTGGTTACCAGGCGCAGAGCCATAGATTTTCTGCTGGTCAAAGGCCCCCCTAGGTTTCCTGTTTCTGTTGTCTTAGCGTTGAGGCTGATACTTCAAGACCCTTCTGTCTTGGGCTTAGAGTACACACTTGGCAAAAGGAGCTGCCCCCTAGGATTGGAAAATGTGAGTGATATTTTAATAATCCCACATGTTCATACCGGAAATGAATGTAAAATTGACGTACACACAGAACCATCTTCTGCCAGAGGCAGTAGGATGAAGAGACAGAAAGAAAAAGGGGTGATACGTGGGAGATGAGCAGTGAAGAGCACAACACACAGCAAGAGTGGCCAGGCAACCTCAGTCCCCCTACTAGTGTGTCATTTTTCCTTGTGATTCTTTCTCATGAGCTGTATGTGGAGAATGACCAGCTGCCAGTCAGGACACTTCACACAGCCTGAAAGGTTTCTTGGAGGTGAATGTGGATTGGTGAATAAATAGATTGTTCTGTTTCCTCCAGACAAGAGCTGATCAAAAAGTCTTGGCCATTCCTTGGCTTAATCAAATGTTCCCAAGAAAAGCCCCATGGGAGCAAGCATGGTCATCCACCCATTGTCATCCATCCCATCTGGAGACTTAAAGTCCACATGGACCACCTCCCCTGTGGGTGGCCGTCACTCTCCTGTGGACCCAGCTGATCTTTTTGACCTAAACATTTCACCAGGGAGGTGTTGGTGGGAGGACAGAGCTCAAAGGAAGGGAAAAAATGTAGATTTAATATCAGGAAATGCCTCAGAGTATTGGAGCAGTAACCCCCTCCTGAGAGTATTCTCTTCTTACATGAGGCATTTAAATGAAAAGTTGTCCTTTTGCTTCTAGAGTCTTCTACAGACAAAGACAAAATGTCTATTGAAATGTGAGACTAGTGAGGATGGTGTATTCCCACCTTTTAAAGTTGGCATGATTCTTTGCCTGAATCCATACTGGCTGTCCTTAACTAAATTGCTGGATTTTCAAGGTTTCCTCTTTAGGCATCCTTGCCTACTTTCTCCTGAGGGAATGGAAGGAAATAAAAGAATTGCATAATCAGAGTATCAAAATATGTAGATAACCCCCCAAAGTTAACATTTAGATACCACAACTTTAAAATAGCATCATGTGACTCCTGTTGCCAAGTTTCAAATCATAACTTCTCTGTTTCCTGCAGGTATGTAAGCTATGGGCTAAACCAGATGTGTGATTTCTTATCACAGATGGAAATTCCTGAGATTTCTATCTGCTGTTCCTCTCAGCTATCTCAGAGGTCACAGTAATTAGTCATTACCAAGTCCTTTTGATTCTATTATGGAAATTCTTCTTTCCCCCTCTTCCCTCCCCCCTCTCCCTCCCTCCCCCCTCTCCCTCCCTGCTCCCCTCCCCCCGTCCCTCCCTGCTCCCCTCCCCCCTCTCCCTCCCTCCCCCCTCTCCCCTCCCCTCTCCCTCTCCCCTCCCCCTCCCTCCCTCCCCCCTCTCCCTCCCTGCTCCCCTCCCCCCTCTCCCTCCCTGCTCCCCTCCCCCCTCTCCCTCCCTCCCCCCTCTCCCCTCCCCCCTCCCTCTCCCCTCTCCCCTCCCCCCTCCCTCTCCCCTCTCCCTCCCTCCCCCCTCTCCCTCCCTGCTCCCCTCCCCCGTCCCTCCCTTTTCTTGCCTTTTCCATTCTTCTGACCACAGCTCTAGTGCTCCTACTTCAAGCTTCACATACTTCTTACCTGGGCATTTTCAATATTTTATTAATTGTTTAACCTACCTTCTTCCTTTAATCCATTTTATTCGCAGACCAGATCTTATTTGGCTTACTTCCTATTAATTAAGTCTCAACTCCTTAATTTGATGTTGGATGCCACTCTTGACCTGGCCCACAGTGACCTTTCCAATGTTCAAAGTGAACAGGTTGATGTGACACACACACCTTTGCTTGGGGACCACGTGCGTGAAATTCCCTCTGCCTGATGACTAATGTACCACCTTCATGTCCAAATTCCATCAGTTCTAAGAGTCTCAGCCCACATGGCCCCACCTCTAGAACCCTGGTTCTTTCTCCTCCAGTCTCCTGCCTCATCTCTCCTTTTTTTTTTTTTTTTTTTAAAAAGATTGGCACCTGAGCTAACAACTGTTGCCAATCTTCTTTTTTTCTTTCCCCCCCTGCTTTTTTCTCCCCAAATCCCCCCGGCACATAGTTGTATGTTTTAGTTGTGGGTCCTTCTAGTTGTCGCATATGGGACACCGCCTCAACATGGCCTAATGAGCGGTGTCATGTCCGCCAGGATCTGAACCCTGAGCTGCTACAGTGGAGCCCGCGAACTTAACCACTCGGCCACGGGGCCGGCCCCCTCATCTCTCCTTTGACCACCACCATTTCCAGCCTTGAGTTATGATCTTTTGTCATCTTATAGAAATGTTTTTGAATTAATGAATTATTGGTCTAGTCCAGACAAGATAAATACGGGAGTTCAAAATCATAATACCTTTTTTTCCTCTATGAGTATAAACTAAATCCTTTCAAGACATTTTCTTTCCTAGAAGAAAAGGAAAGGAGCAAGCTCTAGAGATTGGATAAAATGAGCTTGCTATTGATAACTCCAGGTTCTGTTGATTTAAATAATAAATTGTTTTAAAATTTCTATAGACATGAAACCTAGAAGATCAACAGATTTGATTACATAACTTTTGCCATACAGGAGATTAACATGTTTAAAATGCTGACTGGGAAAAATATTTCCAGAATATATAAGGGGGCAAAAATTAATATTCCTCAAATATAACAAGTTCAAATAAGAAATTTTAAAATGGATCAAGGACTTAGTTTCAGTTATCTATTGCTGTTGAACAAACTACCCCAAATATAGTGGCTTGAATGAATACTGACTTATGCCTCATAATTCTGCCATTAGGGGCTGGGCTCAGCTGGTTTGTTCCTCATATGGTGTCCACTGCAGCTGGAATGTCCAAGAGGGCTTCTTCACTAGTGTGTCTGAGACTGCAGCTGGGGTGACCACAACAGCCAGCCATCTCTCTCCATGGGGTCTGTCTTGAGGGAAAGCTGGACCTTTGTGTGATGGCTTAGGGTTCTAAGAGTGAGCTTTCCAAAAGGAACAGCCCTACTGTGCGAGCACTTACCAAGCCTCTGCGTCATGCTTGCTAATACCCTATCAGTTAGAGCAAATCACTTGGCCAAGACTAGGACCAAGATAGGAGGTGATAACATGAGAGCAAGAACATGAGGTGTGATTCACTGTAGTATGACCGTCTACTACAGATATGACAGGCAATTCACTGAAGACATGGGAATGACTAATAAACATGCAAAATGCACAGTTTCATTAGTAGTCAAGGTAATACAAATGAAAATGAGAGGCTGTTTTTATTAGGAAACTGACCGATATTCAGTGTCTGGTTAGTATCTAGTGTCGACAAGCTTATTGGAGAATCCCATACATTTTGGTGGGAGTGAAAATTAGTGTGGTCTTTTTAAAGGGTTATTTAGCAGTGCATATCAATATATAAAATGTGCATGACTTAGCAAATTCCACTTCTACGTGTAAAAATACTCCTACAAGTTCCCCAGGATGTATTATAGAGGGATGTTTACATATCCTTATTCATAATGGCAGCAAACTAGAATGTGGAAGTCCACCAGTAAGACAATGGGTAAACTGTAAATCTATACTGTGGAATCTTAATTAGCCATATTAGCTAAAGATGAGTTAAATCTGTACATATTAATATGGAATGATATCCAGATATGTTGTTGTGTGGAAAAACACGCACTATGGTCACCATTTTCATGAAAACAAAAATTTTGTGTATGTACACACCTACATGGAGCAAAGAGTCTAGAATGAGAATTGGAATTGGGTTGGGAGTCTATTTTTGCTTGTTTTTTTAATGTATTTCTGATTATTTGGAATTTTTTCTGAGTAAGCGTTGCTCTCGTGATGGGGGAAAAAAAGAAAAAATGTAAGCTCCTTTAAAATATGTGTGTGTGTGTACACATATACAGATGTAGACACAGAGAGAGGGGAGACTGAGCAAGATACAATATAAGGGGAGGTAGGAGGAAGTCTCGGATCCCTGGAGATCTAATGCCTGTGGAGCTGCTCTTGACCCCTATTCTCTCTCAGTGCCGTCCAGTTTATTCTCTATTGTTCTGGAAAAATAAAAATCTGAGTTGCTTGTAATTCCTATAACTAAAGGCATATTTTTATGATTTAATTTTGAGCTTAAGTTGTATATTGATTCTACTAACATAAAACTCTACAAGGCTTGTCTTTTTTCAGTGTCTGGAATACATATTAAGAATGAGGGGTTTTCGAAAATGAGTGTACCTGTTCAGTTAGATGTTCGATGAATCATAAACTACTCGCTGTGTCCTCTAACACCAATGTGGAATTGGTACAGGTCAAACCAGGGGCTTCTCCTTGGAAGGTGCAGTGGAAAAATGGACCCTTTAATGTCCCAGCCCACTTTGTGGCAGTGAGCCAGGGTGGCACTTGTTTTATGCATTCCCTTCCTCTGATACATGAGCAAATCACTGGGGCCTTCCTCCCTGCTCTCCTCACCTGCTCAGTAAGGAAGAGAACAATGGCATTCCCTTTTAAGTCACACCAATGGAGAAGAGCGGGCTGGGGGGAGAGAGAATTTTTCTCAGAGCTTTTGCAAAGTCAGGTGTGCATGAATTGCAAGAGTCAAGTCTCATTTAGTTTGAAAAGATTATTTGCAAGGTGGTAACATATCTTGCCATTTTCGTGAGGAAAAAGCAATGGTGTAGAAATGTACTGATAGTTTTTATTTCATAATGGAAGGGTTAATTTCCTTAAAATTTCTTTATTAATAAAAAGCAACTTAAAGCAACATGTTTTTAACAGACAAATACGTTTAGAACTATTACTTCTTGGTTTTTAGTTACATTGAAGGGATCCATTAAGCTTCAAGGAGGACAAAGGGTAGCCCAGAAAATGTTTAACTACTTTCTGGGAGTTGGGTAAAGCACCTTATACATAGCTGATACAGTTTATTAAAGTGACAGAGTTCCTATTATGCCTTAAAATTAGCTGCTTGTATATTATCATCTTTATTCTGCTAGATATTTTATACATTGTTTTAATTTGTTATGCAATGTAAACAGTAAAATTTAAACAGAGCACTCAATATTTTATTTTCTAAAGAAAGTATTTTTATATACTGAAAAAAAAGACCTTCCAGAATACCTGTGTTCCAACATATGACATTATGAAATGTTCCAACAGTGACATTTTGTGGGAAAGATGATACTGCTTATGTCAGCACAAACTGGCAATCCCAGAACTGTGAGAATTTCTGTTAGTGCTTTCAGATTCCCACATATTGGTTTTATGGGTACAAGCTTTGTAATATTCAGTCTTAAAAAACCTTAGCTGCACCCCTATCATGTTTTCCAAAGATAAGTTGTTTTACTTACCTGGAAATCATATATTCATAAAGAAACTTTTCTTTTTATGATCTAAAATATTAGCCATAGGGAAATTTATTTTAAGTCTTTTTCTAGGTGGAAAGAAAAATAAAAATAGCTTAATATTGCATCTTTCATTTAGAACTCTTTCCCTAAATAGTGCTTAATGAATGTTTGCATAGGCTTGGCACAGAGTTCTAGATTCTCCAGGGTTTCTCCAGGTGGGGGAGAAATCTTAGACACCCTGCCATCAAGGACAGGGCCCTGGGCTCTGCATTTTAAACTACTACTCTCTGGTGATTTTTAGTGTACAGTGAAATATGAAACATTTAGGCTTAAACTAGAAAAGTCTAGGACTTCCTGAGAAGGAAGCCAGAATTCTGAGGAGAATTCTGGTTATGCTTTTTGGCTTGTTCCTTAATTTAAAAGAACTTTTCAGAAAGAGGGGAAAAATCACTTCTGGGTGGCCTGGGTTTGGCGGGATGTGGGAAGAATGTCTTCCTCCCTAGTGGGGTTCGAGAGGTTAACAGGGATGGAAAACCGACTGTGGCCAAGAGAAGAGGGACATTGGCAGGTCAGAGCTTTGGAGGAGGTTCTTACATGGGGCACCTCCATAGTGACACTTGGGGCACCAGGAGGAGAGTGAGCCAGAATTACCCCCCAAGGGGAGGAGGGGGGACCCATGGTCTGTGATGCTTCGATGCCATTCCAAAGCACCCTTCAGTACTGCCTTTCTTGGACTGTCTTGGCTGGACAGCACTTTTTAGCAAAGCTACTAGTTTCCCAGCAATATTACATAAATTCTTTAAAACAGTGCTTGCGTTTTTTAGTATATTTCATTTTTCAGATGAGCACAGAGCACCAGAACGTTAAGAATGACTTTCTTATCATTTCCACTAAAAGGATAGTTTCATTTCTCCTGAGCCTTACAGTATTATTTTTGAACATCCATATATATATATAATTTTAAAAATCTATTCTCTTCAGCTTATGTAATTTCTCATCTCTGGTGCTTTGGGTTCACATTGAGAAACAGTTCTGCCCTTATATGACAACTAATAATTTATCACATTACATAGGCAACCTGTTCATAGAAATTCTAGAATCTCATGTTTGGAGAGGTGGTTAGATCTCACATTGTCCAACACCCCCTAAATTTTTCAAGGCTTTCAATAACAGCGCATACAAGATGCTATTTAGTAATAGGGGACTGAAACTGCACCGAGAAAGTGCAATTCTTTTAGAGAGAGCTCTAATTGTAAGAAAGATTTTTTTTAATTAAGCAGAAATCTGTATCCTGGCACCTCAGCTCTTTAATTCTGACCTTGCTTGGTGAGAACAGCTGGAAGAAGTCTGTCTTCTCCGTCACATCCCTTCACCTATTTGGACACGGTGAATGTATCGTCCTATGTCTTCCCTCTCGGAGCTCTTTTCCTTCAGTGCTTCCTCCCCTGGCCCAGGTTCATGGCCCCTCCTTCCTCCTCTTCATCTCTGTTGGACAGCTCCAGTTATCGGTGACCCTTAAATGTGGTCCTTAAGACTGAATCCTGTCCTTTAGGAAGCCTGAACAACAGCGTTCATCTGAACTGTTATTACCTTCCTGGATACCACATGTCTGCTGAAGTAGCCTTATCTTTTTTCCCAGTTCTATTGAGATATGATAGACATAGCGTTGTGTAAGTTTAAGGTGTATAAGATGATTTGATATATATGTTTATATTGAGAAATGATTACCAAAATAAATTTAGTTAGCATCTATCACCTCACATACTTACAACTTATTTGTTTCCTTGTAATGAGAACTTTTAAGATCTACTGTCTTAGCAACTTTAAAATATACAATAAAGTTTTATTAATAATAGTCACCAGGCTGTGCATTACATCTCCAGAACTTATGTACTTTATAACTGAAAGGTTGTACTTTTTGACTGCCTTCACCCAGTTCCTCCCACGCCCCACCCGCTGCCTCTGGCACCCACCAATCTGATCTGTTGCTGAGTTTGTTTTTTTTTCCCTGAAGATTGGCACCTGAGCTAACAACTGTTGGCAATCATCATCTTCTCTTTTTTTTCCTCTTCTTCTCCCCAAAGCCCCCCAGTACATAGTTGTACATTCTAGTTGTGAGTGCCTCTGGTTGTGCTATGTGGGATGCCGCCTCAGCGTGGCCTGACGAGCGGTGCCATGTCCGTGCCCAGGATCCGAACCTGCAAAACCCTGGGCTGCCAAAGCGGAGCGCGCGAACTTAGCCATCAGCCACAGGGCCGGCCCTGAGGATTTTTTGTTTTTGTTTTAATTTCACATATAAGTGAGATCATGCAGTATGTGTCTTTCTAAGTCTGACTTACTCTACTTAACATAATGCCCTAAACGTCCACCTGTGTTGTCACACATGGCAGAGTTTCCTCCAGATGGGATCTGAAGGAGCCTATCTGGGCTCATCTCTAACAGCAGCTGTACCATAGAGCAACCCACAGTTAACTTACGTTAGCTGAGAACTTAAACTCTTCTGCAAATTGACTGCTGTCAAACCTCTTCTTTCCCACTCTAATCTTCTGAAATTAGATTTTAGATTCCAGTAGACTTGTTGCTTTATTAGATTTGGCTTATTCTTTACATCCTGTTTATCCTTTGAGGTCCTACCTCACCCCGTGCATAGTAGAGAGAAAGTAGGACTTGTCACCAGAACACAGGCTTAAGTCCAAGTTCTGTCGTTTATCAGCTGAATTCTCAGTTTCTTCCGCTGTAACATGAAGTTGGTGATGATACCCACCTAACCAGGTTTTGTAGTGCCCAGATTATTTAACGGGTAGTTAATGAGATGCAGAGCTCATAAAATAAATATGAAAATATATTTAAACAGTAAAGTACTATGGAAAATTTTATATTCTGTGCATTTGCTATCCGTCCCATTTTCAGGTCACGTGCATGTTGGAGCAAGTTTTTGTCAAAATTCTTGTCCAAGTCATTAAGTATGTAGCACAATTCCAGGCCATGGATGCTCTTTGGACCAATTTATTTAATGGTGACTTCCATCCTCAATACTGCATTTTTCCAGCTCATCCTCAAGGAGCTCATCAGAGACTGTTAAATGTCTTGTTGAAATCCAGATATGCTCACAACATAGTGCCTCCACTTCCGCTAGGCCAGTGACCCTCTCCAAGAAAGTAACGAGGATATTTGAAAGTGTTTGTTCTTAGTAAATGCATTTTGATTCCAAGTAATCCCTACATCCCTGTCTTATTATTATAGAACTCCATTTAAATTACTTAATTTAGAATTTTGCCTGTAATTGTGGTAAAGGTCCCTGACATATGGTTGTGAACTTCACCTTTTTGTTTGACCTTATTCTTGGTTTCCTATCAGTACATTTATCATGACTTTCCTTTCTTTTCTGACTTTTCAAGAATACTGAACAGAATTTAAGTGAAAAAATGCTGTCAAGATAATTCTACTTAATTCCTCAAATTGAATAGTAGACACCATACTAGAGAACAATGAGAAAGAGATGAGTGCTTTACTGAGTTACTGCATAGAAATTATATCGTCATTAAGCAACTCTGAGAAATGGGTCAGAGAGATTCATCTCATTGTGTAAAGAGGAACAGCCTCAAAGAGCTTAAATGAACTGCCCAAAGTTCCCACGTCAGGAGGGATGAAGTAAAGATGCAAATATGATTCTTTGGACTCCAAGTTCAGCCCCACCTCTAGAGAAGAGATGGCTAGCCTAAGTCTTTGATTTGTTGTTTTTCTAATAGTTCTACTTTATTGTAAAGCACTGGCTGGACAGACACTATTTCTTAGAGTTTCTATCATGGTTTTTTAGAAGAGGAGTCGGCAAACCTTTTCTAGAAAGAACCAGATATTAAATACTTTAGGCTGTACAAGCCATCTGGTCTCTGTTACAATGACTTTTTGTAGCATGAAAGTAGCCATAGACAATATGTAAATATGTAAGTTTTTATGGTTCTATTGTGGTTATATTAAGTTATATTATAATAGTGGTTATATTAAGAAGATCAACAGGGGGAAAAGAACTGTATTGACACTTTAACCTAAACCACTAGAGTTTGAAACTGTAAGAAGTCAAAAAGAAACCCTCCCTAAAAACACAGAATGACAACAGCGCCTCCCTTCCCCTGCTCTTCATTAACATCTACTTAATACCAAGGTTGGCCACAGTCCAACTGTAACGTGGACAAAATTGGTGCTCAAATTCCCTGGAACATATTTGATCCTGAATTATTCCAACTTATTTATGAGACCCAACTCGTACTCCACTTCTGTGTCCTATATATAATTTTCTCAGATAGTGGATAAAATTGAGCTGTTAGCTCCTTTGGTTTAGAGCCAATATGAAGAACACAAAAACCCAAAACAAACAAACAAATACAATCCTAATGTTTAACTGCCTTCCTCTATGGAGGAGATGCTAAGCAACACTTAGAGTAAGTTCATCAATTTTTCAAAGATAGCAGCAATGGATTAAATGTACCCTAATCATTTATAAATGCCTCCTAGTTCCTATGAGAGGTTATCTTAAAAATTTTCTGGCCTCAAGATTAAGCACTAATCTTTAAAGTCAACTAAGTACATTGAAGAGGATTCTGGAGGTAAGGGGTGAGACATGACCCCCAGGGAGAATTTATCAAACAGGATCCCCCATGGGGCAAGGGCGTGTAAGAATTTGAAAAAGGCTGTTGAAATTACAAAATTTTATATCTCAAAAAACAAAAATACATTCTTACTAAATTCTCTCCTGTGCTCAAAATATAAACTACAGAAAGTAAAACAACATAAATCTCTTAGTCTGGTATACTATGTTTTAAAAGAAGTTGGAAGTCATGTTTATTTGACTATTATGTGGGTTTTAAAGCATATTCAGTACTACAAATTTTGGGAGAACAAGACTTATTTTAGTTTCCAAACTGATAAATAGAAGTTTAGAGGTTTTGAGGAACCAGAAGTTAGTCAGATTCATACAGCTCTGGAGAAAAGAATGATGATACTGTAGATAGCTTTATACCTTGACTGATTGTCATCATTAGTCGACAGACTTTGTATTAGGTAACAAAATAGCCCAAAACTTAGCAGCTTAAAACAATACGTTTTTATTACCTAAGCTTCTGTTAGTAATTTGGGCGCTGCCTAGCTAGGTTCTCTTTCAGAGTCTAATAATAAGGTATCAGCTGAACTGTAGTCTGTTCAAGGTTTAGCTGGGCAAGAATTTGCTTCCAAGGTCACACAGTTGTTGGCAAGATTCAGTTTCTCATGGGATGTTGGACAAAGGGCCTTCGTTCTTCACTGGCTGTTGGCCAGAGGCCACCCTCAGTTCCTTGCTAAGTGAGCCTCTTCAATGTGGCAATGTACTTGATCAAAGCATGCAAGCCCAGGAGGCACTACTGAGTCAGCCAGCAGATGGAGGGCACAGTCTTGATAACCTAGTCGCAGAACTGACATCTGACATCCCTTTGCTGGATCCATTGGATAGAAACAGGTCACCACGTTCAGCCCACCCCCAGGAGAAGGGGATTATACAAGGACATAAATACCGGGAGGTGGGAATCATTGGGGTCATTGTAGAAGTCTGCCTACCAGGGACTTCTAAATTCTCTCCCATCAGGCTGATCCAGTCTTTGAGTAAAGACATTGCCTTTAGGTGTCACTAATATTTCCGTGACATGTGGCTCATTCTTGGCTGTTTTCTCTTGTCCTTCCGCTAGGCATTGATTTTTCCGGTTGTCATGTGTAGCATGTTTGGCTAGTAGTTCCCATAGTTAACTACAAATATTTCAATGCCCTTAAATTGTCCTTTTGGGAATTTCTGTTGTTTAGTATGACAGCCAAGAAAACATGTATGTCCTATAGAGAGAAGGCAGGAGTGAGGTTTGAGAGATGTCCATTGAAATATTTGTTTTTTTAGCATTGTTTTGTTCCTTTTTAAAGTATCTTGAAAATAGATATGAACCTGTTTCTGATTAACAGCTAAGTCATTCTGAGGAATAATGGCTTTAGAAGACACTTAGAAATGGAAAGTAAGAGAAGACAAGTGTGTGTGTGTGTATTTTGGCAGCTGAAGATGAACGTTTCTTTGAAGTTTGGAAAGTATATGAAATTTACTATGGAGTTTTGGAGAATGAATTCATCTGCTTCATAGCTTTTACTCTAGCTAAGCTATAATATATTGAAATGTGCTCATGTCATTCTTGACATATACATTCTTGGTATATGAAACGATACATCTTTAGATGCATTGTCTTTTGGACATATTTAATGAAAAGCAAGATATTTTGTTCAATACCACCTTGTCTTGCCAATGTAGCTTAATTATAGCTGTATTCATTTAGAATATATATGTTGCATTTGCTATGTTCCAGGCACTCTTCAAGGTGTTTTAAAATAACTCATTTAGTTCCTATAACACCCCTATGAAGTAAGCACTATTATCATCTGCATTCTATAGATGGGAAAGTGACATAGGAGAGGTTGCGACTTGCCTAAGGGCACATAGCTAGGAAGGGGTGGAGCTGTGGATCAGATTCCTTTAAGGTAGGTCACGTAGTTCAACTTCAGGTTTGACAAGTGAGATGGAAAATGTATTGAAAACAGAAGAAGGATTAGCCAAGTTCCTTATGAGTAGACACGTTGAATGCTGTGTACTTTATTTGCTTGCTAAAAGAAAGAAACTTGGCAGCTTCACTCGGAGTATATGTCACCTTGGTTTGGCTGGCTTTGTGCCACAGAGACTATAAATATAAAACAGAGCACTCCAGAATCTGAGTCTGAAATTTAGGGGAAAAATTAGAAAATGGCAGCCTTGAAAATAGATGAGAGCTAATATGAAATGGATGGAGAGTAGCTGTTGGAAAACCCCAACCCAAAAGATAGTTTTTAGGGTTTTAGCTGATGAGATCAGAGGTCTCCCAGATATGCCCAGGCACTGTACCTTGAGGATTATTTTGCTTTTTCTAGTTTATAAGCTAGCAAAAACAAGAAAAACACAAAATGTTCTTTTGTTTTCTTGATTTAATGTCAAGAAATGAAAATAGATGCCCATTTAATACAATTTCACTCCTTGAATTTGTGTCCTTTATTCTTCTCATTTGTTTCTGCACTATCACCATTAACCAGTTGTTCTCCAGACACTTCATTATGGTCACTTCCATTTTTCTGGGAAAGTTGATGTTTCTCCAGTCCAAGACAACCTTCTCTTCCTTTGAACATACAAGTCTGCCCCCTTGCATTGTCTTGGGTATTTCCAACTACAGATCAGTTTCTTGCACGTGCTGTAGAATCTGAAGGAGTCTAGTTGACAAGAAAGAAGACTAGCTGGAGATGGTGGTCATGTTGCAGAAGAGAGAGAAGGAAGACAGTGAGCCCAAGGAAGGGACACATAGATTTCCCGAAGACTATGTGCCAGCCTTTACAAAATATAGAGCACCTCACAAATGATACGTCATTGCCCTTAAAACTCTCCCACATTAGAAAACCAAGGATCATAGAGGTTAATTTGACCAGTCTCACTACTATTAAGGACTAGATTTGGTACTCTTATTTCTCTAGATGGATAACTTTTTTTTTTTAAAGATTTTTTTTTTTTATTATTTCCTTTTTCTCCCCAAAGCCCCCCGGTACATAGTTGTATATTCTTCGTTGTGGGTTCTTCTAGTTGTGGCATGTGGGACGCTCCCTCAGTGTGGTCTGATAAGCAGTGCCATGTCCGCGCCCAGGATTCGAACCAACGAAACACTGGGCCGCCTGCAGCGGAGCGCGCGAACTTAACCACTCGGCCACGGGGCCAGCCCCTATGGATAACTTTTTTTAATGAAATATTTCAGACCTTTACAAATGTTAGAGAATATCATTAAAACACTTTGTATTCACCTGAAAAAATAAAACATTACAAACACAATCGAAACTGTCTCCTTTTCCTCCTCAAAGAAGTGCACACTATCTCAAACCTGGATTGTTATTGCTCAGAAATGTCCTTATACTGATATACCTATGTATTCCTTGTCAATAAATACTATTATTTTCAAGTATCTAGTTTGACATAAATGATATCATGACTGTACCTATCCTTTCACAGCTTGCCTTTTGTATTTTACATTGTCAAAACATGATATTTCTCTGTATGAGTAAACCGCAATTTATATATCCAGTCTCTTATTGATGGACTTTTGGGTTATTTCCAAAATTTTTAGCTATTAAAAACAGTCCTGCAGTGAATATTCTTGTACGTGTGCCCTTGTACTCATGTGCTTGAATTTCCCGGTTTTCCAGTTCTCGATGTACTTAGGACTAAAGCTGCTGGGGTAATTTGCCCATTTTTGACTTCGCTAAGCATTGCATATTGCTCTTCAAAATAATTATGCTGATTTTCACTTTCAACAGCAGTGTATGAGAGTTCCTGTTGCTCTGTATGCTTATCGACACTTAGTTATGTGAAGCTTCTGGATTTCTGCCAGTCTGATGAGTGTGAAATAAATTTGCATTTCTCTTCAGCTCTACTCAGTTTCTGGAAAATCTGACTTTTTTCTGAGGAAAACCTTACTTTTTACAAAAGACAGCTAATGCTTGTTGAGTATCATCTTGTCAAATCTCAACACAGTCTCCATTCAATTTTGACAGTCTCAACATTTCTTATTACCTTGTCAGCATCGATTTAATTACGCTATTGATTTCATTGTGACTGAAGGCAAGACTACAGCGTTCTGAATTGCTTTCCCTAAGATCAGAGAAATTATAGGACAGTTTTCATATGTCTATTACATAGACTTAAATCATCTGAAGAAACTGTGGCGTAGAAATTGTGCTGTGGAGAAACTATGATGTAAAATTTTATTCACCTTTTTAGTTAGGGAATAAAAATGGATAAAATGAGATTTTTTTCCTTCTAAACCTTAGCGCCATTACTTATGGCATTTTTTTCTCCTTCCCGCTTACTAATGAGTGCTTGATTTTTATGTGCATTGTCAATTTGGTAACTTTTGAGAAAACATTCAGACTGAACTCCAGGTTATGCAGTTCTAGACTCCGAGCCAGAACTTCTACTGGGAGGTGTTTCCAAGGGAGCACAGGAAGGTTTCCAGAACCCAACTGAATCTGGGTAGAGCCCCATTCTTTAGAGCGGTGGTTCTCAGATGCAGTGAGCATCAGAGTCACCAGGAGGGCTTGTTAGAACACAGTGCCCCCAGAGTGCCTGATTCAGTAGGTCTGGAGCAGAGCCAAAATTTACTTTTCTAACAAGTTTCCAGGTGATGCTGATGCTGGGGACCACAATTTCAGAGCAATTTACTTCAAAGTGGGAGAGATACTGGCCCAGGAGAGAGCTCTCAGACTGAAGGTCAAATCCAGATGTAGGGCTGATGTGTAAGGTTACAGTGCAAAGGTCTGGCTGGTGGGTGTGTGGATGATTTCTATTTTCTTTGTGCTTTTCATCATATCCTACTTTTAAAATAAGTTTGTATTTTTAAATATTAAGGACAAGGCTAAGTAAAACTAAATGAAGCCTCAGGGCCTTGCAGATTATGGATTCAATAAATTACAGATGGTTCTTATTTTGAATTTGGATTTTTAAAATTCTGGCAAAGCTTTTACTGTATGATACAAATGTTACAGGTATGTTATTCTTAGGTCCATAGACTTTTAGGAATGTATGGCTGGGCAAACTATTTCTAGGATGGCAGTACTCATGCACTCATTTATCATTAGCCAACATTTAGTGATTGCAGCGTGAAAGCTGAAGCATGCAATTTTTAAAAGGAAGAACAGGATGGTTATAATGATTCTCCAAATCAAAGTTTTTCTGTTATTTGGGATCTCCCAAATGGGAGTTACTCCATGAAATGGATTAGCCAAGGTTCATGAATTCACAAGAGCAGAAGACATGTGACAGTAGGAACAGTTGGTGATTGGCTTTACAAAGTGCAGTTATGACTTATTTATTTAAATAGATAAATGTTTTTGCCCATATGTGTGTTTATGAACACACACACAACCCATATGGGGATCACCTGAATAACTTGGACCTTACAACCAAGGTAATCTAATCTTTCTGTGCATGGAAAAGCAAAATAATTTTGTTTAAAAAAATAACAATTGTGAGCAGACGCATGTTATGTAGGAGGAATTTTAGGGTGCTGGTAAAGGTCTGTGTTTAACCTAGGTGATATTTACACAGGTCTTTCTTGATAAACATTTGCTTATGAATATATAACTTTCATGCTGTGGTTTCAATATATATTTTATGTTTGACAATAAAATGCTTTAAATATGAATAAAGTTAAAACCAAATTATCTTCTTTCCATATTGCTTACGTTTCTTTAAAAGAGTTAAGAGTTAGCTTACATTTATGACAACATGGATGGACCCTGAGGGCATTATGCTGAGTGAAATAAGTCAGAGGGAGAAAGTCAAATACCGTATGATCTCACTCATAAGTAGAAGACAACAGCAACGACAAACACATACATAGAAACAGAGACTGGATTGGTGGTTACCAGAGGGGAGGACAGGAGGGAGGAGGGCGAAAGGGGTGATGAGGCGCATGTGTGTGGTTATGGATGGTAATTGATCTTTCGGTGGTGAACATGTTGTGATCTACACAGAAATTGAAATATATGATGATGTACATCTTTACCACAATAAGAAAGTATATTTATATATTAGCACGTGTGACTATAAAATTTGAAACGTATGGACTCAAAAGCAATATAAGAAGATAAAGTGTTATTCTCTTTATAATCTGTATTCTTATAAATAACTGGTCTTATACAAGAGGATTTCGTTATTTTAAGTTCTAACAAAGTTTACCTTGATTTAAGTTTCAATTTTTATTTTCTATTTCAAAAGACAAATATAGATTCATAATCTGCAGGAACGGGAAATCACATGTACGTACTTCTGATGTCACTCGCATTTCATTTTAACCGACAATGCTAATGGTCCATTCCTTTTGTACTTACTTTGCTGAAGATAGAATGTCTTTTCTTCATGTAATCTGCTTTCTGCTTTCTTGTCTCTAAAGATTTTGTTTGAACATATATTAAACATAATGGAATGAAAACCAAGAATAGCTTGGGGAGAAGAAAAGAAGAACTAGGATCAAGGTTTCAAAATATTATGAAAAGGAAATAATCAAATGCAACACTTCCCTTTTATGTTGATCTTCTCGTTCTGGTTCCTCACACTCCACCCTCACTGAAGTGTTCTGAAGCCTGTGGGCATTGGTGACCTGCCAGACAGAAGGTTACAATTACCAGGCAGATGCAGCAGCTCTCTGTGCCCCTGATGGGATTTGGTGAAAATGGACAAGGCCTAGATAATCCTCCACGATAGTCTTTATATAGTTGTTCTCTCAGGAGGAAAATTTAGTGTGAAATCTCTACATTCGGAGTTCTAAAGTGGCTTAACATGATAGAAAGAACGTGAACTTTGAAATCAGCTATACACACTTCCCTCCCTCCTCTCCCTGGCTTTGTTATAATAAATCCAAGTTAATTAACCATAACATCTGTGAGACCACCTCTTCACTCTGTGGAGAGGATATCATAAGTCACAGGATTTTGAGGGTGATATGAGACAACATATGAGAAAATGTGAGGCGAGTTATTGATGCTTAGTAAATGTTAATACCCATTTCTTCCTACCCAAGTCTGGTCTTCAAAGTATAGTGCCTTCAGCCCTCCCAACCAGCAGCTTTGTAATTTGGAAAGCTGGGTTAAGCAGGCTCTTTATTGGTCCAGGTCCACATTGCCTGGCCCCATCATTGAAAGGAATGCATTTAATGTGATACAGACCTTGTTTCTTGACACAAGTCCTGCCTTCTAGACATTCTCTACATAAAAGGGCAACAACATGGGAACATTAAATGAAGAGATATATAGATAACCATGAGTGTATTTCTTCTTTGTCCGGTAGATGAAAATGACATGGAAATAGGTTTTTAAAGCAAACTCAATTGGTGTGGCACTTGCTCACATTGGGGACCAGAATGAGAAGTGATACCACGTCCACTGGGTCCTTTTGAGAGGCCATGCTGAGCTGGCCTGCACAGTAATTGATGGGTCTATATCCTTCCCTTTTGAGTGCTCCCCCGACCCATCTTTAGAGTCCAAAATTCATTCTCAGTACTCCCAGTGCCTGGCACAGCAGCTGTTAGTTGTGTGAATAAAACACCTGTATTTGAGTGAACGAACATCCTATAGGTTTGTACTAGCATACGTGTTTATATTCTATGGTATTTTAATACTCTCAGAGAAGGACTGTGTTTCTGGAGGCTGAGTGAAGGACTGTGGAGCTCTTCAGAAGAACAATGTCCAGGGTCCTTGCCTACTTCAGTTTCTTTTTAGTTAACTCACTGAGATTTTTGTTGTTTGCTTTTCAATTAGTCAGGAGACAAGGATGCGTAGAACATCTCCGTGCCTTGTCTTTGTTGTGGATGGGCAGTACCTCTGTGTTGAACTGGAGGGCCATCCATTATCAAAGCTGTGACCAGCCGAGAATAATAAACACCAGTAGTGCCTGCTACATGCCAGGCACGCTGCTAAACACCTTGGATTTTTTTAGTGTATGGACTTTTCTCAGGTTTTAAGGAAACAGTGAAACCTTGGGAAGTCTAGAACAGTGTATCCTGAAGTTTTAAGGTGAAATATGCATTATCATGCAAGCTTTGTAAGTAGACTCCCAACTATTAAACTTTATTACTCAGATCCCAAAATGGACAGCTGTCTATTGAATTGTTAACTTGAGTCACATATGAAGCAAGTAAATGCTAAAATAATTATTAATACTACATCAAAGGCAACTGACATTGTTTTGTGTGATTACACATCAGGTTTGTGATAAGTGTTTTACATGCCTTGTCATTTTATGCTCACAGCAACCCTATGTGGTAAGTGCTATTACGTGAAATCCTAGATGTTAGAACTGTGGGGTGAAGACTTTGTGGTAATCTGACTCCACATTGCCTTAATGAAGAAATCAGTGGGCAGATGGCAAGAGTGAGTTGTCTCAAGTCGGAAGAATAAACTGACAGAGTTGGATGGAATTCAGATACCCTAACTTGAACTCCAGTGCTCTTTCTATTACACTGCATTGTCCTTAAGATTATCTTTTGGGTTCTCCCTCTCTTCAGTTAACGTACTATTATATATTTCTGGGACCCTATTTAGGACAAAATGGGATTTTAATGACAAAGGAAAATGAGTGTACATATTAACTACCACTACTATACACACAGACGTGTCAAATTTCCTAACTGTTGTATCCAAGGCCCTTTCACCATGGGTCCCCCACTCTCCTCTCTAGATATATCTCCATCACTCTTTCCTCTGCATCTTCTGCTCTTGCCAGGCCCTGAAGAAACTTTGTACAGTCTTGAGCTTATGAAATGTCACGTACCTGACTGATAATCACTCATTATTTAAGACTTAGTTGTACTCCCATGTCTTCTGAGAAATCTTCCTTGGCTGCTGCCCCAGTTATATCACATTCTCAGAAAGCCTGCAACTTTTGGGTCCCTGCTGCTTATTTGTACTGGCTAGATGCTAACTTGAATGGCTCCTTTTTATTTCATGCTTGTGTGTCTTTGTCTGTGAATGAGTTCCCATTTGAAGGCATCACCATCTTATACATAGTCCCTTAAACACTTAGTAGATATTTAATGATTGTTTTGTTCCTGAGGACAAAATTTTTTTGCTCCTCTATCTCTTACTCATTTTTCTTTTATTCTCTCTAGTAAGAAGCCTGATTTGATAGCCCATAAGAGTCTTGGACAGAAGAAGGAAAAAGATCACATGTGGTTGAAAGTAAATGTGGTTTTTGGTTTTTTTTGTGTCCCCCTTCTTGTCTTTCACTCTGGCGGGAGCACTGATGAGGCAGTATTTCCGGTGTCTGGGTCATTTCTTTTTTAATGTTGGGAGTTCTTTTTGTTCAATAATTGCATGGCCAGCAAGTTGATTTGAGGGATATCAGATCATTCAGCTCACCCCATGATCTCTTGTTTGTTATGTTGGAAGAACACTGAATACTTGGATGTATTTAACAGGACTGCCCTCTCTGGAGGATGTTCCAGCTGGACTTGTGGTATTTTACTTTAACAGTTTTGAACCCATCAATTCAAGGCCATCACTTAGACAGCTGGTATAGTTGGAATGGAAGAATTTGCTCATTGTAATAAAGCATTCAATTAAAATACTGTGTTTAAGAAAAGAAATAGGTAATTCAAGAAATAACTAGATCTGATACTAGAATAAGATAATGTCAAAGTAATTTGGAAAGCTGTAATCTACAACAATACCTAGTACTGTTGATTAATAAGGCGTTGGAGAAGAAAACTGTTTAGAACAATGGGAAAGTGGTGCTTTGTGGAAGTTGTTCTCTGTGTGTGTTTATCACTGTGTTCTCATTCTTTCTTCCTTTGTTTTGTGCCATAAATCATAGCGTAAACCAGATTTTCCAGAGAATTCCAGAAGCCATGTTGCTTTCATGAATGCCAGCTAATAAACAGACAGGAGAGAAATTGAAAATGAGCATCAGAGGATGGGATGTCCAGCCTCCTTATCAAGGCCAACCCCAACCCTGACCCCATTCTCTCCTGCTTCCTCAAAGACCTGCTCTTCTGGTCATCTCTCTCTCTTACATTTTCACTCAGTTATTTTCTGGCTACTTCTCACCTAAAAAATACTGTAACACTCTGCCGGCAGTTGTCAGTCTCTCTCTCTCTCCCCACTTAGCCTCCAAATTTCTGGAAAGAAGAGTCCATATTTACTCTCTCCATTGCTCCATTTTCACCTCTTCTCCCTGACCCACTTTTCCCTCACTGCTCTTCTGAAATTGTTCTTCTTGATCAACAAGTGATCCTCTTATTGAATGCAGTGTCCATTTTTCCACTCTTCTCTGTTGAGGCACTTGCTTTTCCTTGAAGCTTTTTACTCCTTCAACTTTATTGGGAATGTTTCCTCTGGTCCTCTTCTCTCTGAGACCACTTCTCAACTGTACACTCAGTGGTATTCCCCAGGGTTCCATCCTCAGCTCACTGCTCTTACATCTCTGCGTCCTGGTAGCACTTCTCTTAGGATTTCAGTGGTCACTTCCCCTCTGTGGCTGATAAATCCCAAATTTCCTGCCCACTTCAGGCTCACTGATGGCTGAACTCATTTACTTCATATTTCAGAAGAATTTCAGATTCCGTGTTTTGCCCCCAACCACTTCCTCCTCCTCTTCTGTTTCCATTGTTAGCAACACTGCCCACCCACAGCTTCGTTAGAAACACAGAATTCATCCTTGATTCTTTCTCGTCTCCCACATCTGATCCATCAGCATGCCTCTGGGTTAAGTTTCTAAGTAATTATTTCTGGAACCTATCCCCTAACATTTGTCCGTTGTCTTCTCTCTCCTGAACTTCTGGGATGGCCTCCCCTCCTACTGGGTCCCTCTGACTTCAGTCTTGTCCCCATCAGAGTTTTCTATTTTGTTCCAAATGGAGTCACCACTTCAGAGCTCACATGTGGTCATGACATTCTCCTCTCTAGAAGACATCAGTGGTTCTCCATGGCCTATAGGATTAAGTCTAGGCTTTTCAACATGACCTGCAGGACCCTAACTTTTTCCTTTAGCTTCAGATTGCACAAGAAGCTGCTGCAATGCCTCTTATGATCTAGTCCCATTCTGTCACTTCCATTACA
Organism: Equus asinus; assembly: GCF_041296235.1. NCBI lineage: Eukaryota > Metazoa > Chordata > Mammalia > Perissodactyla > Equidae > Equus > Equus asinus. The sequence goes on from NC_091796.1 coordinate 17,572,542, forward strand.
TTCTGTTTGTTGGAAACAAGTCATAACAGCCAGCAGACACTCAAGGAGAAGAGAATTAGACTCTACCTTTTGGAAGGAGTGTTGAATTTGTGGACATATTTAAAACCATCAGAACACTTTACAGAAGGCCCAGGATAGAAACAGATCTGAGTACTGCTCTGTGCTCCCTTTCCCATGAGGCCCTCCCTCTGGGCTTGGTTTCCTTTATGTGACCATAACCTTGAGGAGGAGACCAGGAAGACAAGAGGAAGTCTGTTTCCTCTGAGCTCCAAAGAGGTCCAAGCCTCCCCTCCGTTTCAGTTGAAGACTAATTTCCCAGTTCCAGAGGGAAAAGCACAGTTCTTTTCCTCTAACCAGTGGGCCCTAGCATAGAGAACCTAGACTCAGCAGAGAAAGATTAACAAAACTAAGTTTTATTGTCACCTTCATGTTGGGAGGATGGGACGGGCTCCTTTCCTCGATGGTGGCACGCACCGACAGAGGGGACATGGTGAAGGGGTGGGAGGATATAGTCATCCCCGAGGAGGACAGGGTAAGCCTAATTGGGCTGGGAGAAGCAGCAGTTCCCTCAGTGGGTATTACAGCAGCAGCATGGACCAGAGTTCCTGCCTGCACAATCAGCCTGTCCAGGAGAAGAAGGCAAAGGCCTCTTCCTTTCACCAACTGGGTGAAGTCGGGGCTTTCGTGGAGAGTGGCTGGGCTTTCTGGAGCCAGACAGTAAATGCACAGTGTCTCACCAATCATTTCCAAGTACATCTCTAAAAATCACTCATACCTTTGTATTTCAAACATGGTGTTTAAGCCTAATTTCCAACAATTCTGAGCTAATAAAATTATGCTATCGTGTTTATAACCTACAGACTTCAAATAATTTAGAAGAAGATCTAATTATCGAAGGAGAATGTCTCTTTAGAGTGTTGTATTTGCTTTGAGGGCTCAGACCTACGAGAAGGTCACCACGCTCCCACGTGCCCTGGGCTCACCCTGACTACACCTGGCCTTCCAAGAGAGGGGTTGGGGAGGGACCCCATGCCCTGACTTAGCAAATCTGAGGTGGCCAAGAAAGAAGAAAACAATCAAAAGAGAATGCGTGTGTAGGATAAAAGAGCTTACCTATGACTATTCCTATTTCTAATCTTTCAACTCTTTCCAGAAAGTTCCATTTGTTGGCACCAATCTAGCTTGATCATTTGTCCCAGTTTGACAGCTATGGTCCTCAGAAGTTGGTACCATAAAACTACTGAACATTTGATTGATTTTTCCTCATAGGGTTAACTCAGAAGAGCCCCTCACAGACGTGTAAAACAGCCCACACCTGGTGGCTGAAAACACAGCAGGAACTAAAGATATCTAAAACCTAATGATGAACTGGAACCGATTAAATCTGTTTATTGGGTAACCAGGTCGTGGTTACATTAGACATTTTGGGGCTTGAGTTGTTTTATTCTGGGTTTTTTTTTGGGGGGGTGGTATAGATCTCTTTAAGGGAGTTTTAATAGCTCACCAACCAACTTGGTGCATAGCCATCTCAATGCGAAGGAGAAAAATCGACTTTTGGTCCCTTGACTCCAACAGTCTAGATGGAGGCTGAAGCTAAGGACCCTGTCACTGTTTGAGATCTGAAAGGCAGATTCTCCAGCCAGGGGCCAGCACAGTGTGGTTTTGCCTCTCCTTGCCCTTATCTCTAACTCATAAAGCAGATGCTAAAGCTGGCCTTCGGTCACTCCCCAAACAAACAGATTTCCTTTTCTAAACAGCTTTGCTAGATAAGGAGAGGAGCTTGAGCCCTGAAATGGGCACGTAATAGAGCCAACAGGGCAAGGCTCCATGGAGGACCCAACGCAGGGATGCACACACACACTACCTGTAGGTGAGCAAAAGCTGCGCGCCCTGTCGGGATTCGGGATTGGAGCCTTTGGTCACCGTATTGTGTGCTCCCTTAACCATTTACCTCAACAGCAGACTTTTTACTCAGCCAGTGGCATGGCTTCCTTTATGGAAGGCATCTCAGGACCCGGGTCTCCTGAGGCTTTGTAGTGGGGAAGTCTGAAGGTACTTTGTAAGTAAGCAATAAAATGACTGTAAGGATTTGTCTTGGTAAAGAAGGTGGACTGTTGCTACCTTACTCCTGGTGGAGAACTTCAGTTAGTCACAGAAATGTTTCTTGAAATCAAATGCATGTAGAAGTGCAAATGTCTCAGGATCACATCACCAATGCTGAAGGCTGTCCTGTGCAAACGGGTGTAACGGTGCAGTGCAGAGAACCCGGGGGGAGGAGACCCAGGATCCAGGACTTTATCTGTCTCTGCCACTCATAGGCCACAGACCGTTAGCTTCAATTTCTTCATCTCTAAAAGGGCTTAACACTACCCAGCCCTGACTGCCATTCACAGTTGTCTTCAAAATAAAGTTTAATAAATGTACATGAAATCACTTTGACAACCCTAATGTGCTAATAGTTATAAAATATAATTATTACAGTTTATAGTTTTATAACAACTGTCATAGAATGGTAACTATTATTTATTGAGCCTTTGCCATGAGCCAGAGACTGTCTGGCTCAAAATACAGTCCTAAAAACTACAGTAGCTTATATGCATTATCTAAGTTAGACTTCACAGCCCTTGAGATGGCTATTGTTACAATTCTGTTATACAGTTGAAGAAGTTGAGACGCAGAAAGGTCTAAGACCACCCAGCCAGTAAGTAACATGTGCAGGTTTTGAATCCAGAATGTCTGCCTTTGGGGGCTGTGCCCTTCGTCAGTGCACGCTCTGCCTCTCTACTGAAGTAGCCTGCCCACCGCTGCTCCCTGCGCGAGCAGTGTCTGTGAGCTGGGGATGTGTCTTAATCCCTTTGATTCCCGGCACTGTTTCTGAACCAGAATGAATCCTCAATACATGTCTCTTCAACTAGCAAACAAGTTTTTAAGCTCAGTACTCAATGCTAATAAGGGTGACAGAGGATGGGCATTGAAAGTCATGTTGACAGGAGTGTTCATTGATAGGGCTTTCTGGAGCGTGATTTGGCAAACAAGAGCTTTTAAGTCCTGTTTAGAGATATACTAAGGAAATAACCAGGATTCATGTAAAAGATATTTATTAGAGGATTGTATGTGTTAGCATAGACCTTCAGACTATACCAATATACAATTATTAGAGAAAGGTTAAACCGTGGTTTATCCATCTGATAAAATATAATGTGGCCAATAAATACTATGTGTTCACAGAACCTTTAATGACAGAGAAAATATAAGATTTTCAAATTAAAGCTGGGATTAAAATAGTATAGAGCCAGCCATGATGGCCTGGTGGTTCAAGTTTGGCACACTCAGCTTCATTTGGGGGCGTGGAAACGCACCACTTGTCTGTCAGTAGCCGTGCTGTGGCAGCAGCTCACATAGAAGAACTAGAAGGACCTACAACTAGAATATACCACTATGCACTGGGGCTTTGGGGAGGGAAAAAAAGAAGAGAGAGAGGAAGATTGGCAACGGATGTTAGCTCAGGGCCAATCTATCCCAGAAAAAAGAAATAGTATAAAAGTACAGTCGTAATTTTGTATAATGTGTACATGCATTATACAATAAAATGTAAATGATATTTACATATGAGGGGTAGCATTATGGAATGTTTGTCATTTATTCATGCTTTACATTTGCCAAATTTATATAATCACCATATAGTATTTTAGTATTTAGAAAAAATAAGCATTACTTTAAAATTTTTTCTCAAGAAAATATTCACTAAGTCCAATGAATTTGCTCTTTTAAAAGTAGAATTTCTTACAAATTTTTCATTCTGCAAAGCCTACAGATTCCCTGTAGCACTTTCTCCACATTAAAAAACAAACAAATATAACAAAACTGGATCAAGTGGCTTGATGGCTTGGCTTGTGAGAAGAGGCCAGTGGCGACATCTGATTCCTTTTTAGGTCACCTGTTCATTCACCTCAGCCTGGAGTGAGGTAAACGCAGGAGGAGGGAGGGCATCCTTGACTGGCAGCCATGCCCGGAGATGTGGGCTAGAAAGTAAGAATGGACTCTGCAGAAAAGCCCTTGGATCCACTGACGATTATAAATTCCCTACTGGAATTCCCTGCTGACCCCTGTATTTTTGGGAAATGCTTCCCGAAAAAGAAAAATGATTTCTTTTTCCCTGGAAGAGTGTATTCCACCCAGACTCATCTGCAGTCCGCATAACTCATGAACGTATTGTCACCACAACTAAGAACCAAGGAAATCTGTGTTGAAAAAAAACCAATGGTGTTGAAATCATGAAATAATTCCAGAATCACAGTTCTGAGTCATACCGAAGTCAGAGTTGGGGGATTTTTATGTGTGTAATGCTTTTTAGAATTTGGCTCTTAATTTTCGACTTAGTAAAAATTCTTGTTTGCTTAAAATAGCCATCTGAGCTCTTATGGAGCAATATTTGAAAGTGAGGTAACATGGCACTAGATGTTGGCAGGCAAAGTTAAAGATTCCACTCTGGACTGTAAAATCTGCACTTCTGGCCCCGGGATGAAGACGCATAGATATAGTAACGGGAGAAGTTCCGCATTCAGAGAATATCATTCCAGAAAAATTGCTTTATGGTCCTTTTGTGAGGGAGGAAACCCAACAAACATCTATTACTTTTTAAAAATCACTATTTCAATGAACCACCCAACTGTATACACAGTTAAGAAGCATTGTGCCAAATTGGATTAATTTATATTTGTGTTTAGTGTGTCAGGATCTTAAGGCTTGAGCAAACATTTTTCAGAGAAGGAAATGGTGGTAAGCATGATGCTTATTTTGCAGTCAACCAAATTTAGCTCAACTCAAAATCAATATGGAAATTGGATACATGTCATTCTGGAGGACACTGCCCTATCAGGAAACATAAGTTCAGATATTCCGACTCTGAGTCAACCTTGTTTCCTTCATGTGGATTTTGTCAGCTACTCTGTGTGTGCGTGTAAAATTGGAACATGTTGCCCCTCCCTGTATGGATTTTTTGACATTTATCTGAGAAGTCCTCATTGCAAGAAGTTACTTGGAGAAAGTTGGAACATGTGTTCTCACTTAAAAACTGCCGTTGATTTATTGTCAAATCATTCTACTTCATCCCAAACTCATCTTGTTAATGACCCAAAGTTTATATTTGACACCTTAATTTTGCTAATGGTATGAGTGCTACATAATGTGGGGCATGTTGCCCTTGGAAGAGGCACGATCTTTCCTGTAGAAGCCATTTCTCCTGGATATTTAGTAAAAGCTATTAATTTTAGGTAAAAGGTCAGATTTGGGTGTTACTTTTAAACGGAAATGTGATGAATAAGCTGTTTTTCTAGTCACTCAAATTTTTTGCTGTGATTTGAGAGCCTTAAATATGTAAAAATTTGGACAAATTGAATTTAAGGAAATCTTAAAGATGAAGCCACAGGTTATGAAAAGCTCTGTTTTGATCTAAAAATAGCAAAATTTTGTGGCCATCAGAAATTACATTAAAGATTTTGAGATAAAGTGCTTATTAGACTGTGAAATGAAGTGAAAGAAGCAGCATACACAATTGTGTATCAGTGTGATCTCAACTATTTAAAAAAATCAAATGCGTATAAAAAAGTGAAAGGATAGTTGCCAAAAGCTTAAATATTCTGGGTTGTGGAATTACAAGTGATTATTTTGTTCTTTGTATAATTTCTAAAATTTGTATATTTGGATTCATGGACATATTACTTTATAATCTTAAAATGGTAATAAAAATTACAAAGTTCTTAAACATTTTAAAAATAGGAATAAAACGTAAAAATGTGAATCTTTGCATCATGTGTATGTGGGTGCACATTTGCACAAATATGCCCATCCTCACTTACGTTCCTCTATATGTAAGCTTTAGGTTAAAATCGAAGTCTTAAGACAGGGAAGGACATATTCCTGCATTGGTTTAAATGCCTGTGAACTTGAAATAGAAATAACCAGAGGGAATACAGTTAACCAAATATTTATATATATACATATACTTTTCTTTCCTTCTAAAACGTATGATCAATTTTGGTGAGTAATGCATTTTTTTCACTGCACAGCATCCATTCTTTTTTCCTAATAATATTACTCTTGTTTTGGAGAAATTGTTCCTTCCCCTTCTGAGTACATCGAGTTGAGTACACCTTCCGTGCTGGTCCCGGGGTCAGAGCCTGTGGATGTGGCATGAGCCAATCAAAGCATTAGCCCTCAAGTCACAATGATTGCTGCAGAAATAGGCATGTGACCCAGTTTGGGCCAGTGGGAGGGAGTAAATCTGAGGGCCTGTATGGTGGTGGTGTCCTAAGAAACATCAGACCTTTGGACCTGGTATTGTGAAGCTGTGTGCCTGAGGCTGCAGGGAGCCACTCAGCAACCCGAGGATGAAGCAGACTCAGGGCCACAGTGCTGAGAAATGGATCCCAGTGGTGGTGTTTGCGCCCTGGATTAAGCCATCCCTGATACTGAATCTCCCCAGTTGTCGGAGCCAGTGAGTTCCCTTGCTGCTTACTCCAGTTTGGGTTAAATGAACGAACACTAAATGGTACAGAAACCAGATAGGAAAATGCAATAACTGGGCAGATCCTGTAACACTTTCTCTGACCCCACACAGTGTGGCACCGTCAGAAGTCCTTATCTTTCTTGCCTTTGCTGGGGGACATTACAGGGTAAGGCGCAGCTTCACCAGAAAGTGTTTAGAGAATCTGAATATTTGGAAAGGGGTGCTGCTGAGATCCCTTCTGAGTGCGCTGGGAACAGGAGTCCTGGGAGGCGTAGTTTACCTCTTAACTTAAAATTTTGTTATAACACTGTAGGCTTTAGAGATCCAAATCTATTGGACCCAATTACCATTTCTATTGAGAAGCAAAAAGTGGTCCTGCATCCTTATCCTTCTGTCAAGCCGCCTACCACCAGCAGCTTCGCCTTGACCTCATATTTGTCAAGGCAGATCTGTATTTAAAGTGTGGGAATCGGTCCGTATGTGGAATTTCATCCTTGATTCCTCACTATTCTTCACTGAACTAAATAAAGCCTTAGTTTAAAATAATTGTTCTTTTTCTCTTATTAAGAGTGTTATATACCATTGTACAGAACTTAGAAAACACTGATAATCCAAAATTAAAAAGTGAAAATCACTATAATCCTATCACACAAAGAAATCCTAGATTAACATTTAAACTGGGAGATTTTATGGATATTAAAAAATAGGATTATATAGTACTTTCTGTTTATAGTCTTTTTTCATTTAGTGTATCATTAACCTCTTCCCAATTCATTACATATTTTACAATGATGTTATTTTAAAAATCACACAGTACTCCATTTTATGAATTATATCACTTATTTAAACAGTGCCCAGTTATATATTTAGTTTGTTTCCAATGTTTTTGTTCTCTTCTATGACAGTACAAAGAGCATCCTTGAATGTGTGTACTTTGCTTGATCCTTTTATTAGAATAAGTTCCTAAACATTGGATTTCCTTGGGTCATAGGGAGAACCAAATTTTGAGACTTTTCTCCTGAGTTGTCCTCCGGGAAGGTTATGCCAATTTACGTTTCAGCCAGCATAGTGTGAGCACTCTCACTTACTCGGGCTATTATCATTGAAAAAATCTCTTTCACACTTGCAGTTTTGCTAGATTTAACATCCTTCTCCCACACTGGATGGTAAGTTCTGTGAGGACAGGCTCAGCATCTTTTCTGCCAGTACCTCCCACAATGCCTGCCACAGAGTGGGCTCTCAGCAAATCATTATTTGGATGGATGGGTTAAAAAAATACATACGTGCATATGTGTGTATGTATTTGTATGCATATGTGTGTGTGTATGTATCTGTATCGCCTTCAGTTTGCACTTCAATGAGCCTTAAGACTTTGTGTTAGGTTATTGACAAACTCCCAAAACTTCAGAGTGTTGAATCCATAAAACTAAGATTAATGCCGTTTCAATCACAAACCCTGCGTGTTGCTAAGTGGTGACGGAATGTCACTGTCATCACAGCCCAGCTTCTTCTGAGAGAGAAAAGGAGCCTAATTATAAAGTTATGAGTCTGTTTCCTATTGTCGTCTCTCCCTTCCATGCCATTCTAACAATCCTACAACCAAAATAGTGCTGTTTTTTAATTGGTTTTAATTTGAAACAAAGACTCATATTTGTGGCAGGGTACATTTTTCTAGCTCATTCAGAATTGCCTTCAGAGACCGCATTGCCTGCAGAGGACTTGGTCATGCTCGTCTTTAGTATGAGGTTAGTCTGCAACCTCATGGTATCTCTCTTTTTTTCTCCTCACTCTTTTATTTCATTCTTCGTAGTGCAGCTCCTTTCCGAGTAAGGCTGAGGGCCTCAGAGCTGGTATTGCTCTGAGGTGAGCCTCGTGGTGGAGGGGCTAAAGAGCTGGATGATGACTGAGAAGCCACTTTCAAAGCAAATGGGGTGCAGCCTGCCGGACCCGAGTTTGTCTGCCACTGGCCTGCTCTGAGAGCTGTCTTATGATGACATAGGTGTCCCTGGTGGTGGTTTTAGTTTGGTTTCCCACAGAAGCCAACCCTGTGACCAAGATTTAAGCGTGTGTGGTTTGTTTGGGAGGTGATCCCTGTGAACACTTGCAGGGAAGTGAGACAGGGTAGGGAAGGCAGCCAGTAGAAAATGTGCTTAATCCAAGTCAGCATGGTGGGTCCTGGAGCTCAGTCCTACTGGGAACACTGGGAGTAGTACAAAATTAGAGCCTAGGGCAAGGAGCTGCCAGTCATTGGTTGAAGTTAATTCCCCAGCACTACTTCTTCCTCATTTTGGGTAGCCCTCCAGCAGATGTACAGGCTCTGATAGCCAGAGAAGGCACTCAGGCAAAGTGATACAGATGCTGGCTGTTCCAACTTGGCCCCGCAAACTTTGGGTGGGGCCCCAATAGTAGCTACTTCAGTGCATCTTCCTGTAACTTAATGGCCATACCATCCATATGCTGCCGATATTTCTTTTTATGCTTTTTGAGGGGGAATTACACCTTCTCCTCCCAGTCTACCCACTGATTAGCAAATAGGCAAGTTTAACTAAATAGTCTAATAGGCCTTAAACTACATGAAGTATGAACTGAAGACAGTTGTATGATGTGAATATGTTATATGAAGTGAATATGCTGGCCAAACAGGGAAGACCCATTAGCAAACACGTGATTTTGAATTCTGTTTATATTATGAATGGTTTGTTGTCTTAATCATGACCCTATAACAAAATGTGTGTAAGCACTAACTGAATACTGTGCCTGCTGCTGGGTGGGAACTAAAGAAGTGATGATAAACACACAGAGAGGGCGGAGGGACTCCCAGTTGGGAGTCTGGTCAGATGCACTGGAATCTCAGGCTATCAGCAACTCATCAGAGTTGAGCTTTGGTTTCCTAATCTGCAAATTTGTGGGATTGGGCTGCTGGAAGCTAAACTGTCGTTGGTGCCCCTCTCCCCCCCTCCAAAAAAAGATATTAGTATACTAATAATTCATGGATTTCTTTTCCTCTTCCTGGCCTGTGACATATAAACATATTGACTCAAATTAAAGACATAAATGATGCAAAGAAAGGAACTTCAGAAGATTTCAACCAGAGAGATGGTAATGGTTCTGAAGAAAGAACCTTTTAAAAGATATCTCTGTTTTGAAATCTGGCTTCCCAAGTAGGTAATCTAACCTTTTCTTCATGTCAAGGAAGGAATTAGGGGTTGAACCTCTTTAAAGTCTTGAAATATATACATATATACCATGTGTGTGATTAAAACAGTGACTGGAACAGCGTAAGCACTAAACCTATTTGATATTATTATTGTATTATTGCATACTGATTCCCGTCCAAGATCCTGAAAAGTCATCCTGGAGAGGAAGCTTATCACACCCTTAAAGAGTTGGTGTTTTTATTGCTGCCATGAGCGTATCCTCAGAAAAATGTTCAGAGTCACCAGGAGGTTCTGAGGCTCTTTTGGTCCAACTGTTTTCTACCCAAATCCACAGAACCTCATCTCCTCCTTTGTCATAACACTAATCACAGGCCAGCAACCAGGATGTAAGCTCCCTCCACCCCAACTTCCTAGAGAAGTGCCCTTCCAGGTTCAGAACCACGGACAGTGTCATCGGAGGCAGTACTCCCCTGCCACCCAACTATCTTGAACATGCTGATCCTGTGACACATCTCTTTTAATCTTTGAAACTCCCCCACCCCCGTGACCACGTGTGTTGTGTGGTGAAGAAAATGTTATCTCTTCCAAACTCAAGACAGGTGACTCTCGGTGGCTATGGCTCTAAAGTACCTGCCAGCCTAAGCTAATGGCTCAGTAGAAGAACTGAGTGCTCTGAGAGCCTGTTTTTTTGCATCTTGCTATTAGGAGCATCTGGTTTTAAGCACAGCTTATAAGTGACTCTAGGAAGAAAGGAACAGAACTTATCAGATGGGCTCACGTCATCAGTGTGCACACACTCAATCTTAAAATAGGACTTCCATATGACCAAGAGGCTCTGGGGTCCAATGATACTTGACAGGTCAAAAATAAGGTAAATGTGTGCATCATAGGGGAGCTGGTGAGCTTCAGTTTAGGGTGTATGTAGATTATATGTAGTGCCTCCATATATGTAGTGGCACTATATCCTTTATATGTGTATAAATGACTTTTTTGCCTGAAGTAGAGCTGAAATAGCCATCACTGAGGCTTACCCTTGTGAAAACACACCAAAACAGGTAAAAATTCCTCCTATCCCAACAAAGGGAACTTTGCCCCTAAGGTAGCCAAAGAGAATATTCCAAGAATGCCAAATTCTGGGATTCCTTACAATTGGACAGCAACAGTGTAAAAGAACAGCTTGTTTATTAGTTCTCAGTGTTACAATTCAATTGGATTGTTCGCTCAGCATCCTCTGCTCAAAAGGGCCTTAGCAATCTCATCAACTCCTGTTCTTGCAAAAATGAGGAAATAGAAGCATAGACGTTAAATGACTAGTACCAAAACCTTACCTCCAGTGACCTATCCCACCAGCCATGGGAAACATATGGATTCTTGGTTTAGACATTTCTGCCTTGTGTAGTTTAAATGTATGATATAGGCAAAAGTACCAGGAGAAAAGTGGCTGTCAAGTGGTCTGGCTGGCACTAGAAAGCTTAATTAATATTTGGTTTATTTCAAAATGACCTAAATGTGAGGTAACGCAGTGCTTTCTAAGGAAGACCCAGGTGAAAAAGTTGAGTTTGGACAAAGACTCTTATGGCACGTAGTGGTGTGGACTGCCGTTACAAATACTCACCAAAACATTCTCCGTGTTTGCCATGATATTCTGGCAGCCACCTTGCAGTTTATTGCCCACTGCTACCACATTCCACTGTAACCCTGCCCAAGAGGATTGAAGACTGGCCTCTGAAGCATCTGGAGTCTTAGGAACTAGTTTGCAACTGGAAACCAATTAAATAGAACTTTGGTTAGCAAGCCAAGAAGGTCTGTGGTAGTGAGCCGAATCATCTCCTAAGAAGAGAAACAGACCCTAAAGATGAGTCATAACAGGAGGATAAACAAAGATAAACCTTGGTTACCCCCCCAACTTTCATTTTCAGCACAGATCATTTTACCCCCTATCAGTGGAATGTTAATGACTCACATCCATCCACGAGGTACCGTTGCAACAGCAAACACTGGCAGCTGCTATCTTGACATGTTGGCCACTTGACATGTTTGCTGGCCCTTCTCATTTTCACTGGCTCGCTCTTTCCTGCAGCCTTAATGAAGAGTTGTAGACATTTGCATCTGTAGCCAAAGCAAGAGAGAAAGTAGAGGTCGTTTTATAGAGGAAAATCTTTGTCCCTGTTCTCTTTCCTTGGCAGCATGGCTTCTATGAATAAGGGCAATTGTGCACTACAAAATTAGAAGAAAAAACACAAATGTTTGTTGAACACCAAGATATGGCAAACCCCGTGCTTAAGCATGACTGGCATTATCCCCTCAATCCCCCCTGAAACCTATAAAGTAGATCCTATTGTGCTTATTTTGCAGATGAGGAAACTGAGCCTCAGGGAGGTTAACTTGTCCAAGACATGGCTGGAAGGTGGCAGAGGTGGGATTTGAATTCAGGCAGCTGGACACCTCAGCCTCTCTCTTCTCCTGCCTCCCTCCAAAGATGACTTTACAAGGGCTGGAAGAGAGCACCATAGAGCTAGCATAACTTTTAAAATAATATTTGTTTTCCCAAAGGATCATTTTTCTTACTATTCAATTAATTTTCATCAAACCTGAAGATGACTTTGGCCTTCTAAGCTGAAATGGTGTCCAAGACAGGCTTTCTGGAGAGTCTGTGTTCACCACCCAAATGAACCACTGCTTGGAGATAGTGAGTTCCTGGTCTCAGAAACTCGGAACTCAGTAGCTCTAACAAGACATGGGCAGAGGAGACTCGTAATAGCCCAGTTTTGAAATGACACCATTTATGGACAAATTTCAGCCTTTTTTAGAAATAGCTTCTCCTGTTTGTAGAGAAAGTGTCTAGTGCCATTCACGGCACGTGGTAGGCACTTAATAAGTAGTTGCTCTTTTAATTACGAAGATGTATTAAACATTGCTGTTGGCGTAACTATGAGGCCAGCTTGAAAACCCTAGAAGTGAATGTGTGACTCCCTGCGGCCAGTAGGTAGGTTGGAATGATTGTGTCTTTCCTGCTTTGGGCCTCATTCTAGTTCTGCTTTATCTTCCTAGCCTTCTTTCTCTCCCACTTCCACTTTTTACCCTTGTTCCCTTGTGTTTCATGTATCCCTTTACAGTACTTTGTATCGTTTTTGGAGAAAGCTACAACACGCATAAATTTACAAAGTAAAATGTCAGAGCTTCCTGCTTCTCAGCTTTGCAAACAGAAAAATAAAACCGTGTGGATCTGAACCTGGTCCCCGGTTAATTGTAATTCCAGGAGTCATCCATAAGTACAATCCAGCTAGAATCAGGGGAGTCAGAAATTGGAATTATAGAGATTTATCGACGACCACTGAAAAACCGAGGGAACTGTGGCCAAAAAACACTTAAAATGTATCTACTAAAACAGGTGACTTTTTCCTTATGTTTTAATGATTGAAACCAAAAGGCATTCTGTGTCATGGCAAAGGTGCTCTGGGGTAAGGATTAAGTGTGTGTTTCTTAAAGTCAGCAGATGCCACTTAGATTAGGGTTGCAGCCCTATATTTTTATTTTTTTTAAGAAAAGAAGGAAACATGCCTGAATTCCCCAAGGGAAGTCTGTATTCCATAGCAAATAAAGCCCCAGCCAGAAGCTACCCTTACACGCACAGGGCTGCAACCTCAGAGTCTGAGCCAGCTGAAAATGTCACCGGTGCCTTTCCAAGTCAGTCTAGCCCGTGAGGTTGCTGGTCTTGGCTGCACCAACGGCTGAGCTTTGGAAAACAAAGATCAAAGCAGTGAGACCGCGCTCTCAAGTCGACTTACTGGGAGGGCCACTTGTCGATTGAGGAGCCAAGTAAGGGGGAGCTCCCAAGAGTCCAAGCATGGTAATCAGCACTTGTTAAGTGCCACTGTGTACGGTACTGCCTAGCAGCTGTCTGTTAGATGCTGTAAAAGGTGCAGAAGTGGCCCCTCCCTTGAAGAGCTTATTGATCTTACAAATTTGGGATAGGCAAGTGGTGTGGTGTGTGAAAGCTCTTTGAAGAGGATAATAAAACAGTGGCCTCATGCCAGGTGATGGTCACACTGCTGTTCTTGTAATGGTTACTGGTGTCCCCAAACTCTAAGCTGCAGCTGTCCAATATAGGTCAGAACAGCCATTCAAGTCCCTCGTGCCCCTGGTAGCCAGTCCATGGTGGCCCGAGATGGCGTGCAGCTGTCCCAGAGCGGGAAGGGGTCTGCTCTCTCCCTGCTTCCTAGGAGACACTGTGGACAGCAGAAGGTGCTCGTGCTTGGAGCTAGTCAGACATGGGTCTGAGTTCCAGCTCTAAGTTTGTTTCCTCAACTCTAATTCAGGGCTCATAGCTCAGTTTGAGAGAAGGCTCTCACCTAAATGTTACCCAGCCTCTCCCCTTTTTTTCTCTCAAAGTATAGCCCTTGCCATCTGCAGAGTAACCAAGGGTATCTTCTATGCGACCTCCACCTTCACGGGCTGGCTTCTGCCACCAGAAACTCCCACTAGCTCTCTGCTCAGTCCACCCAGAAGACCACACACTCCCTCGTCCTTGATGGAACTTAATGCTGGCCACCTGTCCCGCCACCTTCCACCAGGCTCCACGCCTGACTGCAGTGACTTAGAAAGAAATCACCTGGAAGGAAGAAGATAACTGCAATTGGAACTTTGGGGAAGAGCTGGACAGGAAGGCACTGCGTTACCCGGCTGCTTCCTTCCCTCTTGACTGGACCGCTCTCCTCAAACTCTCGCCGCTTCCTGCACCCAGGACACATCTCAGTTTTCCTAAAGTGAAAAACCTCGCCCTCTGCTTCAAGAAAACTACACACTCTCCAGAAAAGGAAGTCTCGCTTCTTTTTTTCTTTCCTGAATCTTTTGTCACAAAGGGGTGCCCTGGCTTCACCTTGGAAGAGCCCCGTTGTCTGCCCTGCCCAGGCTGGGTGGAGGGTGGGCCCCAGGACAGGAGATTGAGGGCATGGCTCGTATCCTTACTCCTTCACCCTCCAGGGAAGGCCAAGGACCTGCTCTTTTTCTTACCAGAGATCCTGTTCCCCAAGCATATCTCTCAAGAATACTGATGTTTTTCCCTCATCAACAGCCCAGCCTAATCTTATCCAGCAGAAGGCATGCTGTTCCCATGAGCAGGAATCTGGGACAGGGGGCTCACAGGATAGGCTAAGGAGCCCTGGGCTCTTCCTTTCCATGCCTTGGACCTGCCAGAGTCACACGAGGACACCCAGCTGTTCACACTCGCACTGCCTGCTTCACGGGATGTCATGGCGCCCAGCACGATCTTGAATTCTGTCTCTGATGGGTGAGTGTGAGCAGCAGGGGGTTTCCAGCTCCTCCAGCCACAGCTCTTCTGGTTGCCAGAAGCATAAATCTACCTCAGGCAAAGATGGGAATTAATTGTAAGGCTCTAGAGGAACCACTAAACCCAAGGGCAGAAAATGAAATATGAGTGGGCCTTGCGTGATCTGGAATTGGAAAGTCGGACGCCAAGGTTCCTTTATCTGTGTCATTAAGCAGCTGTTCTCTCTCATATGGCTTCTGTCCAAGTCTGCTCATTCTGCCTCTTCCATTTGACCATTTTCCTGTACTTATTCAACATGCACAGGGCCCCCCAAAGACTACCCCAACCTTAGAGGCAATTGATGCTCAGCTCTGCTCCCAGAGCCAACTGCTGACTTCAATCTCTTCTCTCTCAGTCAAAACTCCTGAGCAAATTCGATTGGCTCGGGCCAGCTTATGGACACCCTTCAAGGCTGGTGTCCGTTAATGGTGGGAGGGGAGGGGTTCTGAACTGGGATGCACTGGGGGTCCCTTTCAGGAGCTATAAGAAGGTCAAGTTCCCCAGAACTAGAATGTACTAACATTTGTCATCATAGTGATCAAATGTCTTCATTTCTAAGATATGTGTTTTCTTTGCATTTTAACATCTCTGAAATTGGGGTGTATCTTTCATTCACTGCACCCAGGCAGCAGTTGGGATATTTTTGTGGATACCTGCGAGTCCACAGACAACAAACATGCCACTGTCAAGGACTTCAGCTGCTTGGAAAAAAGTCCTGGAGGCACAGTAAAGCATCATTCGACTTACACAGTTGACTTGACTCCTAAGAACCAAAAGGTGGTAGGGAGATAGTTAATCCCATGCCATCAGCAGCATGTCCAGAGTGGAGTCAGAAGTAAGCTGTAGGTACTCACAGAGTCAGCTTCATGACTGGTGCTAAGGACTTGAATTCTTTTGTGGATTCTCTTTACAAATGCCGCATCAGAGCCAGCCTGGATGGCCTAGTGGTTAAAGTTTGGTGCTCTCGCTGCTTCGGCGGCCCAGCTTCATTTCCCGGTCACAGAACCTCAACACTTGTCTGTCATTAGCCATGCTGTGGTGGTAGCTCACATAGAGGAACTAGAAGGACTTACAACTAGAATATACAACTATGCACTGGGGCTTTGAGGAGGGAAAAATAAAAATGCCGCATCGCCAGTGCTCCCAATGGCACGAAGGACTCTCAGCTAAAAGCCTGATTCCAGACAGTCAGACTCCATATGTGAAGATGTTTAAGACCATCTTAATCTCTTTTGTTTATTTTCTTTTATGGATATCCACACATGTGACATATGCCACTCTGTGTCTAATTAGGATTAAAAGAAATATTTTAGCAAATGTAAAAGAATTTCAGTGATAAAACATTGTGTCAGAGTTTAATTGGCCACTTAAAAAATTATTTGTGTTACATAAAATAATGGTGCACCTTCCAGTGGATGATGTCTCACATGGTAATGTCATTAGCCGGAGAGGCTGCAGGATTCCAAACAGCAGGAGCTTAGGAGTAGGGAGCTGGTTTGGGGAGGAGGAATGATGTGGGCTGGTCTTGAGGCTGGGTTTGCCTAGTAAGCATAGCTTTACATAAATCGTATGTGACCAGTCCATAAATACAGCCACGTTCTTGAAGAATCCTTTTATTCACACTTTATGTAAGAAGGCCAAAATTTCAGCTAATTGTGTCAGAGAAGAACAGCAGGAGTGATGGGGCATGGTTATGAGATGAAGAGCGGCACGGAAACAGGCCCCAGTAGCTACAGCCCAGGCAGCCAGGGAGGACCTTCCTGTGGAGAGGAACCCAGGGGCTTGATCACACAGGATTCCATAGGCCATAGTGGGGACCTTGGATTTTATTCTCTCTGCAGTGGGGTGCCTTTGGGGGTTGTTGAGCAGGAGAGTGATTGACGTTTTTTAAAGATCATCCCATTTACTAGGAAAGCAATGCCAGATAGGTAGTAAGGAAAGAAAGGAGAGAGACCAGAGGTTGATAAAACTTTAAAACCAAAGACATGGAGAGAGTCAAAGCAGACATGGAGAAAATATAATTAACTCCTAATAAATATATCACCATATGCTCTCCCTCAGAACTCATACACACACACACAACAAAATATGACACATGGTCCCAGCATTCTCTACTGCTCACTCAGCCACGAGAGTTGACGGTCATGCAGAAGAATAGATGGTTGTCATTCTGCAAGACAAGTGGCATTGCTCCCCAGGCATCGCTGTCTTCCATATTCAAAGAAGAGAAGGTTTCCCAGGCTGGACTTGCTGTGTTGGAAGCCTTTGAGCCCCATTCTGATGGTGGCTCACATTTCACAACGTGAACTCCTAGCATCACTGTGGCCTGGTGTTCGGGTTCACGGATTTTTCTGCTGGCTTCCCGCCTCTGGCAGCCCTGCATCCTTGTACGCCACAGTTTGCACAGTCCCTCCCTTCCCCAGCCTGCCCATTAGAAAGTCGCCATTCCATTGCTTTGGAAACGAGTTGGGTCACTTAAACAATTACGCCTTTTCTCACCCAACTCATTAATAATGACATTCAATAAATCAGCCCTATCTAAAAATACTTTCAGAGCAAAAGAGCCATCTGGGTTTCAGGAAGGTCATTAGAAGGCACACATGAAATAATTTTTTCCTAATCCCCTCCTGTATGAATCTGGCTTGTTTCCACTGAGCCCTGAAGTTCCTCTTTTGTGTGGTGTGCTTTTGCAAACTTAAGAAATGTGCTAGATTCCAAATGTGTCCAAAAATCTCATGGTTTCCGTGTGTGCCTGGGAGGGGTTCTGGTTAAGGACCAGATTCTTTGTTGTTTTTCCTTTTTTGTCTCCTTTTATTAATTGTGCTCAAAATAAAAATGTTAGCATTTTCTTGGTGTTTACCATGCGTTTGTGAACATACAACAATAGAGAGAAAATAGAATTGCCAGAATTTTCCATCATGTATTCAACGATAGCAAATAATTTATAGATAGTATCATTAAAATTCTTGATCAGACTAGATTACTATCCATTGCAGCTGCTGCAATACATACATACAATTTTTCATTCGTGTTTGCATCTTTACATAGATAACCTTTCGATTAGCTTTTGATTTTGACTCTTAAGCAATGCCCAAAAGGCAGCTGACCTTGATAAATATGGAAATAATATGACAGCCACTGCCTACTGTGGCCAGTTTCTCAAAGAGTCTATTTGCTGAGGATACAGGACAGTTTGGGATCCACAGAAACAGTGATTGCTGGTTTGGTTCTTGGGAAAAACCATCACCAGGAAGCTTATTTCTGCTTGTTCTTAGAGCCAGCATGGCTGAGTAAAAATGCCAGCTTTGAGCAACCAACTGTCTGTATCTGGGCTGCATGTGGTTAAAAACTACGTTCACTTATTGGCCTTGAATTTAAGTTGTGCGACTTTGATGTTCATTGTTAACAGCCTAACTTGATGCCAGCCCTGTGCTAAGTGTTTTACATAAATCAGCTCTTTTTACCTTCACAATAATACTATGCGGAAAGTTTCAAGTTGCCATTTAACAGATGAGAAAACTGAGGTGCAGAGAGGAGGTAAATACGTTGTGGAAGGTCACACAGATAGCATATGGATGGACTGAAACTCTTACTCAGGTCTGCCTGACTTCAAAGCTGAAGCTCTTACTCACTGTGCTATAATCTCTTCCTTGGCCCAGAGAAACACGAACTGCCATAACACATTGCTTGTAGGTTAATCTGGAAAATAAGAACACAAGGAAAGATGTAAAGTGTTATGATCAGGTATGTATTTACTAATCATGATGGAAATGTTGACTGCATGTATCATTAGGTAAGATTTTTGACAAATGCTTTCAGTTCAGTGGGATCCGTGGTGGACCCAGGTATACAAAGTATAGGTAACCACTGTCAACAGGTGATAAAGGGACAGGCATAAGCACAGTGTGAGGGGGGGACAGCACAGGAAGCTGCCTGGCCCACTGCATGGTTCTCCTTGACAAATAAGTTGGAAAAATAGAATGGAGTTGGAATACGAAGATCCTCAGAAGCCAGGGAGAGGATTATGGACCTGACAAGGTAGGACCTGAGGCCCACCTTCTCATTGATCATTGAAGAATGTGGATGGGGGTGTGGCATAAGGAAGGCAGTATTGCCTTGGCCAGGGCAAAATTGGAAGACCTGGGAACCTGGAGTTGTGAAAACCAGCTTAGAGCTGGCTCGCCATTATCCAGGTGAAGATGGAGGTGGCTCAGATGCAAGTGGTGGCAGTTGTAGAAGTGGAGAGAGAGAGGGAGCAGAAGCACAATGTCTTTATGAAAACTGACATGCCTTGATGTTTGGGTAAAGGGAATGAATTGAAGAATTCAAGCCTTAAATGGTTTAGAGAAAGGAGGAATTTCAAAGGGAATGTTGGTTTTGGAAAGAAGATGATATGGTTGATTTTCAAATGTTTTGACTTTGAACGGTTTATGAAGTATTTTGGTGAAGATTTCCTGGGGTCCCTGGAAAGTGGGACTTGAGCTGGAGTGAGAGGTTCGGCTAATCACGCAGAGGAGAGAATCTCAGTTACAGTAAAAACCACGATGCAGGCTGAGTGTGGAGACAGAAGGAAAGAGCAAAGGGGCCAAAGAGACAGCTTGAGTTAGAGAAACCTCAGCCAAAAGGGGTTGGAAGAGAAGAGGAGAAAAAGACTAACTAGGTCTTTAACATCTTTTATTTCTAAAGGGAGTAACAGTCACTTAATGGGAAGGAAAGATTTAGGTTGAAACTTTTCAGATTTATCAACCTGGAAGTGATCATTGTGAGATTTCATTGCATGGTAGCTTTTCTTTCCCCTTCCAGATTCGCTTTCCACTCTTCTACCTCCTGCTTTCTGCCCGGGGGGGCTGGCCTGTGTGGGCCATGTCAGCAGGGCTCCCACATCCTCTGGCTTCCCATTGGGTATAACCAGTGGGGAGCCCTCAGGTGGAGACTGGAGGGAGGGAAGAAAGAGATTGAGGTCAGGACATATTCCTCTGGCTCCCTTCTTGAAAGGCTGCCTCGGACTGGCTCTCTCTCTTGACTGAAGCTCAGTGGTCTGCTCACCACATTTTCCCCCATTGGGCTCAGTTATTCTCCTCCTTTCACCTCTTTAAGAGATGGGGTGATGTGTTAGTTTCCTGGGGCTGCCACAATGAATTACCACAAACTGGTGGCTTAAAACAACAGGTATTTATTCTCTTACAGTTCAGGCCAGAAGTCTGAAATTAAGGTGTCATCAGGGTTGACTCCTTCTAAGGAAGATACTACCCCACGCTTCTCTCCTAGCTTCCAGTGGTCGCCAACAATCCTTGGTCTTCCTTGGTTTGTGAACACATCACTCCAATCTCGGCCTCCGTCTTTAAATGGCTGCCATCTCTGTGTCTCTGTGTGTCCTTTCTGTCTCTTACAAGGACACCATCATTGGATTGAGGACCCATTCTAATCCACTACAATCTCTTCTTGATCCTTACTCTATTTACATCTGCAAAGACCCGATTCCCAAATTCGTTTTCTGAGCTTCCTGAGTGGATGTGAGTTTTAGGGGAGATGCTATCCAACATGCTACAGGTAGCAACAGCTCCTCTGTGGTCAGCCCTGAGTTTCCGCACTTGGCTTTGTGGTTCCCCTACCCCCTGCACACATATTTGTGCTTTAGTCCCTTTGTAAATGACTCCTCCTTGGATTATCCTAATTTTAATGGGCCTTCTGTTTCCCATTGGAACTCTGAGTGATGCACATCCCTTTGGTAAGTTTCTTTCCTCTTGGGCAAACCCTTAGCAGAATTAACTCTTAGCTCCCTTTTTGGGGTTAGCTGCCAGCAAAATTAGCCCTAAACACACTGCTCAACTGTAGAAGCTCTCTTTAACCTAAATTTCTGCTGTATTTATCTTTTCTCTTGAGTGACTCTGTTATTTTTGTTCTCATTTTAACATGCCTTTATAAATTATTTTAGGAGATATGAAATTGTGTAATTTAGTAGGAAAAATACTGGTTCTCCAAGTCCTCCTTTCTCTTGCCAAATCACTTACCATTTAAAGCTCGTCCTCAGAGGGATCAAATTTGAGCATCTATTTTTCACATTTTGGGCAAGATACAGTTGGCTCATCTAAAGTATTATGTCTTGAATTCTCACTGGTTGATCATGACTCAAAGGAATGTTTTAGTAGTTTTTCCTCTGTGTGTAATTCTGAGTTTATATATAATTGCGATAACCCAACTTTATCATGATGAATATTTCACAGCATAGTTAATACAACCTACAGCCTCAGATCCAATGACAGCAACTCTTACCCTGCTGGGCCATCTATTGGTTTCACATTTGGTGTGAGTACGCCATCATGCAGTTCTTTGGAAGATGAAGAGAAACATAACATCCAGATCCTTGTTTTCAACTCTTATTAGTTTGAATGTGGCCCAAAGTTCTATACTTTCTCATTTCACCTTCAACCCTACTGGGGAGCTTTCAAACAGTGTCAGGATATCTGGCATTTTTCACAGGATTGTAGAGCTGGAAGGAAGCTTAGAGGCCATGTAATCCAATTAGTCTAACTCCTTCATTTTGCAATGAGTAAACAAAGGCCCAGAGAGGTGAGTCCACCACCCAGTGCCTCATGATGCATTCGTGTTACAGCAGGGACGGCGTTCCCACAGCGCTTGTCTTTCCCCCTGTGGTTTACTACGTGTGACCTTGACAGGGTCTGAGTAGCACAGAGAGCAGGTGGTATGGAAGTTCAGAAGGAGAGAAAGTCACTTCCTGCTTGGCTCAGAGAGCTAGGAAAGGCATCAAAGAAGAAGAGGAAATCGAGATAAACCTTGAAGTGTGGGCAGAGGTTAGCTAAATTCCAGTTCACATGGGGAAGGCAGGAAGACATCAAAGACTCCAACAGCTTATCATTGGAGTGTATTTGCCTCTGAGTCTGTGTGACCCCGAAGTTCAAGATGTAAAATGCAACTGTCCAGTATGTCTAAGGCACGCCCAATTTAATATGCTGGCCAACTTAATCCAGGCACTAGCTCTTTATTTAAATGAGTGAGAACAGTAGTGGTCAACCAGAATTCTCAAATAATCAAGAAACTTACACTTGAGCTAAGGAAAAAGAAAAGGGTAGACAATCTAGGATCAGATACTACTAAGAGCTAACCTTTACTGAGGAAAATCCTTTGGAGTGGAATAGATATAGGCTAAAATGTCAAGGAAACATGTTTTTAGCTAGAATTTAATTTTTCAATCTAATTTCTTGTTATTCCAGAAATAAGTAAAATCTATAAAACTGTAGCATGGGAATTATTAGGGTTGATTGTACTGAGACCCTGTGCATATGCAATTGTCAGAAATTCAGTGGTCTTTGCTAATTTTTTTTCCAACTTTGAGATTCTCTTCATCTCAGTAAGTCAGCTATGTAACATGTATTGGCACTTACCTTCTGGCAGATCCTAGGGAAATGATGGAGATGAACAAGACAGGCCTTTTGCCTCCTAGGAGCTCACAGTTTGGAGGAAAGATGTACAAGTGGGTAAGTAGGAGCTGAAGGGGGAGACAGAATGTTTTACAGAAGGGTTCTTCTGAGTTGGACATTTTGTGTGATGGATCGCAATGGGGAGTGATGGAGAAAAGACTGAAAAGGTGGAGTTGGGACCACTTGTGCTTTGCAAAGGATCTGGACTTGACTTGGAGCAGTGGGAACCAAGAGATGATATTACCTAGGGTAAATAAATAGATATGTTTTTTAGATATTTGATATTGACTTGATGGGATGAAGGACAAGATTGGAGGCAGGAAGATAAATTAGAAGCTATAAAAATGGTAAAGTTGAGAGAATTTTGTGTGTGTCTATGTGAGGAATATTGGCCCTGAGCTAACATCTGTACCAGTCTTCCTCTATTTTGTATGTGGGACGCCTATGGAGTGCTGGAACTTAACCACTCCGCCACCAGGCCGGCCCCAAGGGTGAGAGATCTTAAGGTCTGAACTAAGGCAGTTGGCAGCCGAGATGGAGAAGACTGGTGGATTCCAGGAACATTTTCAACTGTCAGTCCTGGCATGAGGGAGGTTGGGTAACGGTGTGATTGGGAAACCATGCTTTTGCATCAGGCAGATCTGGGTGCAGATTCCAGCCCTGTCACTTACTGGTTGTGTGATCTGGGCCAGTTGCTTACCCTCTCCGGACCGCAGTTTCTTGATCTGTAAAGTAAGGACCGTGCCTCTCCGTGGGCCTACAGTGGAGCACTCAGAGGAGATTGGGCACATTATATGCCCTCAGTAAGTAGCTCTTGTTACTAATACTGCTGCTGCTCTTTGCCCAGGCATCCTGACTTCCAGCTGGTCTGTGGTTCCCAAATTATGCTTTCACTGCAGCTGACACTTTATGGCAAGTGAGCGGGAAAGGGGTGCTTGATTTCCATAGGAGGCATTCTCATTGCTGGCTCCACGGCCACCAACTGTACCCGAGCACAGCAGGCTATGTCATCTGTGCATCACAGGCTAGTGCTTAGAAAGAGTCACAAACCCATCCCCACGAAGGACAGTTCAGAACACTTGTTTTGCTGACAACAAACTAGGAGCCTGTCTTTGCATGCAGCCTTTCCTTTACTTATATTTTAAGATCACCGTTGGTTGGTCTCTGTTCCTTTTCAATAGGATTTATTACTCAGTGGTGACACAGAAAGTGATGCGTCCTTTGATGGGAAAGACAGCGCAAAACTGGAAGGGATACAGCGGTCTACTTCCTTGCCAGCGAGTTATGACTGTTTGATTTAAGCAGCCTAGCAACAGAACTGCCGCCAGCCACAAAGCCCAGTGTCCTTGCAGCTCCACTCTGGCATGCCTTTCATTTCTGAAATGGAATTTATGGCCTTGTATCTACTGTGCCTTTTTTTCCCCCTTTTTCTAAGGAAATTGGATCCACAAAGCCAAGTCATGTAAGCTTGAGAATTCCAGGGGCTGGGTTTTGGGCTCAGGTTCACCAGGCGAGTGTTCAGCGCTGTCCTCTGGTTCACCTTTGTTTAGATAAATAATTGAAAGTGTGCCATTTACAGTACTCAAGCCTCTGAGATGCATAAAGGAATCTGACTGAAGAATCCTTAATGGAAAGCAGGAGATAACCAACAACACAGCCCGTTCCTCCCTTGAGATGTTAACTTGGGGGGGGTTATTTTCTTTGGAATTCATGTTCTTGGGTTGCCCAAATCAGAGGATGACACACACATGACTCTCACCTTACAAGAAAAGCAAAACATGCTCCCATATCCCACCGGGGGATTGTTTAGATTTTCAGAGGAAGATCCAGTCACTCCACAAACACTTGATGGGCACTGACTATGTGCAAGGCCTGGGCTCTGTGCTAAGGGCAGCACTGCACAAGACTGGGGCCTCCCCTGAGGAGCTCCCAGCTAGATGAGAAAAAAGGACATGCTCAGTTTTCAAGGCATTATAGCCCTGGTTCTCAGTCCTGGCTGATTATTTTAAATGCTGATTCGCTAGTTCCAGCCCCAAAGATTCTGATTTAATTATTCAGAGATTGAGTCTGGGCCTAAGTATTTTTCCATCAATATTTTTTTAAACAGTTCTCGGTGGATTCTAGCATACAGACAGGATTGAGAACCTCTGTTGTTTTGGTTTGATTTTTTTATATATATATATATGTCCTGAAACTGGCACAGATATTGAGAATGTGCATGTTCAGCAGAAGTGAGGATATTTAGAGGAAATCCCTTCCTGGTGGGCGGGAATTGAGAGAAGGCTTCTAGAAGGAGGAGCAAGTTGAGCTGAACCGGGAAGAGTAGGTTGGATGTGTCTGGGGTCAGGCACGGAAGAGTCTTCACACTGGAATTCAACAGGTGGAGACTTGAGGCTTTCCTCTGCGCCCCGAGCAGGTTTCCCAACAATTCAGCTGTCTCCCTTTCAGCCTGGCACTCAGTTTTGCTCACTGCCCACAATGCTGGCCAATGTCTTAGGAAGGTTAAACTGACTTTGTCCACCTTTCTGTCCTAATTCAGTAACCATGGGTTCAGCACTGCCCCGCTAGAGCCAGGGGGTGGAAGGAGAGCTGTTCTCCCCAGGGAGGAGAGAGCAGCCCCAGCACACGGTCCCACAAAGGGCTGTCAGAGTGATGCTGCAGCTGAGCAGCCCTGGCTCTCCTGGGCTCAGAAGCGGGCTCTGCTGATGATGGCGTGAGCATTTCCACATCTGCATTTCTTGGCATTCAGGTCTTTTTAATGAGTGACTGTTCTGAGCCAGACACCATGCTTCACGGTATGACCTTGGGCAAGATTCTTGAACTGCCCGGCACTCAGTTTCTTCACCTGTAAAGTGTGACTAATCAGAACACCTGTCTGGTCCTCCTGGTGAGGATCCTCAAACTTCACAGGAGGTGGCAGTTTCTCACTTCGTGACTCACTTTGTGAGACCACCCTTCCCTACTCTGTATTTCCACCGTCACAAGGAAGAAGCCTCAGATAGCAGGGAGAACACAGTCTTGGAGGAAGGGTGGACAGATCCTGGGGCTGTGATTTCTCCTTGGCTTGTTGGCTTCTGCTGGAGGGCACAGTGGCCCAAGGCCATGCACAGGGAGCGAGCCGTAAATGTTAGCGGTGTTCTTGCTGTTTCCACCACGTCTACCCTTCCAAGGTAAGGCTCCCCCAGCCCGACTTCCAGATTTTATCAGATGGTGGATCTAGGCAGAGCTGCCTGGTTAGGAAGGTGGGATGGGGACTGAGATGGGTATCATTGGCAGTTTCCTGGGTAAAGCTAGCTCTTATCCCTAGACCTGCACCTGCTGGGAGGCTCCTCCTAGAAGGATACTCGGGAGGCCAGGGCCAACCAGACTCATGGTCTCTTTCAGCATAAAGACACCAACAGGCCAAAGGGAAATCCCACAGCCAGGACCTCCCTGACCTTCTTCTGAAAGTCCCCACTGCTGTCAGAGCCACCTTCTCTGTGACAGAGGAAACACAAAGAGGGTGGGGAAGATTGTCTCCCAGAGTGAGTCACAAGGTGAGAAATAGGCACTTCAGGTGGTCAACACAATCGTGTAGTAGGGCTGTGCTCAGGCCGGCACTGACGGGACATCTTGGAGCTCAGGGTGGTCCAGGTGGTCCTCAGCATAGTCTTGTTCCACTCTCCTAGGAGTAATCTCTTGACTCAGGGCAGCCCCTTCTGGAGGGCTAAGGCTTGGGCCATCTAGGAGCAGACCCTAATTCCATAATATACACCCCTCTGTGATAGCCTTCTTCACAGTTGTCTGTAAGCCCCCAGATATACTGGACCTAAAGGGAGGCTCTAGAGTGACTATGCCGCCTTAGGAAGGCCCTTCTGCACCTGCTTTCCCACCAACATTGCCCCATCTGGCCACCACATGCAAACACGCTTCAGTCCCTGGAGAGATCTCCAAATCTCCCAGTATTGAAGTGGTTCCTTGGGTCCAGCGGGCCACTGTTGTGCACGGAGAAGCCATTTGCTTACCTACTTCCACTTATTAGACTCAGAAACCAACTCCATTCCTTGCCTCACCAAAAAGCATCACTCCCAGCACATCATCTGGGATCCTTCATTTTATTGTAGTGGTTGAAATCCCACCAAAGAAACTCCTCTCAGTTGAACACCATGCTTTTTACAGTTAATGCCTTAAAATAGTGATATCTTCTTAGGGAGCCCAATTGTCTTCATGGGCTCTTGTTTAACTATCCCCTCGAATTAAAGGAATCCTCTATCACTAGCCTTTCTGGCAGTGCTTGGGCCATATGAGGTCTGAGTAAACAAGGCTAAAGCCACTGTGGCAAGTATTCAAAGTTACTTCTATCACTTAATCACATGGCACTATTTGCTCTTTATCTTAAATGCCATTCTTGGGAGAGGGAAGAAAAACTGCCGTGTCCAACTTCTGAGAGCCACTTGGCCTTAAGGTTACATCATGAGACAGATTAGAAAGCATTTCAAAGATCTGGGGGAGGAGAGTCAGTTAATAATATAACAGCAACGGTGATGCATCTGTTTACCAATCTTATCACTTCTAATGGAACCCACAGGAGGAATTCTTGTGGCTGGGAGGAAGGAACCAGACCCCAGGGAAACCAAATAGAAGACAGAGAGCACCGAGTCACTGCCAGTGAATTACGCGTTCATGTTGCCAAGACACTAGAACTTCCATGTTATTTAAAGCAAGCTCATGTTTATGAGACACATTCGCTCACTCCTTGGCTAGCTTTGCTCTGCCTGGTACAGCTGGTTTCTTGTCTAAACTCAAGCTCTTTCTCAAGGTTACCAGTGAATAGTTCACTGGTGCCCAAAACAGCTGAACTTTCAACTGTTATTGACAATTTTCAGCGTGATGAGTGCTGTGTCTATAGGTTAAATAAAAACATTTATATTTGAACCATCCATGAGTGACTTCTCCCCATGAAACAGAAATTTGTGTTTTTGATAAAACACACAGCAATCATGGAAACCCTACCGGGGATCAACCCCCAAATCAAAAGCCTTTTATACTATTACTTCCCCCAAAAGTGAGCATTTGTATGTTACCACGGTAACTGGAAAAGAACAGGATCTTGGTTGCAAAGAACAGAAATGCCACTTGAATCTCAAGAATAAAGAGAGTTGT
This sequence comes from Equus asinus, assembly GCF_041296235.1. NCBI lineage: Eukaryota > Metazoa > Chordata > Mammalia > Perissodactyla > Equidae > Equus > Equus asinus. The sequence continues at coordinate 17,600,118 of NC_091796.1, forward strand.
GGTTAGGATGCCTGGGATTAGAATGGAGCAGCTGTCAGAAAATGGGGGACCAGGGAGTGACTCGTTCCTGTCTCCCTTCTGAAGCCTCTGCTTCTCTCAGGGACATGGGCAACACCCATTTTCATCCCCCTACTCCAAGTTTCAGCTCATTGTGGTCTCTCCAGACCTTTTTCAACTGCTAGAGCCTTGCCTGTACTGCCCTAACTAACTAGGCTATTCACTGGGCGTTTGTTAGAGTAGAGCCCTGGACCAGAGTGTGTGATGGTGCAGCTCACTGTTTTGTCCTAGGAGAGGTGCCTGGATTGGCTACCCCTTGTTCAAGTACCCCTTCCCAGACTTTGCAACCAAGAGGGGCAGGAGCGTTGCCTCTTGGTACAAAGTAGGGCCATCCAAGCTACCCAATCAGAAGCAACTATGGGCTAAGCAGTCTTCCATAGGAAGGGGTCGTGGACAGCAAGGTGCAGTGACCGACATCTCTGGTTCAAGGGACACCTGAGCAATTCAAGGTTCTAGTTAATAAGGCACTGCTATCTATTACCATAGAACAAATCAAACAGTGCTGTGCCCCCAAGGCCAACATAACCAGCACCTCTTCATGCTTTTCTGTATGCCCTGTCTCTGCCCTCAGTGCCCTTCCATTCTCCATTCTGTCTAGATACAAATTATCCATCCTGTAAGATCCAAATCCCGCTCCACAAAGCATTCCCAGGCCAGGCCAGGCCAGGCCAGGCCGGGCCGGGCCTGCCCTATCTTTTGGTAATTTTTGGTGGAGTGACTTTTGACATCTTGAGTATTTTATTATTTTCAAAGGTCATGTTGTGGTTGAACATTTCTTATGTTGTGTGTCCTCAATGATTGTATAAACTTTTTATCTCATGATTCTTCATATTTCCCAAGGTATCTATCCGTGACCTGCCCAGGGTCAGCATTCAGTTATTTGTTGGTTCAACGTAAGTTAACATACTGTTTAATCTTCAAGCATTCCAGTATTTCACAGTGCTACATCATAACTATTATAAACATTCATTTAATATATACTTTAACCCCTACATTGAGGGCAGACAGAATAAGAGAATAACAACATTAACTACCACTACTGTTAGTATTACTCCTGCTGTCATTATTAATGTCCCTTTATTGGATATTTCCTGTATAGCAGGTACTATACCAAATGCTTTATCCATCTCATTTAATGTTCAAAATAATCTTAACAAAGTCTATATTGATATTTCATTTTTCAGAAGAAGAAATTGAAATGTAAATTTATATATAACTTACATCAATTCATGAAACGAGTAAGTGGCAAAATCGAGTTTCAAACTCAGGTCTGCCTGACTTTAAAACAGTTGCCCACACTCTGATGCCATGCAATGTCTCCACATTTTTGTATTTGTTAACAGGTTTTTTTAAAAAAATCATTGAGGTCATACTAGTTTATAACACTGTGAAATTTCAGTTATACATTATTATTTGTCAGTCACCATGTATATGTGTCCCTTTAGCCCTTATTCCCACACCCAGCCCCCTTCCCTTCTGGTAACCACTAATCTGTTCTCTTTGTCCATGTATTTGTTTAGCTTATATGTCTGAGTGAAATCATACAGTGTTTGTCTTTTTCTGTCTGGCTTATTTTGCTTAACATAATACCCTCAAGGCCCATTTATGTTGTTGCAAATGGTATGATTGTGTCTTTTTTTTATTGCTGAGTAGTATTCCATTGTATATATATGCCACATCTTCTTTATCCATTCATCCGTTCTTGGTCACTTGGGTTGCTTCCACGTCTTGGGTATTGTGAATAATGCTGCAGTGAACATAGGGATACATAAGTCTCTTTGAATTGTTGATTTCAATTCTTTGGCTAAATACCTAGTAGTGGAATAGCTGGATCGTATGGTATTGCTTTTTTTAATTTTTTGAGACATCTTCGTACTATTTTCCATAGTGGCTGCTCCGGTTTGCATTCCCACCAGCAGTGTATGAGGGTTCCCTTTTCTCCACATCCTCTCCAGCATTTCTTGTTTTCTGTCTTGGTAATTATAGCTAACAGGTGTAAGGTGATAGCTCATTGTAGTTTTGATTTACATTTCCCTAATGATTAGTGATGTTGAACATTTTTTCCTGTGCCCATTGGCCATCTGTATATCTCCTTTAGAAAAAATGTTCAAATTCTCTGCCCATTTTTTGATTGGGTTGTTTGTTTTTTTATTGTTGGGTTGCATGAGTTCTTTATATATTTTGGAGATCAACCCCTTGTCAGATATATGATTTGCAAATACTTCCTCCCACTTGGTGGGTTGTCTTTTTGTTTTGTTCCTGGTTTCCTTTGCCTTGAAGAAGACCTTTAGTCTAATGAAGTCCCATTTGTTTATTCTTTCTTTTGTTTCCCTTGCTCCAGTAGACATGCTATTTGAAAAGATCCTTCTAAGACCTATGTCAGAGTGTACTGCCTATATTTTCTTCTTGGAGTTTTATGGTTTCATGTCTTACCTTCAATTCTTTAATCCATTTTGAGTTAATTTTTGTGTCTAGCATAACATAATGGTCTACTTTAATTCTTTTGCAAGTGGCTGTCCAGTTTTCCCAACACCATTTATTGAAGAGACTTTCCTTTCTCCATTGTATGTTCTTGGCTCCTTTGTCAAATATTAGCTGTCCACAGATGTGTGGTTTTATTTCTGGGCTTTCAATTCTGTTCCGTTGATCTGTGTGTCTGTTTTTGTACCACTACCATGCTGTTTTGATTACTATAGCTTTGTAGTATATTTTGAAGTCAGGGATTTTGATGCCTCCAACTTTGTTTTTTTTCCTCAGGATTGCTTTAGCAATTCGGGGTCCTTGTTGTCCCAGATGAATTTTAGGATTCTTTTTCTATTTCCATGAAGAATGTCATTGTGATTCTGATTGGGATTGCACTGAATCTGTAGATTGCTTTAGGTAGTATGGACATTTTAACTAGGTTTATTCTTCCAGTACATGTGCATGGAATATTTTTCTATTTCTTTATGTCATCATCAATTTCTTTCAATAATATCTTATAGTTTTCATTGTATAGGTCTTTCATGTCCTTGCTTAAATTTATTCCTAGGTATTTTATTATTTTTGTTGTGATTGTGAATAGGATTGTATTCTTGAGTTCTCTTTCTGTTAGTTTGTTATTAGAGTATAGAAATGTTGGGGCTGGCCCAATGGTGCAGTGGTTAAGTTTGCACTTTCTGCTTCGGCGGCCCAGGGTTCACTGCTTCAGATCCTGAGTACAGACATGGCACTGCTCAGCAAGCCATGCTGTGGCAGGCGTCCCACATATAAAATAGAGAAAGATGGGCACGGATGTTATCTCAGGGCCGGTCTTCCTCAGCAAAAAGAGGAGGATTGGCAGCAGATGTTAGCTCAGGGCTAATCGTCCTCAAAAAAAAAAAAAAAGAAAAGAAAAAGAAATGCAACTGATTTTTGTAAGTTGATTTTGTACCCTGCAACTTTGCTGTAGTTGTTCTTATTATGAATAGTTTTCCAATGGATTCTTTAGGGTTTTCTATACCTAGAATCATGTCATCTACAAACAGCAAGAGTTTCACTTCTTCATTGCTGATATGGATACCTTTTCTTTTTCTTCCCTAATTGCTCTGGCCAAAACCCTCCAGTACTGTGTTGAATAAGCATGGCAAGCGTGGGCACCCTTGTCTTGTTCCTGTTCTCAAAGGGATGGCTTTCAGTTTTTCCTTGTTGAGTGTGATGTTGGCTGTGGGTTTGTCATATATGGCCTTTATTATGTTGAGGTAATTTCCTTCTATACCCATTTTATTGACAGTTTTTATCATAAATGGCTGTTAGATCTTGTCAAATGCTTTCTCTGCATCTATTGGGATGATCATGTGGTTTTTATTTCTCGTTTTGTCATTGATTAATTTTCGAATGTTGAGCCATCCCAGAGTTCCTGGAATAAATCCCACTTGATCACGGTGTATGTTCCTTTTGATGTATTGCTGTATTCGGTTTGGCAATATCTTGTTGAGGATTTTTACATCTATGTTCATCGGCAATATTGGCCTGCAATTTTCCTTCTTTGTGTTGTCCGTGTCTGTCTTTGGAATCAGGGTGATGCTGGCCTTGTAAAATGTGTTAAGAAGCACTCTGTCTTCTTCAGTTTTTTGGAATAGTTTGAGAAGGATAAGTATTAAATCTTCTTTGAATGTTTGGTAGAATTCTCCAGAGAAGCCATCTGGTCCTGGACTTTTATGTTTTGGGAGGGGTTTTTTTAATTAATGTTTCAATCTCTTTACTTGTGATTGGTCTATTCAGATTCTCTATTTCTTCTTGATTCATTTTTGGGAGGTTGTATGAGTCTAATAATTTATCCATTTCTTCTACATTGTCCAATTTGTTGGCATATAATTTTTCATAGTATTCTCTTATAATCCTTTGTATTTCTGTGGTATCCATTATAATTTCTCCTCTTCCACTTCTAATTTATTTGAGCCTTCTCTCTTTTTTTCTTAGTCAGTCTGGCAAAGGGTCTGTCAATTTTGTTTATCTTCTCAAAGAAGCAGCTCCTAGTTTCATTGATCATTTCTACCATTTTTTTGGTTTCAGTTTCATTTATTTCTGCTCTAGTTTTGTTTATTTCCCTCTTTCTGCTGACTTTGGGGTTTGTTTGTTCTTTTTCAAGTTCTGTTAGGTGTAGTTTAAGACTGCTCATTTGAGATTTTTCTTGTTTCTTAAGGTGGACCTGTATTGCTATGAATTTCCTTGTTAGGACCGCTTTTGCTGCATCCCACATGAGTTGGTATGTTGCATTTTCATTTTCCTCCAGTTATTTTTTGATTTCTCCTTTAATTTCTTCAGTGATCCATTGATTGTTCAGTAGCATGTTGTTTAGTCTCCACATATTTGTCACTTTCCCAGCTTTTTTCTTGTAGTTGATTTCTAGTTTCATAGCATTATGGTTGGAAAAGATGCTTAATATCATTTCAATCTTGAATTTATTGAGGCTTGCCTTGTTTGCCAACATATGGTCTATCTTTGAGAATGTTCCATGCGCACTTGAAAAGAATGTGTATTCTGCTGTTTTTGGATGGGGTGTTCTATATGTATCTATTAAGTCCATCTGGTCTAGATTTTCATTTAATTCCACCATTTCCTTGTTGACTTTCTGTCTGGATGATCTATCCATTTATGTAAATGGGATGTTAAGGTCCCCTGCTATTATTATGTTGCTGTTAATGGTTGCTTTATGTACTTTGGTGCTCCTGTGTTAGGTGCATATAAGTGTTATGTCCTCTTGGTGGAGTGTCCCTTTTATCACTACATACTGCTCCTCTTTGTCTCTCTTTGCCTTTTTTATCTTGAAGTCTACTTTGTCTGAGATAAGTATGGGAGCACCTATTTCTTTTGTTTGCTATTAGCTTGGAGTATCATCTTCCATCCCTTCACTCTGAGCCTGTGTTTGTCTTTATTGCTGAGATGTGCTTCCTGGAGGCAGCATATTGTTGGGTTTTGTTTTTTAATCTATCCCGCCACTCTGTGTCTTTTGACTGGAGAATTCAATCTATTTACATTTAGAGTGAGTATTGGTAATATGAAGCCTTAATACTGCCATTTTATCACTTGTTTCCCGGTTATTCTGTATTTCCCTTGTTTCTCAGCCCATGTATTTTGGACTACCAGTTCAGCTTGGTGGTTCTCTATGATGGTTTTCTCAGTTTTCTCTTGATTTATCTTTTGTGTCTCTGTTCTGATTTTTTGTTTAGTGGTTACTGTGAGGTTTGTATAAAAGATCTCATAGATGGTCCGTTTTCTGATAGCCTCTTATTTCCTTCATCTAAGCAGGTTCCATCCCTTTCCCCTTCTCCATCTAAGTTATTGTTGTCACAACTTATTCCATTTTGTGTTGTGAGTTTGTTGTTAAAATGAAGTGATTATAGTTATTTTTGATGTTTTCCTTCCCTTTATCTTTAATGATACGGTTATTTGCTAACCTGTTCTGATTGAGAGCTGCAATTTTCTGATTTTATCTGTGTTTTTATCTTCTTACTCAAGGCTTTGTAAACACTTTCTTCTTTTTTTCTCAGGTATGAGGGACTTCTTAATCATTTCGTGTAGGGGTGAGTGTTGTAGCAATGAACTCCCTCAGCTTTTGTTTATCCAGGAAAGTTTTTATATCTCCATCATATCTAAAGGATATTTTTGCTGGATAGAATATTGTTAGCTGAAAGGTTTTTTCTCTCAGAATTTCAAATATATCATTCCATTCTCTCCTAGCCTGTAAGGTTTCTGCTGAGAAATCCGCTGAAAGCCTGTTAGGAGTTCCTTTGTAAATTATTTTCTTCTGCCTTGCTGCCCTTAATATTTTTTCTTTGTCATTGACTTTTGTCAGTTTTACTAATATATGCCTTGGAGAGAGTCTTTTTACATTGATGTAATTAGGAGTTTATTAGCTTCTTTTACTGGTAATTCCAGCTCCTTCTCCAGGTTTGGGAAATTCTCAGGTATCATTTCTTTGAAAAAGCTCTGTACTCTTTGCTCCCTCCCTTCTCCCTCTGGAATACCTATACTCCTTATGTTGCTTTCCTAATTGAGTCAGCTATTTCTCAGAGAATTTCTTCATTTCTTCTTAGTCTTAGTTCTCTCTCCTCCTCCATTGGAAGCATTTCTATATTTCTGTCTTCTAAATTGCTAATTCTGTCCTCCATAATATCATCTCTGTTATTTAAGGACTCTGGATTTTTATTTATCTCATTCATTGTGTTTTTCACCTCCAACATTTCTGATTGGTTTTTCTTTATAGTTTCATTCTCTTTTGTTAAGAATTCCCTCTGTTCATTAATTTTATTCATGATTTCATTGAACTGTCTTTCTGAGTTTTCTTGTAACTCATTGAGTTTTTTATGATAGGTATTTTGAATTCTCTGTCATTTAGATTGTAAATTTCTGTGCCTTCAGGATTAATTTCTGGGTGCCTGTCATTTCCTTCTGGTCTGGAGTATTGATTGACCTCTTCATACTGTTTGATGGGGTGGATTTGTGCCTTTACATAGTGGTAGTATTTGGTCACAGATTCTACCTGCCACTGCTTGGGGGGGAAGGGGAAGAAGCCATGTATTCTGAGCCCACTGCGATCCCTGGCAGCTGTACCTGTCCTTTGGAAGCTGTGCTGAAAGTCTGTCTGCATTTTCCTGCTGGCTGCCACTGCTTTACACATGTATGTGCTGGTGCTCTAGCAGGAGTCCCTTGCTCTGGCCTGATGCACCAGTTGGAAGGAGCGGCACTTTTTTTTCGCATGCATGATCCCAGGGGTGCTCCCCTTCTGTCCTCACTGTCTGCCCCCCCGGGCTGCTTGGCTTGGTGAATACACCCCTGTGATTGCTTAGCCTCCTCGGCGTGGAGCTTTCCTGCAGGGTGGGAGGCAACTCAGAGCAAAGGCATTCCCATGGAAGGCTGACCTCTCTCCCCTCTCCTCTCAGAGCCACATGTGGTCCCACACCCTAGGTTGTTGCCATTCGGGGAGGGAGAAGAGATCCCCTTACCTCCTTCTGCTGCCTCCTGGGGGGTCCAGCCCCTCCACCTTCAGAGGTATGGCTGCGTGGCTCTCTGAAATTTTTTGTGTTGTGTAAATGTCCTCTGTTGGTTTATGAATGTCCTTTTCATTGTGTCTTAGTGGGGAAAGTCTTAAAGGAAGAGCTCACTCTGCCGTGATGCTGGTATCACTCTTATTAACCGTTTTGATTCATCCAGGTCTCCTAAATGCAGAGGCCTGTGTTTCTACTCAGGATCCAATATTAACATCCAAGGACAACTTCTTAGCCTAGACAAGGTGGCTGAGTTGCCAAGCCAGCCCTGGATTCTGGCTCCAGCTTCACCAGTGAACAGTCTGAAACAACTTGCCTAGACTGCCTGAATCTCCCATTCTTCATCACAAAGGGCAGAGCACATATTATTTACTGCAGATAAAGTTGAGTATTTTCAGCCTCAGAAGGCAGAACATGGTAAAGGCCATCAATTTGTTATCATTTCTTGCAAGAAACATTACTGGGGTTACACACTCCTTACTCTCTGTCCATTACTCCTTCCAGTCCCTGATTCCAGAAAATCAGAAATACAGAAAAGGATAAAGAAGGGAAGAATGACCACAGGAGGTCAGAAAAGATGAAACAAAAGTTAAAAAAGGAGAGAAAGAGAAGATAGTCATAATCTGTATAGTTGTAAATACCATCTTGGATAGATTCTTCCCAAGGAAAGAGTTCTAGCCAAGTTTCAATTCACTCAAACTGTTTTGAGCATCTGTGTTCTTTCAGACACTGGACTAGGTGCTCAGGATAACTAAGACTCCTGCCCTAGAGGAGTTCATGGTCAATTAGCAGAGATAGAGTGTGGCATGTATGATGGTAGAAATGTGCGTATCCTCCTGTGACCGTAAGATTTTCTGTAGAGTTTTCTTTATCATAGAGCCCCAAACTATACCTTGTTGTCAGGGATCAGACTTATTACTCTAAGGCACTTTCTCTTAAAATTTGCAAAAGGGCAAAAAATCATGATAAATGACAGACTTCATAGTAGACTCAATATAGAGAGGTGGGCAGCCTCTCCCTCCTAATTAAATGATGCTTCAGATACGAAGGAGCTTAAGTTGTTTTAAAAGTGGGTATACCTTGCACCAGAAACATCCACTCCTGTACCTTAGAAATCCTTGTTCAGTTTAGCCATGTATTGACTGACATGTTATAAACTCCTGAGCAGCACCACTTGAGCAAATTGTCTAGAGGTCGTTACCACCTGTGAGCACAGGTCCCAGGAGCTGCATTGCTTCCCTGTGGCTCTTGGGCTGTCTTAAAGAACCTACCGCATGTGCCATGTCTGAGAGTCCACCAGACATTCTCATTACTTCCCCGTGTGCTTGCAAAACACTTTCAAGACATCTGCTCCCTCACGTCAGTGTGTGGAATGATCAGGGACTAATTTCTTAAAACAGTTTCTTCTCATTCATCTCGTTTTTTTCTTTCCCCTGGGGATTGAGGGTATGCCTCTTTTGACCTGTCTTTTTCTCTGATGAGAAAATACTCATATACGGAATATTTCATACTATCAATAATTTTGCATGAAATGGAAAATTATTAACCTGGAGCCAAGGAATTTTTAAAATCAACTTCAATGAAGAATAATTTATATCCAATAAAATGCACCAGTTTTAATTGTACAGCTCAGTGAGTTTTCACAAAGTAAACTTCATGTAACTGCCACCACAGTGAAGAGAGAGAACATTTTCATCACCCCAAGAACCAGGGAGTTTTTGAGTTGGGGAAGACCTTAAGCATCACCCTAGTCCAAGGCCATTTTTTTCCAGAGTGGAAAGCAGAGTCCCAGAGTAGGACAGTGGCTTGTCATATAGCCGGTTGGTTGGCTTCTTGGATATCACTTCTCCAACTGGTCCTTTTGTCCTTTCTCTCTGGCTTCCTTACTTAGCCCAGTTCTTTCAGGACAACATCTCCCCAAACCATGTCCTTGGCTCACGCCCTCCCCAGGGGTTTTTAGCCAATGCTCAGCCTCACCTGTCCCTCTGAAGACATTTCTAGCACACCTCCACCTTTGCCTCGCCCTATATGTTATGTTCAAACCAAATATAATATTCCGGTCATCTCCAAATTTGTACTATAAAAATCTTTTCTGTAAAAATCTTTGTAACCTGCATTAGTTAATGGTGACCTCATCCTCTAGGCAGCTACACTAAAATAAATCTCTAGTCTTGGACTTCTCTGTTTTTCTTATTCTCTACATCCAGTGTGCTAGGAAATCCTATATAGTCTGCCTCTAAGTTTCTTTAAGATCTGTCCTCATTTTTCAGTTCCTGCTACCCTATTTTAGAACCCCTTAATCTCTTGCCTGAAATATTTCAGTAGGCTTTTTAACTGCTCTGCCTGCAGTCTCTTCTTTCAAACCTCTCCTCTGGGCCTATACTGAGGCTCTCTGAGCCACAGATTAAATAAGGTTCAGGCTTACGAGACACGTCCTATAGGTTGTCTGAGGAGATCTTGAACGAAGGACAGAGAATTTTTCCCCAGAGGGAAGCTGCAAATGCAAGACAGAAAAACTGGATTTGGGGCCACGTTGGTAGGTAGTGAGGGTGGGCGCCCTTTTATGTGCGGCCTGATGCATCTTTCTGGGGCAGGAGCAACTCCAACGGGCCACACATTTCTGCAGCCCGTAAAATTGAGTTCATGCTCTTTCCTCTGAGAACACATTGTACTTGTGTGATGATGCTTTTAATGCAGTCTTGTGTTATCTGTAGCTGTGTGTATACATTTCTCCCACGTTGATTGTCTTCAAGGACCAAATACAAACCTGAATCATCTCTGTTATCTCCTGTAACACTCAGTTGAGGGAAGAGGTGGCCTCTGGAGTCCTGTAGCCTGGGTTCATGTCCAGCTCAGCTCCTAATTTGAACAAGTTACTTAAACATTCTGTGCTTCAGTTTTCCCATCTGTAAAAAAGGATGGTTATGAGAATTAAATAATCTATGGAAAATGCTTGGCTTGGCCTGTAGTAAGCTCTCAATTAAGTGTTGGTTGAATTTAAGTCAAACTTAATGCTTCCAGTTCTTAACTAATCTGAACTGAAATTTGTACTGTGATATTGCATCATTATTTATATAGTTTGGTATCTAAAACAAATAGAAGATTCCTGCTCTCATCTGCAAGTGATTTGGAGGTAGAAATCCCACTTCAGTGTTGTATGAATTTCTCCCTCCGGTGACTTAGACCTGAATTACTATCAGTTGTATTTCGTTTTCCGTAAGAGTTTTATGCATGTGAGGAATGGGATATGTTTGTCACATTCTGATTAATTAACCTAAGAAAGAAGATCTAAGATTGGATCCGTTCTGTCTTTCAAAGTCATTACAAGGAAGACTCTCTAAGACTTCCTCACTTAATGCCCAAGTAGCTGGCCTGTAGGCGAAAATCTGAATCAGCAAATTGTATTTACATGTTCCTGTACTGAGCTCTTTCTGGAAATCCCTCATTTACAGGGTGAAGTGCAGGAAAGGGTCTGAGTGCCAGTGAATCTCTGCCCACTGTGTGGAGAGGAGAATGGCAGCCCTGTCAAAGCAGGGAGTTCTTCAGCTTCGGATAATTTACAAGCAAGCTTCCACACATTTATATTTCAAGGATCAGCATTTCATAAGCCTCAGGAGCTCCAGGCTCAGTCGTTACTCGAGCAAAATAAAAGGCCAGGTCTTCTCCAGGCCCCTCTGGCTTACCAACCTTGCATTTCAGTAGCCTTTCTCCCAGGGATTAATTTCCTTCAGTTATTTTAGCTGTGGGGCTGTATTTCTCTTATACAAAACTGTCAGGCATCCTTAGCTTGTACGGTAGCTGGACAGCATCGTGGACTCAGCTCCTTGTATGTTGACCCACCCATCGCTAAGATGGCTCACCACCATCATGTTCACATTCCCACTCATGGGGAGGTGAAAGGGCGGCGGGTATGTGTCCCTTCCATTTAAGGGTGGCACCTGAAAGTTGCACACACCACGGCTACTGACATCCCGTTGGCCAGGCTTATTCGCTAGGCCTTACCTGGTGGATGACAGCTGGGAAATATTTCCATTTTTCTGGGTGGTTGTGTACCCAGCTATAATCTAGGTTTTTGTTATAGTAGATAAAAAGGGAAAGTAGGTACGGGGGAACAGCTAGCTATCTCTGCCACAGTAATGACCTTCAGAAAAGGCAGCCATTGTGGGCAATTTGGGGAGTTAGTAAGAAAAAAATAGAAGGTGATATTTTAAAACAGACTTGTGGATTATTTGCCTTTGAGCCCTGGCTCAGTTAAGGATGCTATTCTATTCCACTTTGGTAGTCAGAAATTAATCTTTTCTATTAGTTTTTAAATGCAATGTTTTCTCATTGTAAAAGGAATACTTGGTAATGATAGAAAACTTGGAAGATACGAGCAAGCAAAGCGAAGGCAATTAAGATGCTCGCAAGTTTGCAGGTTAGGAGTCACAAGCAGAGAGGTGAGAGTTGAAATCCTGAGGCTGGATCCACCCTTTGGAGGAGAACGGAGTTGAGGAAACAATGGCTGAGCTGCAGAGAGAACCCAGAGTGGGAGGAGAAGGCGGAGGAGCTGGCAGGAGACTTCCAGGGGTACCTCGGTGGCCACAGTAGATGACTTGTTGTATGGCTCAGTTTATAAATACGATGCTTGAAGATAGGATTTTCTTGATGAAGGCCATTGTAGCGTATTATTAATAACCATTCAGGTGTTCCTGGAATGCTTAGAGAGTTAAGGATAGAATCAAAATAAACCAGTGGCTAGGACTTTGGGTCCCACGATGTCCCTGCATATGGTGAACCATAGTGGTGCAAGGATGTCTCCATTTTCCATGCACTGTCCATGGATGATGACCCAGAGGGTAAGACATGATTCACAGCTCTCAGTACTTCTGAAGATTAGCAACCATGGGAATAAACGTGAGCCCAGATTTATTGGTTTAAATGTGTCTCACAAATGGAGAAACTTGCTCTATTAACATTCTAAGGCAGACTCCTACTAAACTGGTTATTTGAGGTGAAAAAAGTAAGAATGAACATTCTACTAAATGTTACACTAAATCTTGAAAGCAGTTTCTTAATGAATACCATATATTGGTTCCAGGTGACTTGATCAAAAGCAGTTTGGCTGAAATCTACTTGGCCAAGTTTGTCCAAAATGTAAATCATCAGTTTCTAGGTGAAGTAAATCCTGATGGGGGCCTGTGTGCAGTTACGCTTAAACGTGCTCATGAACATTACTCCTTAACCAACTTTCAAAACCGAAAGTTTCTGAAACTGTTGCCAAGCCTGGTGTTAGAAATATACCAAAACACCCTGAAAATCCCTAAAGATCCCTTTATTTTGTTACAATATTTCTTATCTCTTATTACAAAATCAGTATGTGCTCCTTATGTAAAAATCAGAAAACACACAAAAAAGAACATAAGGTACATTTTTTATCTCACCCACATAAAGAGAACCACAAATACCCAACCTAATCTTTGTTTTTTAATATAAAAATATCTCCCTACATATAGAGATAGAATTTTATTTTGCTTTTTGCAAAGATAATACCAAACTCCCTTTTTCAATGTGTTAAATTTTGTGCGTGTGTGTTTCAAAAATGATCAACTTCTCATCTGAATTAGGGAGAGGCAGCCTGCAAACAAGACAATGAGGGTTGATGAGATAGAAAACTCGTTTGAGGTTGCAAGGAAGGATGAAAAAGCTGTGTGGGAAGAAGCTGGAGTGTCCCACATTGGCACAGTTGCGGAAGGGAAGTTGATCCCACTTCTTGTCTCCAGAACCCCTCTGTGCTCCGGCCGGCCCTCGGCAGAGACCCCTGACCCTGAGTCTAAGGAACGCTCACATGCAAGGGAGATGGGAGGAGCTGAAAGAAACGTCCTGTGAAGGTGCCCGCACACCTCAGTTCTCAGCCCTGCAGCCTAGGCTGTTGTCCATGCGTCCCATGTGCTCCTGAGCCAGCTTTGAGTAAACAGTAGGAGAGCCAGTTATGTGCACTTCATCGCTGAGAATGGATGTTGCGCTCATCATAGGAAGGTTGAATGCTCAGGAGCCTGAGAGGGTTTCACTTCTCCTGCTATCTGATAAAATCGTCTGTAAGCAGGAGAGACCACAGAAAAAAATATGACCAAGATACCAGCCCTTGTATTGTATCAGTCAGCACCGGCTGCTTCTCCCTTACAAGCCAACAGGGAGTCAACTGTGGTGGGGCTGCTGATGTCCTGACGCTCCCCCTCTTCAACACTCCAGGGTCCTTGAAGATGGGCGTCCATGCGGGGACATGGCAGGAAAACCAGTACATTTCTTTCTACATTTTCTGCTGGACTTAATGTTTGTCAGCACTGTACTAAGGTCTGACTGCATTTTAACTCGCTGAACGCTCACACCAAGCCAGTGAGGTAGGGGCCCACAGATGGGGACATCAAGTTAGAGGGACTTTAAGTCGCTTATCTAAGGTACCACAGCTGGAAAGCAGCACAGCCTGTATTCAAACCCAGAAGGTACATCTCCAAGGCCCAGGACTCGAACCACCGACTTCGCTGCCTTTTGTCTAGATGCATGATGTTTGTTGAATGAATAAATTATCATCATTTGCAGCCTTGTAGCGATAAATACCTTCTTCTTGTTACCTTAGCCCTATCTAAGAATAACCCTCCCACACACACTTCTTAATTTTTTTCTATAATTCACACAGCTAAAACCCAGATGATACCATGACCAGGGTGTGACTGGTTAGAGGAGTGACTCCAGCATCGTTCCTTCCTCATTTGACCTTTTTGCGTATGTGTGGTAAAATATGCATAACTTAAAATTTACCATTTTAACCATTCTTAGGTGTATAGTTCAGTGACGTTAGTACATTCACATTGTTGTGCAACCATCACCACCATCCATCTTCAGAACTTTATCTTCCCAAAGTGACACTCTGTCCCCGTTAAACAACAACACCGCCCTCCCCCAGCCCCGGGCAACCACCATTCTACTTTGTCTATGATTAAGTGGAATCGTGTACTATTTGTCCTTTTTTGTGATTTCACTTAGCATAATGTTTTCAAGGTTCACCCATATTGTAGCCTGTGTCAGAATTTCCTTCCTTTTTAAGGACGAATAATCTTCCATTGTAAATATATGCCACATTTGGTTTATCTGTTCATCTGTTGATGGGCGTTTGGGTGGTTTCTACCTTTGGCTATCGTGAATGATGCTCTTTGAACAAATATCTGTCGGAGTCTACTGTCAATTCTTTTGAGTATGTACCCAGAAGTGGAATTGCTGGATTATGTGGTAACTCTATTTTTAATTTTTTGAGGAACCACCAAACTGTTTTCCTCATTTGATCTTGACCATCAGTAATTGTGTGTATAAGAGCAGGGTATAGCTAACGTACTCCTTAAGAGTCTCTTAACGTTGTCATTGAGATTTATCAGTAAAACATTATATAGAGAGGAATAAATAGGTAGGTTTGTTTTGTTTTTCAGTTTTCCTTTACTGATTGCTGTAGTAAATGTGATATTATTGCATTTGCCTGGAGGAGCACTTTCTGGTTAAAAGGCTGAAGCCAAGCATGCCTAGATGGGAGGTGAGTCACTTTACTGGGTTCAGTTCTCAGGGCATCTGGTGTAAAAGGAATTCTTGGAGCTCACGCGAAGCCATGCAAAGCTCAGTAAAAGTTTCAGCAAGGCAGGAAGATTGAAAGGAAGAGAGGAAAGCTTCCTCCCTCTGCAGAGCTTTACAAAGAAATTCAGGCCCGCTTTTAAATCCTCAGCCCTTTAATATCAGCCCCCAGGGACTCGTGTTCTGTGTTCTTCCTGGTGGAAGTTTCTTATGGACTCCCGTCTCAGGCATGCCACAGCGTGGTTGGAATTGTGAAAATAAATCATGCCAACTGGGCTCCACAGTGTCCTAATCTCATCTGTCTTCATTTAGGACTGACTAGCTGTGAGAAAGCCACCATCCCTTTGTCTTTAGAAGCCATCACCGGGAGGGCTTCCTTGTTTGAGGATGAAATATTAAATCGAAGAGGTTCTTTAAAAAACCTTTGGAAACTGTGTGCCTGGGCAGGATTATCTACTCTGGGCACGTTCCACTGGGTTCTCTGGCGTGGTGTCCCAGTCTTGAACTTCTTGGGTAGAGTTTGCCAAAAGGATATACCATCTGCTCCCTGTGGCAGTAGGCAAAGGGTATCAGGGTAGCTGCTTGGGGCTTGGGAGGGGCCTGGAAGTCCAGCTTGCTGTCTTCTGGCCTCCACTTTCCTCAATACCCGGTGTATCCATTTCAAGGCTTGCTGAGGCTCTCTGGGAGGAGTTGGCTTGCTTCTTCTCCATGGTAACCTCCTCTGGAGGCATTTACGTTGGAAGTTGCTCCACTCTGCAAAATCACTTCCAATCCTTCCTTCCCCAGGCCATGTTCACCTACTGGGATTCAGAGTTTGAGAGATCTCCTAAATCCGTGGGATATGAGCTTGCATTTTTATCTCGTGTTCTCATTATTTGGGGTTCTTCTGCGCGAGAAGAAGAGGACAGAAATACTACTTTTCCATCATCTTGAAATGAGAACTTGTTCTCCCTCCCCTCTCGGTCTCTTTTTGTTCTTGGAAGAAGAGGTGACATCTGCCATTGAATAAGAAGTGGAAGAGAGATGAGTCATAAGATGAAAACATCTGGGTAGAGTTGCTGTTGCTGTTTGCTTGCTGTGTTCATAAAGCTGCAGCAAGAACACTGTTCTGACCCCAAACCGGGCCCCATGCGAGGCACCTTTATTATATTATCTGTCGTCCTTGTGATAACCCTCTAAAGCAAATATTGTTATTCATATTTTGTCCATGAGGAGTCTGAAGTTCAGCAAGTTTAAGAAATGAGTCCAAGGTCACACCCTGAGCTCTTTAAATGACAGAGCCAGAATTATAAACCAGACTTGCCTGACCTCAAAGCCATTGCTCCATCCACTACACATTGCTTGGCACCAACTCTAAAATACTCTAAAAAATGCAGTTCCATCTCATTCTTTAAAAAAATCTGATATATCTGCTGCCTGTATAGGGAGGTCTGCAAAGGAAACCCCAAGTAAATCTTAGGAAAATTTACTGTTGCCTTGGAGCAAGTGTTGAAATATTTCTTGCCTACTAACTCCCTTGACCTTTCCAGGTTCTTTCTAGGCCTCTAATTCTGTAGGCAGATTTTTTTTTTTTAATTATTTTCTAGAACCTGATAACTAACAGTCAGCAGACAGTTGGATGATAGTATCTCTCTTTGTTTTCCTGATGTAGTTTTCCCTTCCAAAAGCTCTCGCACACACTTGGTTGGTGGGATATATTTCTGGCTGTACTATTTTTATTTATGATTTTTTTGTGTGTTAATACTCAGGGGCACCCAAGGGAAACCTCCACAGACTTTCCTGATTGCCAGATGTCGCCCTTTCTATGTAACAACCATCTAATCACCACTTCCCTTTGCCAAGAAATGAGAAAAGCATTTCCATTTGGAAAACCAAGCTATGACATGTGAAGCGTATTAAGGACTGCCTCCTCTGAATCCACATGAGCTTTCCCCATCTTAGTTTGTTTTTCTTCAAGATAAAAACCACACAGCCGTGTTTGTAGTGAGGTCTAACGAGTGTCCGTGCTGGCATAACAAGGCAATTTCACTTGGGTTGTCTCAGCTTCATTATACGTAAATTATGGTGTAAGTAATCTTTCAAAAGGTATGATGTGTGCAGCCAGTGTTTATTTTTTTAATACTTTGGAATATTTCATTGTTTATTTTAAATGGTGATTTATGATTGGGTGTTTAACATGCAAAATAATGCTTTATCTGCAGGAACTCTGGGGAAGAGGGGCGGGGGGTGGGGGTTACCGTGGATCGCCTTCCCTGGAGCAGAGAGCTGATGTTAGTTATGCAATTAAGAAAAAACAGTCAAGGGGAATTTCATTCTTAGCTGAGCAGGAATTTAAATAAAGCATGCCCATCCCAAAGTTCAGCTCTTCTGACGGAGCTCCGTAGCCTTTTGAAAGCATATCAAATCACCATGTTATCATTTTAATTTCATAGAAAGGTAAATGACAGGTTGCTTTTGGCTCCACTTTGTGGACAATTCTGAGCCCTTGAAATGTTCACAAAAGTCAGAAATTTCGTGAACTTTAAAATGCCATCGAACATCTCAGAGGCTATACCTTAGCTGCACCATTTAAATAGAAACAGACAAATAGAACCATATGTTTAAATGTGGTGTTACCCTTGAGACATGAGTATCAAAAACACATGTTTTTCCTCCTCCATCCAACTTTCTCATGAGTCAGTCAGTTTCAGATCATCTAGTGCACAGGTCTTTTTCTAATAGTTTTCTGTAGGACAGCTTCAAGTAATACAGTAAGTAATACCCGTAAAATTTTAATGAATACTCTATTAAGCCAGTTTTCTTTTTGGTTGTTAGGAACTTGGACTTTCTTAAACCGTAGAAAACTAGGCACAGTTTGTTTCATTGAATCTAAAGGTAGATCCTCTACTCTGTTAGAAGTAATAATAATCATAAAATTATACCCCACGGGCTTCTCTTAGCATGTAAAATTATAATGCCGTTGGAGATGTTGGGAAATTAATGGGAAAACTAATGGGAAAATGATTCCACGCATCATTCGTATCGGTAAATTACATATATATGTATATCTACTCATATACATCCTTCTAATATAAAATACGCTGAAGAAAGATTCAAAATGATCTATGTTGAGTAGACAAGTACAGGTAGGCAAATGTGCTCTCTGCAGGGGGGAGACCCTTAGCTATTTCATTCAAGTCTGTTTCGGGAGCATCCCGAATGCCACTGTTTTTTATAATGGAAGCCCACTTACTGTGATTTTGAAGTAAGATTATCTATCACAGCTGGACTGCACATGAGAGATGTTGCAGGGAGGCATCAGGTGGTGGTGGTGTACCTGATTGGTACCTGATTGTATCTCAGAATGTTCTCTTACCAGATGTGATGTTTATAAGTTGTATACATTTTTAGTAAATTTCATGTAAAACTTATAAATGATGGATTTAATAAAATTTTTATAAATTGCAAAAGCCTTAGGAAGAAGTTGCTGGAGTTTCTGCTGTGGGTAGTAATCTACTTAGCAGACCAGTTCACAGAAATTGATTTGACCTATAATATAGTTAGATTATACTAATTTGCAGATGTAGACAATAACGCTGTTAAATTATTTTTTACTATATGATGGAAAAAATACATTCAAGGGTATCAAATTCTTCTTAAACAGACAGAAACCCTTTTTTAACCTGGTTGAAGGTTCTGACCTTGTTGAAGGTGGGAACTTGCTTTAGGACACAAATAATGGCTGATTTCTCAAGTCAGTGGTTTGTGCCCCTGTATCCACTATAACATACAAATGCTGTGTTCACACAGGTGGTGTGATAGGCTGCAGGTGATGTGCAATTCCGAGCTGGTGCACCGTATTTGACTAGTCCCTTTCTCTTCCACGTAGAATGCATATCCAAATGCAAATGTGAGTGATATTGCACCGGGAATAACTTTGAATCTGATTTCTCTTATGGTTATAAGGAAATAGTTTTTTTAAATGATAGCTTAACCACTGTAGTCAACTCACTAGAAATACCTTGGGGTATATTCTTGAGGTTTGCAGATTCACTGGACCCTGGTTAATTCCTGGCTTCTGAGTTAACATATGCTGATGTGGGCAGTGGTAAAGGGAAGCTTATAAGGAAACAGCTAGGAGAGAAGGGAAGGGGAAAGTAATGGAGGCTGGAGAGATGGAGAGTAAAGGGAATGTTTGCTCCAGTGGAAATGTCACTGTGGTACTCTTTCCCACACAATGGAGAAACTTTGTAACCATTTAGGTCCATTTACCCTCTGCTGTCTTTTATTCTAGTTGTTATACTTATTGCGTCTACACACATTATGAACCCTACTTACCATTTATAATGCTCTTCATTCCTTCCTAAAGATTCAAGTTTCCCTGTGGTATACCCTTTTAGCCTGAAGAACTCCGTTGAGTGTTTCTTGTGCAGGTCTGCCAGCGATGAATTCTTTTATCTGAAATATCTTTATTCACCTTCAGTCCTAAAACATATTTTCACTGGATACAGGATTCTGGGTTGACAGCATTGTTTGTTTTCTTAGAGTTTAAAAGATGTCATATCATTGTTTCTGGTTATTGTAGTTTTTGATGAGAAGCCCGTGGTCATTCAAATCATCCTTTCCTTGTATATAATGTGTAATTTTCTGTCTGCTTTTGAGATTTCCTCTTTGGTTTTCGGCAGTGTGACTATGATGTCTCTAGACTTTTTTTTGTATGTGTGTGTATTTAACCTGTTTGGAGTGTGCTGTAATTTATATCTGTTACTAAATTTGGGATGTTTCAACCATTTTTGTGAATATTTTTTTCTGCTCCATTCTCTCTCCTCTCCTTCTGGAACTCCAGACACCATACGGTAGACCTCCTGAAACCATCTCACTAGTCCCTGAGGTGTGGTTCTTTTTTTAAATCATTTTTTTCTCTCTTCTTTAAGTTGGATAATTTCTATGCATGTGTCTTCAAATTCACTCCACATCATACAACTCCATTCTGCAGTTAAACCCATCAGCAAGATGGTTTTTTTTTTAAATTTCAGATATATTTTCCAGTTCTTGAATTTTCATTTTGTTCTTTCTGTAGTTTCTATTTCTCTGCTGAATTTTCCTACTTTTTCATTCATTACAAGTGTTATTTTCCTTTATCTCATTGAACATAGTTGTGATAGCTGCTCTAAAGTTTTTCTCCAATAATTCCAAAGGTTTTCTTGGAATTGACACCATCGACAGTCTTCCCCTTGAGAATGGCTCATATTTGTACATGTTAGATTGTGGAGATGCTGGATTCTGTTATGTTCATCCAAAGAGTGTCTATTTTTCTTTTAGCAGGCAGTTAACTTGTGGTCTTTGGCCCGCGGTAGGTGGCAGCTGAAGTCCTCATTCTCTAGCTGGGCTGCTGCGGGTCCATCCTCACACACGTGGTACAGGGCTTACCAGAACTTGGGCAGGGTTTATTCAGGGTTTGGGTCTCTCCTTCTTGAGCGCTGTCCTTTTCAGGATGCCTTCTTAACTTCTCAGGTCTCTGGTTGCCAAGGTTTTGTCCTCCGTTTGATCAAGCCAAAAAATACCCAGATTTTCCCTGAGTTTTAGCTTCCCACCCCACATGCACCTGTGCTCTGTGCTCAGGCTAAAGCCCTGAAAAGCAGCAGACTTACCCTGTGTTGGTCCCTTGTTCAAAATTTCATCTCTCCTCCTAATCGGCCTGCTTTTATTCACTCTCCAGAACCTTCAGGCAGTCGTTGGCTTCTATTTGGTCCAGAGTTTATGTTGGTTAGGAGCTCGGAACTCCATACCAGACATAATCTTTCCAGTGGAGATTTGCATTTTGAACTCATGGCACCATTTCTCTACCTCAGGCAGAGATGTTAGTCTTGGGTATTTATGTTAGGAATTGCCTGTTGGCTGTTTCTTAAATTCAGATAATTTAGGTACCCTTTAGTACCTTATGTGTTACAAGTATTTAAAAAAAAAAAGGGCACTTGAATGGAGTCAGAATGCTTGGGTTCCAGCCCCAAGCTTGATAATAGTTTTGTTGTTAGTGCCCTCGAGTCAATTCTGACTGCTGACAACCCTGTGCGCAGCAGAGCGGAACCCTGCCTGATCTTTTCGCGCATCCTTTCATCTTCTGGTGCTGAATCAGACAATGCTTTGCTGCTATTCACAGGGTTTTCCTTTCATCTTCTGGTGCTGAATCAGACAATGCTTTGCTGCTATTCACAGGGTTTTCATGGCCAATTTTATTTTTCAGAAGTGGTGGCCAGGTCCTTCTTTCTGTTGATGATAATTAGCTGCCTAATTATCATTATATTGTAATTAGAAACCATTATGTTATAATTATCCAATTATTATTATACTTAGCTAATTGTTATCATAATTAGCAAGTCAGGTGAATGCTTGGCCTGTAGGATGAGGGGCCCGGCCAGCCTCAAAGGTCCTTTTCCTGCTTATATCCCATAGGCCTCTAATTATCTCAGTATTTTGAAGTCTCCAAGTTAATTGGCTTTGTAGGATTCAAAGGATTAATTTCATGTAAAATGTGGTGAAAAGGATATCCTGCTATTGGAAGATGGTATGGTCATGTGGTATTGATAATATTTTTCCTTTTTATCTCAGATTCCTTTAAAAATACTCCATCCCCACTTTCCCTTATGCCCCAGTTTTTCCTGGGCACAAGTTATTTCATTCAAAACCAATAACAGAAAAGAACTATATTTTCAATCTAACCTATCACATTCAAAATGTGCTTTTGTTTGTTTGTCTCTTAGGAAAAAGTGCTGCAAGGGGTATAAATTTGTTCTTGGACAGTGCATCCCAGAAGGTAGGTAGTATAAAAGATGATGTGTTCTCACCTTATTCATGACTAATCATGAGGTGTCTATAGAGTTCAGATGTATGTGGAGTATATGTGTGTTACCTGTGTGTGTGTGTGATTTCTATTTTTTGGCAGTAAGTTCTTCTAATGCCAGTTTGGTTACATGTAGCGTACTGTATCTAAATCATTACACATCATGTACACATGCATTGAGGAATTCTCATATTTCAGTTTTTATGCTGGAGAGGCTATAATGTCCTGATCAGTGTTTCACACACGGTTAGAACACAACCGTCCTCCTGACCACTCCACCTGCTTTTCATGAGCTAACTCGAAACCCCTTCATATGATCATCAGCAAACACCACGCTCAGCCCAGCACTGAGGAGACACAGCCGTGTGAGACGTGGACCTGGCCCTCGGGGCGCACCCTCGAGCTGGTGACATGGGATGTGGATAGCCTGGAATCAGAGAGCCCTGGGTTTTAATCATGCCTCAACCTTGCCTTAGTCCGTTTGGGCTGCTATAACAAAAATGCCATAGACTGGGTGGCTTAAACACAAACATCTCTCCCTCACAGTTCTAGAGGCTGGGAAGTCCAAAACCAAGGCATCCGAAGATTCAGTGTCCGGTGAGATCTTCTTGGTTCACAGACAACCATCTTCTTGCTGTGTCCTCACAATGCAGAAGGGGTGAGGGAGCTCGCTGGGGCCTCTTTTATAAGGGCACTAATTTTATTTATGAGGGCTTCTCCTTCATCTCCTAATCATCTCCCAAGGGCCCCACCTCTTAACACCATCACATTGGGGGTTAGGATTTCAACATATGAATTTCAGGAGGACACAAACATTCAGTCCATAACATACATCCCGCTAGCTATGACCTTGGGCAAGTTACTTCCTAAAGCTTAGTTTTTGCAGGAAAGTATTAATACTTGACTCAAATTGTCGTTCTCAGAATATTACCACATGTAAAGTACTTGGAACAGAGGCTGGCTCTTATTAAGTGCTTGATAAATGGTGGCTGTTGTTATTAATAGTAACTGCAATATGTGCAATAGAGGCACTCAGTGCGGCAAGTGTTCCAGGAGACGCATAGCACAGAGGACCAGGGCAGTCAGAGGTCTCAAGAAGGAGCTAGATTGTCAAAGAAGGCTCCCCAGGACTTAGACAAGTAGAAGGAAGAGAGCTGCAAAGGATTCCAGGCAGAGCACACAGAAGACACTAGGAACTATTTGAAGAGCATGAGGTTGGTCCGCCCAGGGCTGGGGAGAGGTGGGTGGGGAATATGAGAGAGTTTTCTTCACTGTTGCCCAAGAAGCTAGATCTCTACAAAGGACCTGGAGCCCAGCCAAGCTAATTCATGCTGCATTATCTCATCGAGAGCAATTGCTTTATCAGTTAGAAATACATGAATCCCTCTTGTGCATTGCTTTCTTTGGTGGAAGGATGGAAGAGTTCATTAAGCCAGAGCTGACCTTTGGGAAAGCTGCTCTAGGAAGGTTGGTTAGGAAATCGCTTCATATATGATGGTTTATGTGGCCTTGGGTCTCTCCAAGACTGACTTTCTCTCAACCAGCCAATTTCATCGGTTAGAGCTTGGCGGAAAAAACCACAAAGGTCAAAAAATTGCATTCTTTTATAAGCTGGCTTTTCTCAGTTCTTTATATTTCAGATGTGTCCTTCATATTTCAATTTGGCAGATACTGAAAGAAAATTGAGGCCAATCAATTTAAGATCCCAGCTAAGGACCTTGCTCAACCTAGTTAAAAACACATCATGTGGATGCCACATGCCTAAAGTTTCTTTAAATGTTAGGCATTGTGGTTTCAAACATCCAGCCTAAAATCAGTCTCCTTCACCCCACGGTGAGCCTGGAGTACCTGTGGTTAAGGTGCCCGAGACCCGAGTATTTCCAGGAAGGGTGTCAAGTGCTGAAAGTTACTTTGCCATAACTAACTCTCTACTCGATTGCTTTTCACCAGAACACTTTTTCAAGTTGATTTGTTTTAATCTGTGGAAATAAGTCAGAGTGTGAGTGTGTGTTTTTTACTAAAGATATCTTTAGTCGTAAAGGTTTCTGTTACCCAAAAATGCAAAGCATAAATGTAGGATTTCAGAAAAAGTGGTGTATTAGTCAGGATTCTCCAGAGAGATTTATTTTAAGGAATTGGCTCAAGAGATCATGGAGGCAGGCCAGTCCAAAATCTGCAGGGTAGGCTAACAGGCTGGAGACCCAGGGAAGAGCCACAGTTTGAGTCTGAAGGCCATCTACTGGCAGAATTCTCTCTTTATCAGGCGAGGTCTGTCTTTTTTCTATTAAGGCCTTCAGCTGATTAGATGAGGCCCACCCACGTTATGGGGAGTAATCTGCTTTATGTTACTCAAAGTCCACTGATTTAAATGTTAACCTCATCTAAAAAATATCTTCACAGAAACACTTAGAAAAATGGTTGGCCAAATATTTGGGTACTATGCCCTAGCCAAGTTGACACATAAAATTAACCATCACAGATAGTACAAAAAGACTAGAATTTCTAAAAAAGAATTCTAACTGAGTAGAAGCTACAGTTTAAAAGAAGGTTGTTGCCTTATATTTGTTGCTCTATGTCAAAGGTCAGCAACCTGTGGCCTTTGGGCCCAATCTGGCCCACCGCCTGTTTTTGTAAATAAAGTTTTATTGGAACACAGCCATACCCATTCACTTAAATATTGTCTATGGCTGCTTTTGCCCCACAGCAGCAGAGTTGCAACAAAAGCCTGCAAAGCCAAAAATATTCTCTGGCCCCTTTATAGAATAAGTTTGAAACTCCCTGCTGTAAGTGTTATCTTGATTGGCCGGGCAAGAGGGTAAGCTGATTTGTTGTAGTTCACTGATTATTGAGTACACACTGTAAGAAGAGAGCAGTGCTGGTTACTCCAGGGAACACAGTTCCTGCCAGATACCAACCAATTATGAGAACACTAGTGATAAAAGAAGCAGAAGAGCAGGAAAAGCTTTTATTACGTGTCAGTTGTTGTACTTAATGCATCTTCCAATTTAATCTTCGTAAAAGCACCATGAAGTCCATGTTACTGTTATCTCTATTTTATAGGCAAGGAAAGTGAGGCTTAAAGACCCCAAAGTCGCAGGGATAGTGGCAGAGTTGGGAGGCTTGGCTCCAGAACCTGTACTGTCCACCAAAATGCTTCATGCCTGCAAGAGTAGAGCCTGGCACAGAAGTGGCATTCAGTAAACATGGCAGAGCCCTGAGCAGGAGAAGTATAGAGTCCCATGGGGTTGACAGGATGGGGAAACCAAACTGTTGAGGAGTCCAAGGAAGGCTTCTGGAAGGAGTGCCGTTTGCATTGGGACCTGAGAAAGTAGATAGGGTATCAATGGTTATAAAGTGTTGAGTGTAAGAGTGGGGGAGCTGGGTGGACATTACAAGAAGTAAAAACAGAATAAACAGAAGCCATGGATGTGATAAGGGGTGACAGGAAAGATAAGAAGCCATGGATGTGATAAGGGGTGACAGGAAAGATAAGCCATGGGTGTGATAAGGGGTGGCAGGAAAGAGAGTATAGTCTTACTGAAGTATAAGGAACTCACAGATGAATCTTGAAGTTGGAAGTGTAGTCTCAAGGGATATAATGCCAGACCTCAAATGCAAGAGTGAGCCATTTACATTTAATGTTGATTAGTATAGAGTTTGAAGGTTTTTTGGGCAAGGTGGTGACTTTCACAGAGCTGTGCTTTGGGAATATTGTTAGCCAGCCTGACAGGGTTGTGTCAAATAGACTTAAGTGGGGAGAGTCTGGGGATAAAGATGCTCTTTACAAGGGAGGTTCTGAAGGTCTGAGCTAGAATGGTGCAAGGGAATAGGACAGATAGAAAACGGACAGACTGTAGAGATGATTCTGCATGACAGAAAGCCCGTAGGCTCTGGAAAACAAGCATCAAAAATGGAAGGAAAAAAGAAATTTATTAACCTTGTTACCTCCAGAAACCCCACTAAGTGAAAAAAAGGGAGGAGGATTCACAAAGACGTAAACCCACAAGGACAAAAAAAAAAAAAAAGAGGAAGGAGGGGATAACAGCAACAAATTTTGGAATCTGGAGAACAGATAGAGAGCTTGTAAGCAACTTAGCAAAATGGGAAAGGTGAATCCTTGACCAGCATGAGGGAAAACGAAGGAGCAGCCCAATTTATACCAAAACGAACAACAATGAGAAAAACTAAAAGTCTCCAGAAATAGATGTTCTAGAAGTAAGGGTGAAAGTGATGTCAAAAACAGAAGGATTGACTGAAAGTCTGTTTATGAAGAAGTCCGACTCTGCCATCTGGTCCTCCACTCCACGTGGACAGAATGTTGCCCCTTCCACAGCCGAGCAGACGACCAGAGATGAATTGTTCTGAGGGCACCCGGAGGCTCTTGGGGCTGACAGGTGCCAGTCAGAGATGAAGGTAGGGATCCAACGCTGAAAATGGAGGGATTTAGTAAAGAATGATACATTAAATGTTGAAACACTGAGCTGCCTTCTTCACTTGCGTTCCAGGATGCTTTTACTTTCAGGCAAGGATTTGGAAATGTCTCCTCTGGACGTTCTAGACAACCCAGGAAAAAGTCCTAAAGAAACTGACGCTGGAATGCAGCAGCCAAATCACTTAAATGAAGCCCAGGCTTTATCGAGTCTGCTGCATTCAAAGAGCTTCTATTTGGCTGTTTTTAGTCCTTCATGAATCAGTTAGAGCAGACATCCAACAGGAAAAAGGTCACTAGACATTAGGGGGAAACCTACAATAAGAAACATACAGAAAAAAAGAGTCTTAGAGAAAACACAAACCACACAGAGAGAAGAAAACTTCGAAATAACTACCGTTTATACCTCAGCGAGCTATAAAGATGACATAGCATCCATGAAATAAGAACATGGTGTTATTAAAAAGGAACATGCAAAGGAGAAATAAAGAACCCTTGGAATTAAAAACGTAAAATGAAAACAGTAAAAGGGTTGGAAGATCAGAGCGAGGAAATCTCCCAAGAACTAGAGCAAAAGATCAAAGAAATGAAAAACAGTAAAAACGAAAAAAAGATGAGAATATTAGAGGGTGGTCCAGGGGATGCCACATCCTGGTCATTGAGGGCCCACACAAAACGGAGAACAGAGGAGACAGGAAATCATTAAAGGTGGAATTCCAGAAAATTCTCCAGAATTGAAGGGTATGAACTTCTAGATAAAAAGGGCCCACCAAAGATTGAACTGGTCCCACATGAAGACATCATTGTGAAATTTTAGTGTACCAGAAACAAAAAGGAAGTACATTTTTCAAAGAGAAAAAAGGGAAATTCATACAAAGGATGAAATTAGAATCTAATAAGACTTACCTGTAGCAACACCTTCCCTTTCCTCTCCTCCCCCACCCCCTTGCACCTCATCAACCCTCCTCTTCTTTCCCCTCCCCCCCTTCTCTCTCTCACCTGATAAGCCAGCAGCTGAAAAGGCAGAGAGGTGATCTCCAGAGGTCCAGTCACAAAGTAGCTCATGGAAGGGGGAGTTCAAATCTAAGAGAAAAAGCTCAATATTTTGCACCCAAAAATAGACACGATAATTATTTTAATTCCAGGGAAAACAAAAGGCGCTTCAGGAAAGAATAGGCAATTAGAGCATGTTCCCAGGCTCAGCAAAGAATAGCTTTCATATTGTCATTATGGTGCAAATACTCAAAATTTGTCAAACCAAGATTTCAATATAACTATATTGGCAAGAGGGAGGCATTAGGAAGTGTGGGTGTGGTTGGGGGGAACAATGAAAAAGCTGAATGCATCCCTTCCATGGCTGGAAATCAATGGAGAGAACTTAAAACAAAAAGAAGCAGCAACGCAAGCTGGCTCTTTAGAGATGCAGAAGGAAATAATAAGAGAATCAGCTAAAGGAGTTGGAGGTGGTACCTAAGGGAACAGGAGTGGTGGAGGAGATCAGAGGCTGCTGCTTTTCAAGACAAGCCTCGTAGGGCACCACAGTCAACACAAGGACTTCTGATGGCCGCTCTGCCCTTGTCCTCCTCTCCCTGGCAGTTGCTGAATGGTGGCTACAGCTGGCCGAGCAGGGCAGCCCACAGCCCATCATGGCTGAGCCCTTGCTCTTGAGTAAAAAGAGCCCAGAACATTGGTTCCCTGGAGGTGATGCTTAGTTAAAGAAAACACATTTGACCAGGGACACCCACAGGCAAAGCAGGCCTGGAATCACAGCTGTGGGGAGGGGTATCAGCAAGGGCAGCCTTCCAGGTCATCATGTGAATGGCATGATCTTTGTCACACTGACTCTGCCCGCATCGGGGGCTGACAGCCCACCCCTTCCACCTTCATATGTGGCAGAGCAAAGCCAGGCTTACTCCGTGTCTAAGGACAGTTTATCTGTCAGCACCTGGGGAAGATAGTGTGGTGATGAATGAGATGCTGGATCTAGTCTGGAAGTAAATGTTCAGCCTGAGCTCCTGACTTATAGCCAAGGTCCCTTCAGAGGCTCGTTAAATATCAGCTTGTTCATAGGGCCTGAGATGCCCTAACTCTTTATGAGGAATAGAGCATCCACCCTAATTTGCACAAGCTGAGAGCTGGAATAAGATCTCTAGCCATTTGACCTTACCCAGCACCTTCTCAGCATGCAGAATCAACCCCCCCGGATGCACGCCTACAACACACACGCACACATACACATATATCAGCTCTCTAATAACTCATGTGCATCTCTGTTCCAAGGCCTTTCTCACAATCCTCCGAGGCTGCCTGACTTCTAGCCCTGCTCTCACGTTACGGTGCCAGCACCCTCAGCAGGGCTGGCTGTTGTTCAGTGTTGAGCTGGAAGGAATTCCCTGTCTCTCCAGCAGTTGATGAGAAAGAGGAATCAGGCCCCCAGGTAATGCTGCAGAGTCTGGCCATCCAAAGCATCTTTGCTCTCTGTGTGAGTAACAAAAACCAAAGGATGGTGACCAGGGGAAAATCCCAAGTAATGTTTGCTTCTAACCACTGCAGTGCTAGGCATTCTTACCCATTAAAGAACTCTTAGAGGACGCCCGATGGCCTGAAGAGTTCATGCTCCTCTAACTATAGCTGTTCACTCTTCACACGTGCCCTTAGCAGAGTGCAGCCCAGAAAGTCTGTTCCAGACCAGGGCTGGAGACCCTGCCTCCGTCTGGAAAGGGCTGTAATTGACAGGAGCTCACACTTTTCTTTTTCAGATTATGATGTGTGCGCCGAGGCTCCCTGTGAACAGCAGTGCACAGACAACTTCGGCCGAGTGCTGTGTACTTGCTACCCAGGATACCGTTATGACCGGGAGCGACACCGGAAGCGGGAGAAACCGTACTGCCTGGGTGTGTGGGCGTTGCACATTATTTTCTAGCTCCTGGGGATACACCTCAGTTTCTTTGATCTTTGCTTTCAGTTGCTTTGATCTTTGATTCTTCCCTTATGTCCTGACGCTTGTTAGATGGAGTTGCATTGGCATTATCCTAGGGGTTGCTGCCTTTCGCAGTGATTATTGGAACAAACTATAACCAAGGAATTTTTCAGGGACTTAGCACCAGTCTGATCCTGATCGGCAGTGAGATATAGGAGCAGAAGAAGGGGAAGGTTACTAAAGGAAAACGAGAATAATGTAAAATGGAAGATAAGTGGGCAGAAATGTAAAAATGCAATAAAGAGTGAAACAAGAGTCAGCATTCTCTCCAAAGACGACCAGGAAGAGAGACAGGGAAAGAGGAAGTGTGCATATGGCAGACAGGCTGGAAGTGAGGCAGAAGGAGCTGAGGCGGCTGCCTGGGCTGCAGCTGAGCAAAGCCAGCACCATTCATCACCACCAGCTTGCTCCCTTCCCCTCCAGACTCTGAGGGTGAGTCTAGAAAGCTGCGTTTACACAAATGTCTCTGTCGAGTCACACGCACAGTCAAGTTTGAGCATCAGCTGGAGGACGAACTGAGGAGATTGGCGCATGGACCCAAGTGGATAGCAAACAAGTTGTGATGAGCAGCCCCCTCTGCTGCCCCAGCAGCAATCCTAGAGACACCATTTATGAGAAGGTCTAGACATTAGATCCCCTGGTTTCTCCCCAGTGGCACCTGGGGTGGCACCCCATGCTGGCAAAGATTGAAACTGAGACCACCAAGTGAATGGAGAGGAAACCGGCAGCCTCTCCTACAGACAGCATGGTATGCCGTTCTGTACCACTGAGCACCCAGGCACAAAGTCTCGTATTTCCATTTTTGGTGCCACAGTACCCTGTTCTTTTCATCTGGGGGTTTGGGGATACGCAAAGCTAGTATTCTGCTTTCAACCTTTTCTTCCCTACTCTGATATAGAGGCAGTTTCATGCTTAGGTTTAGGGCAGGGGTCCTGGAGAAAAGTGGTCAGCCTGAGGAGTTGCAGCTGTGACATCTTAGCTACAGATGACATAGGACATACTGCCAGGAGGACATCCGAATCCAGGAGGACAGTGCTTCCCTTGGCACACAGAAGGCCTGCCAGAGGGGTTCCTGGGTGGCTTGTCCAGGGAGTGACTGGGATGCTGTCGGGATCCTGAAGCGCAGGGCTGGGCTCTGTCTGCCTGCCACATGTGCAGTCTGGGGCTGTGTGTCATGGCTCCCTCCCACTGCCACCCAGAGTCTTCACCCAGGAAACAGGAAACGGATTTGGGCCTCCCTCTCCTCGCCTGGTGGGAGAGAGTTTTATTTCCACCCTATTCCATAGGGGAGCAAGTCCATGATGTGCACAGTTCACGTGGGCTCTTACTGGTTACTTGTTTGATGGGCTCATGGCTCATTTCCACAGCTCAGGAGGGGTTTATTTGGGTCCTTGATGAAGCTGAAACTTCCTGGGGAAAACCTTCTCCATTAGACTCATCACGACTATTTTCTTTTCTCAGAAGTGGCTTTTCTCAAGTACCGTCACAACTCGTAACTGGGAAGGAGCCATTCTTAAATGACCTTGGGTCACTGTCCTACTGTTTGGAACCCACAGCCATGAAGGGGAACATAAAACCCCTCGGCACACTGGGGTCCTTGCAGAAAATCACTTCTGTGCTGCTTGCTTTTCAAAGCATGTTGCTGTCAGTTCTCTCATTTTCTCTTCTTTGGAGTCCTGTGAAGTGTTTAGGGCAGGCTTCATTATCTTGTATTATAGGTGAGAACTGTGAAGGCTAGCATTGCTTGCACCAAGCCACGTGACTTGGCGGTGGGAGAGCCACAACCAGGAACCCCATCACTGATCCATTTGTAAACCATGGTGACACTGCCTGAAGTGCTCCTATCATGTGATGGCCCAGGTTTCTAGCTTCCTACTTTATCTCAGGCTTCTCCGATAGAGGTCTAGCAAAGTGTCCTTGTAAACGTTGACGGAAGGGCCAAGCCCAATGTCACCTGTTGTGTTGGAAGTGAATTCTTTGAAGCTGTCTGAGCATTCTCTGTCTTTGGTTCAAACCCAGATATCGACGAGTGTGCCACCAGCAACGAGACGCTGTGTGCGCACATCTGCATCAACACCTTGGGCAGCTACCGCTGTGAATGCCGGGAGGGCTACATCCAGGAGGACGATGGGCGAACGTGCACCAAGGGAGACAAATACCCCAATGATACCGGTGAGTGGGGCAAGTAAAATTATCTTCCTCATCAGATGGGTAAGTAGGTAGACAATTGGGAGCCCAACAGGGTCCCTCAGGGAGCAGTAAGCAGGAAGGGGCCTTTATACAAATGGGAGGTGGGACCCGGATAAGAGACAGGTAGGATATAGGTCAGGCTGCTTCTAAAGACACCTAGTGAGAGCGATGCCTGATAGCAGCCAGGGCTGTGAGCTGCTGTGCAGTTGAGGACACTCTCCACCAAGCAGAGGGGTATGCTCATGGGTGAATCACCAGAACCTGGTTACATGCTTATACCAAACGACGAGGAGCAGAGAGGCCAAAAACGGTGTGTTCTCACAAAGAAAATGCACTGAATGTACATTGGAAACATTTCCATGTAAGGCAATGCTGCTCCAAGTGTATAGCCCGTGGCCCTGGGCCTGCCCAGGAACTGTTTCTTATTTGATTCACGATTGGATAAAGCAGAAATTGAAAGTGTTTAGAAACTTTTATACCAATTTGACAGAGAAAATTTGTCTAAATCCAAAGATTTATGCTTGTATTTTATGTCTTATTTTTCTAATAATTCATTTTTATTGTATTTTTCAAGTACAGTCCACAGTGAAGTGGAAAACTTTTTGAGGCTGGCCTTTCCTCCCAGAGGTCGAGAAGCTGATTTACGTTATGTCAGATTCAGCAGAGATGTCCGATCACTCAGGGACAGGATCAGCCTGAATGTTGGGTTCCTGCCTTATCTAAGTCTGGAGAGGAGGGAATGAAGACAGGAAGAAACCGTGTGCTCTTGCACCCTACACTTGTAGGCCAGGAAGCTGCTGTCATCTTCCCGAGCTCAGCGCCCGGCTCTTCTCTCCCTCCCTTGGGACAAGAAAGTAGCAGGAACACCATCTGTCAGGAGATGTCAGCGGGGCCTGGGCCATCTCTGGGTGGGGTGGGGGTCCTAGGGCAATCCCATGTTCCAAGAAATGCAGGGAGATGAAAAGTCTAGAACTGTCTGGGAGCTCAAGAGACAGTGACCCTTGAGTATAGGCTGAGATTCAAAAAAGGGGGGAAGGCAGTTGCCATCAGCTGAGGACAGCAAACAGCTGGGGACCAGTTGCCTCACAGGGAAAAACCGTAAAGCGACATCCTAAGAAACAACTGGGTTGAGTTATGAGGAAGCCACCATATTTTAAAAGTAGATGCAAAATATCGGTTTGGGGCCAGCTCACGATTGGGCAATTTGGGATAGTTTGAATGAATCAGAGGGCTTGGTGACACTCTTTAAAGCCTGAAGCATGTGGGGCCTCTCTACACTCAGAGGTGCTTCCAGCAGGGGAAACAGCCTTTTTTGTCATAAGGGTTGATGGAGAAAAAAATTTCAGACTATTTTTTTTATTCAAAATTAAAATCACTTCCTCTTTGTCCCATGGTGGAGAAGGGAGGGAGGGGCAGGATAAGTAACTTGCCTCTTTGATTGTATCCGTTTTTGAAAGGAGGAATCTCATTGAAAATGACATGCAGTCTTTTAGCCACTGATATATTAATGTGTGGGCTGACTTGAGAATTAGCAGCAAGAAAGCAACTTCTAGTTTTTTGTTTTGGAATTGGATTTCCAGCTCTGCGCCAAGCCAGGCAGCCCGCGGGCTGTGGGCTGCTCCACCGGGCACTTGGTTGTGTCTTTGCGTCCCGTTTCTATCCCGGTGAAATCCTGTTTACATGGGCATGCAGGGCAGCCTTGAGCAACCCGGGCTAGTGTAACCATCAGAAACAGCGACAACAACAAACGCAGACTGCTGAGTGTCAGGGTGCATCTCCAAATAATAGGACCCAGCCCTGCCCAGGAGTACTTCCCACCTGGCGGGGTAGAGTGGTCCCCCCAGAGACCTGACCTTAACTAGCGGAGACCTGAGGAGTCGGATGGAATTTCCAGAAGCAAGGATGAGATTGTACACGCTGGATCTACCTGTTCTTTGCTCTCAGGCAGCCTCCATCTCTTGCAGTAATTCCTAGGTTCTCCAACCACATCTCTCTTCTGTCCCCACGGCAGTGAGTCACCCACAGTCGCCCTGCTCTGTGGTACCCTAGGGATGGCTCTGAGCCAGAATGCAGTGACAAGGTGGGCCTTGCTGGGAGGCGCTCACCTCCTGCCTCTTGTTTTGAGAGTGTGGACCCAGAGAGGGGCCCAGGCTGAGGCTGGAGCACAGGAAGGTCTCAGTGCATCTTTGAAATGAACCATCTGTTGTGTTGAGTTGGTCCTGGGACCATGCTCCTCTCTTTGTTTCCCTGAGAGATGAATTATACTTCTTAAAAAATTTTCAGGGGCCAGCCCAGTGGCACAGTGGTTAAGTTCACACATTGCACTTCAGCAGCCTGGGGTTCCCCGGTTCAGATCCCAGGTGCGGACCTGTGTACTGCTCATCAAGCCATCCTGTGGCAGGCGTCTTACGTATAAAGTAGAGGAAGATGGGCACGGGTTAGCTCAGGGCCAGTCTTCCTCAGCAAGAAGAGGAGGACTGGTGGCAGATGTTAGCTCAGGGCTAATCTTCCTCAAAAAAAAAAAAGAAAGAAAAAGATTTTCAAACACAGTTCCAGTACAAGAGATCGAGAACTTTAAGGGATAACCAGTTTGACTTCTAAGGCTGAGAATTCAGTAAAAAACTTGAGCTGTCATAATTATAAGGGACATAGATGTGCAATTGTTTTTGCTCTTTCCCTAGTATTACTTTCATGTAAATACGTATTTTGTCTCAGCCATTCAGATGTTTGGGGAAGGTGTTACTGCACCCACTTCTTAAGGATCCACCTTGCGAGTGCATTAAATGCTCTGAGAGAGATTGCCATGAAGAAAGAATGTTAATTTTGATTAAACCTACCTTTCCCAGAATTATTTTCTTCAGAAACACCTATAAACATCTCAACGATGATGGTGTCCTCAGAAATACAGTTAGGAATATTCTAACTTATTAGCATTGAAGAGCTGAGCTCTGGCAGTCCCCACTCCCCACCCCCGAACTGGGTTAGGTCCTCTGGTCGACTTTCAGACGACGATGTTTTCATCGCTAGATGAAGCAGTGGAGGTCCAGAGGGGAGCCAGTTAAATGCTGCGGGCTGCCGAGCATCTAATGCACAAAAACAGGACGGTCCTCCTCCGCTCTGCCCTACTGGGAGAGAGTTTGCTCATGTTTACAGTGACTTCGGTGGGAGATGTCCTTCTCTTTAATCAGCAAGAACTGTCTGGCGGTAGTACCGCTGAGCTCCACTGTAACACAAAACTCACCGCGCAGATCCGCCTAGGTTGCACATTCTCTCCTCTTCCTCCTCCCTCCTCACCTTCCTCCAAATATAACAACTACAAATAGTTTTTTAAAAAAAACTGAACACCTCTCTGTTGTCACCCTGCCCCACTGGGCCCCGAGCAGCAGAATTATAAAGGAATTTCTCGGTATTTCATTTTCAGTCACTATTCAGTCACTATTTTCAGGAGACAATTCAGTGTCTCCTGAGTTCACCACATAGGCACAGAGGACTAGCGCTTGGTTTTAATATTCTACTAAGAAAAACATTCCAACACCGGTAACCCAGGACATTGCGGGGTAGGGACTGAGAGGAGTAACTCATACATGTAATTAAGATTACGAGACGGGACAGGCGGCACATTGTATGCCCTGAAAGTTAGAGGCGTAACTCAAGTGGTGGGCCACTGAGAAAGCGTTGCAGAGGCTGGCTTTGATGGTTCTAGCAGCAAAAGCAGGTGTCCTGGATTCACTGACAGCTGTGATGCCGCGGAAAGTTCCTTGGCTTGGAAGTTAGGAGAGCTGGTAGCTGGAACCAGCTGAGTGACATTGGGCAGCTCCTGGGCATCAGTTTCCTCCTCCGTAGATAAGAGTACTGGACTAGATGAGCTCCGAAGAGGCCTTCACCCTTTTTCACAATTGGGTGTGATTTAGCATAGGAGACGTAAGCCCCTACCAGCCCTGTGAGCCCCATGTGGCCCTCATTCCTTTATCCTCCATCTAAGGGAGTGTCCAGCCTTGAAGACATGCCCCATGTCAACACCTTCTCAACAGAAAACCTTCCTTACAACATCTAGAAGATGAATAATTAACATCAGATAGTCAGCTCAGCAATAAGAAAAGTTGGGGGCCTAGTGAGCCTGCCTCTGGAACAGAGTCAGCTAAGTGGTGTCATCTGTTTTAGGGTAATAAGCCCAGTATTTCATCAAGGTCACTTTTTTTGATGAAGAGATAATTATTGAGTACAAACACATGGGATCTGAAACCTCCTCTCCCTCGGCCTGTTTTTTTGGTTAAACTTTGCATTGTCCAATGTCTATAACGTTATAGTTAGAGGAATTTAAAATTGAACACAGCCTCCGCTAGTTGTTAGAAAGGCGGGCGGAGAGCAGAAGGGGCCGGCCTGGGCACTGCCTCTGACAGTTGAGAGGTTGCTGTGCATGCACAGACATGGTGACACAGCCGTCTGGCTAATAGGCAAGAATGACACACAGTCCCTTTTTCTCTTTGAAAATATGTGGCTGGAGCCACTTCAGTCATCCCAGGGAGCCTGTAGCACCAGTGAGGAGACAAATTAAGGACATGTTGGCTCCACAATAATTAGCTTGCTGGTTTCTATTTTCCAACATTTGTTTATTTTCTGATAAAGTGACCATAGCCCCTGAGATCACTTATTACAGTTCAAAGTGCCGGGGACAGCCAGGTGTTTCATATAACTTTCAAGCTCCACTAATCCATAGATCGTGGTGCTCAACCTAGGGAGCTGTAAAAAAAATGCTGGCGCTGTTCCCTTGTTGTGACCCCCGATGGGTGGGGTGCAGCCTAGTCGGCGGGATTTTTGAAAGCACCCCCAAGTGGTTGTAATGTGACACAGGACTGAGAACTATTGCCAGGGCACAGACCTGCACTGTCAATTTTAAAAACAAACATATTTTGTTCCTTTGTGACACTACCCGCATGAAGTATTCTGGGAACATTCTTTAGTTTTTCTGAGTTTATTAAATATTATTAATGTGGTATGTAAGGAATTCTATTTCTAATGCTTAGGATGGAGATCCTGCTCAACACCAGTTAAATTTAGAGCTACACGCCCCCATGTGGCTAATTTGTAATATTACAACTTTTAAATCTGGGCGGGTTGGAGCAAAATGTGATCCTTTACCCAGCTTTTCTTGGAGACCCATGAGCACAGCATGAATTGAGGGGACTGAAAACATACAGAGTCAGAGATGTCTACCCAGATTTCTAAGTGAATTATTAATGTAGCATATGCAGGATTATCTTAGCTCCACGTTTGACATTACTGCAGACAAATTGCAGAGTGGATGAAGCCCAGTTCAGAAGAGACTGTTCCAGGTCTACACACAAAGGAATCACGTGTTTTTATTTATCTTCAGGCCCTCTGAGAGCTCCTTCCAAAGGATGATGGAAAGAACCCGACCCCACATCTATAGTTTTGTGGAGAACTTAGCAATAGCAACGATAACAATGATACTCACATTTATGGAGCGCTTGCCGTGTATTAGGCACTGTTCTGGGAACTTACAGGTGTTATTTTATTGACGCCTCACAGCGACCCAGGTCACAAGTGCTGTTGTCATTTTACTGCCTGAGGAGCAGACGATCACAGAAGCTGCGACTTCCAACCTAAAAGGGACTGAGTGGCAGCATCAGGATGCGAATCCTGATGGTCTGACTCCACCAGAGCCCTCGCTGCTCACTCTTGTGTTACCTCCTGTGTCTGTGGAAGCTTCAAAGGCTCTTGGACAAAGTTAATCTTGATCTCTGTGTTCTGATCATTTCAGAAAGGGACAGCAAACGGGCCTGGCACCTTCAGGTAAAAGGTCACTCAGTGGAGCCTCTTCCCCGGAGCAGGGATCATTGAACTTGGCGTGTCCTCAGTCACCTGGAGGGCTTTCTCAAAACCGCGCACTAGGCCCCATTCCCAGGGTTTCTGGTTTCTGAGTACAGGCACCCACATGCTGCTGGTCTAGTGATCACACTGGAGAACCGCTCACCTACAGCGTGCCTGGCAGATGCCTCTCAGGGATCCCCAACAGAACTCCCAATAGTGGGCTCACTGCGGCCCCACAATGCCCGATTCAGACCCTGTAAGTGCACTTCTCTGCACACAGCAATCTGGGAGACCTAAAGCAAATTACTTTCTTTCTCTGGACCTTAGTTTTTTTTTTTTTCCCCAAATCTGTAAAAGAGATTGAACCTGGTAAAGAGGTTTATCATCATGAAACTATCAAGTTGCCTTAATGACACCAACAATTGGAAAGTTCAGCTGAGTATGGAAGAGTAGAAATGGAAAGATGGGTTTTTAACTCTTGTTCATGATGACGTGGCTCTGCCAGCAGGACTGGTTCCAAGGCCTGGAAAATGGCAGATGCTCCGTAATGGGAGGAAGGGAGAGTGGGATGGATGGATGAACAGATGAACGGATAAGTGGATGAGAGAGAAGGGTTTATGGCATCTCAGCTAGACAGAGCACTGCTTCACTACTTCAGTCTGCTCGCTTAAGACATGTGTTCCTAGCTTGTGTGCTCCAAGCCGCAGGCCTCCCACGAGGTGCAGGGATGGGGGTGTGGCCAGTGAGCTCTGAATGCCCAGCGCTGTGCTGCAGGTGATGGTCTGAGATCTCAGCTGCCAAGTCGCCTGTGGGCCCCCTCACCTCCCAAAGAGCAGAAACGCCGGTCACCATGTATATCACCAGGAAGGGGACTGACCCCGTGGGAGAGAGCGGCTGGGCTGCACGAGGAAGGTGCACCTGAGCGTGGAGCTCTCCCAGTGCACAGCCCATCCATCCATGTGTCACTTTCCTAGGGCTGCTGTAACAGAGTGCCACCATCTGGGTGGCTTAAAGGGCATAAGTGTATTGTCTCAGTTCTGGAGACTCCAATCGGAGATTGAGATCAGGCAACCCTGCCTGATCTCAGCAGGGTTGGTTTCTTCTGGGGCTGTGGAGGAGAATCTGCTCCAGGCCTCTCCCCTAGTTTCTGCAGGTTTGCCAGCAGTCTTGGCATTCCTTGGCTCCCGCTGCATCACCTTGATCTCTGCCTTCATCTTTACCTGGCGTGAAGTTGGTGTCCAAATCTCTCCTTTTTATAAGAACACCAGTCAAAATTGGATTAGGGGCCCCCCTACTCCAGTATGACTTCAGCTTAACTAATTACATCTGCAATGACCCTATTTCCAAGTAAGGTCATGTTCTGAGGCACTGGGGGTTAGGAATTCAATGTATGAATGCGGGTTGGGGACATTTCAACCTATGATACCCCATCTCATGAACATTTGTTGAGCATCTGCTATATGAGATACCAAAAAGCAGCTCCGATTCTTAGATGGCTTACACGCTGGCAGGTACACTAGTAGCACCTCCACAGGGAAGCCTGGAATACCCGCCGTTTGAGTGGGACACGTGGTATATGCTGCCTGATCTCAGAGGACTGCAGCATCTATGGATAGAAAGAGTGGGCTTCATAGAACATTTGAACTGGGTCTTAATAGTTGGTAGGATTCCACAAATGGAGACAGCAAAGAGGGCTTCCCAGAACAGAGGAGGAGTAAGAAAAGCACGTGAGCCAAGAAGCCCAAGAAATGACTTGGGAGATGTGTTACTTGACTGTCCTCGGGTGACATTCCAGGTAGCAGTGGTTATCTGCTCCCCTGGCCCAACACCAAAGGGCTTCTGAGCTAGGAGAGTTTGCACTTGCCTGGGTGTCAGACTGTCCTGCCCCCCCCCCCCCCCCCCCCCCCCCCCGCCAACAAACCCTCATACACCCTCTCACGCCCACCCTGGGCCTACACCACGCCACCCTCTGCACAGGCCTGGGTAGTCTTCACCTACCCATCAGTAGCAAGCTGACCCAGGTGTCTAGTTTCCCCAGCACACAGGCTTGTGTAGCCCATTTCGGTGCCAGTAAGATGAGACCTGTGTGAATTCTTGGCCATGTCACATTTAACTTACCCATTCATTTATTAGCAAAATGTGATTTTACAAAAAGCCCTTGGAGCTCCCAATGCTCTACAGGACAACACTGGGCCCTCCACAGTGGACAGGCCAGATTGCCTTCCCAGCGCCTGCCCCATTTGCCCCAGATGGGTGTGTCCAGAGTGTCTGGCATGTTTTCTATCCTGGCTTCACATCTCTGCCCAGCCTCTGACCCCGCCCGGCCTAGCCATGCTCCCTTTAAACAGTAGATTATCAGAAGCGATGAAGGCCAGCTTTATGAGCCATGCACCCGAGACCCGTTGCCTGAGCTGGGGGGATAATTTACAGCGTGTGATCGTTGGCCCTCGGAGGGGAGTATAAATCACGTCAGGTTGATAGAGCCTGCCTCCTGGAAAGGCACTGATAAAAGGGCCGTGGTTCACATTTTCACACATAGAGGAGGAAGACGTTGGGATGCTAAATGGGAATATCTGAGCCCAAAGTATGGCCAGGGCCCCTCCCCTGTCCTCTGACCCTGGCGTGCTGTCGGTGACCTGGGAACTGTAAAATCGCCAGCTTCTATCCCTCACACGTTCCCCTGTCAGCCGCTCTGCCCTGGGCCTGCCCTTCCTGATGCTGTCCCTCTGGGTCTGGATGTCCTCCGGCCACCCAGATGGACCGAGCCCGTCTCCCCTCTCAGGGCACGAGGAGAAGTCCGAGAACGCGGTGAGAGCTGGGACCTGCTGTGCCTCGTGCAAGGAGTTTCACCAGATGAAGCAGACGGTGCTGCAGCTGAAGCAAAAGGTACGTGCCTAGTGTGTCAGAAAGCATCCCGTGAAATGGGAGGAAGACTTGGCAGAGAGAAAGCGGAAAGATGTTTAGATACAATAAGAAAATCAGTCGTCATCCACGACCTCATTGAGCATTCACTGAGGTTGGTGCCGGCTAGGTTTGGACTGGATGCTTTGCCCACCCGCCCTCAGCGCTGACCGCCTAAAGGGCAACAGAACACGACAAAGGCGGGGGTTGATGAGGTGACTGTTAAATGGACTGCTGGGTAAGAGGCACCTGGCGAAGCTGTGGAGAGGATGAGCTGTGCCTAGTGTGACTTTTTGGAAAATAAACATGCAGACACGTGGCCCTGGGGCAGACTTAAAGACTTCCCTTTTACCTAATATTTTATCGATAGAGAACATCCTCCCCATAAACTTCCATATGCTAGTGATGAGTTTCTGCAGCCGCTTTATTTTGCACATTTGAAAGTTACAGCCTGTGCTTTGTCTGGGCTCCCCGCACCTCAGAAAGCAGCCATTTAGATCCCTGACTCCCCTTGTAAAAGGCTCCCACGCATGCCGGACGGAGGAACAGATTTCTGGTAACGTTGTTACGCTGTGAGTAATGCCCCGTGATGGATCCAGTGGCCTGATTTCTGGAACAACTGTCCTGGACCCAAATTGGTGGTATTTGTTATACCTAAGGTCAGTCAATTCACCAGTTTGTCAGTGACTCAGAAATTGTGCTATGCTGGTAACACATAAACTTACTGGTTTGTTTTTTCATTGCTTCCACTCAAGGCTGTTAGTATGTCAGAAAGGCGTATAGAATCTGTTTAACTTTGGCATCTGTTTATTCTAAAGGACAAAAGGGTGCGCATAAGACAACATTGCTTTTCGGTGTTCAGCAAACATGCAGGCAGCCCCTAATGAGAACCACGGCTGCCAGGGAAACGTGCAGGTCAACAGGCTGAGAAGAGGAAGGGCTTTGCAGGCCTTTTGTACGTTGTTGGAGGATCTGTCAACTTTAACAGAGACGTGTCCAGCCATGCGCTGCACAGTGACGTTTCAGTCAACAATGGACCACATATACAACAATGGTCCCATAGATTAGTACCATATGGCCTAGGTGTGTAGTAGGCTATACCATCTAGGTTTGTGTAAGTTCACTCTGATGTGCACACACAGATGAAACCACCTAATGACGTGTTTCTCAGAATGTCTCCCCATCGTTAAGGAACGTGACTGTAAATATATATAGGCGATGCATAATCATGATCTTAAATAATTTGTGATCCAATAGGGAGCCCAGGCAGGAAGCCTTGTAAGGATATCAGTATAAACATAGATATAAATAAGTGCATCCCACACAAATGTCCTCAGGCCAAGCTTGGATTGACATTAGTATTTATTGAGTGAATCCAAAAAAGAGTTGATGGAAGACGTAGGTTTGTATTCCAGAGGCCAGAGGGTTAGGGCTTGGGAGAGGCAGTTGATCGATGTCTCAGGGCCTAAAGCTGCCCTCAGTTTCCTTCTCTGGATGGTCAATAATCCGAGAGCTAGAGGGAAGCTCTTCCAGCCTGGATGATCTTTCGGATCAGTGCTGCTAAGTCTCACAAGTTGTTCAGAAACTCAGTTGCTAAATAAACATCTGGCATTCCCTTAACCTCCCTGCAGTGTTTTATGATCCATGAAGGAAGAAATATTAAAAAGCTGAAAATTTTGTGTCACAGCACCTGTCACCTTAATGGCCCTGCCATAGAGTCACATACAAATCCGACAACAAATACGTCTTAATACGCTAGTAACTCTCGTGCAGTTAGGCTGGACTGGATTGGTTCGCCTTAGACTCATTCTCCTACAAGTGCCCTGGGGCAGGTCTGAGCCAACACTGACACTCAGGGAGCGTTATGAGAAGCAGCTCATTTTTAAAGGTGCCTGTTAGAATGTGTTGCATTCTGCAGTTTCTCAAGCATTTTGTATCCAGGATCTCATTTCATTCTCACCATGACCCTGTGAGAAGGATGCTGATATTCTCCTAGAGGTGAAGTCACTGCCCACGAGGCGGGCCAGACCCACCCCAGGTCTCCTCGCTTCTGCTCCTGTGCTGGTGTTGGGATTGTCGGTTGGTTTTTAACTTCATCTACTGCTGATGCCATCTGTTCTGTTCAAAAAAGAACGTAGGACATCTGCCTAGATAAACGTTGGCTAAGAAGTAGGGACCTGGTGTTCTGGACCGTGACCAAGCCCACGGTGTAAAATGGTTTGCAAATGTTGAATTGCCCCTTGAGGGTACAATGGGCAAGATCCCAACTGTGGCAAACTTCACAGGGCAAATGCCCTGGGTTCTTCAATGGGTGAATCATAAGGAAAAGAAAGAGGTGGGGCGGTGACTTGCAGATTAAAAGAGACTTAAAAGATCACTTTTTAAATGGGCAAGATTAAACCATAGGGGCCAGCCCAGTGGTTAAGTTCAGTTCACACGTTCTGCTTCAGCGGCCTGGTGTTCGCCGGTTCAGATCCCTGGCGCGGACATAGCACCGCTTGGCAAGCCATGCTGTCTTAGGCGTCCCACATATAAAGTGGAGGAAGATGGGCACGGATGTTAGCTCAGGGCCAGTCTTCCTCAGCAAAAAGAGGAGGATTGGCAGCAGATGTTAGCCCCGAGCTAATCTTCCTCAAAAAAAAAAAAAAAAAGATTAAACCATAGTGTCTGGCATGCACAGTTCGGTGGTAAATTATTTCTTTAAATGCAGGAGGTGATTAAAATCAGGATAGCGGTTACTTGGAGGGGAAGGAGGAGGCTGTGATTGGGTCAGGGACATGTGGGGACTGTTTGACGTGAGAGTGTCATTGCCACAGAGCAGTGGATGGAAGTGTGAGGAAGGATTCAGGAAGTGTTTGTGGAGCACCTGCTGTGCCCCACCGTGGGCTGGGAGAGGGGGAAATAAACACGGTATACAGGAGAGTCCTACCTTAAATAAGCTTGCTGTCTTCTCTGGGGAACCACGCCTATAATGTAAGTCAACCAACACTGGCCCAATGGAGCAGCGCAGGCAATGGAAGCTTCAGAAGTTAGAGGTCCAGGAGGTTTCAAAAGCATGAGCAGATGTTCAACCTGCTGGCTGCACTTGCTCACTCTGGTGCCGCCTTTAATGCCAGGCAAATATGTGGCTTCTCAATCCTTCGTGACTTCCTCTGCTACCTTGATCTAGTTGCTCTGTTAAGTGGATCTTCTCAGGATTGTTGGGCAGATGAATCCATGTTAAAGTGATGGTAGATTGCCTTGCCAAGTATCACTAGTAATATTAAGAGAGGCAGCTTGGTGTGGTGGTTAGGAGCACAGATTTCAGAACCAGATTGGCTAAGGTTAAATCCTGGCCCCACCACTTGCTGATTGTGTAACCTTGGGTAAGTTATTAACCTCTCTGTGCCTCAGTTCTATTAAAAGAGGATAACAGGGGCCAAGCCCATGATGCAGCAGT
Source organism: Equus asinus (assembly GCF_041296235.1). Classification (NCBI taxonomy): domain Eukaryota; kingdom Metazoa; phylum Chordata; class Mammalia; order Perissodactyla; family Equidae; genus Equus; species Equus asinus. The sequence continues at coordinate 17,643,870 of NC_091796.1, forward strand.
TAAGTTTGCACATTCTGCTTCGGCGGCCCAGGGTTCGCTGGTTCGGATCTTGGGTGTGGACCTACGCACTGCTTGTCAAGCCATGCTGTTGCAGGCATCCCACATATAAAGTCGAGGAAGATGGACACAGATGTTAGCTCAGGGCCAGTCTTCCTCAGCAAAAAGAGGAGGATTGGCAGCAGACATTAGCTCAGGGCTAATCTTCCTCCAAAAATAAAAAATAAAAAGAGGATAATAATAATACGTACTACATAGGGTTTTCATGATGATCAAATGAGTTAATATTTATAAAGGACTTAGAACAGTACCTGCCACCCAGAAGGAACTCTGTAAATGTTTACCAAATAGGTAATTAACTTTAATTATATGACCTTACAAAGTGCTTTACTGGCAGTGTCTAACTGATTTGTACTAACAGCTCTGTGAGGTAGATGGTTCACTATGGAGGCTAATACGAGATAATGATACTCATAATTCCACTGATTGGAAGCCAAGACAAACATAGACTCTTCTGAGTTATGACAGCCTTCTTCCCCAGCCCCTGCATCCCATAAGCTCATCCTCTGCTGAGTTTGTGCAGCAAGTCAAGCAGGAATTTGGGACAGCTGCCTCCACAAGGCCAGTGCCTTTCTTTCCCGCTCATCCTGCTGACACATGGAGGAACTGACGGGAGCTGGAATGTAATCACCCAACAGGAGGTCAGCCAGGAAACTGAGGTCAACATTTACTGGATCACATCATGACTTTTACAAGGGAGCAGAGAGAGCTGGAAAGGGCACGGGGGAGTGTCTCTGAAGTCCATCCACGTGGAGGTCCCATCCTCCAGTCTTGCATACGAAATTTTAAATCCAAAAATGATCATCTGGTCCAAACCTCTTGTTCTGTAGACGTGAAGATGAGAACCTGGAAGGGTGAAGGGACTTACCCAGAGTCACACAGCTACTTAGAAGCAGAGCCAAGAGCATCTGCCCTGGGCAGAGCATTTCCACTGTGTCCATGGTGGCTGCTGGAGGTTACTAGTCTGGAGGCTGAGCCAGGCATGTTGAAGACGTCATCGCTTTCCCTCCCAGCAGCCCTTTTGGGTGGATGGTACAATCCTCATTTTGTAGATGAGGAAATCCAGGTTATGAAGCTTATTTCTATTGGAAGTAGATAACTGGATCAGGCTTCAGCTGCCAGTGTTGACACTCCGTCCCCTGGTTGGAGTAGATTTGCTTATAAATTTCCCTCCCTCATTGCTTCACTCCAGTTCCACCCTGGGGCCACAGGCACACATTTGCAGGTGGGAGTGGTCTCTTGCTAAACTCCTGGAATGCAACTGGGTCCTGGGAGTGACTTTGAACCGTGAACTCTGACCTGAAATTGTACAAAACTGACTCAGATTGCACAAGATTTTAATTCTTATGGTCACCCCTAGTGGATTCTGAGTAATGGTCATGGGGGAATTGAGTGCCATTCCTTGTATCTTTCAGGGAACACTAGGTCTTCTCAAAGCGTGGGGGAAGACCATTTATCTGGAAGAAAGTGGGTGGTCAGGAATCTCCTAGCTCATACCTACGAGGCTCTCCTTACCCAAAGATGTTAATACTAGCTGGGGGCCCCTCAGCTTCCTAGGAGTGAACGCTTAGAAGTGCTACAGGTACCGAGGGACCTTTGGAAGACAGTGTTGTTGCTTCTTTGAGCTTCCTGCCTTCTGAACCTTCTCACTCCCTAAGCTGGATAGACCGCAGTGAGAACTGCAAGAAAAGAAAAAAAAAACAAAACTCTGGAGGACGTTCCAGACAGGGGAGCATCCCAGGCTCATATAGGTCACCTAGGGCAGCTGAGGTGGGAATAGGACCTTGACCCCAGGAGAGCCTGACACATGCTCCCCGGGCCCACGAGGGAGACTGAGCAGGAGGAGGATGAGCAACGCCTTTGGCCTCATGGCTCTACTCATTCTTCATGCCGGGCTGCAGGGGTACATACAGCTGAAACCCTCTTTGGTTTCCCATGATTTTGCCTTTTAGAAGTATTGCAAGCACTTCATTAAGGGGCTGGTGGGATACGGGACCAGGGTAGTCACCTTGCCAAGGAGCTGGAAGAATTTGTTCTCCAAAGGATGTAACAGGTGAAAGTTGTTTGCCGAAGTGCAAACCGCATGCTATCATGACCACTTTTCATTAATATTGGATTTCTTCCATCAGCAAGAATATCTGTCTCCATGAATAAGAAAAATCATCAGTTTCTAAAGCTGGATCAAGATGGCCTCAAACCCAGCAGCCACCCGGCAGGAGAAGGGGATCTTGGCCAGAGGTCACCATCAGAATCCTGTTTTGTAACAGGCCTGCCAATCATTCCTAAACCTCCATGCCCAGAGGTAGACACTAGTGCGGGAGACCAAGGACCTTCTGAAGCCAGAGAAGGTCATCTCAGACAGCAAAACTTTCCCAGGCCTCCCTGGGGCCATTCACAGCCTGCATCTTAGCTGCAGTTCAGTAGATGTAGTTCGCAGTTCTCCATAGGCACCCTCTGGGCCTGGGCGTGGGCATTCAAGATCTCGTGATCATCTTTCACTCCATTTCCCTGCCGTGATCCTGTGAAATCTCAGGGTTATTTGTGTGACGTTGTCAACAGAGTGTGCTTCACTCTGCCCCATCAGAACTTGACTGGGCGTCTCCAGTCTCTTGGGGCAGGAGGAAGTCCCTGAGAGAGGAAATGAGAGGTGAGACATGCCAACTGGCCCATGAAGGTGGAAGGTACAGAAAACTCCATAGTGGTTCCCATCAACATTCAACTCTATGTTCCTTGCTCCCAAACGTTGTAATTCAGGGTTGATAGGAGCCTCGGGGGGCAACTTTGCACGATTTTTGATTTAGTGCTCTTTGATGATGTTGAACCCCACAGGGCACAGCTTGGTCACAGTGGCAGTTGGCCACCTCTGATCACATGCAAATAGTTGGCACCTCTTTCGAAGGCTGAGGTCCAAAGGTGGGTTTAGCACATCGGAGCACTCCCAGAGCCTGGGTGCGATCTGCCATGCGTGGCCTTCTAGTTTGCGTTGCCCTCTGGGCAGAGGGTCCCCACACAGGGCCTCACCCAGGAGGATGTGGGGACAGATGCAACCTGCTTCAGAAAATTGCAGAGATATCTGGTTTCTGTGGGATTCCAGGATCCAGAGTTAATCATCTGGGGATAGCTCTGAACCTCAGAAACGTGCCTTTCTCTGCTAGATTTTGCGTCCCTGAATCAGCTTCTTGGAAGGAAGAGACTAGAAGGACCAATTATCAAGCACTTAGTATGTCCCAGGCCCTGTGCTGGGCACGCAGTATACACTTCCTCATTTAATCCTCTCAGTCCTAAAGGCGAGTGTTACTGTTCCCTTCTGTCGGTGAGGAAACAGAGGTTCGTAGCATTCAGTTCTTACTGAAAATCTTACAAATCCACAGGTTATTGCTTCTGTCATTTTCTATGCATTAGAAACATTAAGTACGGCCCACTCTCAGAGGCTGGGAAATTAGCCTTCATCTTTTGAAGGTACGAGTGTCAGAAAATTTATGAATATGTGTTAAAACCATCACAAATCACTGTCTCCCACTAGTTCCCAAACACCTGAGTGTGTAGGTAGCTGTAATCCACATTCTTAGTCCTGGTTCCATGGCTGAGACGTCCTTAAGAGCAGGGACCATGTCTTGGTCACCATGGTCACCTTAGAACCAAGCACAGCGCCTGGCACATAGTAGGTCTCAAATATTTGAGACATAAAGTAATTAAATAACAAATGGAAAGTCTGAAACAGGTAGATTGCATTAATTAATGGTAATAATGAGTCTAATGGTGATGTCTAGGCAATCTGGAGCTGATCCATGTTCACCCAGTACCTAGCTGGAGGGAGTTCAACATTCAAAACAACGTTCAAGTTGTTTTCACGAGAAGACCTCTGCGTTTAGAAAGAGGATCTCTACAGTCCCTTTGGGCTCAAACTAGCTCAGATAAAGAGGAATTGCCATGAAAAGGCTTTGCAGCATCTGCAAATAACAGAAGTGCGCAGAATCTCCCTGGCAATGGAGCCTTCACTTCCTGACCAAGGTTGCTCTTCTCTTTGCAGATTGCCCTGCTCCCCAACAGTGCTGCTGGCCTGGGCAAGTACGTCACTGGTGACAAGGTGCTGGCCTCAAACACCTACCTTCCAGGACCCCCTGGCCTGCCTGGGGGCCAGGGCCCTCCCGGTGAGTGTGGAGAAGGGCATAGAAGGGTGATAGTCCCCAGCCAAGGCCTGCGGAGAGCTCATGTTTGGTGGGGGCTGGATGGACTTCCTAAGCTTCCATGGATGAGAGCAGAAGCAGGAGTCCAGGGAGGCCCCACACCGGCAGGCGAAGAGGGCCTTGGGAAATTGGGTCCTGAAGCCTGAGAAACCCTCATAACCAAGAGTAATTTGGGAGAAAAAGGTCATTGTCCTGGGTTTGGGTAAGACTCTTAAAGATCATTTTAAGTTACAGAGAAACAAAATGAAAAACTATTTTTTAATGTTAACATATACAAAAATAGATTGGTATAATGAACTCCTGTGGGCTCATCCCCCAGCCCTGGCAGCTTACGGCCAGACTCGTTTCTGCTATTCCTCAATCCTCTTTCCTCCTTCCCTGATTATTTGTCAACACGTTTATATCAATATTTATTTTTATATCTATATATTTTTCTTTAGAAGTCAACCTTATTGAGATAAAATAAAATTTTAAATTACAGTTTGGTGAGTCTTGACAAATGTATGCACCCTATATCAAGCATTTACTAACCACCCACCTATATCTATATCAAGATAGAGAACATTTCCGTCACCCCAAAAAGTTCCCTTGTGCCCATTTGCAGTCTACTCCCCCTTTCCCACCTCTAGGCAACCACTGACCTGCTCTCTCTCACTGCAGTTTTGCCTCTTCTAGAACTTCAGAGCAAGGAGTCTCACAGTGTGTGTTCTTTTTATCTGGCTCTTTTCATTCAGCATACTGCTTTGGAGATTCACCCTATTGCTTTGAAGAAAATCCCAAATGTCCTATCATTCTGTCAGAAAATACACTATGATAACTTTAAAAAATAGTCACAAGATGTTTTGTATTTTGAGTCTCTCCATGATAGATAGATCAATAGATTTTTTTTTCACACCAGTACAGGAAATGATATTAGGGTTAGCAAGTGATTCTAAAACATGGAGTATCTTATCCCTGATTATCATGGCTTAGCTAGCAGTGTGCTAGGTGTTGCGAATGACCTCCTGACATTCTTATCAGGAAGGTAACACACATAGACTGAAAGCAACTAGAATAAAACAGTATCTGCCTGCCCCAAGTAAGCACACAGGTGCTTCCTGCGTGGGAGCTTAAAGAGGAGAGATCACTGTAGCCTCCATGGTTGGGGACTTGGGGTTGGAGCTGGACGTGAAAGACTGGTAGGATTTGTCCACGCAGGAAGGACAGTGGGTAGATTTTAGCTGAAAGGTCAGCAAGAACAAAGGCTCAAAATTCTTCTCAAACTATTTATGTTTTCTTCACATACGTTTTCATCTCCTGGTTTCCATCAAACACAGGTGGCCTGGGTCTCAGTCTGTACAGAGAATAGGAACTGGTCCAGGACTTTGGTTTATCCTCTTGTTCATTCTTGTGGCCTGAGCTACTCTGGGTCATGGTGGTATTTTCTCCAGCAGATGCCACACACAAGCAGCCTCTTGCTGCTTCTAAGTAGACTGAGGTCTCTCCTTAAGAACTGATTCCTAGCACAGTGTTCTCCACCCTTCTCTAAGAGAATGCTCTCGCTCTGCTTCCCTGGAGGAACTTCCTCTCGGGACAGTCCACATATCACTCCAACAGGGACAAACCAGGAACAGGGAGCCTTTGGCTGTCTTTCTTCTTAATGAATGATTTGCTAGCTTTTCTTCCAGTTCTGTCTGATTCCTAACATGATTTGAGCTGTCCAGGGTCCTTGATGGAGTAGCGCGTGATTGAGGGCTAGCTTTTCCAACGGACTGTGCCTTTGCTTTCTCCTCCAATCCTATTTCCTTCTCCCTCCTTACATCCAGCATAAAAGTTTGTGATGCCCTCCACTGAGATGTGTTAGGGTGGCTAGAATGATAATACGGTTTCTCTTACTCTTAACTAAAATTCCAGCCCTGAGGCCTGTGACGAATCACAGACTGGGTACCAGTATACGAAGCTACACTGGGTGGGAATCCTTTGGCTTTGGTGATGGGGAAGTGCTCGCTGCTGCTCTCTGCCCGCCCCCCCCCCCACTGTTATATAGAAGTTGCTGACATTTGCACATCAAAGCCCCACATTTTAAAGGTCCTTGACATATAGTATTCCTAAGGCTCATTGATTGTGTAAATGAGAGTAAGATATTATCTCTGGCCTGTCATTGTGCTATTGGAGGTATTTAGTTTTAGGAGGGCTCGGGTCCCCTTTCCACATAAACTCTTTCAGGGTGACCTGGAACCAGCTTTGAGAGTAGGGATGTGAGACACGTTTGGATGGAACATTAACTGCCTTTAACTTTGGCATAATTGTTCTATGAGCTAGAAAAGACTTCCCCAAATATGAAAACTCTGAAGTCTTTGTTTCTTTGTTTTCTGGTGAAAACAAAGTCATCCCGTCCTGTCACTGTGCTCTGCCTATAGTGGGAGCTAGATAGGATCAAAAAGTAATTACTGTGTGCATTTGAAAGAGACATCACTGAGGAATAATTACAGCACAACAATCAGCCCAGCCTCTTCAGTGCAGTCATTTGACATGAAACATTTACTAAGCAGCCTGCTATGTACCTGGGACTCTGAGGGTGTGCTGACAGTTAAGACATGCCCCAGACACTCACAGAGTTGGCAGTCTAAAACGGGTTAAAGTCAATATCCTTCCATGTGCAAAAGAATGAAGTTGGACCCTACCTTACACCAGATACAAAAATCAACTTAAATATAAGACCTGAAACTATGAAACTTCTAGGAGAAAGCATTCATGACATTGAATTTGGCAATGATTTCTTAGATATGACACCAAAAGCACAGATGACAAAAGCAAAAATAGACAAATAGGACTGTATAAAACTTTAAATCTTTTGTACATAAAAGGATACAGTCAACAGAGTGAAAGGCAGTCTACAGAATGGGAAAAAATATTTGCAAATCATGTATCTGAAAAGGGGTTAGTGTCCAGAATATAAAAAGAACTCCATAATTCAACAACAAAAAAATCAAATAACTCAATTTAAAAGTGAACAAAGGACTTGAATAGACATTTCTCCAATAATACTATTCAAATAGCCAATAAGCACATGAAAAGATGCTGAACATCGCTAATCATAGAGAAGTGCAAATCAAAACTTGTGAGATAACACTTCACACCCATTAGACCTGCCACTATCAAAAAACTGAAAATAACAAGTGTGGGTGAAGATATGGAGAAATTGGAATCTTTATGTGCTGTTGGTGGGAATATAAAATGGTGCTGCCACAAGGGAAAAGAGTATGAAGGTTCCTCAGAAAATTAAAAATAGAACTAACACGTGATCCAGTAATCCCACTTCTTGGTAGATATCAGAAGAATTAAAAGCAGGATCTTGAAGAGATGTTTGCATACCCATATTCATAGCAGCACTATTCACAACTGCCAAGAGGTGGAAGCAACCCCAGTGTCCATCAATGGATAAATGGACAAATGAAACGTGGTATACACACGTAGTGGAATATTATTCAGCCTTAACAAAGAAGGAAATCCTATTTCATTCTGTAATATGGGTGAACCTTGAGGACATTACGCTTAGTGAAATAAGCCAGCCACAAAAAGACAAAGGCTGTATGATTCTACTTACATGAGGTATCTAAGGTAGTCAGATTCATACATACAGAAAGGAGAATGGTGGTTGCCAGGAGCTGGGGGAGGGGGAGATGAGGAGTAGTTTTTCAGTAGGTATAGAGTTTCAGTTTTGCGTGATGAGAAAGTTCTAGAGCTCTGTCGCACAACGATGTGAATGTGCTTAACACTGCTAAACTACATTTAAACATGGTTAAGATGGTAACTTTTATGTTATGTTGTTTATATGTTGTTTACCACAATTCTTTTAAAAATACTCCCAAAGTACCCACTCTCTTTTGCCTCATCTCTACCGCTGATGTTCGAGGCCTAATGCAGAGGTGAACATGCTGGAGTCTGCACTAAGCTGCACCCCACCACTTAGCAGCCACAACCCCTGTGGAGCCAGCGAGGTATTCCCTCACTTGTGTAGCTGATATATACAGAAGTGAGGGGATACCCCAACCCCACTGCAAGCCCAACCCCAGCCAAAGTGGCTGTTTACAACCCTCCATGTCTGTGGTTAATGGTAGATGAGACCTATAGATCTCTTCGTCATCAACCCCCATGATGGTTGGTACAACCAAATTCTGGCATATATACAAACGATCATTACAAGCAGGCACAAAAACAGTCATATCGCTTATTCTTAAACTCAGTATTCTCCCAGTGCTCTGTCAATTTAGGCCTCTGAAAAGAATTTAAAAAAAAATTTTTTAAACCCTCAATGTCTACATGGACCAGGCAGGTAGCATAGATGAATGAAGGGCGCTGGGCTTGAGCAACAGGGAGGAAGGAGAATTGAACTAAACCCAAGAGCATGTGGCCCCATTTAAAGGGCAGCCCTACATAGAGCTCCGGTGATTGTGCCAGTGGGAAGATAGAGGTCCACGTTTTAGTTCTTCCTGTTTTCAAACAGAAGCCAGAAACTTCTGTTTTTATATGAAATCTCTCCATTTTTCACTGTTAGGAAATTCAGGGGATAATAATATACATAAACAGGGTATATATATCCATGTACGGAGTGTGTATGTACTTGTGTATATGTGTGTGTGTATAGAGAGATATCTATATGTACATGTGTGCATCTATACATCTAATATTTACAGATGTATCTGTCTATTACACACATGCACACATTATACTATACATATAATGGTGCACAATGAAGTAAGCTGTTAATTCTCTTATGGGGAAGGGAGTGCCAAGATGTTTTTGGAGAAATGTGGTCTATGGTGATTAGATGAGGGTGGAGGCAAAGCAGAAAAGGAGGGAAGAAGAATCTAGGCTGGGTGGTGCACTATAGCGTGGTTTATTCTCGAGAATGGGGGCTAAGAGGTGATTAGGAAGGCGGCAGTGGGGTAAAACAATGCCCAGAGAGGGAGCAGGAATGACCTAGTGCACCAGGCTGAGGAGTGTGAACTTTATTCTGTGTGCCAAGGGGCCCACTGCAGGCCGTTCTACTTCTTTTCCTCAGACTCCATCTACTTGTATCTTAGACTGTTTGATGTTGTCCCGCCTCTCTTGGATGCTCAGTTTTGCTTTTTTCCCCCTTTTTTTTCTCTTTGTGTTTCATTTTGGATAACTTCTATTGACTTATCTTTAAGTTCACTGATTACTTCCTCAGCTGTGACCAGTCTGCTGATAAGCCTAGCAGAGAAATTTTTCATCTCTGATAATTGTGTTTTTTCTTTCCAGCATTTCCATTTGACTTTTTTTCTCTAGTTTCCGTCTCTCTGCTGAAATTCCCCATCTGTTCAAGCAAGCTGTCTTTTCCGCTAACATCTTTAACATAGTAATCATCGTTATTTTAAAGTCGCTGTATGATAATCCTAACATCTGGGGCACCTCTGAGTCCGATTCTATTGATTGCTCTCTCTCTTGACAATGGGGGCTGTTTGTTTTGTGTGCATGGTTTTTTTTTTTTTCATTATTTTTGTTTTCTTTTACTCCTTTTGTGCCCCCAAATTTTTGATTGAAGGCCAGGTATCGTTTGTAGAGGAAGAGTAGAGACTGGGGTACATAGTAATTATTCCTGGAGATGGGTGTCCTCTTCTTTTATCAGGCCACTGGCATGGAGAATTGAGTCAATCTAATGAGTCTTTGAGCTGGGTTTGGATTGATTGTTACTATCTTTACCTCCAGTGTTCCACAGTCTTCAAATTTTCAAATTCCTCCGATGATCGAGTACTGTTTCTACATGCTTAGTGGAGGCCTTGGGTGCTGATGGTTTTTTCTCAGTGGTTCTCAGCTTTTGGCAGCCCCTCCACCCCTCAGCCACAGAGGGGTTCTCCCTCCACGTTCTTGCTCTTCCTCCAGTGGTAGACTGCTGTTACTTCTTACTGTATGGTAGAGTTGGGGGAGGGGGGCAATTTTCAGTTCTCTGGTCCAGCTCAGTCCCCAGCATGACCTGTGCACGTGGACTTTGGGGTGAGATCTTCTCCCCACTGTGGCAGCCCAGTTCTGCTTTGTGGCCATGGCAGATGTTGAACAGGAGAGAGTTTCCTGCCCCAACCCCAGTAGTAGTGGATATTTGGGTCCTGCAGGAGAGTTTGCTGCCCCATCCCAGTGGCTTGAGACTTTTGCACCAAAGGGTTGAAAGTAGGAAAGTTCCACCGTAAGACTTGTTTTAGAAATAACATTCATATAGAATAGTGAAGAACAGGTGAGGGGCAAACAAGAGTGGTGGAAAACAGAGGGCCCAGCTGTGAAGCAAGAGTTGAGGTCAATAAAAAGAAGGCCTGGCAGAGTTTGTTTTTAGTTCTTCCATGTGTGAGATAGTGAGAGAGGTGTGTGTGTATCTAAACTCCCATTTAATACTCAGAACCACTCTATAAGGTAGATTTTTATTAGCCCAGATTACAGATGAAAAACTAAGGTTCAAAGAGGTCAGGCAACTTGTCCAAAATTCAAACGTAGGTCTCTCCGTTGCTGAAAGCATGCTCTGAACCACTGTCCAGCTGTATTAACCACCACCTTCCTGTGATCGAGGGGATACAGAGGAGCAGACAGTTATGAGACGTTAAAGAGGTAAAATGTATAGACCTGGTCACTGATTGGATAAGGAGCTTGTGGAAACAGGGAAATCTGTAGGAAGACTCTCAAGTTTCTGGACTGAGTGGATGGGTTACTGGTGGTCCATGAAAGGAGAGGAGGATGGGGAAGTCAATTTTTGATCATGTTAAATTTAAAATGCCTGTGGGACATCTCAGTGGAGATGTCAGAGGGCAAAGGGCAGAGTGCAAACAGAAATGGCTGCAAGGGGCTCACAGACTCTTGTCAGCCAGAGCCCCTTGTCATCCTCATGGGATGTGGAGCTAATGAGGTGTTCTTTGCTTACAGGCTCACCGGGACCAAAGGGCAGCCCAGGCTTCCCCGGCGTGCCAGGCCCTCCTGGGCAGCCTGGCCCACGGGGCTCAATGGGACCCATGGGACCATCTCCTGATCTGTCCCACATTAAACAAGGCCGGAGGGGCCCTGTGGTCAGTATTTTACCAAAGATGCACTTAATGGTGTTGGGGAAAGCATGTTCTCATCCCATGCTTTTTCCTTCTGTTAAACTAGATCTTTGTCTTGTAGGGTCCACCAGGTGCACCAGGAAGAGATGGTTCTAAGGTAAGTCTTAAGAGGGGCTCCTTAAAAGCCTACAGCTGCTTAATTTTGATCTTTTGTGCAGGCATCAAGTGAAGCTCAGGCACTGTTTACTGTCCCCATTTTGCATGTGGCAAAATTGAGATATGAATACTCAAAGCTTGGAATACCCAAAGCTTGGAAGAAAATCTAAAAAACAATTTTCTTAAAATATGCAACTACTGTAATAACAAAAACAACCAAAACCACTCCTAAGAAAGAGTACCTTTTAAATTTTAAATAAGCCTCTGTGTTGTAATATTAGTACGTGTTTTTCCCTTTAGGCAGTGTTCTTTCATAGGGCTATTTTGTGTGTGTCCCCATTTCTTTGATATGTTTAAGTCAAGAACAGGAGAAGTTCCGTTCTGTGCAAGTGGGAGGTTTTGCTTTGAGAGCTGCCTGCTGCTTACATCATAAAGAAGTCAGTGTAAGTTACTTTAGTAAGCTTCTAAGTCATTCCACACGCTGCCTGGAAATACAGGCATTCCTCTTGTCAGATCTGGCTTGAAAATATGTGGCCTCAGGGGAAATGAGAATGAGAGTTTATTTACCCAAGCAGATCTGTTGAAATAAGTGGTCCCTGCATCCAGCTTCAAGCTTACATTTGTTTCCGATAGAAAATATTTGTTGTTTCATGCAGGGAGATGGTTATGGTGATGTCTAAATAGAGACTGGTGGCAGCATCCACATGGTCCAGAAGGCTAACCCAACCTTTCTGCTTTTAGGGGGAGAGAGGAGCGCCTGGACCCAGAGGATCTCCAGTAAGTAGCGCCGTCTGTCCTGCCTCCCCAGTGGGAACGTTCTCAGGGATGCCACCCTGATGAGCCTGTAAATTTATCTTATTAGCAAAAGCCAGCCCCTTCCAGCCATCACTCAGCCTGCCCAAACAGAAGTCACGGAGACCTTTAGCAGCTCATTGGGATTTATTTTGAAAACTTGTTTTCTGTTGTTTTTTCTTTTATCATGGCTAATCTTTATTTGGAATGTCTTCTCCTAAGATACAAAACCCTAGTATGCCATGAGTCTGTTTTCAGGTATGTCATAACACATCTGAAAGGACTAGAAAAGAAATCTATGGGGTTAAGTCATAACTCTGAACATTTCAGAATGTAGCCGCTACTATAACCCTAGCGAGTCAGATGACCATCCCCTCCAAAAAGTGCAGAGACGTGCAGGGCCACTTGGGACCGCTTAGAAGAAATTAGTTGGGTACATGTGTGGCGTCTGGGAGATTAAAAATGAAAATTAGTAGTACTCAAAGCCACGGGAAATTCCGACAATGCCATTGCTTTGGAAGAAGTCAGTGTAATTTCTGAAGGAAGACATAGAGCCTTGGCCTTGGAGGTAGGAGGTCTGGGTTCCCATCTCAACTCTTCCACCTGTTGCCTCTCTGATTGTGGCTGTGTCACTTAGCATTTTGGGGCATCCATTCCTCACCTGTGCAGTGCCAAGTGGAATCTGATCTGCCACACTCACGTGGTTACTGTGAGGGTCAAATGACGTCAAAATACTGCACATCACTAAGTGCTTTGCAGATGTACGCTGCTGTTTCTAAGGTGGTAGCCACAGCAACAGAGGGTGGGGACTGGCAGGGAGGAGGTGGTGGTAAAGATTTTACTACAGGTTACTAACAAACCCGGAACATGCATGTTCACACATTATATTACCATGCCCCACACAGTACTACCTAGAAATTAAGGCTTGATAAGTACTATGTAATGATAAAAGGTGTTCAATCAATAGAAAAATTAGGAAGCCTCTGCTTGGACCTTTCCTGGTCAATGAGGAATGGATGCCTTTATAACATACTTTCAACTTCATTTAAGTTGCAGTTATAGTCAGCCATGCTTATAAACATTTTAATGATTTCACTTAAAGAAAATAACAGATAACATTTTTGAGTATTTATCGTGCTCTAAGCCCTGTACATGTATCAACTCACTTGAATCTTCAGCTGTGAACTCTATGAAACTGAAACTGTTATATCCCCATTTTACAGAATGGGAACCAAAACCCAAAGAAATTAATTAACTTGCCTGAGACCACACAGCTAGTCAGTGGCAGAGCTGAGATTCAAACCCAACAGAAACCCAACCTCTTAACAACTACTCTGTGGCCTTCATGAGTCTTTTCCAGGTTTCTTTGGAAAGTTACTTTAGAAGGGTCATTCTCATAGTCTTTCATTCTACCAGATTTGACATAGCCTAGAATTGGGGGGAAGAGAGGTGAATATGTCACTGAAGCTCCTAGGAGAGAGGAGGGAATTAGAAGGCAGTCTTAGGAATCCCCCAGGCTACTCCAGTAGTCCCTATGTTTACTCCGTTTGGGACACAAAGCTATCAACTAAATAATTGCCAGCAAGCTGCGCAACCAGCAAATCATGGGGCCTATGGAAGCCATCACTTAGCAGAGAGTTGAGTCTGTGATGTCCTGGTTTTGATTCCTCTCGTGCACAGGGACCCCCTGGTTCTTTCGACTTCCTGCTGCTTATGCTGGCTGACATCCGCAATGACATCGCGGAGCTGCAGGAAAAGGTGTTCGGGCACCGGACTCACTCTTCTGCCGAGGAGTTCCCTTCACCTCAGGGATCTTCCAGCTATCCAGAAGCCATGGGCTTCGGCTCTGGAGACGACTACCCGAGAAGAACTGAGACAAGAGACTTGGGAGCCCCTGGAGACCTTTACCCTTAGCACATCCCAGCATCTTCGTGCCAAAGGAAGAGGAGAGAAGAGTGTTTCCACCTGCAGTTAGATCGTCTAAAGAAAAAAGCAGACACCACTGGAGACCCAGAAAAGATAGATTTTTATTTCTTTACTCTTTTCCCGCCTTCTCTCTGCTTCTCTTCTTCCGAATACTATCATCAGAGTCCCCTGCCACACCCACTAAAGACAGGAGGGAGTGAAGGACTGATGTGCATGCTTCCTGCTGAGAGCCAGGCGGGGTGGTCTACATTGGAACTGGTCTTTTACTCCTTTTTTTGTCAGGAACTTCTGGATTTCTGAATTAAGTGTCTCGCAGTGTCTTAAAATTTGGCAGAATATCAAAAGGGGAAAATGGCAAGGGGAGCTCTAAGAAAATATGAGTTTGCTTATAAAAGAAAAATAGATATGTGTCCAAAGTAGATTATTACTCTTCAGTATCACAATGAAGCCTCTTCAATTAAAAGGGGGAGACCACGATGTATATTTACTTTGGTGGGTAATTCTTTTTCCTTGTCAACCCAATAGATTTTAAATATTCTATCCTTTTGTCCAACTGTGTTTCCCAATTTTGATTAAAGAAAGGAGAAAAGAAGAGGTGGAGATTAGAGAAGATAGAGGAAGATTACAGTCATATATTTCTGTCATATAGGTTGCCACATTTTAAAATTCAAATATGCCTATTAAGGCTCTTGCCATGCTTATCTATAAGGAAAGTTATTCTGGCTATCGGAATAAATCCTCTTTTCAAAACAAAATGAGTGTATACAGTGCCCTGATTCACATTAGAACAATGGGCTCCTGGTTTGCCAGGATATTTTAAAGCTCTTTGATCAAGTGAGCAGTCTTGGTCTGTAAAGCACAGACTATTGTTAACTAAGAGTGGCTGACCCTTAGGGAGAGATGCAGAATGGCCAGGCCGTGACCGGGCGCCCAGAAGGTGCTGTTAGCCCGTGATCCAGGTTGAACGGTGTACAGTGGAGCTCCGGGCTGGAAGGAGGTTGCTGGCTTGGGTTGTTGGTGAGCCAGGAGCAGGGACCCCACTGAATCAGCAGAGGCAGGTAAATTTGCTCCTTGGGAATTAGAAGTCCTTGTGTGGGGCCAGCCAAGCTTGCCATCATAGAGAATCATACACTATTGAAAGTTCTCTTGGATGGGGAGGGAAAAACCAAGTTTTCCTTGTTTGGCAGAAATTTCCTTCCCGTTATTCCCATTTTTCCTTAGTTTCCATAATTTAGTCCACATTCTAGCTCTTTCAGGACTTCTCCTGGATTTCCCTTCAGCAACTGTGGGAAGCAATCGGGAAAGGGGTGTCTTCCCAAACCTCCCACCGAACCAGTGTTTACTCAACACCCCTGGGTCCCAGAGGGAAGCATGTTCTGGAAAAGGCTTTCTCTGGATCCACAGACACAGGAGCGAGATTGAGAGTGAGTGTTCCAGAGACCAGCAGGAGCGTCTGCTCCTTTGTCATATTGTTGGGGAACCTCTTGGTTTTAATGAGCAGCTTACAGATTTCTTCAAGTCCACTTTCTCATTTGACATCAGAATGGCTGTTTATCTACCTGTTCAGGGATCTTCACCCTTGTATTGAGCTTCACAAATGATCGTTGTCACAACTCCTGTTTGCTCATGTTAGGGTTCCCATTTCCCATCCTGCAATTTCCCCCTATATCTCTGGGAAGTTTGTGTTTAGTTTTCTTTTTCTATCTCCTTAGCCTGCATCATTTAACTCTCCTCCTGGGAAAGCTTGTTTAAAGAGAACCACTGTTGGGTTTGTACGCCACTTTCAATCTGCTGGCTTCACAGTGACAGGAAGAGCTTCTGTTTGTGAATCTCAAGTGACAACAGCCTTGCTTCCCGCGTTCCCATCAGGTTAGAAACCCAGGACTCCAGACAATCATCCGTGGCTGTTTTTCACCAACACTTTACCGCGCTATTTCTTCCTCATGCAAAATCCCCAGTGTCTGTCCACCAAAATGTTAGAGCTGAAAGCAAATACTTTCCCAATGCTGGTTTTCTAGCATCCTTCCTGCCCCTCCAGTCTCTCCAGAATCTAGTCATCACAGCAGAAGGCCTCGCCGACCACAGCTTCAGGAAGAGATGAACTGAGCAACTGTCAATTCCCATCTGGAATATATTTAATGTTCGCCTGCTTGTGGAAGGCAGTATTTAAAGGGTGTGAATGGATGAATGCTAAAAAAAAAAAAAAAAAAATGTACAGGCTGTATGAGAAATGATTAGATCTGCCTTTGATTTTTTTTAAATGAATTTTATTACTTTTCTTAACAGTGAACTGTATTTAGAAAAATAATCATCTTCTTTATTGTCAAATGCTCATAAAATGCAACTAAACTGCACGTTTGGCCAGAGGCTAGGGTAATATATTAACAGAATGAATTAAAGGTAGTAATATCTGGGATTTCTGAGACTATTCTAAATATTTCCCAGCAAAACACACAATAATTTGTATTTTATCTCGGTCTGCTAAAGCAGATCAATTTGTAAAATAATTATTCATCGTATTTTCAAAACTTGGACTACTACCACGGGACTAAATATGTACTCTGTATGCCCAGATTATATTTTTCAAAGATAAGACGTAAGAAGGCACTGTTGTTCCTAATGTATCTTTTAGTTATTGATAAAAAAACTAAAGATTCACTGTCTAAACAAAACTTATGCTCAAAACCCAACAGAAACGCCATTTTGGGGTGTGAAATTTGCTATATATAGTTTAGCAAAACCGCTTCATGTTTCCTGAGTAAAAAGATCTTTGGACACCTCCTCAACCATTTAGCAGAAATATGGACGTGCGTTTTTTTGTACCCTGGTAAGCAGAACTTAGAAGAGGACTTACTGGGTTGCTCCTGTCTTTGGAAAGCAGTGGGAAGAAAAGTCTGCTGTGGAAAATAGTGTCGGGAGGGCATGCATTTTAATTTAGGAAAATGCCTCCTCCCTTCCCAATCCAGAGGGAGAAATTCTAAGCTTTACTGTGCCAAAGGGTACGGAGCTACAAAGGGAATGCTGTCTTCTCTCTCCTGAGATAATTTCGACACCTGCCACAGAATGAATCGACCAACCGACGTAATTTCTACTGTATAAACTCAGACAAGTGTGTCCATAGCCACGCAGGTAAATAATAGATGCACACTGGCATGGGGAGTGGAGGGGTTGCCCCACCAAACACCAGGCAAAGGGCACCCTGGTCTGGTCATGCTGCCTTTCCAGGGTTCATAACTACTGTTGGCCTTGTGAGCCCTGTATCCAGGCATGCAAGGGAAGATATTCACCATGGCTAGGTGCCAGGCATCTCCTTGGGTTGACAGCAGATCCCTCATCATACTCTGGTGTCACCTCCTCCCTCTCTTCCCCCACTGCAGCCTGTCACAGAGAGAGACAGCAGCCTCATTGTGCAACCTTACATCTTTCAAATAACCTTCCTGAAAAGGAAAATTATTTGCAGGAATCCAGGCCAAACAATTAGTAGAACAGAGCCATCTAAAGCTATTAATAATGAATTCAGGGAAATAGATGAAATTTTTCCTGGCACAGTCAGCATGTATGTTTCACAACAAATCAAAAAATAACTTTCCATTTGAGAAAAAGAAAAAACCGTGACCGTAGTTGTTGAATAAAATGTTGAACCTCACGTGCTCCTTCAACAAATCTTAACTGCTTTAGGGACTCATAGAAAAAAGACCCTTTTACACATCCCCCAGGGACCTCAGTATTCTTTATGAGATCCCCAGAGCAAGTGCCTTGGGGAATTTCATGTGTTGTGGCTGTTTTTATTTGCCAGTGACTAGTCATATCCTTCAGTAGCTACGTTCATTATTGATAACAGGTCCATGTAACGGCTGAACTAGTATTCAAATAGTCATGGATGTGATACTATGAAGTACTTTTGATAAGATTATAATATGCTTAATAACAAAGTTATTTTTTATATGTGGTTGTCCTGTATTTTGTCCTGACACCCAGTCCTGTGGTACAAGTTGTCTTTTCACAAGATGAATATAAGGAGATGGAGAGAGAGATTTTGCTTAAGATCCAGAACCTGCATTCTGGGTAGACCACTTCCTGGGGCCAAGTGTGGCTCCAACATTTGAGTCTGAGTCAAGGTCTGAAGGCCCAGGTTCCACTGAATCGCAGTCTCAGAGGCCCAAGTGCCCAGTTGGGGGGATCCTCTGCCACCCTCAGGATGGGGTTTTCAAACCAAGAACTGTCTAAGGATCATTGGAGGCGCCTTCGGAGCTCACGAAGGGGAGGCCTGTGAGGGTTCCACCTGGTATCCACTGCACCGCAAGCAACTCAGTTTTCAAATGGTTTCGGATTAGAATTCTGCATAAAGTTTCTTTTGGAGGGGAAAAAAAAGTTGACTACCTAAAAAAGTTAAATAGAGCTGCGGGGAGGAAGCCCGAGGAGTTGGTAGCCAAAGTCCTCTGTGTGAACACAAGAGGAAGGGAATTTTCATCGGTTGGGCCACACGGGAGGCAGAGTCATGCAACAAAAAGGAGGATGCCTCTAAGATGTTTCGCACTCTAGCAGGGTGCCTTTAGCGTCTGGAGGTTAACCCATATGTATGCATCCCACTTTCCTTTAGCAAATATTTATCACATGCTTGTAAGCTGCACACTGTGCTATGTACTGCAGACACGATGGGGAGCAAAAATGTCAAAATCCCCATCCTCCAAGGGATTTTTGGCAAAACAGACAGGAATCCTTCCAGGCAAAATACATTAATCACATAAATATGCAATTACAAACTGTGATAAGTGCTGTGAAGGAAAAGTGCTGCAGGAGCCAATGACAGCTCGTGCCAGGAGGAGCCACCCTCCGCTCCCCGTGCGCTCCTTCCCAAAGTCACACCCGCGTGAAGCCCCCCCGCCGCCGGTCGCCCCAGAGCCACACAAGACCTTTGAAGGGAAAAGCGTCACGAATCCCCTGGGTGACACAGCAGTCGATAGAAATCTGGGAGACCACTTCATGTATAGTTTTTCCAGTCGTCTTAATTTAAAAAGCAGCTTAATGAACCAAACGCTGGGTTCCCTCCAGCTTTGATGGAATGAGGATGAACACTCCTCGTTCCTTTGGACATCCCATTTGTGTGATTGGATGGTAACCTCATGTGCTCCGGTCTCGAGTCCCAGCAGAATTTGAGGCTGGTTTCTTCCAACCAGGGTGATAAAGTTTTGAAAAAGCTCACTGTGTTTTTGAAACACCCTCAACTGTGTGTGCAGATTTTTACCACCTGCTCACATCTAGATACCCGGTTACAAGTGGCCAAGTGGGAGCTGCACTCAGCCGCTGGGGAGGTCCATGAGGAAAAGGTAACTCTTCAAGGGTATGTGGGGACAACTGCAGTGGACTGCAGGGTTCTGGGGGACTGGGAGAGACGTGAGGAAGAGGGGTGTGTGGGTACCTCCTGCTGCCGTGGCAAAGGAGCACAACAAGGGGGCATACACAACAGACATTTTATTTCCTCACAGTTCTGGAAGCTGGAAGTCCAAGAGGTGTCAGTAGGGTTGGTACCTTCTCGAAGCTCTGAGGCAGAAGCCATCCCATGCCTCTCTTCGGTTTCCAGTGGTTGCCGGCCATCCTTGGTGCTGCTTGCCTCCAACGTCACATGCCACTCTACCTCTGTGTCTCCATGTCTTCACACGGTAGTCTCCCCTCTGTGTGTTCTGTGTCTGTCTTTTCTTACAAAGACCCTACTTATTGGATGAGAGCCCACCCTAATCCAGCATGACCTCATCTCAGTTTAACTGTATCTGTACAGATCCAATTTCCAAATAAGGTCACATTCTGAGGTTCTAGGTAGATAGGAATTTTGGGGGGACACTATTCAACCCAGTACAAGAAGGAAATTTTCTCCCTGTCCATTGACTCTTGTCACCCTGCTTACTTCCTTTAATAGCATGCTTTCCACTCTGAAATCCTTGTGCACTTCATTCAATAAAAATTTGTCGAGGGCCAAGAGTAGAGTAGTGATAGTATGAAACCCTGTTCTTGTGGAATATGCCTTCTGGTCCAGGAAGATAAACAGAAACATGTGAGTTCTCCAGAGAAACAGAACCGATAGGCTGTATGTATGTGGATAAATAGATATAGGTGTGTGTATATATAAACACACGTATACCAAGATTTATTTTAAGGAATTCAGTCATGTGATTATAGAGGCAGGCAAGTCCAAACTCTGTAGGGTAGGCTGGAGACCCAAGAAGAGCTGATGTTGCAGTTCGAGTCCAAAGGCAGTCTGCTGTCAGAATTCCTTCTGCAGGGTAGGTCAGTGTTTTCCTATTAAGACCTTCAGCTGATTGGATGAGGCCTACCCACATTTTGGAGGGTAATCTGCTTCATGCAAAGTCTACTGATTTAAATGTTAATCTCATCTAAAAAAATACCTTCACAGAAACGTCTAGAATAATGTTTGACCAAAGATCTGGGTACTGTGGCCTAGCCAAATTGACGCATAAAATTGACCATCACAATAGATATCAGTATTAAAAGGAGCTATGGGGAAAAGTTAATTAGGGTAGAGGAATAGAGAGTGATGGAGGGTGGGAGTATCCGCTTTAGCTGGGCTCTTCTGGAAAGGCCTCACCAACAGAAGGGTGGCATATGAGCAGAAACCTGTACAAAGGGAGAGGCGAGCCATGAAGAGATGTTGGGGGAGAATGATCCATACACTGAAGGTTTCAGCAAAACCCCAAAACAGACCTGCTTAGTGTGCTCAAAATAGCACTGGTGTCAGCGTGGCTGGAACAGAATAAGCGAGGGGGGCATGGTAGGAAACGCCTTGAGAGGCAGCCAGAGGCCAAGTAGAGCCTTAAGGCTCTGGGTAAGGACTTTGCATTTCCTCCTGGACCCATGGAGGGTTTCGAAGGGGCAAGGATGGAAGCAGGGAAACCCACTGGGAGACTGTTGAAGCAACTTCCTTGTTTCTTGACTGTTTGCCTCTGTGAGAACTGACTGCTTGTCTGTTGTCACCTTCCTTGCTAGACTAGAAACTACTCAGGGGCAGGAACTTTCTATTTTTCTCTACTGTATTCACACATGTCCCACCAGACCCAGTACATACCAGTACATAGTAGGAGTCCAATCTGTGTGTGTGTGTGTATATATTTTTTTTTGGTGAGGAAGATTGGCCCTGAGCTAACACCTATTGCCAATCCCCCTCTTTTTGCTTTGAGTGACGTGAGCTAACATGAGTGCCAATATTCCATTTTTTTTTTATGTGTGGGATGCCACCACAGCATGGCTTGATGAGCAGTGTAGGTCCGCCCAAGATCTGAACCTGTGAACCCCGTGCCACCAAAGCAGAGCACACAAATTTAACCACTATGCCACCAGGCTGGCCCCCCAATCTATATTTTTATAACAAATTTGATAGAATTAATGCATTTAGTCTTCACAAAACTCTATAAGGTAGACACTTTTATCATCCCTGGTGTAAACATCTACTGAGAGGTAAAATAGTTTGCCCAAGATCACAGCTAAAACATAACAAGCAGGTATATTTTAAAACAATCGCAAATTCATTGTCACATTAATCCCGTAGAACACACATAGCCCAGCCACCCAGCCCCACGTTCTCCCTTACTCTGGAATCACAGATGACTTCACAGAATGAGCCCCCGTGGTGCAGAAGGCCAGGAGCTGTTTGCTTTCCTCCGTCCAGTATTCTAGTCTATTCTGGATTGACAAAATCTGACTTTCTGATAGGAGGTGGCTGGCAAATGCACACAGTAGGACTTGAGATACATTCTCAAGGCAATGAAGAAAGAATAACAAAGCTGTTACACTTACTGCTACTTAGTGTTAGATATGGCCCAAAGAGAAGTGGGAGTCAAGGCTCAAGAAATGTAATAGGTTAAATAACACATTATCTGATCAAAGGAAACATGCTGTTTTTCAGGAGAGAGTTTTTTTCTAGAAGGAATATATCAAATGAGTCCTTATTAAATAGTCACTGACCAACATATGTAACCATTTCCCACACATGTAAAAGTGACGGAATGTAAGAAAGCAGGTTTTCTTCCAGGTGTTTCTGCAGAGAGGTTCCATGAATGAGCCGCAGGTATATGGCCAAAGGGTGAACTTGATGGCTGGATAAAGCCCAGATTGCCTTGAGGAGTAAGTAACCACCCAGATCATGAGAACAGCATTTTTCAATTCTTTTTTTTTTTTTTTGTGGAAGATTAGCCCTGAGCTAACTGCTGCCAATCCTCTTCGCTGAGGAAGACTGGCCCTGAGCTAACATCCGTGCCCATCTTCCTCTACTTTATATGTGGGACGCCTACCACAGCATGGCGTGCCAAGTGGTGTCATGTCCACACGTGGGATCCGAACCAGCAAACCCCAGGCCGCTGAAGCGGAACGTGCGCACTTAACCGCTGCACCACCGGGCCGGCCCTCAAATGTTTTTGACAATGACCCACTGGGAAAAAACTACATTTTACGCACTGGCCCACCACTTGCATATGTGTGTATATATAACTGAAACAGAAGTTTCACAACATTTACCCTTACTACAGATGAGGCACTCTCAGATTTTCTCTAAGATTTTTTTTTTCCAGGTCACAATCACTAAATTGACTTCACAACTTACTAATGGGTGGGAGCCCAGGGTTTAAAAACCACTTGCTTAGACCAGTGGTTGTCAATTTACTGTGCATATGAATCCTCTGGGGACTTTATGTAAATGGAGATTCTGTTCAGGGGTGTGGGAAGGGTGGGGTCTGAGATTTGGGTTCTGAAAGGCTCCCAGGTGTTGTCGCCGCTGCTGCTCCGTGAGCCACACCGTGAGTAGCAAAGACACCTGTCACACAGGAGTATCTGCTCTGGACTTTAGATCAGAGCAGGAGAGAATCTGATTAATTTAGAACTCTGACAAGAGTCAGGTATGTAAATGTGGACGTTACATTTCAATTATTCAATCCTTTGTGCCTGATACTTTTAAAAAATATGTATAGTTTCCCTGGAAAATGACACATACTAAGATACCATCAAATAAAACGTCTCTATTAACATTTTATCAAGAATCAAGTTGACAGCCAGATAAAGAGGAAAGAAAATGTCTTTTCCCTGGTGGGGAAAGTGGGAAATGGGAGGGTGGCAAACACGAGCTTTGTGCGTTTTATTCCCACCCACCCCCGCCCCCGCCCCTGCTCCCACCCCCCACCCCCACCCCCCTGCCCTGCCCACCATAGGCCGTGGCACAGGTTGCTCATATTTTGAGGCTGGTTCTCAGAGATGGGAGGGCAGAAAAGGAAGTCCACACAACCTGACGACTCAGCTGAATTTGATTGCCTCCTCTTCCCACATGGTGTAGTATCTTCACCAGCATCCAAGACAATTCAGAGACTCCAGAGTCTCGTCCATTCCTGGCAAGGTGACGACTTATGGTTTGAATTCTTCTCCTCCAGCCTATTTTCTGTGGCTTTTTATCCTCTCCCGTCTCTAACATCACTGCCAACCACACTAGGAATGGGAACCGGGGCGGGGGAAATGATTAAACCAGGAGGAAGGTGGTATCTGTGGAGCCATGTTTTGCTTTATAAATCGTTTTTATGGTATATGAGGATGGAACTGTTTCCACAGTCAGGTTTTGCTGTTTTTAGGTTTTTTAAAACTATAATCCATGGGCATTCTTGCCGTCCTCTGCTTTGCCTGCCTGCCCCACAGAAACACAGTAATGCGCTGGATCGGCCCCGAGTCAGCTCGGAGACGGTTGTTGACCTTTTTACCCCCAGCATTCTGGAGATAATGCACAGCATCTTGCCACACTGCCGTCATGCCATGTGATTGAAAGACCGTGTAATGTGAAATACTTCTCCCATGTACCAGTGGGGTCATTTATTTACAATTCAGTAAAAGTCTCAGCCAAAACCAGCGGAACATATATATAACTGTAGAGAGCCATATGGGGCTAATTTGCCTTCTGAAAAAATCTGGAAAAGAGAAAGGTGCCACAAATTGAATTAAGCTCACATTATGCAGAAAGGAAGCAACAGCTGGGAAACATTTTAAAAAAAGAGATCCCTTCAAAACAGCCTTGGAAGGCCAGCAGTCAAGTCCATTTTTCTTTCAGGGCTTATTCTGTGGTGCTGTTGCCGCTGAGATCCAACGCCACCGGCCAGGTCGACACACACTTTATCTTAAGTATTCACATGAGGTGGGATGAAAGCCTTTGGACTGATCGGATTTGATTTGGGTGTTCTAAATAAATGATGGTTGCCCCGGGGAACTGGCTTGCCCAGCTACACGGGCATCCTGCTATCAAGGATGGAATCGGTGCTGGGTGAGGGAGAGCACTTCCCTGAGCTAGTCTTTGTTGAGTAACCAACACTCACTTCGTTGCACGTAGGTCTTCCTCTGCCCGGCTCCCCGATTATTACGGGACTGGGAGTTCCACTCGGTGGCCCGCTCATGGTCAGGCGGGACTGTGGGGCTGCAGCTATACTGCTCCCGACACCCATTTTGCAGAGAGGTGCATGGGCATCTCGTAGACATCCTTCCTCAGGCAATTCAGGCTCTTTTCTACCTTGTACTTGATTCTAAAAGTCCCGAGTGAGACCAAGGAATCTGGCTACTGTTCTCCCGGCTGCATAGAAAGGGCCACCCTCTGAGGGAACGGGGAGTCTCTGCAGCTGACACCCAAAATACCAAGCCCCTTCTGTGAATCTGCCTCAAGTCCGAAATGCTCACCACTAACTACCCTTCTCAGCGACCCTTCTCTCAGGCGACAGCTTTCCCATAAGAGAACTGGTTTATCCATTATGCAGCAGCTACGGGAAGCAGTCAGTCACCTGATCCCATGTGAAGACCTGAACTGAAAGCAATTTTGAGGAAATTAGTGAGATATAACGCAGGGGAAAAGACAGATCTAATCTCGGCTAAGCTCAGGCATGGCTAGTTCCCAGGGAAGGAGGGTGGGTTCCAAGAGAAGCCAAGACCACAACCCATGAGCTTAGTTACCTCAAATGCACCTTCTCTTCCAGTGCAATGCATGTTCTCCGCACTACCCATCATTGTGAATTTGGGCGATTCTGAGTCACTTCCATTACTAGCCCCCACGCCATGCTAGGAAAACATGGAAGAATGAATGGAGCCTCACGTGCAACAATTTCAATCAGGGCTCCAACCAGGTGGGAGTTGTGCCAGGGGCTTCTCCATCTCCCATTCCTTGCTGGCTTCAAAGATGGGGTCCTTGCTTTCTCCCAAATGGAATCTGGAGACTATTGGTAGGTAGTTGTGCCAATGTTTCCCACCATTAGTCTTAAACTCTTTGAGGACAGGAATTAACAATCTTCATGGCTTCTGGGGGACCTAGAACAATGGTTGGTGTACAATAGGAGTTCAGAAAATGTTAGCAGGAAGTGACCAATTGCTGAAGATACAGCCACCAGTGGCCCCCCAATACTTCTGTTCATTCAGTTCTTCAACAAATATGCGTTGACTGGCCCTATGTGATGTACACTGTGGTGAGCCCTGGAAATGTAATAGTTAACAAGACCAGCCCTAGCCCCTGTGTAGATAGGATTATAGTCTAGTGAATGAAGTCACAGGCCTGTATCCATACATACTGAAGCCCCATGATGCTCACTTTAGAATGTGGGGGTTCCTAGTGAAGGTGATGACCTTTTTAATTTTTCTCTGTACAGAATTTCCCCAGGGGCTGGCTCCATGGCTGAGTGGTTAAGTTTGCGCGCTCCGCTGCGGCAGCCCAGGGTTCGGATCCTGGGCGTGGACACGGCACCACTTCTCAGGCCACGTTGAGGCTGTGTCCCACATCCCACAACTAGAAGGACCTGCAACTAAGATATACAACTGTGTATGGGGGGCGGTTGGGGAGATAAAGCAGAAAAAAAAATGATTGGCAACAGTTGTTAGCCCGGGTGCCAATCCTTAAAAAAAAAAAAGAATTTCCCCAAAAGTCTTTATTTTATATTCAAGACTGAATTCTTCATCCTAGATAATGCCACCTGTTCTGACTTTCACCCCTTTTAAGGAAAAGCAACCACCAGACACACTGGCCAAGACGACAAGGCCTCTAGTGTACTTCTCCTCCTGCTGCCTCTTCCACGTGTAAGTGTGTGCTTACAGGTGGGTTTCTCCTGCCCAGGAAATAGAATTTTTCCATGGAACCAAAATTGTGTTTTGACCCAAAGCTGAGGACAAAATGCACTAGGAACCCCCACATTCTAAAGTGATCATCATAAAATAGGCCGCAGCCTCCTCCCCACAGTGCTTAGTGAGCAGTTCCTGTTCAGAACCGTGCCTCCTTCCCCACCACCTCCCAGGCAACCCCAGGCCGTGGGAGGAGAGGACCAGGGAGAGGGAGGGGCAGACAGCCTTGCAGAGAACACGGTCTTCTTGATGCCAAGTTATTCCCTACCCGTGGAGATGAGGAGGGGAGTTTCCCATCCCCAAAACCAAGTGAGAGGCAGCTCCAAGAGGGTTACCCATAACAGCGTGGGGTGCTTCTGAGAATGTAAGAGGGCAGCGTGTTCTCTGGCTGGCTGTGTGTTGAACTGCAGAACTCACTGGCCTGCGTCGTCACTGCCACTCAAGCGAGGATGCTCTAGGAGTGTAGGAGTGTGGTTTGCTTTCCTCTGCCACCACACCCACCACCACCATGGGAAGAAGAGAGGGGTGGTTGGTACAGATGCCCTGAAGAGAAGGGACATACTGGTACATAGCGACTAACACCTGCTCTCGTGAAGTCAGAGGCCTGGTGGGAGTAGCCTCTCCGGCAGGGCTTGAAGGGACTGTGGTTTATTGTCCCTGGGAAGATGATGGGGACAGCCTCCCCCAGCTGTGTGCAAGGGGGCCTACCTGCAAGGGAGCACAGAGGTGAGAGAAGGGGCGGCAGCCCAGTGCCAGGGGTCCCTCCGCACCCTGACATGTGGCAGTGACCAAAGCTGGCCCTCACACCTCCTGCCTCTCTCCAACCCTCCAGGAGCTTGAGTTAGCAGAGGCGGAGGGTGGAGGACTCAGCACCAGACCCCTGCCCCCTTCCAAGCACCCAGGCCCACAGCCCTAGCCTCCGCTGGAGTCAGGGAGCAGGGAAGAGCCAAGATTTAAATCAAGTTCAAGGTTAAAGTGTTTTAAATGAACAGAACTTGGTCTTAATTCCCAAAGGTGACTAGAAAGGTAGAACTTGGTCAAGATTAATGAAAGGAGCTGCAGTCAACAAAGAGGAGATTCAAGAAAAGTTAAAAACCACTTTCTACCCCAATGAATTTGGACTTTTCAATAAACCCGTTACAGATGAGATGCATTTTTTAATTAATATTTTCAAGTCCACTTTATAGGCACTTACTTGGGGTTCTACTTCAGTTATTTTTATTTATGCATGGAGATCATCATTTTTTTAATCTTTTAAGTCTGCAAAGCTCCAATCACGGTTCAACGCGAGAGCCCCAGAAGCTGTGGATCTGAAAATTTCGATATGTTCCCTCGTCTTTGTGAGATGCAGCATCCTATCACCATTAGCGCCGTGCATCAGATTCTGCGCTTGGTGTTCAGAAGAGAGATGTCTGCTGTATCCATTCTGGTATTTCACAACTGATGTTGCCTTGGGGAATATGTGAGGAGATCCAGATATACGCAGAGATTGCCTTCAAGTGCCGAGGGGTGAGGGGAGTAAAAAATCAAACACGTGCATGGCAAACCAAATGTTGAGGTCATTTGGTTTCAAAATGGGAAGGAGAAACACATGCATGCACGGATTTGCCTCCAAAGATTCACAATTTTTGAAACTTGGGCCCATAATTGAGATTATACTGTTGGCGTAGGGGATGTCCAAATATCTCCATGGGAGAAGGTGGATTTAGGGGTGGGAAGGATAAAAGCAAAAGGATTTTTGGACCAGGTTTATATAATTCTGATTTGTGAGTTTGTGGAAGTTAGTGTGACACCATTAGAACATTTTATATGGATTTTGTGATTTTTTAAATCTTTTAAAAATAATTATTTAAAACAGTATGATATCTGTTATATGATAATCTTTAAAAATAATCTCAGGGGGCAGAAGGAATGAGTAGAAATATAGATAAAATAAGATTGTCCATGGATGGATCATTGTGAAAGCTGAGTGGTAGGTCATGGATGTTCATTAGAATATTCTCTCTACTTTTGGATATGCTTGAAAACGAAAATATCTATAATAAGAGGCCTTTCAAAATTGCATGAAGATTTAGTAGCTTAAGAAAATCATTTGCTGGTAATCAAATGGAGGCATTATCTACCCTACAGTGGAAATCACAGTCCAGCTGCCACCCAGGCTGCAGATGCCTGTCCCTTGAGGGGAAGCTCTGAGCCACATCCCTTTCTAGACCAATCCCCATTTTACAGAATTGGCTTTGGCCCAGAGGAATTAGAGCTATACTCTGGGTGAAATGAAATCCCATCTCTCTGTTGTCCTTCCTTCCATAATGGGCCCAATATTTGTGGAAGAAGCCAAGTTGCCCACCCTTCACTGCCATTTCTGAGCAAGATTGTTCCCCTGGAAGTCCCTAGTCGGCTAATCTTTTATTTGGGGATTTGTCGCAGTCATTTCCTGACCATCCCATGGCCATAGGCCAAAACACTAGGATTAGGTGCCTAGTGAAAAGAATGTTTCAAGCCCCGGCAAGCAAAAATTCCTTACTGGAATTTGCTTCAGGCCTCCTTCCACACTACCAGGCCCTACAAACTTTTACCAGCTTCTCTCCACTCCCTTTGGCCTTGGACAAAAGGGACATGGGTGGAGTGGGACTCTGGATCTCATGGGAAAAGGTTCCAAAGATTTTCCTTTTTGTTTGTTCTGTCCCATTGGTCAACTTAGTAAATTCTAATTCTGAATGAATTAGAAATTTTGGTTTTCTGCCAACAAACACAGCACCTACCATGGTGGAAGGGTATCTCTGTTGGGGGTCGCTCGGCAAATTTTCCTCTTTCTGGTAACAAAATCTGCTTTCCTTTGGAGAACCCATTTGATATGGTTGGGTATGGCTGACTCCACTTCCAC
This sequence comes from Equus asinus, assembly GCF_041296235.1. NCBI lineage: Eukaryota > Metazoa > Chordata > Mammalia > Perissodactyla > Equidae > Equus > Equus asinus. The sequence continues at coordinate 17,673,026 of NC_091796.1, forward strand.
TACAGATGTGGACACACGTGGTATCCCTGATGCCAAGTGGTACCTAGAACACAGTAGGTGAGTCGTTATTAAATGATTGGGTGGGTGACATTTATGGTTGTTAGTGAAAGATGTCTTGACTGCAGTGATTGACTCATTAGGATGTATGTATCTCAGCATTTCTCAGCTTTTCTCATCTTTTTCTCAGATCTTTTTTATCTCAGCACACTTTTATACTTTATCTACTGTTGGGGACCCCAAAGAACTATCATTTATCGCAGCAAGTCATCTTTTCTGCTGTACGGAGAAAGCCAGGCTGAGAATGAAGTCAACATGGAGGAAAGCAGAGCCAAGAGATAGAGAAAAAAAACCCAAACAAAATGACTCGAACACCCAGAACGTGCCCAAAGTGAGACTTGGCCCAACATTTTTCAGTTATGTGAGCCAGCAATTTCCCTTGTCATCTAAAAGATGGTTTAAATTGGACTTTTGTTGGAGTTGTTGTTTAGTGCAGCATAACAGGCTGCCTAGTCATGAAGCCTTGCTCTGCTCATCTCCCAAGACTGAATGATCATTAACAAGGGGTCCATATGGCTGTGGAACTTACTGTTCAGCAGTCTTTAGAACCTCTGATATGAGCTAACTGCCATCAGAAATTTGTGAGACATAATATTTGTGAGACATAATGGTCCAGAAAAAAGACTTTCAGTAGTGGTTAGACTATATCCCAGAGACATTTCAAGAATGGATAGGCTCAGGGACATGATGATGCTAAGCTATATGAGATTTCACAAGGCCTCACATTAAGAGTTGCTTTTGGACTTAAGGTGCAAAGATGGAAGCTTCTGAGCAGAACTGCCTCAATTTCCTAGAACACGCTTGACAGTGGCTGGAATCCATGCAGCAGTCATGATCACATCTATGACCCAACAAAGGCTGCTTTGCTTTCATATTCTAACTGAAAGAACCATGACAATGTGCTCTTTTCCAGACAGTCACAGAATGAGTCTTGCAGCCTCAAAAGTCTCCGAAGTTAGTTGTATGGAATAACATAAAGAATTAATAAGAAGTTTTGAATTTCCTCACTACTCAAAAGACCCACATGACTTCTTGCAGTCGGTGAATCTAATTAGAAGTGAGAAAAACAGAGAGGTAAGTCTACCAGTAGAACTGGCCAAAAAAACTCAAGCAAGAGATCTGGGGGTGGACCTGGGAAGCCAGAAGTGATGGAGGTGTGATCCACAGCCTTTAAAGTTGGGCCTCAGAGGCAGAGACTGCAAATTCTCCTCAACCTTCTCCCTTAGTAATAAAACTCCTGGTTTTTAGCTGGGCTCATGACCATTCAAAATAAAGACTACAATTCCCCGCCTCTCTTGCAACTGGAGATGTCATGTGACTCGGTACTAGTCAATGAACGTAAGTAAGATTTTCTGTTTAGCTTCCAGAACGTGCTCTTAAAGGGAGGGGATGTGCTCTTTTCCTCCTTCCTGCTGGCTGGAATTTAGATGTAATGCTGAGAACTTAAGCAGCCATTTTATACCATGAATTGGACCAGTAAGGATGGTAAAGCAGAAAGAAAATGGAGCCGGGGTTCCTGATGACCATGGAGCTGTTGCACTAACCCTTGGCTGCATACCTCTGGCCTTGTATATGAGAGAAAAATTAACTTCCATCTCTTTTAACCACTGGAATTACTGACAGTTTTTAGTTTTCTGGACTATGCAGTCAAACTTAATCTGATCTGATAAAACACTCAACAGACAAATTCTCTGCAAGTGAAAATTAGCAAATCCTCAGACCCAGTTAGGAGACCCTCCAAAACTCCGCCTCAGGTCTGAGACGTACAACATTCCATACCGTGTTTCAGTGGGGAGGAGACGGTCATTCAGCCCATTGCCTTTTGCCCCAGGGTTGGTGAGAGAGAGTCTGAAAAGATGGGGACAGGAGTTATCTTGCTTTCTTTGGCTGTGGCATCAAGTAGCTTTGAGTGGCTGCTTGCTCTCAGATTTTTCTTCCCATCCAAATACTCTAATCTTGCAAGGGAGGCAGTTAAATGCTACAACTTACATGTTTGCACGCTTGCTCTTCGGGAATCTGCTTTTCCCAGTCTCAGAGTTTGTAAGAAGAGACTCCAGTGCTTATCAGCATCTCCAGGGGCCTCCGAGAGGGATTGGACGCACACCTAATAAGAGAAGGAAAGGAGAGGAGGGAGACATAGCCCAGAGCTTCCCGAACCAGAGTGTGTATCGGAATCCCCTGGTGGACTTCTTACAACAGGTGGCTGGACCCCACACCCAGAGCTTGTGATTTAGTAGGTTTGAAGTGGGGCCAGAACATTTGCATTTCTAGCAAGTCTATGAACCACACTTTCAGAACCCCTGCATTAGACTATAAATAGAAATAATATATAGGTGGTTCCTTTTGATACTGTTTTCTCTTTCACCAGGGGAAGTATAACCAGACAAAAATAATTAACATGTATTGAGGTACTCTACCCAAAAGCAGAATTGAAGAGAGGGGTGAATTAAAAGTGAAGGGGTCCTTCAGAATGCATCTCATTTTCAAACACAGTGAGAATGGGAGGAAAAAGATCCTTTTGAGGAGGCTCTGCAGAGGCGTGGCCAAAGGGACAGGGCCCTCCTGGTGAAGGCCAGGCAGTGGGTAGGGAGGGGAAGAAAGAGTTTGGGGGAAAAGGCTAAGGTTTAGCTATGCTTTGTGAAAGACATGAGTTGGAAAGAAACAAATCAATTTTTTTTAAAAACAGAGTTACTGTAAAACTATGTTTTGGCAGAAGCAAACACAAATCCTCTGTAATATACACCACTCGGAAAATTAGCACGTGCATCAAGACTTTATAAGCATCAAACTACTTAAGTAAAGTTTATTATTATAGTCGGATATGATGTGTGGGCAGATGGTCTTCATTCTGTAGCCCTACAATTTGCTGGCAGGATAAACAGTTATTGGAGGATTACTTCCAACTTTTTTTTAAATGCATCAAGCAAAGAAAACTAATTTGAATAGTTCCAAATTTATATTAGCATCTCATCAGTTCGGGCAGGATGCACGGTACTGCTAAATATTTTCTTTGTCTAAACGTAGAATTTCTGCCAGGATTATATTTTGTTTACTTTTCATTTCTTTCATATCTTGTGCTATGTCAGGAAGAGGCATACTTGGGAGGTTTATTCAGAATTGTTGGTCACATTAAATTTAATCGTTTGAAATTTTTATTTCTTTCCAAGGAGAAGCCGTGCGGGACTTCTGCATTCATCTTACACCAAAAGAAGTCCCCATTTCCAGGAACATTTTGGAGTAGATCTTGAGAAAAACCACTCCTTTTGTGAACCGTAATGTGATGGATAAAATTTTTGAAGCATCTCTTTAAATGCCTGGTTGACCTGGTGAGAAACTAATGGAATTATCTGGAGGTCAAAAATGACAAATCCAGCGAGGCAAGTGGGAATTTGAGTTGGTATTTACCCCTGGGTGTGTGCTAGCCCCTACTCACCTGGAGACTCCATTTAAATGGGCCATGCACATGTGGACTGGAAACAAAGTCTCGAACAACCCAGGGAAGTTACATGTTTAATTGTGTCCCCCTAAATTCTTAAGTTGCAGTCCTAACCCCTATGACACCAGAATGTAACTTTATTTGGAAATAGGGTCATTGCAGATGTAATTAGTTAAGTTTTAAGATGAGCTCATTAGGGTGAACCCTACTCCAATATGACTGGTGTTCTTGTGAAAAAGGAGAAATCTGGACACAGACATGCACACAAGGGAGGATGCCAAATGAAGATGAAGGCAGAGATCAGGGTGATGCTTCCACAAGCCCAGAAATGCCAAAGGTTGCCAGGAAACCCCCAGAAGCTAGGGGAGAAGCGTGGAACAGATTCTCCCTCACAGCCCTCAGAAGGAACCAACCCTGCAATGCCTTGATTTGGGACTTGCAGCCTCCAGAATTGTGGGAGAATACATTTCTGGTATTTAAGCCACCCAGTCTGTGGGATTTGTTATGGCAGCCCTAGTAAACTAATACGGGGGGTCGCGCAATTGGATTGGATGCCCCCACCCAAAGTGTGGCCTGCTCAGTAGGCAAATGAAAGGGAGAAAACACCCACAGAGGAACCAGTCAAGACGCAGGCACCACAAGCCTGACTTGACACTACTCCTGGGATGCGACATACTCTGAGATGAAAGTTTTGTTTGAAATGACCCCAGGTTGATAGTGTTCCCATGCGCCTGGCAGAAGCAAACAAAAATTCCTCTCGATGAACATACTTTGAACCCAGACCTCAAAGAAAAATCCCATGGATAACTTTCCAAGAAACATGAACCCCTGGTCAAAAATCATTAAACACACAAAGAAACAGGAGTGAGGGTTGATGGAAACAAAAAAGTGCTGGAAGAGAACTGCAAAGAACACAGATATGGACATTTTAGGTGCAAAATATAAAATAAGTAATTTAATATGAGTTAAGAAAAAGGCACTGAAAATAGGAGGGAGAAAATGAGACTATCAAATTTGATCAGGGATATTTGGAAAAGAACCCAAAAAAACTTCAACAAATATATAATTATTTTAAAAGTGAAATGGATGGGGAGGGCCGGCCCGGTTGCCTACTGGTTACGTTTAGTGCTCTCCGCTTCAGTGGCCCGGGTTTGGTTCCCGAGTGTGGACCTACAACACATGTTGGTGGCAACAGTGTGGTGACAACTCACATACAAAATAGAAGGAGATTGGCACAGATGGTAGCTCAGGGACAGTTTTCCTCAAACAAAAAAGAGGAAGATTGGCAACAGATGTTAGCTCAGCCAAACTTCCTCAGGAAGAAAAAATGAAATGGATGGTTTAAACAGGTAGGATACAGCAGATCTGACAAACTGGAGGAGAGATCTGAAGAAGTTATGCAGAATGTAGACAAAAAGACAAAGATGTGGAAAATGGGAAGGAAGAGACATATGGAGCAATATGACAAGAACTAAAATACGATTAATTGGAATTCTAGATGGAAGTGTTAGAAAGAAAGTAACAGGGCAATAGTTGAAGAGCAAATGGCTGAAAAATTTTCCTAACTTGTTGAAAGACACTGTTTCTCAGATTTAGGAAGCCAAGTGAAATGCAGTTAAATAGAGAAGAAACCCACCCATACACTCACCATAGTAAAACTGGAATGCCAGGAGTTCCAAAGATACAAGTATGGGAAAGACTAGACAAAACTACCCCTATTTGCAGAATATAGAATAATCTATTTAAAAAACCCAAAAGATCATAACAAATAAGACTTTTTTTTTTAACAAGGAATGTATTTTATTTGTTTATTTATTTATTTTTTGAGGAAGAATATCCCTGAGCTAACATCTGCTGCCAATCCTCCTCTTTTTGCTGAGGAAGACTGGCCCTGAGCTCACATCTGTGCCCATCTTCCTATATTTTATATGTGGGAGCCCTGTCACAGCATGGCTTGATGAGCGGCATGTAGGTCCACACCTAGGATCCAAACCGGCGAACCCCAGGCCACCAAAGCAGAGGGCGTGAACTGAATCGCTGCACCATTGGGCTGGCCCCTGTTTGATGAACATGAGATGCTCAGACTCACTAAGAATAAAAGAAATGCTAATTTTTTTAATTGAGATAATCTCAACCAAAAGAATGCCAATGATTAAAAGTCATAATAACAAAAGTTGATAAAGATAATGGAAAAGGCAGGTGTTGCTGGTAAGTATATACATTCTGAAAGAGCAGTTTGGCTCTTTTAATAGTTTAATGTGCATTCCTACTACCTGGCATTTCCATGTCCTAGTATCTATCCTCTAGAACCTTGCACGCATGCACTAAGAAGTATGTACAGGGATTTTTAATTTGGCATTGTTTACAGTAGGAACAAAAAGCCAGAGGGGCCAACCGGTGGTGTAGTGGTTAAGTTCGTGCACTCCACTTTGGCAGCCTGAGGTTTGCAAGTTCAGATCCTGGGTGCAGACATACACACCACTGATCAAGCCATGCTGTGGAGGCATCTCACCTACAAATGAAGGAAGACTGGCACAGATGTTAGCTCAGGGCCAAACTTCCTCACACACAAAAAAACCGGAAAGAAACCAAATGTCCATTAATAGGAAAACAATTGTGTAAACTATGATATATCCATTCTATAGAATACTTAAAAAAAAATACTGAGGCGGATCTGTATACTCTGACATGGAAAGCACTCTAAATTATATTAAGTTGGGGAAGACGGGGAGAAAGCAATTTGGACACTTTGCATTGTTTACGTAAAGATACACATAATACAATTACCTATTTTCAAAAGAGGAAAGCAAATACATAGAAAAATTCTCAACGGATACACACCATCTGCATCTGGGGACTGTACTTGGAAAGTATGGAGGGCAAAGTTGGAGATGTGAGTCAAATGATTTATCTGTAATTTTTTCATTTGTCTAAGGAGAACATATACATGAGTTAATGTGAAATTTATCTTTTTAATTTCAAGCAACTGCAAAGTATGAAAACCCATTCTTTACAAAAAGCTGAATTACAGATTTATTCTTCTCTGCAACAAAACACTTTGCAGTGGAACCTATTTCAGTCGTGAGCTTCTTTTCCAAATTGTTACTTTACCTAGATTTTATTCACACATCTCTTCTCATCGCTCTGTGCTGCGTAAAGCAAAGCACAGCTGCTCTATGGAAATGGTGAGAGTGACAGTGAATCCAGAATTATTGTAGCGGTGTTCTCCTTATTTACAGGTGTGGTATTATTCTATCTCTCTTTGTTCCCCTTCAACTCGCCGTTTGTCGGAGCCAAGCTTCAGAACCAGGCAGAATTCTGCCGTTCAGTGACTTTGGGACCTCACATAAGTTACCCAATGTCCCTAAGTTTCAGGTTCCCCATTTCTAAAACTCAGGATAACACCTACTTCAAAGGCTGGCTGTATGAAATAAGACATTCAAAGTGAAACGAATTAACATAGTGCCTGATCGACAGCGTTAGCTTTCCCTACTGAGTGGAAGGCTTCAAAAGTCAAGCGTGCCGCCTAACAACTGTGTGAACTTGAGCAAAGTAATTCAGCCTCTCTGAGTCTCAGTTTTCTCCTCTGTGAAATGGGTAGAACAACATTTTCCTTGTATGGATTTCTCTGAATCGTAAACATAGTGAACAGCAAGCCCAATACAGGGACCATGATGGTTGTCATGTCAGTGTTTCTTCCCCTCCCTCTCCCCCTCTTCCCTTCCCGTGGTCTTCTGCATTTCCCAGTTGACTCGGCAGATGGAGCAGTTGAATCGCATGGTGAGCCTCAGCACAGCTGGCCTGAGTCACATCCCCACAAAGCAGCTGCCCTGTGCTGCTTTCACTGGGGACAAACCTACACTCCTTCTCGAATGTTTGGCAGTCGAGGGCAGCGGTCCTGGAAGGAGGTGGCAACAGCAGTGTTGCAATACAGTCTGAGATTTCACTAAACACTGAGCCACCTGGAGGCCCCCATAAATGCAAAGTCTGTCATTTTTCATGCCTGAGGCAGTCAAGCCAAGTATCTATTGCTTTTCGGCAGGCTCTTTGGCACACTTCAGAGGCACTACTTTAGGGCCAACTTCTCATCAAATTAATATTCTGTCTGTAGGGAAGACTTCGTTAACTAACTGAGTTTAATGAAGATTTTTTTCACTTTTGGAAAAAAGAATATGTTGGTTCTCCTTTTTTGGTCTGCTTGGATGAAGGGAAGTTGATGTTCTAGGTTGAATGCAAGACTGGAATAGGATATTCAGAGGCAGCTTCTTATATGGGACCACCTTTCCTATGCCAGTCCTCAGAGGTTTATGAGCTTACATCCAGCACCTGACTTTCCAAGATCCGACAATCTCCTGGTCTGCCCTGCTCCGAGAAGCTGGGTTAACACTGGACCAACATAATGAGTGGATGACTGAGGTCAGAGCAGCTGTGTTACAGCAGCAGAATGTCCAGCACGTGAGCAGTCATCACAGCGAGCCAGGGCAGAGCACATGGCAGTGATATCCCAGAGTAAAATTAATTTCCGTATTATTCCAGCACAGCAGAATTGCTGGGGGCCACAAGTTCAATTTGATCAGCACGTCTCAACCCTATCAGACCCAGTGCCCCTCTTTTATAACAAATATTGTGTAACTCTCCCCCATAGTATCCTAAAATGAAATGTACAGATGCAACTTATCTACGCAGATATTTTAGTCACTCTAACGTCCTAACAGATATAAAGATTAAAGGCAAAGTCGTTAATGATAAATAAATATGTATTTCAATATGTAAATACTCAGAGACAACTACAGCTAGAAGACAGAAAGCAGTCCAATGCGTGTGCCTGTTCCTAGAATCACCCTAAATATGGCAGCACAAACAGAATAAGTGTTGGTGACTCAAATACCATGAGCTGCATTGTATTGGTGAATAACTCTCAGTAAAGTTCCTACCAAATGTTAAGTATAATCTTTCCTTAATTTACATAGAATTATTATTGCAGACTACAGCCATAAAAGATAAATTGTGTTTTTTATAAAACAGAGTTTGGCTCTAGATTCCTTGTTTGTTGGGACAACAACCAGTCCTACACCTACACACACACACACACACACACACTTTCCTAAACAACCCCTAGGGGGCAGTATTGCCACTGTTGAGAACTCCTGTTGTGGGAGGCCAGAGAGTGCCCCAAAGTATGGGGGGTGCCTTTAACTGCCTTCCAGAACTCGTGGAAAGCATCAGGTTCTCCAGGTAATTACCTAACACCTCTCCCAGCTGAAAATCCAAGACTTTTGCCTACCTAGTACCGATTTGATTACAACACAGAGTAGAGCTGTATCACAGGTGGCTCTGCCCTAGGTTCCTGTGCGATGATGCGGCTATCATCTCAGACTCAGATGGAACAACACTGCAGCCCACCACAATCAGCCTGGGAAGTGCAGGGGAAAAAGGATACGTGGTTCATTCCCCTAAGCCACCTTCCAGCCCACCTCACCCTGCCAGGCTACCATGGAAAGGCCCACAGCAGATCCCCACAGAGCAAGGCTGGACCAGCTCTGCACCAGCCTCTGGGATTATTTGGCAATGTGGGGTGCCGAGGGGCTCCTGGTTTGGGCTCTAGTTAATTGAATGTTCTGGTTACTTGACAGTTAATTGACAATCCTATTTGCTTCAATCCTTGTAAAACTTTTCTGAAATTCATGAATTCACCCTTCACCAAAACAACAATGGTTTAAGTTAGTAGGAGAGATTCTTTTTTCTTTTCTCTCTTTTCCAATTTCCCATGATGAGTTTATAATACTTCTAGATTAATAGAAACACATTTAGTAAACACACAGTTCCAGTTTCCTGGCTTAATAGATAGTACACACTTGAAAACGGAGCTTTCGTTTTATGTTTAAGAATAGGGCAACGTTTCAGGCTACTCTTTCTGAACAGTGCCCCCCACAGAATTGCCTATGTAGGCATCAGATTGTGTTTGGTGTGGATTTTGATCTCAGGAAATCTCCTGAAAGCTTGATTGATTTTTTTGTTGTGGTTGCTATGTATTTTTCTACTACAGTAATTTTTTTCTACAATAAATGTATTGTGCTCTGTCACTTGGGGGTCTTCTGAGAAGCAGAGGCAAAAACAGGCTTCAATGTATATGGAATCCATTAAAGGAAAGGCCTGTGAGAGAAAGTGGAGAAGGAGCCAGCATGGGCTGAGAGCTGTCAGGCCATGCTGCTAGCGTACTCCCAAGTACTTGTTGGTGTAATTACGTAGCTAATTAGATATTGACTAGATCTATGAACAACTGAGTACATGAAAAAGGAAAACAAAATTGAATACTTTGAAGAGACTTGGTAAAAACAAATAGTCACTAAAATATATTTCTGGGGCCAGCCCGGTGGCGCAGCGGTTAAGTTTGCACATTCCACTTCTCAGCAGCCCTGGGTTCGCCGGTTCAGATCCCAGGTGCGGACGTGGCACCGCTTGGCAAGCCATGCTGTGGTGGGCATCCCACATATAAAGTAGAGGAAGATGGCCATGGATGTTAGCTCAGGGCCGGTCTTCCTCAGCAAAAAGAGGAGGATTGGCAGCAGGTGTTAGCTCAGGGCTAATCTTCCCTAAACAACAACAACAACAACATAAAATATATTTCTGACCAAATCAGATATGGGTAAGATCGCTATAAAAGTTTAAGGGAAATTTATTAATATTTAGTAGAATTCTACACTTCTATTGTGTTGCAGTGTCTCTTCAATTTATAAAGAAACCAAAACTGGAAGTCATTGCTAATGCGTTAAGGATGTGATTTGTGCAAAACAAATGATAAAAAGCTCTAATCAATGGATCCCATAGAAAGAAAAGACCATAGGCTTACATGATAAGATTGGTGTGAATATACATTTCTATGCTTTAAGCTAAAGGAAAATGTTTATTTTTTAGAAAGTCTGTGATTCGATGGACTTTCTCAATTAACCAACTAACTACTCTTAACCATTGGAGGCTTCATCTGTTAAACACAGCATAACTGCAGTTACCACTAGTTTTTGCATGTGAGGTAATAACCAAAAAAACTAGATGTCCCTAGGAAGGAGAGAGTATATGAAGGTCAATTTAGGATCGTGGTTACGTCCTTTCATTCCATAAATACTTGTTAAGAATGATTTTAGAACTTTGCCAAAATCATAGCTGGCCTACTTTGGTTTCACATCTATATTTTACAATGGCATAAATTTCTAGATTCAAAGGCTAGAGATCAGTCAAAGGGTTTTTCTACTGTCCTGTATCTTCTCTACCCAAAACACACTAGGGAGTATTCAGCTATCACCTACATTACATTTCAGCTCTCTGCTGAGGGAAGCATTAGTTTTAAAATGTGATTCATCTGGACCCACCTCCAACCCAGGATTTTGTGTGGTTAATTCATTTCTGCAGAATTGCCTGCAAACCCTGAACTGTTCCTCCCACCCCAGGGCGGCATGGGGAAAGCATGTGCTCCGGAACCATGCAGACCCAAGCTCCACAACCTCTACCTGCTGCCCACGGACAGTGTGGTCTGGGCAAGCCCTTTGCCTCCCTGAGGCCCCAGTTCCTCAGCTCTAAATAAAGGTCCTAATACCCACTTTGAGGTCTTGTCATGAGGCTCAAGCAGACAGGTCCTTAAAGCTCTGGGGTTACACTGGACACCAGGAGTGGACACTCCCTCCTAGCTAGTTGCATCCTCACAGCCCTGCAAAGTTCTGCTCCGGAAGAACTTTGATCATTGCCCCCTTTGTAGACCTCTATTCTCAACACCCTTCGTGCAAATATCATATTTAATCAACTCTTTAATGACATGCGCATTATTTCCCACTTCAACATCTACAAAGTGGATGTGTCTTACAAATCAAAGGTGTTTTATAATTGCTGTCAACCAGGAGACAGTCGTCATGTATTTGTCATCACCTGTGCGTCTGCCAACTTTCTCATAGCTGTTCACATCATCATCACTTCAGTTGAGTTATATGAATTCTTGGTACTCAGGTGTTAAGATGGCTTCAAAAAATTCTACTCTGATTCAACATTGAAACAAAAAATTATCGTGTCTGTAAAAAGGCACGGATGTAGAACAGCTGGACATGAATTTGCTATTAGTAAAGCAAATATTCTTCGATGGCAGTATGACCACAATTCTATATTTTCTTGTAAATCACTTTAAAAGATTGAAGAAATGTAGATACCCACAAGCAAGTGAAGCTGTGTCACCTTTTGTTTACTGAGATACACACGAAAGGACTGCTTACTAGGCTCCAAGAAATGCAGAAGACAGAAGCAAGGGCCAAAGGCCTCAGAAGGGATGAAAGGAAAGCAGGGAGACGCCGGAGAGTGACATCAACTCGTGCATTGCAAAGGACTATTGTTAAGATGGTGTCAGGGCTTAATGGGTGGTGGCTTTTCTTTGTTAGTGATGTTTAAGTTAATGATGGGTTTTATAATCTAAGGCATCTTAGAATTAATAAGGCATGGTATTTTCCCTTTCTTAAAGAAAATAAATGAAATCAACATAATGTGTGTGTTGTCTCTGTTCTGAAGTCACACTGATATCCAAAGATCACATGAGAGGCAGAGCTGTAGACCCCACTGCCCCAGAAGGAGTAGCAGATGGCCAAGGTTCCTCTGCCTGCCTTCCTGATGGCTCTGCCTTTCATGATCCCTCTTCCTTGCAAGGCCCAGCTGCTCTTCCTGCTCTGAGACACCCTTTTGTCCTGGTAATAACTCACCTTACCTTTTTCACTTTCCTCGCTGTTTGGGTTCTGCCTCTTACAATCATGACAGTCTTGCTAAGGTGTGACGGCCGCATGCTATCCTCACCCGTTAGTCTGCTTCTCCAGTTCAGACTTAGCCTCTTTCTCAAGGTGTGATGACGGGTTTTACTGACCCACCCACACCGTCTTGTCCAGGCTTCTAATAGCGCAAGATACACAAGTGGTGGTCAGGAGGGAGCGAGAATCTTCTGAGTGAGAGAGCCACCCATGTGCACACTCTACAGCAACCGTTCAGATGGTTTGGGGTAAGGTACTTACATTTAGCATGTAAATAATCGTTTAACATAAGGCAAGGGCAATAAGTTGTCTGAAGTGACTGAGTGTGGGGCGGTCCACTTAGACAAGAATTCTGATTATCAGATAAATACCATACACTCCATAAACAGATTAAAAAAAAAATAGAACTACACAGAACACTGTATTCTGAGCACAATTTAACACTTCAGGATGTTGTGGTTCTTTGTTCTAAACAGCAGTTGTCTTCATCCAATAGGTTTAAAACTCCCAGTTTCATCAAGAGCCCTGATTAAATAGAATGACAAATAAACCAATAATTCATAACTGGGTTTTGGAAGAAATTCCTGACAGGTTAGTTGTATATTCAGTGTGCCTTTCATTGGTTTCAGGCTTTCTATCTCCTCTAAAAATGACATGAGGCCCAAAGTCATTTCCCTTAACCTGCTCTCCATGAAGCTGGACAAGCTCAGGACATCCACATGCCCCTCTTCTCTGAAGCACATTACCGTCTTCAAGGTTGCAGGCTGGAGGCAGGATCTTCATGTCTAAGGAGTGAAGCCTGGATGCCAAATGATTCTCTACCATCCCCCAAGTTCGGCCAAGCTCTGAGTGCTGGGAGCATGAGCTGTTGCCCCATCTTACTGTGGGCCACTGCAATTCCAAGGACAAGGGAGCAAGCCCAGGCCAGACTGGGAACAGCAGCAGGCTCTTTGCCCAATCACAGCTCACTGGGGTTTTCAAAGAAGAGCTTGGGGGAAATTGGGCTAGACCTGCAGAGGGGTTAGGGAGCCATGCGAAAAAAGCTAAGTGTTCTGGTGAAGTCAGAGATGGGGGTCTCTGACCCTTTTAGGAGGAAGAGGATGTGGCTGAGTGTGGCACTAGGGCACGTTAATGCCCACATGCAGAGTGGATGCTTGAGAATTAAACCATCCATAAAGCAAGGCATTATAAATGGGCTGTGACTGTGGCCAACATTTACTTTGGGCCACAGAGGTCTGGACTTGCTGAGCGTCAGGGGTGAGTGGATGCTGAGGGTTGGAGCCAAGGAGGTTACCAGGGGATCCTCAGTGTTCTGGAGTGTTTTCAAGTTAATAATAGCAACGCCAGGGCGATCTGATGGCTGAACAGGACAATATAAAAAAACCACAGAGATTCCAGAGCCTAATTCTCTTTTTAAAATAAAGTCAGGTGGGCACAAGGCAGGGAGTTCCTATTAGAAAGTTTCATGGTATTCTTGTAGTAAATTATGAACTCCACTTTGAACCAAACAAAACAGTTTGAACCTACCACTTTCTGAAGCTAGAATAACAGGCTGCCACTGCTGGCTTGGCTCACCTCCTGAGCTGAGCCGCCTACCTTCTTGTGGAAGAGACAAGTTGCCCCTGGGGTCTTGCTGCCCTGGCTCACCCCATGAGGCCCTCCTTTTTTCTCTTTCCTTCTTTTATGTACATTTAGTTCCCACAGGCTTCCTTTATCAATATTTCAATTGGTTGCCGCTGACCTATACTTGAATCCAAATATTTGCCCTATTCAGTGTGAATTGTGCATTCAGCCAAATGCTCGATTATGTCTGTGTTCTTTTGAGCAAACTGAATAGGCTACTTGACTAGGTAATGCCGATATAGCCTGGTCATTAGTAGCTGTTAGAATTGACCAGATGCAACAAGGAAAGGGAGAGAAAAAGGGGTTTGTGTTCAGTTTCCCTTCCAGTGCAGCCATGGGGAAGAAAATGAAACTGTGCATTTTCCAGGGCATAATTACAGACTGTCTCCATGTTCTTCAAAACGGACCCTTAGTCTAGTATGAATCAAATGGGCCAGTAATCAAAAGAGACGGATATCCCTTAAGGCTCACAGTTTTGTTTTTTCATTAGAAAATTATCGCCTGTATATGAATATGATATTTTTCAGTGGTGGCTAGCATTCTTATTTTCATCGTTTAGATGAGGACACAAGAAATGTAATAAAGCTACACACATCACTTGCCCTCAATTAATCACTCTACACTGTATGCAACTATGGCAACTTTCTCCCTAAACAAACTGACCTTTTATGAGCATTAAATGTCACAGGACTGCACAATTTATAACTATAATATGCCAAACCATAATTTGTACAATTTTGTGTTGACCTGCAATGTGCCCAGTACTAAGTTAGGTTGTGGAAACACTTTGTGTGGAATAAGAGCTAAAGTTCTTGACCCTGACCCAAGGGAGGAAACCAGCACAGGTCCAGGCAGATTTTGACAGAAATAAGAATGGCTTTGAGATGGACATGGATTTGGCCAGTGCCCCGGAACAGGGAGTGGTAATAAGAATGCACCTGTGTGTTTGTACTTGCCCTTGAGGAGTTCATAGGTTACTGGAGAAGGCAGATGTGTGAACAGTGTAGAAAAAGTAGGAATGAGAATGCCTGAGGCAAGAGACTAAGTGAATTAATTGTAATTATGGACCAAAGCAGAATATGAGCAAAAGGGCCCCTGCCCTCTGGGAGCTACTGTCTATTAGAGGAGATAATTCATAGACACAAATACATAGCGTCCAAGGCAGACTGTGCTTAAAGGAACAGCAAGGCGACATGGGTATTCAGAGCTGGACGAGGTTGAGTCCACATGCACTGGGTATGTCTGAGCATTGCTTTCCAAAGCCTCGCTTGAAGCTCATGGCTCTGACGGACCTGCAGGCTCACACCGTGTGTATTTTAAATTTATCGAAAGAGTTTCCGAAATTCTTTCAGCCTCTCCCACCACATACCTCTTTGATTACAAGTGGATTTGCTGCTTTACTTTGTTTCTATTACACGGATTGTGATGCGCTGTTATATAAAAGAGGAGCGGGAAGGAGGGAAGTGGGTATTTATTAGGCACGTACTATGTACCAGCCATTGAACTACATGCTTTCAACTTTGCTTCTCACTTATTGGTGAAGAAGATTTTCACTTACTCCTTGGTTCTTGGTTCAGTCAATGCCGTAAATATATAATTTCTCCTTTAATTTTTGAAATGTACGTATTAGCTTCATTTTAACAATGAGAGATGAAAATGGCTTCCTGTAAGTGAGGTCATCTTGACATCTGGTGTTTCTCTGTGGTCAAGAACCTCACAGAGCAAAGGCAAGACGTTGAAGGAAACTGTACATATGACGTTGGATTTGGGGGTGGGAGGAGGGGAGGGGGAGTGTCAAAGGAGTGTCTTAGAAACATTTTTTTCTAATAAATATCTAACAATGATCAAACTTTCATTGCCTGAAGCTCTTTGGAAGAAAGGGATTATACAACTAAATAAAAAATAAATATTGCTCTAGTGAGAGCACATTAACATGACATATAATAAGTCATTGTATTACTAATAATCATGGTGACATAAGAGTAAAGCCCATTACTTATAACTAGGTTCAGCAGTCAATTCTGAAAACATGTGTATCACACCTTTATTAGTTTCCTAGGGCTGCCAAAACCAAGTACCACAAAATGGGTGTCTTAAAAAACAGAAACTCATTATCTCGCAGTTCTGGAGGCTGTGAGTCCAAAGTCAAGGTGTTGGCAGGGCCATGCTCCCTCTGAGGGCTCTAGGCCTGTTTCTTACTTCCGGTTGTTGGCCCCCCATCTTTGGTGCTTGTAGATGCATCACTCTAATCTTCCGTCTTCACATAGTCTTCCCTCCATGCATGTCTGTCTCTTTGTCCAAATTTCTCCTTTTTATAAGGACACAGTCATATTGGATTAAGGCCCACCCTATTCCAGTATGACCTTGTCTTAACTATGTGCACAGTATGCCTATTTCCAAATAAGGTCATATTCTGAGATACTGGAGGTTAGGACGTCAACATATCTTTTAGGGAGTAACACACGTCAACTCATAATGGTGCCTGTTTTCCAATGGCCTTCAAGCCATTTGGGATCTTATGTGGAATGCATGGCCAATATAATAAAGTCCCAAATTAAGAGGAAGTGCACAAAAGATTCTTCACAAATCTTTCTCTTTTAGTTTCCAAAGCCCAAGGCCATGTCTAAAAGCTGCACCATTGGAGGGCAGGAAAGGGGAGCAGGGTTAGTGGATGTGCTGTTGCACATGACACTGTGTTCAAGGAAGTGTGTTGTCCACCTCACCGTGTCTGACGTGTCAGGAGGACGGGAAGACTCACAAGCTGAGCCAGCTGAGGCTCTAACCTTTTTCAGTGTCTCTCACACACACACACACACACACACACACACACACACACACACTATAACCATAAATAGGGAAGGAGCAGGACACTCTGCTGATTTAAGTGAAAGAATTCAGCAGCCAACACAGAAGAAACTTTCCCTGAGAAGTTAGCATAGAAGATCTGGTGTTCCCCAGTTAGTCCAAAACCTGAGAGTGTTTCATGTTCTCAAGTCAAAAAAATAAGGGTCTTGGGCCGGCCCCGTGGCCGAGTGGTTAAGTTCACGTGCTCTGCTTCAGCAGCCCAGGATTCGGATCCTGGGCGCGGACATGGCACTGCTCATGAGGCCATGTTGAGGCGGCATCCCACATACCACAACTAGAAGGACCCACAACTAAAATATACAACTATGTACTGGGGGGATTTGGGGGAGGGAAAAAAAAAGCAGAAAAAAAAAGAAGAGGATTGTCAACAGTTGTTAGCTCAGATGCCAATCTTTAAAAAAAATAATAATAAGGGTCTTGATCAAGAACACACAGTGACCATTTCAACAATGACCAAGCCCAGTCAATCATAACCAAAGGCCCGAAAAATGTTGCTTCTCATATTGGCATGATGGATTGTGCACTAAAACAGCTAATATTATATTAATTAAGGGAGATATTTGCTTTGTTGGTGAAGAAAAACTTTTTTTAACAAATATACACTTAGCTGTGACAACAAAGAAGAGGTTAAATATGTGCAAATTATCTGATGGAGTTACATAGACCTGATGTAGAAAAATCCATTTTTTTCCCCATTCCTGGTATTTTCTACAAGGTCAGAATTACTTGCATTTGATATTTGTTGCCCAAATACTTTATAATTTCAAGGCTCAGAAATGTATAAAGTATTGTAATGGCTTAAATGTAAATGCTTAAAATCTGGTGGTGACATTAATGTTAACATCTTTAATATCAAATATTAAATATATTAATTAATGCAAAATATATGAATTGATGCATCTTGGGGTTTTTCCAAGATATGGGAGGCACTTAGCTTGGTTCAATAAATGGTTATTATTAATACCATCCCTTCCTTATGAAGGGGTCGAGAATAAGACACTGTGGCAGAAAAATTATTTTGAGCTAAGAGCATTTAAGTTTCTGAAACCCTTTATTTGCCTAAAAGCAGAGACTCCTAAAAGAACTCAGTTGTCATAAATCCTCTGCCCTGGAGAAACTCTAATCTATTCTTGGAGAGGAGAAGTCTGCAACACACCCATTCAGACATTCCACAAAACTATCATACCTCCTATCTGTCCTTCTAAGGACCCATTTATCTTTCCAAAAAGTCATTTGTTTTTCTTAAGTGCCCTCTCTCCTTCTTCCCCAACCCAGTTTCTGAGAAGTCATTTGTTTTCCCAAAGTTGCCCCTCTGCCTCTCCCCAGCCCCTATTAAAATGGTATAAAAGCCCCAGATTCTTCCTTGAGTCACATTTTTCTGTGAATAAAAATCTGTCGTTTCTCATGCTAATCTACCTTTTGTCAGTTTTATTTGCCGGCCTCAAGACAAAACCTAAGAGGGTAGAAGAAAAGTTTTTTCTCCTCAACACTTCCTCTCTGAAACTTGCAAGGCACCGTTTACACGTATACTCTTTTCATGTGTTATCTCATCCTCACAAATGGGTTTTATTATCCCCCTTGAACAAATGAGGGAACTCAGACTGAGAAAATGGAAGTAACCTGTTCATGGTAGAGGTGGGATTTTTAAAACAGATCTCTCTGACCCCAAGTCCTGTACTCTTTCCACTGAGCCTCTATATTGTTCTGATGGTTGGGTCACATAATTTCAGGTTTTGAAGAACAAACCATATGGTCTTGTTTGCTTCTCTCTCTCTCTCGTTGCTTGTGCTTAATGATTGAACACCACTTTGTATCCAGGAAGACCTACTCCATCCATTTGTGAGTCACTGACATGTAAGGAACCATGTGCCTTATGATTTTATACATATATGAATATGTATTCCAGCTAAGAGAGGATTTAGTATGGCCTGGTGATGTAGACTGTCTTCTTTATGTACAAATTGAGACTGAGCCAATGATGCTCTGGATTTTACGCAAAAGCAGCTCTGTCCTCAAAAGCAATGTATTGTGTGTTACCCAAGCTTGCAGCATAGTGGCTTCTGGTCCTGCATTTGCCGCTAACCACAATTTTTGAGGAAATCCCTCAGACTCCCCGAACCTCTACCTTTTCACATCTGACTTTCACCTCCGACTTCCATCTGAGTCTTACTTCACAGGATCATTGTATCACATGAGACAATGTCGAGGAAAGAGTTTTTTAAAGGTTAAATCCCCCAAATGCTGTACCTTTAAAATCCTTATGAAACATATTATTAGAGCTCACATATCTGGTGCTGCCCTAGCCGAGGTGTTAGGTCAACTACGCGCCTGCTCGGTCCGCGCACTTAGGGGTTTATTTTCCTCTAGAAACAGGGACATGTCTGGTGCCCTTCAAAACTCATGTTAGAAAGCACGAATAATAAATTATTAAGAGAACAAAGGCTGAGCTCATCAAAAAGCTATTGCTCTGTGGGTAAATACAACCCCACTGTGTATTAAACAAAAATTAAACCCCATTTTCTTTTTTATAGTTAAGTTGCCATCAATTCAAATAGAGAGAACAAGGCACTGGACACAGTTAATAGTCTGCAGACCGGCCAGGCCGGGCTTTGAAAGCAGTTAAGCTTCCCTGAAGAGCTGCTTGTGCCCAATTATAACTCACTACTTACCATCTTCATAATTTAAATCTGTCCACCCCTTAGGGGGGGAAATTTTTTGCTAATCAAAGCCATGAATGCACCTTTTTCCTTTTGACAGCGTTAAATTAAAGCTAAATGGTCGGTTTTGAATGAGTTACTGTGAAGAATAAAGGCATTAATGAGGTAATTTCATTATGGAGACTCATCCAGGCCTATGTGAAAGCGAGGGAAGTAAGTGGAGAGGAAAGCGGGGGAGGAAATTAGGGTTCCTTCCACGCTAATTAATGTTTGGGGGCATTTAGTACAGGCACCAAATTAACTGCTCCAAAGAACTCTCATTGAAAAAAAATACATTGTTGCCCTCCCGTGTAATTAGAAGACAGTCCAGGAGAACACTGTGAGGATAAAGCCAGCCTTTAACCTATTCCGCTGGTCAGAGAGCTCGCCATTAGGGAGGCTGAAGTTTAAGGAAGCACTGGGCAGACAATATAGGATTGTTTAGGTCCTTGGGCTCTGCGAGCTGTAAACAGGTAGCCTCTGAATAAGGAATTATGAGACTCCTGGGAGGCCTGTCTTCCCAGCAAAACAGTCTTAAATGCACCCAAAAGGAAGAAAGAAAGGTGAATAGGCCCAGCAAAGAGAATGCTCAATGCTTGTCTTAAGTGATTACATGAGGTTGTGCCGGCCTCTCTCATTGAGTTATCTTTACACTGCTTTTGTCTCCTCTAATTGGAGCTGATGAGGTGCTAATTGGAGGCCTTTTTTAAAAGCCCGCTACTTTAATCATTGGAAAATCTGGGGAGACTGAGGGAGTGGAGTTAATGAGACAAAAAGAAAAGAAAAGAAAAGAAAACTTATAAAGCCTAGCTTGACAAAAAATAAAGCTGGCATTTGTGTGTGTCAAGGAGGCTGAAAGGGAAGGGTTTGATGGGAGAGAAGGGGAGCAACGGAGATATTTAAAAATCTTTCCAGAGCATCTTCACAGGTCAGCTAGAATAGAATAATCTGGTTAATCCAGCTACTTCTGCCCTTTAATTCCCATCTTGGGCCTGAATTCAGGCAAAAACCTTTATGTTCCAACTCTCTGGCTCCTTTTCAAAACGGAAGGGAGAGATTGTATGGAGATAGCTTGTGTCTACTGAACTTTGGCCCCGCTCTCAGAGTGAAAGTTTTTCTCGACCCCATTGGATGGAGATCTGCCATTTCTTTTGGGTGTGGAGAGGACCCTTCATCTCCGACCTTCCTCTATGTCACAGGCATGGACTGCAACATGCTTATGAAAATGTCTTCAAGGAATATGACTTGGGGAAAAGAAGGCAGAATTGACTTACCAACACTGCCTCTAAGAGTTGAGTGTATTCTGATTTTTTTTTTTTTTGGCTTCTCCTTTATACTTTTCTATGCTTTCCAAATCTTTAGAATAAGCCTGTATAACTTTCATCATCAGAAAAATAACATTTTAATATCTTCACTCAAGGTAACTGTTTACATTTTTAAGTAGCAAAGGAATCGGAATGGAGTGTGTGGCAGGGAGGCGAGGTGTGCTGTGAAAGAGTGGGCTTCCAGAAACACCTTCTCGAGGGCACCAGGCCTGGCTCACCTGCTCTTGCTGCGTAACAGGACCCCATGGAAAGAAAGGACACATGGAGATTCAGAGATAAGCATCAAGCACATGAGTTACAAGGTTCCCATTCAACTCTTCCTTCCCTGACCTCTTGGAGGATTTATAAAGTATGCCAAGGATTTAGCACTTTATAGATCATCTCGTGTTGTTGTCACACACTTCTTGAAAGTTAATTTCCTGACACATTGTAACTTACTTTAGGGCAGTGACCCTGTGGTTTGTCTTCCATTCCTGCCTAAGCATCCATGTGAGTAAGTTACCTTTTCCAGGCTGCCTTTAAGTAAAATCCACCCCAGCTATAGCCCATCAGTCAAAGAAATATGAAATCGGCATGCCACAGGTCAGCCTGTAAACAGGAGCATGTGATGTGTGCAAAACCTAGGGGGATCGCATTTTATCCTGGTGAAATGAGTCGATACATGTCGAGTGCTTGGAACAGTGCCTGGCGCACAATTAGGGGTCAGTAATTTAAAGCCGACACAAGGGGACTAAGAGTGAGAGAGTTAAACCCGGGAAGCAGGCAGAGTCCTGCAAGGCAAAAATGATTGTGCAAGGAAACGGCTGCGGCAACTGGTTGGAAAACTGTAAATCGAAGGAAGAGTTCGGTTGAGGGGGAGAGATTTAGAATGAACATCAGTTATGTCCTTTATGGGCTGAGAAAGCAGCCTGCTAGTAGTGTCTTGGCTCTAGGTTAGTGAGACAACACTCCCCACAGGGAGAAGCCTAGGACCGAAGCACTGGAAAGAGCCTTACAGTGTCACTGTTCTGCAGGTGAAGTTGTTATGTGCTCACAATCGCCCAGGTCACCGAGAGTGTCCAAATCTGCACCAGATTCCAGATCTTCAACTTAGCAGGTCAGTGCTTTTTTTCTCTAATAACCTGTAGCCCCACAGGACCGGGAACTGGCCAGCCTCCTCCTCTGAAGCACGGGGGTATGTTAGATTAGAACAGGAGAGCTCCACTCCTTTGTATACCATACATGCATTTGCACACATACACTGACACCTAGACCTACGTGTCAGCCCCAATTTGGGGAGAAATCCTTCTTTAATCTTACATGGACAATTTGAACATCAAGAGGAAAGTCTCTATGTGTCGGGGCGGCTCTCCCTCAAAGTGATTCATCCAGTCACTTCCACACCTATGCATTCAGCATCCAGCAAATACTGGATGCCTGCAAATTGCCATACATACCCTGAGCTGAGTGATGGGGATACGAAGGTGAGCGAAATCTGATACAGCCTGCCCTCATGGAGCTTCTTATCCAGCGCAGGAGTCAGGCCTTACACAAAGATTTACACAAGGAATGCTTTGATTCCTGATTCTGTGATAAATGCTATGGAGGAAGAGTACAGTATGTGATGGCAGATTCAATGGACATTGTAGGACACAGTCATTTACTAAGGTCTCCAGGTGACACTGAGTGAGCCAGGTGCTTCAAAAACCCTGAGGTACAGTCAGAAGACAGCCGCACTTCCCCCACAGCTGCTATGAAAGCAGCTTCTAATGAGTTAATGAGCAGCCTGAGCATGGAGGGCGACTAGGTTGGGGGAGGGGGGCCCTACAGCAATCTGCAGAGCCCCAGCAGATGCTTCAGCAGCAGGCTGGGGAAGCTATTTACCAGTTGGCTGCAGCTTCTGAAAGAGCAAGCAGAAGGGTTAATCCATGTGGCCTCTATCAGTTCAGTGACCGTATTTTTAAATAATTTTTAAAAAAACAGAACTTGTACTCTAACAATTTTTTTGTTTTACAAATTAATTTGATAAAATAATTTGCACAGACACCAAAATTAAATTGAACCTAGTTACACAATTATTCAATTGACTTTATTGGAAAAATACCTTTACACAAGGTCTAGGGCATATGAGAGCCAGGAATTAAGATCTTAGCATTTTAGCTTAAGAGGGGAATTTGAAGATTTTTAGAGTCACACGCCCTAATTTGATAGGGAAGAAACGAAGATCCAGAAAGATAAGTGACTTCCTTAGAGGTCATGCCAATGGCAAGATTAGAGAAGCTCCTGGTTCACAGCTCGGTGCCTCTTGAGTATATCCTGCTGCCTGCCTGGCCCATGTATTGGTCAGCCGCAAACTTGAAAGCACCTTGCTAAAGAGACAAAAAGCTCCTGGACATTACTACAAATAAAAGAAATGTAGGGGCTGGCCTGGTGGTGCAGCGGTTGAGTTCATGTGCTCTGCTTCAGTGGCTCGGGGTTCATCGGATCCTGGGTGCAGACCGGTGAACTGCTTGTCAAGCCATGTTGTGGCAGGCGTCCCACATATAAAATGGAGGAAGATGGCCACGGACGTTAGCTCAGGACCAGTCTTCCTCAAAATTAATTAGTTAATTTAATTTTTAAAAAGAAATGCAAATTATGGCTATGATGTACCACTTTCTAACCTATCAGATTGGAAAAGTTCAAAAAACCTTATCAGAAAGCAAGAAAAATGGGCCAGCCCGGTGGCGCAGCAGTTAAGTGCGCACAGTCGGCTTCTTAGCGGCCCGGGGTTCGCCGGTTCGGATCCCGGGTGTGGACATGGCACTGCTTGGCATGCCATGCTGTGGTAGGCGTCCCACGTATAAAGTAGAGGAAGATGGGCACGATGTTAGCTCAGGGCCAGGCTTCCTCAGCAAAAAAGAGGAGGACTGGCAGTAGTTAGCTCAGGGCTAATCTTCCTCGGAAAAAAAAAAGAAAGCAAGAAAACTATCAAAGATTACTAGGATTGTATCAACAGGACTCAGGAGGCAACTTGAAGAGGCTCCCATGGGAATGATTTGAGGATAATAACTGAAGTGGATTAAAGCGCACCAAACACGTTAAAAGCCGTGAGTTCTAAATGACAACAAGCAAACAAAGAAGTGGAAAAACAATGGCAGCCAACAACAATAACATCTAGGTCACTTTTGGAGGACGCCTGGGAAGTAACTCTTTAGTTTAAAACTGGTTAAAAAAAAACGAAGAATTTTCCTGCCCTGTAAGAACTATAGATCAAAGTAAACAGCTGATGAGAGGAAGTTTCTTTTTACAGAATCATCCAACTAATAAATGAAGAAGAAATAATGGAATTAGAATATCACCATTTTGTCAAACCTAATGGAATAACAGATGTAGGAAACGATCCTCACTGAATGCTCAGAACCAGACTGCATGCGTCTCCTAAAGGAAGTACACATTCCGCCTGCCTATTCTTGCCAAAAATTCCAGCTGGGTTGGCCAGCACTTCTGATGGCTCAGCGTTGACAGACATGGCCTGTGTCCAGGCCCCAGCAGTTCTCACTTACTCTTTTGCAATAAAATCCTAACTGATCCTCTAGTGTCTCACGGTCCTCCACTCTTCTTACTTTGAACCTCCAGAGAGATCCATGTAAAACGTATATTTGTATGCCTCTCTCCTCTGCTCTAACTGGTCAGTCCCTGTTGTGGGTTTTGTGTCCCACCAAAAGATATGTTCTACTCCTAGCCTCTGGTACCTGTGTATGTGACCTCACTTGGAAATAGGATCTTTGAAGAGGTAATTAGTTAAGATGAGGTCGTACTGTATTAAAGTAGACTGTAATCAATGAACAGTGTCTTTTCAAGAAGAAGAAAATTTAGAGGCTGTCCCCGTGGCCGAGTGGTTAAGTTCACGCGCTCTGCTGCAGGCGGCCCAGTGTTTTGTTGGTTCGAATCCTGGGCACAGACGTGGCACTGCTCATCAAACCACACTGAGGTGGCGTCCCACATGCCACAACTAGAAGGACCCACAACGAAGAATATACAACTATGTACCAGGGGGATTTGGGGAGAAAAAGGAAAAAAAATAAAATCTTTAAGAAGAAGACAATTTAGACACCAAAACACAGAGGGAAGATGTGAAAACAGAGACAGAAATTGGAGTGATGTATCCACAAGCCAAGAAATGCCAAGGATTACTAGCAACCACAGGAAGCTAGGAGAGCTGCCTTTCCAGCTCGTCTGCAGAGATCCCTCCCTCACACCCTATGTCAATGCACCAAACCAGTCACAGCATCTCAAGGGAGCCAGGTCTTACATACCTATGACCGTTGCACATATTTTTCCCTTTGGCTACAATGACTATCATCCATCTCCTGATCTACTCAGATACCCCCTGATCTTGAACACATCCTCCTGGGCAGAATTAAAGGCCTTCTGGGTCCCCAAAGCACTTTGTGCCCACCACTTCCTTCATGTTTGCAGGCAGCATTGCAGATGATTCCCTAGCAGATGTGAGCTCTGCCATCACAGGGAAAACATCTTACTCTCTCCATAATCCCAGTGTCTAGCAGAATAATAATAATAGCAGCTAATGGGATTGAGTGACTCCTAAATTCCAAGCATTGTTCTGAGTCTTTTCCATGTATTGACTTAGTTAATTCTCACAACTTGGAATCATTTTCCCCATTTTACAGATGAAAAAACAGAGGCACGAAATGTTAAGTGATTTGCTTAATATCACACACAATAAATGTTTGTGGCATGATTCAAGACCACTCTGGACCCGGAGCTCTCATGCTCTACTGCCCCTCAGGACATGGGGTAGTGGTAGGTGACCAGGAGACTCCAGTCGAGTTGGGGGATGGGGAGCGGGGCTGAACAAATGAATGAATATGCAACAACTTCTCTTCATAGGTGTTCATAATCTGAATCTAACAATTCATGGTTCTCCTATGTTTCTCAAGTTACCAACCCCAGAGTTGGAAGCACAATTTGAGAATGTGTCTGAGTGATGCTGAATGGAATGGTAAGGGACCTGGTGATTTCCAGCTGATCTTCGGTTCACGAACACGTGAACCAGTTACCGAAATTGACTTTTTGCCCCTAGTGTTCCCTCTGGCCTCCCTCTCTGACCTCTTGATTACTCTCTTGTACCTTTTTTCACCTTCCAGCCCTTAGCAACTGTTCATTTCCTCTGCTTGACCTTGTTGAACTTCATTCTACTTGATTCTGACCTAATTTAGCCAAGATCACTTTAATTTTAGCTTTCAGCAAGGTAGTACTAGGTCCATTCGCCTGGTGTTTTCTCAAAGCAACGTGTGTGCAGTTTAAAGTTTCGGTATCCAGGTCATCAAGGAAATGTTACAAAATTCAAACACAATTGGCAACCACCCACTAAACCCACAAATGTCCCTTGAGGAAATACCACTTGGTGTGTTTTCCACTCTTGTCCTTTACAGCTTTTTTTAAATATAATTATGGTATAATACACATAACATAAAATTTACCATCAGTGACACTTACTACATTCATAATGTTTTACAACCATCACCACTATCTGGTTCCTGAATGTGTTCCTCACTCCTAGAGGAAAGTCTGTGCTTATTAAGCAGTTACTCTCCATTCTCCTGTCCCCCGTCCCTGGTGGCCACCAATGTACTTTCTGTCTCTGTAGATTAACCTGTTCTGGACATTACATATAAATGGAGTCACGCAATATGTGACCTTTTGTGTCTGGCTTCCTTCACTTAGTGTATATTTTCAAGTTTCATCCATATTGTAACACGTATCGGTACTTCATTCCTTTTATGGCTGAATAATCTCCATCATATAGACATACCACATTTTATTTATCCTTTTCAGTTAATAGACATTTAAGTTGTTTCCGCTAACATCTGCTGCCAATCCTCCTCTTTTCACTGAGGAAGACTGGCCCTAAGCTATCATCCATGCCCATCTTCCTCTACTTTATATGTGGGATGCCTGCCACAGAACAGCTTGACAAGTGGTGCCATGTCCGCACCTGGGATCCGAACCGACGAACCCCAGGCTGCCAAAGCAGAACGTGCAAACTTAACCACTGCGCCACCAGGCCGGCCCCCACCTTTGGCTGTTGTGAATAGTGCTGCTATGAACATTCGCGTACAAGTTTTTCTTTTAAGACCCGTTTTCAATTCTTTCGGGTATGTACCCAGGGGTGGAATGGCTGGGTCATATGATAACTTATGTTTAAGTTATTGAAGAATAGCCAAACTGGTTTCCACAGCAACAGCACCATTTCACATTCCCACCAGCAATGTACCAGGGTTCCAATTTCTTGACATCCTCACCCACACTTACTTTCTTTTTAAAGAAAGTTTATAACCATCTTAGCAGGTGTTCCTTAGAAACTGCAAAGCATGAATATGATCATGGCAGCGCTTCTCAAAGTTTCGTTACACCTGCAGCACTTGGGGATCTTGCCAAATATAGATTCTGATTCAGTGGGTCTGGGGTGGGTCTGAGATCTGCGTTTCTAACAAACTCTCAGACAACGCTGGTGCTGCTGGTCCACAAGATTCATTTATTGGCAGAGATCACAGAGAAGGATTAGAGTAGTCACTTGCTGGAAACTCTCCAGTAGCTGCCATCTACGATTAGACTAAAATTTAAACTCTTCGCCGTGTTCGGAAGGTCCCTGCAATCCTTCCAGCCTCCTCTTCTACTGTTCGCCAACTTCCGGCAACACTCCAGTTAGTCTGAGTTTCTCTTCTGGTCCTCAAAAGAGCCACGGCTTTCCCGCCTCAGGGACTTTGTGCTTTCTGTCTCGCCTGCCTGGGACACTCTGCCCCCTGATCCTCACTTGGCTGCCTCTTTATCAGGCCTCAGATCAAATGCCTTCCCCATAGAGAAACCTTCCCAGAGCTCTCTAACCAAAGTGCTGGATCCCCCTGCCCACCCACCCCCACTGTCACTTTCAACCCCATTTCTCTGTTTTGTTGGTGTTTGTTTTTGCAGCATTTATCACTATCCCAATTTGATAGTTTCTCTTTAAAAATTTGTTGATAGTTTTATTGCTTGTCTCCCCGCTATGAGGACACTGTGAGACCACGGTCTCCTCCGTCGGGTTCACGGTCCCATCTCTAAAGCTTAGAGCAGTGCTCAGCACGTATAGGTGCATAATAACTGCTTATTTAGTGAATTTATGAGTTGATTACAGTTTTAGGCCCTCCTTGCACATCTCTGTGGTTTTCCGATGTGGCCATGCATTCCTGAAATTTAGCCCAGAGAAGGTTATAAATTATTATCATGGTCAAAGACACAGAGCACCTTCCTGCATACTTCTAGACCATTTCAGCAGTCGTCAAATGGCTTCAGTTTATCTTTACCTCCCAATTGGCTCGTTCATTATCTCTGCTCCCAAATATGCTTCTCTCCCTACTCCTGTGCTTTCAAATCTGTTGACAAATCCTCAGAGAAAGGAAATGAGATGTCCCCTTACTTCTGTCTGTTCCAGTTCCCTTTGTAAAGGCACGCAGCTGTGTGAACATCTCAGCTGAGTGTCATCTATCTCCAAGATGAGCTTTTCCTTCTAATAAAACAGCACACTTTCATCACTCGAGTGCCTTCACTATACAAAGCAGTATTTTCAATTTCCCTCGGTGGAGCTGGCATCTTATTTCCTTTTTTTTGCCTTTGGGCCTGAGGAATCTGAATTTCTTCCAACCTTCTTTGGGGCCCTGCTTCTCGCTCAGGGATCTTATTTGGGTCTCAACTCCCCAGAGCATTTTGAACTTTAGTCTATTAGGTTTCCTTTTGTCTTTCTCATTTTTTTGGTCAATATTGGGCATTCGTTCCTTTATCATTAAAACGGTTTCCTAAAATAAACACCCAATCTTCATAAATCCCGTCAGCCTTTACATCTCTGTTTCATGGAATCTTAAGACTGTTTCCCTAAGACTGTGAAATCTGTCCTTTCCCAATTTAGTGTCACATTTGAGGTGAAATGTCTCTTTCCATTTCCTGTTATCTAAACCTGATCAGTTTGGGATCCTTTTCCTCCCTCGCACACTCAAATCTGTCCTGATGGAAGAATTAGCTACCTTGGCAGATGCTGAAAACACATCCTGCTGGTTGTACTTTCCTGGTAAGGAGGTTGCAGTAAATCTTCGCCAAAATATCTTCCTTGTTTTTTATCCTTTTCTACCTTAACCCAGAAGTTCCCTACCCTCTGCTTTTCATCTATTTCCTGACTTGGTGATTATGTGCTAAAAATTTTCACTGCTAATATTTCCTAAAAATCTGTCTTCTAGTGCTGTGTTTTAATCAACCATGCCATTGGCGTTGGTGATAACTCATCTTTCTTGATACTAGCTCTTTCTTTTTACTGAATATCCAAGAATGTACGGCACCAGATGTATGTCTAGCTGTGTTTGTATCTCTTTCAGAGTTTATGGCACATCTCTGCGTGCTTAACTGCCTCCTTCACCAGTCTGTGAGCTCCCGCTGTCAGACACCATATTTTATTCATCTTTGTATCTCCAGCATCTAGCACAGTGCCCACTTCACAACTGATTCATAGTAAACATGTATAGAATACTGAATAAATATAGCATGACTTACAAACCAAAAGACACAAAACCAAGGCAGGTGAGACTATTAATGAACACTGGAAGAGAACACACAGCTGGAAGTGAAATGCATTTCAGTAAGTGTTCAAAAAAGGGAAGTGCATAAAGGCGCATAGAGTTGTAGAAAGCTTCATGGAGAATGTAAGACCCAAACTTGGCCATTGGAAAAAAAAGAGAAGCATTAAGGAATCAGCTAGGGTGCTTGAATTTTCCACCTGTCCCTCTTCGGTTTCTGTGTGGGGCTGCCCTTGTTTTCTTCTCGTCTCATCACAGCACTGGCTCATTAGGTCGTCTGAACTCTCCTCTTCCACCTTTACCAACCTGGCCTAAAATCCTCTTACGGTGCTTATCTGTGCAACTTTATCTTATTTTTTAGCCCACTGTGAGGTATCAAAGACTCTGATGGATAATGCCACTTTTGTCTCCTCTTCCAAAGGTCCCTTGGGCCAATCTCCCAGGCTGGTGTGGTCACTGAGGCTGCCCTTCAGGAGAAACAAGGCTGTGGGGTAATTAGGTCATAGGAAGCACTGAAACCAGAGGATTCGGCTGGAGATTAGGCTAAAATTCATAAAGATTGGCATAGCTTGAATTCACGATAAGCTAATTTTATCTCCGTAGGCTTGGTCCCGCAGAACAGTGACAATTATATCCTTTCTCTAAATGTTTTGCCTCCACTGGCTTTGGAAGCATTTATTTTCTATCACTGAATCATTCAATAGCAATATAATTGTTATTTCCCTTTCCCTGGCTCGAATGGGTCTGGGAGCCAGTTACCATTCCCAGTTCATTAACCGACTGGCCTTCGCATTAACAGCCCCTCCATCGGGGGTTGCCTTGGAGACAAAGCTTCCTGTGGGTAATCCAAGATTATCTAGCTCTTTATCCTGCATGTGACCCTTAATTACTTGCTAAATTAGAATGGTTTTCTGAAAATCACAAGCGGAGGTTAATGTGTTCTTCCAGAGTTGGTCAAGCTGAGATGACACTGAATTCACAGGGAATTCAAGTTACATGATCCCTGAAGGCGTCTCTTTGAGTAAGAAGACGAACTCTCCCCCTGGGAGGCACTGCCCCCCCATAAAGCCCCTGTCACTCACTGTTCCTCTGCCTGCTTTTCGAGTTGTGGTTTAATCTTCTCAGGACAATTCACTATGTCAACAGTGAGCAGATTCACACTGGTGCAGGATCCTGCATCATTTGTCTTTGATAACTAACTGCTTTAAATTTAAGTACATATTTTTATCGTATTTGCAGGGTTTAGCTCTATGCATTTACACAATTTCAAGCCTTCAAGTACCACTTTGGGACAAGCAAGAGAACTGAAGAAACTATTAAAAAAAACAGAAAGTAAACACTTCGGGGAAAAAAGTTTGAGCACCAAAGTGTCCTCCCCAACATGAGACAGACCTCAAAGGGAGATTAGTGGAAAGGAAGGACTCTGAGAATGCACCTAATGAGATGCCTCTTCAAATGGTTTTTGCAAGTAAGTTATGAGTAAATGCAGTATTGAATGAGAATTATCATCAGAGCAGACATTTAGCATTACTAGGTTTTTATTCATCTAGCCTATAATGAAACTATTGAGTGTAGTTCCAGACAGTAAAAAAAACTGTCTTAAAATTTTAAATATTATGAATAATTTTCAACATTAAAGTATCAAATTAGAAATAGTATAGAGCTGGGAATCTCACAGGCCCCCATCCAAAAAGCGTTTAGGAAACTGAACTGAATTGAATGTGTTAGAAATAAACACCATTGGTGATTCGACATCTCAAATCATTCATTCAGATTCCTGAAGGAGTTGTTTGCAAATTGCTAAAGTCCTATTGAATCAGAATGCTTGACTGATTACACATAAAGCTTTGTGTATTCGTGATTATATTCCTCAGATGTGTACCACCGTTAAAAATATTTAAGCATCTATGTATATAAGGCACCGTGCAGCCCTCATTTTGTTCAACTGTAGTGGTGAGGGTAGGAATTAGCAGAGAAGTTACATGAAAATCATTTTGTTATATCTGCTCGTAGCTAATCATGGGACATGCGAAACACCAGAAAATTGACTTTAACTATGATATGCTTAGATTAGCCATCAGAGCGAATTGCGTTCAGAGAGAAGGTTGCTACATCTTGGAGTGGTTGCCAAGGGAAACGGATTTTCTTTAACAGAGTTTTAAAGTAGTTTTGTTCAGCATTTCTTGAAGTGTGTCCCACAAGACAGAAGTCCTGCAGTCTATTCATAAAAGTTGTGCAGAAAGGATTCTGTGATCAAATAACCTTGGGAAATGTGTTAAAACAAAATTAATCGGGCTTCACCGATAGAGAATTCCTATGAGTTTTTAACACCTTGATGTGCGTATGAAAATTCAAGTCTCCTAAACTCATTTGCTTATAGAATTTTTATTCTCATAGTACCTCATATCATCTCTTGGAACCAGTGAATTTTAAGGAACACCCTTTGGAAAACACCTTTTTATTTTTCCTACCCTGCTTTGGCTAACAGGTGCAGATACAAGTGATAAAATCAATTGATAAATCAAACATTCCATTATCACACCCTCACCTATAAAAAGGCACCCTAACTAAGAACCATCCCGAAAAGAATATAAGCAAATCCTTGTAGCTCTGACCTAGCCATTATGCACTAGCCTTGCAGAGACAATAATGACTCCACAAACCAGGAGAGGTGCCCCAGAGAGAGGAGTGGCTGTTCTACAGAGAGACTCCATCCAACTCTCCCTTTACCTTCCTTAGAAACCTTCCATTTTGTGTCCCTGTTGATTAAAACAACATCCCTGTCTGATGACTTGAACTATGGTGTAATTTTGAACTGAGAACTCTTTGTTCTTATAATCATGTTATCATGTCCTCCTAATTTAGATCACTCTTGCATTTTACATCCTTAATAGATAATCTATAAAATCGATAAGACACTATCATGTTCTTGCTTAAACACAGGTAGGAGACACTGTTGGTTGCCTTCCAATTTTTGATTTCAACCTTCTTTCTGAACTGAGCCCCAGTTTGGCTCAGATATTTTGGCCTTTTTGCTATTCCATGTGAATTGTAGGATCAACTAGTCAAGTTTCATTTTCCTCATTTATTAGAGTTGCTTTTAGTTAATAAATTAGTGGAGAGAGAATTAAGATTTTTACCATTTGTCTTCTCAAACATGAACATAGTATATTTTTCTATTTATTTAGGTCTTTCATTATATCTTTAAATGATGTTTTTCTCAAAGGCTTTGCACATTTTAAAATTAGATTATTTGGCAACTTGTAGTTTTTGTTCTTATTACAAATGGCATTTTTTCACATTTTCTAGTTGGTTATTACTGAGTGTAAAGGAAGGCAATGCTCATATTTCTTCCTATAGTTTGTTTCTGAATTCTCTTGAATTTTCTGTGAAGAAATCATATAATAATATAATGTAAAAATAAGAACAGTTTTGTCCCTTTTATTCCAATTCTTTTTTTTTATTTTCTTGGACTATTGTGTATGCTAAGACCATCAATACAATACTAAATAATATTAAATAACAAAAGTAATAATAGGATTCTTTTTCTTATTTCTGACTGTCATACAAATGGCTTCTAAAATTTTACCATTAAGAATAGGGTTTGCTGTAGGTTTTTATAGATCAGTATTATCAGGTTAAGGAATTCCCTTTATTCCTAAATCGCTAAACTTCTTGCTATCAATAAGGATTGCTTTAGAATTCTTTGCTACATCTACTGAAATATTATCATCATTTAATGTGGTATATTACATTAATAAGTTTCCTAATGTTGAAGCATCCTTGAATTCTGGGATGATATAGAAGATTTAATAAATGATTTATACTCATGCTTTTAAAACTCAGTAAAACTTTGCTCGGCCTAACAAATTGGGCGAAAACCACTTTGATTTAGTGGAAAGGTTAAAGCAGCATTGTTTTTCATGAAATATTAATTTACACACTGGTCAGCACTGTTAGGGATTTTTTTAAATGGAGTTTTATTTGTTTCAATTACATACTATAACTATGATAATAAGTGGAGGTACAATGTTGTTTTAACAACCAATTACAATGAATCTGTAATTATCAGCATCTATTTCTCTGGAATAATTAATAGGGTAAGATCTCTAATAACTTTTGCTTTTTGAAGATTTAATGTGCTATTATTTTGGTTAGTGAACCTTTCCCCCTTAAATTGCATAGTGGTAAATTTCAGCCCAACTCCAATTTGAGTAAAATATCCCATGTTCCAAGTTATTAGAGTCTGAAATAATATGGTTTTACTGTATGCTTGCTGTTTTGGGGTGAGGAGAGGAAGAAACCCCTAACTCTGACCTAAATTGCTTGAAGCATTTATTTGTCTTCTGGGAGATTTGCATTGCTGAAGGTTCAGTATTGAAAAATTGCTCTCTTTCCAGTGTCATCTTGTCATTAGTCTCACAACTTGGAATACTTTGAAAGAATTAGAGATCTCATCAAGATGGCGGCGTAAGCAGACTCTGAACTCATCTCCTCCCACAAACACAACCAGGTTACAACTATTTTTGGAAAAATTACCCTGGAGAGAGAACTGAAAACTGGATAAAAAGAACCTCCACAACAAGGGACAGTCCTGACTAAGGCAGAAGAGGCAGAAATTCCTGCTGGAGAGGAAAAAAGCCACCTTTGGGAGCAGCAGAGCTTCTCAGCTGGCCAGGCGGGAGACACCCTAAGGTACGCAGCCCTCCCTGGAGGAGGAAGATCCAGAGCAGGGGCAGTACTGCTATAAGCATCCTCCAGACTCAGCCCAACTGAGACAGGGGTCTTACTGTCTGGCTTGGCTGACTATTAA
The DNA here is from genome assembly GCF_041296235.1 of Equus asinus. Lineage (NCBI taxonomy): Eukaryota > Metazoa > Chordata > Mammalia > Perissodactyla > Equidae > Equus > Equus asinus. The sequence continues at coordinate 17,707,197 of NC_091796.1, forward strand.
CTGCAGCGAGGATACCCCCAGAAAAGCTACAGGGGGGAAAGTCAAAAAGACTTGCATCTTAAAGGGCCCACGCACAAACTCACTCATTGCAGCAATCTAAAGTCACCAGAGAGGAGGCTGACAGTCCTTTGGTGAAACGAGACTCACCTGGTGGGCTCTGGGGGCATCTTGGTGAGAGGAGGGACCTCTCCAGAGACTGAGACATTGGTGGGGGCCATGTTCTGACCTGGTCTAGGCATGCTGACACAGACCCAGGTGGGCGCCGTTGGGGTTCTTCCCTTGGCCTGTTAACAGCCCAGGGGTCTGCCACGCCCACTAGGGCACAGATTTAATCCAGTTCAGCCAGATCGGGCAGCCCACCCTAGGGACTGGCCCCACCTAACAGCAAGCCCTCAGGCTACTTTTCAGCCTGCGTTGACTGGGTGCCTTGATCCTCTCTACAGGCAGGTGAGTGTGTCCACCTCTGTGGGGCAGGGCCTATGTGAGGACCAGGTGAACTGTGGGGGGCATTGATGGAGAGGTGGGGGCCTCTGCAGTGTGGTGTCAGGATACGCTCCAGAGGGTTGGGAAGTGTGCATGGACCAGGGCTGTGTATGTGGTCCTGCGTGGGGTGAGGCTTATCTGCGGCAGAAGACCTGTGTTTCACAAATAGCCATAAAAAGGATCAGCCCCACCTTCCAAAGCCTGAATCAATTGAGTGCTCTCGTGCCTAGGGCTAGCCCCACTCAGCTGCACTCCTAAGAGAACTGAAAACAGCCTTGTAGGCCTGAGGCCTATCGCAAATGTAAGGCCCTGAGCCTAGCAGCCAGCTACACTGGGTAACAACCCAATTAAGAGGAAAACTGCAATAGGAGTGTGCTGATAGACTTTGTAGCCAACAGTGCTGAGGTTCCCCAAACTAGATTTACAAACAGCTGGCCAGAGAAGGAAAGACTAGACTCCCTGGGTACCTGCATTAAGAGCAACTCTGCCACAGCAGAAAGACACAAGTAGCCCACAAAGGGGTCACTCCTGGATCATTTGGACTGGTGACGAGAGGGAAGCACACTGCTGGGCCTCATAAGGCATCTCATACATAAGGCCACATCTCCAAGATCAGGAGACATAGCCGACTCACCTAATACATAGAAATAAGCACAGAGAAAGAGGCATAATAAGGAGAAAGAGGAATACTTTCCAACCAAGGCAACAGGACAAAACCCCAGAAAAAGGACTAAATGAAACATAAATAAATGACCTACTAGACAAAGAGTTCAAACAAAGTATCATAAGGATGCTCACAGATATTGGGAGAAGACTGGATGAACACAGTGAGCTCATCAGCAAAGAACTGGAAGATATAAAAAAGAACCAATCAGAAATGAAGAATACAATACTGGAAATGAAAAATTCACTAGAGGGACTCAATAGCAGAGTAGAGGATGCAGAAGAATGGATCAGCGAGCTAGACAAAAGACTAGAGGAAATCACCCAAGCTGAACAGAAAAAAGAAAAAAAGAATTAGACAGAATGAGAAGAGTCTAAGGGAACTCTGGGACAATATCAAGTTCAGATTATAGGTGTCCCAGAAGAAGAGAGAGACAAAGGGGCAGAAAATCTATTTGAAGAAATAATAGATGAAAATTTTCCTAACCTAAGGAAGGAAACAGACCTCCAAGTACAGGAAGCACAGAGAGCTCCAAACAAGATAAGCCCAAAGAGGTCCACACCAAGACATATTATAATCAAAATGTTCAAAATTAAAGATAAAGAGAGAATCCTAAAAGCAGCAAGAGAAAGGCCACAAGTGACATAGAAAGGAAAGCCTATAAGGCTATCAGCAGACTTCTCAGCCGAGACCCTACAGGTGAGAAGAGAATGGCATGACATATTTAAAGTACTAAAAGGAAAAAATTTACAGCCAAGAATACTTTATCCATCAAGGTTGTCATTCAGAATGGAAGGAGAGATAAACAGCTTCCCAGACTAGCAAAAATTAAAGGAGTTTATCACCAAGAAACCAGTTCTACAAGAAACGCTGAAGGCACTTATTTAAGTGGCAATGCGATGACCACAAATAGAGATTTTAAAAAATTATCAAAAAAACAAACAAAAAAACCCAGGCAATAAAATCACTTGTAAAGGTAAAAATATAGTACAGGTAGCAGATCAATTACCTGTGAAGATAATATGAAGGTTAAAAGACAAATGTACTAAAATCACCTATTTCAATGATAAGAGGGTAATGGATAGAGACACACTAAACAAAAAGACTATATATGATTTGAAAGAATTAGATAGAGAAATCCTTGGTGCCAGCCTGGTGGCATAGCAGTTAAGTTCACATGCTCCACTTCAGCAGCCTGGGATTTGCAAGTTCAGATCCCAGGCACGGACCTATGCACCACTTATCAAGCCATTCTGTGGCAGGCATCCCACATATAAAATAGAGGAAGATGGGTACAGATGTTAGCTCAGGACCAATCTTCCTCAGCAAAAAGAGGAGGATTGGCAGCAGATGTTAGCTCAAGGCTAATCTTCCTCATCAAAAAATAAAATAAAATAAAATCCTTTATTTACTGAGCTAGACAGTAGCTGACAAGAAGTTTTTATTATCGCCTCACATGTCACTGAGATTGCTTTGAGCTTCCATATTAAATATGCTCCAGCATTCCAAATATGTGCAAAAGACTGTGTCTCTGGGTAATAGATAAAAATGCTCCTAAGAGCTCTGGTTCAATTCTTCTTTAATGTATGGAGGGGTGCAACTGTTCCCTATCTGTGTGCACATCCCTTTCTTTAGCTTTAGCTTTGATTCCCAGTTTAAATGTTTTGCTTAATCTCCTTTTGACTGTCCTTTGTCATTTTACATTGGGAAATCAATATCTACAAATATTTATTCTGTGGTCAAATGGTGCAGGATATCATAGTTCAGATAAAAACATTCTCCTCCCCTCTCCAAACATTTCTTTCTCTCTTCTTTTGCTTTCTTTTCTCTTGCCTATTTTTATTTCCTTTTTTCGCCCTCCTAATGGTGCCTTGAATTTGTCAAAGGATGAAAGCTAATGTTTTGTCCTGATGGAGGTATCAGGGGTCATATCATTGCTGATCTTTTCATATATGAAGAAAAGTTAAACAGTTCTGTTTTATAGTAAATCACATATCCTTTTTCAAGTGTCAGCCCTAATTTTACGTTTACCAAATGTAAATGTAATTTACATTTTACCAAAATTTTATATTTTGGGAAAATTCCAAGTTTAAAAAACATATTAAAGATGGGAATGAGGTCAATTAGTCTATCTGAACATAGCAAGACCAAGAAAAGTATCTTCACCTACATTGACTATGTAAGCCAAATATTATTTGATAGCTTATGGATACCCAACCCACACATGACACGTTAATACATAGGCAGCTGATATCAATACATACTGAGTCAAATATAGCATCATTCTCCCTTTTCTTTCCTAGCTTAAACTGTATCCAAACCAATCTTGCCTATATTTTATTCATTGAGCAAAAGGTAAATATGAAGAAATTAAATTGCAAATTTAATTGTAATTAGCAAATTCTTTAGCACTAACTACTATAACATATGTAATATGATTAAAATATACCAAACTAATCATATTAGCTCTGCTCTTTCCAAATCAGTAGGATGACCATTAGGCTATTCATAAAGTGTCTGCTACTTACCTACAAGAAGTCGGGCAGTTTATATTAATATAAAGTCAGTAAATACTTCAGTGTTCACTGTCCAAATCTGACTGCACTGGGTGTGTTTTATTAATGAGAAAATAGGAGATGGGAAGAACAGATGGACTATGTGTTCTGATGAGTAAAACCACGATGTGACTAATTTAATGGGGCTGAGTTAGGCTTCTCTTTGCTATCAGTGGAAGGGTGAAGGAATGTCACTAGAATAGCTCTTGTTTATTGGGAGCTGACTGGGTATCAGGCACCAAATTCTTTCTAAAGTGGAATAGTGTAGGTACTGTTATTGATCTCCCTTATCTAGATGAGGAAACCAAGCTTTAGAGAGGTTAAACACCTTAGCCAAGAGCACGTGCTGGGGAAACCAGGATTCCCCCCTAGCCTGTTGACTCCAAAGGCTTCGTGCTTCATCACAGATTTATAATTGGTGAAAACTTGGACAAGAGCTTTTTTTTTTTTTTGAGGAAGATTAGCCCTGAGCTAACTGCTGCCAATCCTCCTCTTTTTGCTGAGGAAGACCAGCCCTGAGCTAACATCCGTGGGACACCTGCCACAGCATGGCTTGCCAAGCGGTACCATGTCCGCACCCAGGATCCGAACTGGCGAACCCCAGGCCGCCAAAGCAGAAGATGTGCACTTAACCACTGTGCCACCAGGCCGGCCCCAGACAAGAGTTTTTAAGATGTCCAACATGTTATTTTAGGGAAGGTAGACATGTGGTTTGAGGAAGAGGACAGATTCTTGTAAATGAAACAGCTAGAGCAAAGCCGTGATGTTAACTGAAACATTGGGTTAATTTCCTCTTAAATGAGTGAATGTATGTTTATCACCCAGAACGGTGCCTGACACATAGTAGCACTCAATACACATGAGCTACGGTATCAGGACTGCAGGCAACAAAACATGGAAACAATGGCTTCAGCGAGTGAAGGTTTTATCTCAGAAAATAGAAATCTGGTGATAGGCAGACCTGGCCTTCCAGAGAGGCTCAAGGAAATGGTTAAAGATAGAGGTTCCTCTGGCTTCCTGGGCCATCATTCTTAGTGGTCACAAGATGGCTGCTGCTGTCCAGGCATTGCATAAACATTTCAGGCGGGAAGAAGGACAAACAGGGAAAAGGAAAGCCTGCTGCTAGTGAGGTTTTACCTTTTTATTTGTCAAGTGACTCCCTCCTCAGGCATTTCTACCTACCTCTCATTAGATGCCCTGCAGGCTGGAGAAATAACTATTTCAGTTGGACACACTGCCACCCTGAACAAAACAGGGTTCTGTTCATCGGGAGAGAAGGAGGAATGGATATTGTGTAGGTATTTAGCAATATCACCCAGGCTTTCATTACCTCAACTGAAAGTCAAGCTTAAGGAAATAAAAGGTGGAGGGTAGGATGTGGTGGGATGAGGGGAGAGAAAAGAGAAGGTAATGCCTCATATTTTGAAATTATTTTACTGTCAAGTTCTCTTGCCTCTTTTCTCTCTATTGCCCCAGTTCCTGTCTCACCCCAAGCACTAATCACCTCTTATCTAGGTGTTCTCTCTCAACAACAACCTGCCCCTTTTTTCTCCTCTAAGACTATTATAGGACTTGCTATTTTTTAGGGCAATATCCAAACTCCTTAGGTTAATATTCCTGGCCCTCTGGAATCTGAATCCTTCCTAACCATCTGCGTTTTCCTCCCCCTGCTTCTGGGCATGAACCGCGAGCTCTAGTCAAATGCATCTGCTCATTGTTCCTTAGAAAGAAATTGTACTTTCCTGCCACCATGTTCAGGGCATTACCATGCAGAGAAAGCCTTGTCCAAACTTCCCCTCAAGGCACACCTAACGTCTCAGGGCACCTAAGAAGCCTTATCAAACCACTGAGTTTCGTAATTTTCCAGTCCTCAGAATTCAGAAGTACCAGAGTTCTGACATTTTTCTATGATGAATCCCGAAAGCTTCTCCAGTACCCATGTTCTGGAATATTTCCCTGCATAAATCACCTTTATGAGTATTTGACCATAAGGAGATCAAAAAGGAATGTCAATATGTATACTGGATGGATAGCTACACCTACTTAAGTGATTTGCTCTCAAAACTCAGTCTCAGACCTGAAGGGACCACTTTGGAACTATTTTTTTTTTCTGCTTTTATCTCCCCAAATCCCCCTGGTACATAGTTGTATATTTTTAGTTGTGGGTCCTTCTAGTTGTGGCATGTGGGATGCCACGTCAACGTGGCCTGATGAGTGGTGCCATGTCCGCACCCAGGATCTGAACCAGCAAAACTCTGGGCCGCCGAAGCGCAGTGCATGAACTTAACCAGTCAGCCACGGGGCCAGCCCCTGGAACTATTTTTATTATGCAAGCATAACCAGGATTCCAAAACCTGGCAAGAACTTTACAAGAAAGGAAAAATTACAGACTAATCTCTGTCGTGAACCTAGATGCAAAAATCCTAAACAAAATATCAGCAAATGAAATCCAGAGATCTATATACACAAAAAATGACAACACATTCCAACCAACTGGGGTTTATTCAGAATGCAAAGTTGGTTTAAGATTTAAAAAATCAACCAATGGAATTCACCAAATGGAGAGGAAAAGAATGAGAAAAATAAGGAGATTATGTCAATATATATGGACAGAGATTTAACAAGAGTTAACACTTATTCATAATGTTTTTTAAAACTTCTTAGCAAACTAGGAATAAAAGTGAAATCCCTCTACCTGATTTTTAAAAATCTTCAAAAACCTACAGCAAACACCATACTCAATGGTGAAATACTGAAAGCTTCTCCCCAGAAATCAGATACTGATAATGATGATTATTACTTCTATTCAACATTATCCTGGAAGTCCCAGCCGCTGCATTAAAGCAAGAAAAAGAAATAAAAGCATAAGAGAAATAAAATCATAAAGAAATATAAACAAATAAAAAGCAAACATATTACACTGTCATTATTTGCAGAAAATACAAGACTGCGTATGTAGAAAATCTAAAAGAACCTATAAACTATTAGAATTAATAAATTAATGTCACAAGATTGATGGATATATTATCAATATTCAAAAGCCAATTGCATTTCCATATACCAGCAACAAACAAACAGAAAACAAACAAAAAGACCCAAAAAGAAATCATTTACATTAGCATAAAGAAACATCAAATACCCAGAAATAAATCTAACAAAGAGGTATGAGATCTCTACATGGAAAACTACAAAACATTACTGAACAATTTTAAAGTAAACCCAAATAAATGGAGGGCTCTCCCATACTCACAGATCAGAACATTCAATCTTGTAAAGATTGACCTATAGATTTAACGCAATCCCAATCTCAAACTCACCAGGGTTTTTTTCACCCAGAAGTTGACAAACTGATTCTAAAATTCGTATGGAAACTCAAGGGCCAAGAATAGTCTAGGCAGAAAGGAAAAGGAATGGACCAGAGGCTCTACAACTACCAGATATCATAGCCTTTATCACACTTTAATAGTTCAGATGGTGAAGTATTTGGCACAAGGAGAGACAACGTGACCCATGGAACTGAATACAGAATTCAGAAAGACCCACACATCTCTGTCACCTGATGACAAAGATGAGAAAGCAGTGGGGAAAGGATGGCATTTTCAGTAAACGATGCTGGGTCAAGTGACTATCCATACAGAAAAAAAGTCTATCTTGATGTCTACTTCATATTACACAGAAAAGCAATTTATATAGATTGCAGATTTAAATGTGAAGGGCAAAACAATAGAACTTTCAGAGAGGAAAACATTCTTGTGACTTCAGAATAGGCAAAGATTTCCAAAACAGGATACAAAGCCCTAACCATAAAGGGGAAAAAAATGATAATTTAAAGTCTATTAAAATGATCGACTTCTATTCATTAAAAGATAGCATTAAGAGAGTGAAAAGTCATCCCACAGAATGGTAGATATTATTCTCGATACATACATCTACCCAACCAAGTGCTGGTATCCAGAATAAAGAATTTTTATCAATTAGTAAGAAAAAGTCAGACAGCTGGAGCTCTCACACACTACTGGTGCAGATGTAAATTAGCACAACCACTTTGAAAAGTTGATCACCAGAATCTCCGATGACCCAGCAACTCTACTGCTAGGTATATACCCGATAGAAATCTGTCCTTTTTTAAATCTGCATACAGGTTACATGGGATGTGTTCATTTTGTGAAGAATTCATTGGGCTATATTCTTGGGGGGGTACTTTTCTATATTTCTATTATTTTATTTATTTATTAAAAAAATTAAATAATTTTTTTTAAAGGGACAGCCTCACAGAACACAAGGATTTATACTTATGGTTCAGCAAAACTACAGATTATTACTTGTATTTGAAATCCAAGTCTCTCATGAAGAATCGAAACCATGAGTAATAGATTGAAAATCTTCACTGTACTTATTGTCTAATATGGAATAATTCTTAAGATTGAGGGCTTTAGAGATAGAATCCCTGGGACTGGAACCCACCTCTGTCCCTCACTAACTGTGTGACATTGGGCAAATTACTTAACATTTCTATACCTCTGTTTCCTCATCTGAAAAGCGGAGATACTAATAATGGCACCTACTTTAGAAGGCTGCTTTGAGAATTCAACAAGCTAATTTCAGTGGGGGGCTGAGTGCAGTTTCTGGCACATAGTAAGCAGCCAGTAAGTGATTGCCATTATTATTAACGTTAACGTTTCTTTAACAAATATGTATAGATTCTTTACTCTGTGCAAGGTATAAAGTCAGTTGCCACAGAGATAAGAAGATAAAATGATTAAATCCTATGGTTGAAAACCCTAGAGAGCATAGGGCAATGACCCACACATACTATACAGTCGAGAAATGTTTGTCACTGCTGTTGCAGAGATGGTACTGAGGATGGTACTTTCATTTAAGTTACAGCTGAAGACTGGCAGGTGGAGAGCCATAAATTCATATTCGACTTAAAGATTTGATTTGAGCACTAGAGGCTTAATAGTGATGAATAAATGAAAAGCAATAGGATATATTGGAGTATATGAGGGAGCCATTTAGTTTAAAACTAATTCGGCCTGAACTTGTTTTTCGAAAAAGGCCTGACACAGCCTGTTAAGCATGCATTGTACGTCTACTTTAAACATTTTCAATGTCCTAAAGCCAAGAATGATGCCCTTAAAGATAGGGATATTGCCTCACCCATATCAGCATATCTTTAAGGATAAGCATTTCTTCCTAGACACTAAGGATTAATTGCTGACCTGTTTTAACTCATCTTGTGACCAGCAACCTGCTGCCCACCAATTTGCTGTGCTCACCTTGTGACCACTGACTTGCTGTGCTGGCAAAGCATCTTGTGACAGTAGTAAGAGATATTCCTGTTATGTATGACATATGCTCTTCTTTCCAAGACAGTATCTAACCACTCTGTACACCCTACTTCTTTGGAGAGCTTCCTTCCTTGTGGAAAAGTTCTCCTGGGCTGTCGTCTTCAAACCGGCTCGTAATAAATGCACTCCAATTTTGATTTATAGATTGATTACGGATTGTTTGCATCAACAGCAGTAAAGGTCCATGAGTCTGGAGATAAGAAGTTGAGAGGTTAATGAAAACTATGTTAAAATAAGGTGGGCTAGTGTGGTGCTTATAGCCCAGATGAACAGAGCTAATAAAATAAACAACTTACATCATACTGCTTATCCTCAGATTTTTTAAAAAAATCATTATAAGACATTTATAAGAAACAAAACACTGGATGACCACGAATATTTTGACAATATTTTTTCTAAATAAGGGAAAGAAGATTCCCTTTAAAATGCAGAGTTATTTGTTGAGTCAAAGACCAATACTATCTCAAATGTCCCGGTTCTGTTGACCCCTTCTTCCATAACTCATAATCCCTCTTACCAAAACTAAACAAAACTCTGTTTCTTTGAATGCACTATTGCTATGGTTTCAAAATTTGGAAAGCTCTTGTTAGTAAATTTTGAGAGAGGTAAAGGTTGAGTGACAAATTCATGGAAACTCCTGATTCAACAACAAAACGATCCTAGGGCTCTACAGCCTTGTGGACCACTGGTTCCCCGTTTGAAATGCCCTCACACAGGTTGCTGGAGATTAGAGGACTGGAACTGAGTTTAGTATTCGCGATTATGCCTTATTTCTGGAAAGGCTTGTTTCTGCAAAGTCCACCTAAGAAAACCAGCTACTGCATAATTGGTATCCCATCAAAACGAATGCCTTTCTTCTAAGGAAGGTCTGCTATAGCAGAGAGCACTGATACGGCGGAATCACAGGTGTTAGAGCTCGCGAATTCCACCAATAAGGTATGTTAGGAGGCAGGAGAAAGCTTCTGGCAGGTAGACACGGGGCCAGCTCCTCTACACTCCGCGTCACGTGGGAAGGGAATGTTGGAGTCCCTTTCCCGCCTCACGAGAGGACTGGAGGAGCGCGCGGCCCTCACCGCCTCCAGGCCCCGCCCCCTCGCGCACGGCCCCGCCCACAGGTGCTCCAGAGCTGGCAGCTGCCTGGGTAGCGAGGCCGGGGGCGGGGCTCACCCTTGCCCTCGGGGGCCCTCACGCTCCGCCAATCAGCGAGCGCCCTGTTGGCCGTCCGCGGCTCCCGCGCCCCTCCCCCTCCCGCCGGCCTCCTCTTCGCAGAATCCAAGATGGCGGGATCCAGGCAAAGGGGTTCCCAGGCCAGAGCTCGGCGGCTCTTCTGCGCCTTGCTGCTGTCGCTCAGTCGCTTCGTCGGTGGCGATGGCGTGGGAGGCGACCCCGCGGCTGCCGGCACCCCAGCCGCGCTGCCACATCGCCGTTTCGAATACAAATACAGCTTCAAAGGGCCGCACCTGGTGCAGAGCGACGGGACCGTGCCCTTCTGGGCCCACGCGGGGAGTAAGCCGGGGCAGAGGGCGGGGGGCCCGGATCCCCTCCTCGCCTTGCGCCTCCTCCTCTTCACCCTCTTCCCCGCTGCACGCCATCTGCACGGTGGAGGGGCCCCTTCTCAGCAGCCCCTTCTGCAGGTCGGCTCTGCTCCGCAAGGTTCCCGCCGCCTCACCCCCAGCCTTGCCCCCCGTTCTGTCCACCTGCCCTTCCTCCTGTCCTCTCTTCTTTGATCGCATCGGTTCTTTCTGTTTGATCTAGAGGTGTTTTGTTACTTCCTACGCTTCCAAGCGCTCACTTCAACTTGCTTCTGGGCATCACGTTTCAGCCTGCCGCCACGTCTCAAGGGGAAACGTCCCGCAGCCGCACCCCTAGCCATCCCAACCTGAGACCTGTTCGCGCAGCCCCCCTACCTCCTTTCCCGCTCCCCCTCGGCTCTCCCCTGCTTTTTTCCCTCCGGTGTTAGCCATGTAAGTTAATGCTCCAGTTTGTACCCCATATCCCCTGATGGCTCCAGAGATGGCATATGTTGGTTTTAGAGTAATTTTTAATTCCGTGTCAGAGGACGTTCTTCTCAGCCTGTTGGAGCTACACCTTAAATTTGCCTCTCTCCATGACTTGGTGTGGTCTTTGATCTTTTCTCTTGTGATAACACATTATGCAATAGTCACACTCAGTCCTTTATTTAGTAGAAGAAACGATATATTTTTTAGTATTGATTGCTTCAGAATTTGAGACTAAGAATAGCATTCTATCTACAGCTTTTTTTTTTTTTAGTGTTTTTGAAAAGTTGGAACAAGCTATGCTCCATGTTTTATTCACTCTGTGTTTGGCACTGTTAGTCGGTAAGAGAGCCTTGCTACACGTTTACATATGTGAAAGAAAACAAAACTGTCGTTTAGTGCTGATGTGTCACTGCTGACTAAGGAACCGGCTGTAGCACTTGGCGTGCTGTAAGCTCCGTTCAGTGACCGTCAGATGCACCCTTTGAAACAAGCGGCTAATGCCTTTATATGGGATGAGAAGCTCTAACAATTTGAATTCCATTGTTATGTGTAGTTAAGCGATCATTTAGATAAGGTTTATATACATCATTTTAGATTGTCCAATGCTTGAAACAGAATGTTCCATTTCTAGAAAGTAATTACTGAATAGGAAGCACACTTTTAGGAAGGGCCGTTTGACTGAAATTAACATGTAATTAAAAGGTATAAATTTCAATTTGACATAATGACCAAGTTATTAAATTTGAAGCAGAGTGTAATTATTTTGTTACTCAGCAGACATTATGTGCCCACTCATCAAGGGTGTATTGCTGAACATTTGTTATCAAGGTAACATTGTTCTTAATACACAAAGATGATGCAGATATACCAAACACAGTTTTGGGGGTTTTTGTTTTTCTTTTTGGAGCAATGATGAATTTTTCAGCAGTGGTGATGAGTTTGTTCATACTTTTTCACTTCTGCATCTCTCCATTGCCTGCTTGCTCTTCTGTCTCTTTCTCACACTTAACACCAGCCAATTAGCAATATTAGCCAATTGCTCAAATTAGTTACCTAACTACAGAGCCTATAACCAGCTCAGCTTGTCTGCTGCAGAAATGTCAGATGACATACTTGGACGAATTAAAGTTTGATGGCTAGACTGCATTTGAAATAGAGGGATTACTATTTTACCCGTGACTTTCCTATCTCCTGACTCTGGGAATCACTGCTGTGGTATCCCTTGCTTTCATTTTCACTGTAATTTTTACAATTTCAGTGTTTTCTTGACTTCATTGATCATTGTTTCCCTTTTCATTTTGCCCTGAGATCCATTATTTAAAACAATTTTTTAAAACAGAGAAATTTAAGATGCAATTTAAACATGGCCCTTTACATTCATCCCTAAAGCAAGACAAATCTATGGTGTTTCTTTTTCTCACCTCTAATGGCCTTTTATACTGTCAGTACACATCCCTGGGTCCATAAGGGCAAAAAATGATAACAGTTTGTCACTCTTTATAGCTCTCAGAGTTCTTTCACCTTCATTCTCTGATTTGATTCTTAATAGGCAAGGCAAGTATTATCTGTTTTATAGATGAAAAAACTGATGTTCAGAAAGATGAAGGTTCTTGGAAAGGGTTACATAGCTGGTGTCAGTAAACAGAACTCAAATCTAGGTCTTCTGATTCTATATCCCATGCTCTTTCCATGATGCCTGCCCCCAACTTTGCAGCGTTTGAAAGTGACGGTGACAAATAGTGGCTGATCTTAGTAAAGTATCTTAACTTTACTTGTCTTTTTGTAAGTTTTTCCTACCTCTAAAGAGATAATAGACTTATTTCCCAGCGTGGATGTCCAAACTGGTTAACATCTAAGAGTGTGCTAGAATTCTTCCAGTTTAGGCCTTTAGTAATTATGTAGTCCAATAATAGGAATAGCTGACATTTATTGAAACATTTACATGCACTTATGAAGGCACTTACATGCCTGTGAGGTTGTTAGAGAAATGGAGCAGCGTCAACAATCGAACAGCTAATAGGTGGTGGAGCTGGGACGTGAACCTAGTTTGGAAATGCAAACCACCATTTTGGGCTTCACCGTTCTCTCTGAGAATCTGCTGACGCTGAAGAACTGTTTATTGACTTGAAATTCAGTGGACCCTCTCCCTAGAAGAATTCATATATGCACAAAATTTTGCATATAACTTTTGGGGTGTTTATGGAAGTAATTGAGCCCAGCCCCTTCATTTTACAGGTGAACATATGGTGGACCCAAGAGAGTAAGAGAATTATTTGCTCAAAGTCACACAGCTGAACTGAGACTAGGAATAAGTCTCTTGATTCCTAGTGGTATGTTCTTTTCACAATGTTTGAGCTTTCCAACATTTGTAAACTGGTAAAATAAATTGCAGTTTAAAAAAAATAATATGCAAATTTTTGATGTATTTGAAAAAGAATACTATGAGGGGATCAAATAGTTTCTTTGCCTTTTAAGCCATAATTTCCTCCATCCTGCCCCTTGAGTTTAATTTTTTTTGCAATATTTCACTATTCAAAAGATAAGAGGGGAGGGTGTTAGAATGCCCTAAAATGTAAAGTTGAAATTGTCAACATGAAATTTTTTCGTATCAAAGTTATTGTACAGGTTACTGAGTTAAAATTACATCTCTATAGGTATGTGTAACCGTTTTTTAATGATTCATTGAGTTTTACCTAATTATAACTTAAAGCTTTGCTTCCCTGGTTTTTGTTCTAGATGCTATTCCAAGTTCAGATCAAATTCGAATAACACCATCTTTAAAAAGCCAAAGAGGATCAGTGTGGACAAAGACAAAAGCAGCCTTTGAGAACTGGGAAGTTGAGGTGACATTTCGAGTGACTGGAAGAGGTCGAATTGGAGCTGATGGCCTGGTATGGTCATTTCTTTAACTTAGAAAATGTATATAAATGCATATACCACCAGCCTCTCAATGGTCCCCGTTATATATTCACAGGCAATTTGGTATACAGAAAATCAAGGCTTGGAGGGTCCTGTGTTTGGATCGGCTGATATGTGGAATGGTGTTGGAGTATTTTTCGATTCTTTTGACAATGATGGAAAGGTATATTTGTTGTCAGCACTATTACTCGCTTTAATATGTTTACTAACAAAATTAGGCTGTGAGAAATAGAGCTTGTTTTACTGTTTTGTCAGTTTAGTAGAACTCCCCAAGCTATATTTTTAATATAATGGTTAGTCTTTATGTAACTGAGAATTTACAAATACAAAGCTATGAGTACATGGTTTGTCATACACCAGCTTGAGGCCATACGGGAGCCCTAACTCTGAGAACTGGGCAGTGACCTCCCGCCCTACTGCCCTGTGTGTGCTTAGTAACTTTGATGGAAGAGCATGAGTCGTTTAGAAGTAGGCAGTGAAACCAGTAGTATTAAGAAAACCGTAACAGTTTTCGTGAAAATACCCATGTGCGTTACTACTGCTAACTTACGTGCTAATATCTTTTCCTATGTTGATCACTCTTTTTGATCAGCCAGTTTCTCTAATGATCTCTCCTAAAACAGTTAAGGACAAAATGTGCTTACATATTGGAAACATTAACTTGTGCTTCAGCAGCCTTAAGATTGGTGATCTTTGTTTTAGGTTGTTTCTCTACTGATTTTCAGAGGTCATTGTTAAACAATTTGAAGTTGAACCGTAATAATTCAGTGAATGCTGCGGCCGTGTTTGTCCTGTTACTAAACTCCCATAAGCTCATGTTTGTGCCACGTGCATGGTGTCCTCAGATATGTGTTGAGGTTGACTATTCAAAGACAAGGCACGTCAATCTTTATTGCGGTGTTAAGTAACTGTTTTTGAATGATTCTAAGAGTGTGGTAAATTTTTTCTAAATAAGTGGAAGTCTCTTCTGGAGAAGTAATCCTCCAGAACAATCTAGAATTCTTTGATCTAAGGACTTTAAAACAAATACATTCTCTTTATTTTCAGAAAAATAATCCTGCTATAGTAATTATAGGCAACAATGGACAATTCCATTATGACCATCAAAAGTACGTATGTGTTTTTTTACATTATTCCTGATTTCAGCTTCTTTTTGGAAACCTTATAAAATATGTTGTTTCAAATCTGAATATTTTTCAGATGAAGTAAGATTATTCTCTTTCTTGAGATGTATTTTATAAGTTGGTGGAAAAGTCTTATTTTATTTGGTTCTGTTTTTAAGTTCTTTCTGTGGACTACCCCAGGTTTCAAACATAAAAATGTTTTTTATTTACTCTAAAATTAGATAATACTTGTGAAGGTTTATAAAATGTTCCTGGCTCTCAGTGATGCCACTAGTCGTGTTTTTTCGTCTTTATTAAAAGGGATCTTTCAGAAATAAAATTCAGAGCCTTGACCAAACTAATGACTAAGCAGTTTACACTACTCGTTCAACCTTAGTATTGCTTTCTTTAAAGACTCTCAGTGGCTACAAAGCTTGTAAGTGTTTAGTTTATTTACAATGTGTATGGATTAGGTATGTACATTTTTCATTTTTACATGTTCGTTGTGAGAGGAATTACCTTTTAGCCAATCAGTGAACTGTAAGAAAAATTCCTTATCCACACTCCTGTTTGCTGTTTGCTACCTTAGTGATTTCCACTCTGGTAGTTTATCACAGTTGCCCGTGGAGCTATTTGGAGTAGACGTGCCTGGGCCTCTCTGTGGTTCTGCTTCAGTTGATTGAGGGCAGTATCTGCGAAATTGCTTTTTTGTGTGTGTTTGAGGAAGATTGGCCCTGAACTAACACCTGCTGCCAATCTTCCTCTTGGTACTTGAGGAAGATTGTCGTTGAGCCAACATCTGTGCCAGCGTTCCTCTACCTTGTATGGCTTGACGAGTAGTGTATAGGTCTGTGCCCAGGATCCAAACCCATGAACCCTGGGCCACTGAAGCAGAGTGTGTGAACTTAACCACTATGCCACCGGGCCGGCCCAGGATCTGCATTTTTAAAAGCTCCCTATGTTGATTCTGATTCTGCCCTGGAGTAGAGGACTGCTGCTTTAGTCAACTTTGTGTCTTCTGAAGAAATAACTTCAGCTATCCCAAGACTTTGTCATAGCTTGGTATTATTTTAATCTTCCCAAACATTAATAATTTCAAAAAGTGAGTTTTTAAATACTAAAAAGTTTTAAGTTTCTTGTTTGTTTTCCTTTCCCTCATTCTATAGTGATGGTGCTAATCAAGCTTTAGCAAGTTGCCAGAGGGACTTTCGTAATAAACCCTATCCTGTCCGAGCAAAGGTTATATATTACCAGAAAACATTGACAGTAAGTAACATGCATTTAGAGATAATCAAATTCTAGTAAGTCTTTTCATCCTGAATCCTTGACAGAAGTTAAATGTATTTAAATTTGGATATTGTTCATCAGTGTTACTCTGAGAGAACAGAGTGGCTTCAAAGCTCCATGTAAGTGGCCGCGTGTTATAAAACCTTGCCAGTAGGTTTGCATTTAGTTAGTAAATGTTTAAGCATCCTGCTGTATGCCACACATTATATACTTATCCAAGCCTTCAAGATACAAATGTGCCTAAGACAAAGGTCATTTTCTCCAAAGAGCTTGTAGTCTCATGGAGGAGACACTTAGATAGTGTTACTATGCTTTGTGATAAATGCTACCTCAGAGATATCACTAAGGGATCAAGGGTTTAGAATCCTGTCATCCTGACAAGCGGGAGAGGGGAAGGTCAGGAAGTTTCTCAGAGTTGAACTGCACCTTGAAGGGGAAATAGAGATTTCTGAGATGGAGTGCATGTTCCAGGCAGAGGGACTTGAGAGAAATGGAAAGATTTGGGAAAGGCAAGTCGTCTTGTATGCCTGGAGGATAGAGGAGACCCATGGGAAGTGAGGTTGAAAGGTCGGCAGTAACGGGTCTTGCAGACCTCATTTAGTTTATTCTATAAGAAACTGTTAAAAGAGTTTTAAGCAGGAAGTGAAAGGGTCCAATCTGCAATTTAGGAAGCTGCCTTAGGCAGCAGTGTTTTTATAATGGTATTTGTGAAAGGAGCCAAGGATAAGATGATTTAGACTCCTTGGCTCTTAAGAGGCCACATCCTGTGCCTGGTACTTTATATGTGGTTTCTCATTTGTTCTTTCCAACAGCCTGCTGGGGTAGGCTTCCCCATTTACACACAGGGAAATTGAGTATGGGGGATTTTAAGTTACCTGGACAGCATCATACCAAATGAGTAACAGAACTGTGATTTAAACCCAGCACTAATGTAACTGCGAGACTCCACTTGTGGTGTGAACCAGGTAGAGGGAAGATAGAGGGGAGATGATTAGGAGGTGGAGACTATAGGACTTAGTGCTAGCTTGTTAGGGGGTAGGGAGGTGAATACAGATTCGGAGTCAAAGATAGTTCCTGAATTTCTGGCCAATTTTACAACTAAGTGGTTCCAGTAACTTGCCTGGTTCCATTAACTAGCCAAGAAGCAGCTCATTTGTTTGTGTTTGTTTGAGGGAGGAGTGGGAAAGCAGAGGGTTGATAATGAGTAGACAAATTGAGTTTAGAGTAATACTTCGGTGGATCTATCCAGCTGGCAGTTATAATAACTAAGATCACTAATGCAGTGTCAGCTTTGTTTTTTGAAGACGCTATCTATATCTGGTTATACAATACTTATAAGTAAAAAATATTTTGTATAAATTTTTATTTCCCCTAAATCATGAGCTAGCCTTATACTCCTGTGTATAAAACTCTGAAAAAGGTGGTTCCTTGGAAAACTGTGTTGTCTCATTCTTATATTCCACGCTAATTTAGAGAGCTCAGAGTAGAGGAAGTGTCCAGTCTATTATGATCGACTTGGATTTGAATTCCACTGAAATGATACATCTTGTACAGTCTCATCAGGGTCATCAGTAAATCCCACTTACCTTCCTGTGGCAGAACCCAGGCACCAACCATCACACTCTTGAGCTGACCCATTGCAGGGAGGCCTTGAGCCCTGCCAGCAGTTCCCAAAACAATAGTCCTGCAAAATGTACTCCCACAGGAGTTCCATGGTCAGATGAGATTGGGCATGAATGCGCATGTGAGCACATTAGAGATTCTGGGAGGTCCTGAAATAAACATTTACTGAATCCCACATTTTTCAGTCTTACTTGACCATGGAATTCTTTTTTCACCTAATATCTATGAAGGTCTATAGAGGCGGTGTTCTGAAGAATACATTCTAGAGAGACTTGGGAGTTCGCATGGCTGTGACTCAGTGGTTCTATTCTTTTGGCTCAGTCTGTCGCCCCTGTAATTTTCTATCTCGAGGAGTCATACTCATTCTTGAACACACTAGTTCAGATCCCTTTTTCCATCAGATTTCCCAAACACCAGCTCATAATGATCTGTTTCTCCTAAACTTGTATTTTTTTTCAATGCTTCTGTGGGTTTTAAAATATATTGTCCTGAGTTGCTAGTTAACTCTGTGTTTGAACGTCTTTTCTCATCAATATAATTGTAAACTTCTCAGTGCAGGCATTATATCCTGTATTCCTCCTAGTCCCTAATATTGTACCCATTTTAGGTACTCAGGAGCTGTTTGTTAAATTAGGACTTACACGCTTAACTTGTCCCAGCTGTTTGAACTTCAGAGGGGAAGGCAAAGTAAGGGGAGCAAGAGATGCTATTGGTGGAGGAAACATGGTCAAAACAAGAGACTTTCAATACTGCTAGTATACTATTTAACGGTGGGCTAAACCTATAAGGCGAATAGGAATGTTCTTGATGCCCTCATAAAGGAGTGTTGCTGGTGTTAATCAGTGGACACATTGTACGTGTACGGTCACAGTCCCCACCTTCCTCCAAAGTCGTAGTACAATGAATACATTGTACCCTTTTTTTAAAACAAGAATTAGAACTAGACAGTAAAGACTCCTGATGAATTTTCAGTTTGTCGGGATTCAAGGAAAAATACTGAACAGTTAAAATAGAAAAGTTTTTAGTATTGGAATTAGAATGGGATTAACTTAACCCATTTTTTTTTTTAGCTCTCAAAGGCAGATGTCTCCCTGATCACTGATTCTGATTTGAAAGACTCTATAGAGGAGTGCCATTGTAAAAGGTGTAAACTGAAATAGGAGCGTTACTGATCAGAGGAAGCAAATATTAATATCAGGCAACTCAATGGCAGGTGATCTAAAAAAGTTGATAGTTCACATTTCCATCCTACGTTATATAGAGATTAACCCTTCACATTGACAGGTATCTTATTCCTTGCTGAAAATTTGGACAGAATACTGTGACGTTTACCTGTGTGAGTTAATTTTGACTATCACTGACAGACCTTTGCATCTGGAAGTAGTGATTGAAGTGCCCTTCCTCTGGTGGCATGGACCTACTCCTTTTGCTTCCCCTCTATCCCATTGCCTCTTGGCTTGGGGTCAGGCTGGTGACTGGGTATTGAAGAGGCTACACCACTGCTTGACTGGGATCATGAGAAGAGTATTCATGTGTCAGGTGGATTCCTGAGCTTTCTTAGAATTCCAAGGTTTTTTAAAAGACATTTAAAGTCATTACTTCAAATATACATTCTGCAGAGTAGATACTTATATGTCTTTTTTTTTTAATTTTCTGCCTTTTTTGTCAAAATGACTTCTGTCACTTTTGCTGTCTCTCTTGTAACTTATTACAGTCCAGTTACCTCATTAATTTAATGAAGAGAAGCTCACTACTTGTTAAGGCACTCTATTTAATTTTCAACTAGCTGTAGTGAAAATTGTAAATTCAACCTCTTGGTTTGTCTCTGTCACCAAGATTGCGGAATAAATCTGAGCCCTCTTCTGTCTGACCCATTCAGAGGAAGTAATCATGGTTCCCTAAGTCTTCTTGAGAGAAGGTGAACCATATTCTGTTTTAGAAAGGTTTTCGTGAAAAGTTATCAGATTTTTCTCTTTAAACCTTTGACACACTGTAAGGCAAAAACTGTTTTCATAAGTGAAATAACTTGTGTAACGATACCGAAGAAGCGAGGTGATTTAATGGACAAGGATTACCCTTTATAATAGGAGAGAAAGCTGATAGCTTTTTGACAGTTGGATATTAGACCAAATAGAAAGATCAGATAGCATTAGTCATAAATTGACTATTTGAAATTCGTGTTACAGTGTCTGTTGTAAAACCTATAGCTACAGTATGTCTTTCTAGGTAATGATCAATAATGGCTTCACACCAGATAAAAATGATTATGAATTTTGCGCCAAAGTGGAAAATATGATTATCCCCGCACAAGGGCATTTTGGAATATCTGCTGCAACTGGGGGTCTTGCAGGTAAATCTTACCCATTAATATTAAAAGTTTGTGAATTGAGTTTTATTGGGAATAGTATATGTTGGAGCTGCGTAGACTTGTTTGCTCTTAGCCTTGTAAGACTAGTTGTAACCTTCCCATAGTCTGTGATGCCCGTCATGTGGTCTCTTGGGACCGCTAATTCTCTACTTATGTTCTGTAGCTGAACAGTTGGCTGGGACTGCGTACATTACGTCAATGAGAGCTTCCATTTGGCTGCTACTTCATAGTGAAGGAGACATATTTAAAGTCGAGGCTATAAAAGGCTCGTTGCCAAGAGCTTTAGGGTCCTAAGAGTTATCACAGCACATTTAAATGAATGTGGTAGCCTGAGGAAATATTACTTGGGACTAAACTGTAAACGAGATATATTTACCCTTTTTCTTCCACATGTATTGATAAATGAACTTACTATTTGACATTACCATCTTGTGTTTATATAGCGCATTGTATAATATTTTTATTATTTTCACATACATGAATTGTTTGTTACAACAACACAGGGTGGGAGGGAGAGAGGATAGAGCATATTTACCCTATTTTTAGATGAGTTTAATCTGGGATTAAAGGACTTTCTCAAGATCACAGGCCAGTAGTGGTCAGCCCCAGGCAGGACTTGGGTTAGATTTCCGACTCCTGGGTTCAGTGCCTTTTTACACTGCATGACTTCTAAAGTTACTTAACTGGCACTGCAGCGTACAGTTTGCTCTCTACTCTGGCTGCACCTCTAGATCTCCATGGTGGTGGCAGAGGGCATCGAGATGGCCGCACAGCTGAAATTAATTGCTCTTGCTTTGTGGATGTGGCTAGCCAGGATTGGTATTTTAGTTCAATATTAAGAGGTTTGATCTGCTAGGTCCCTGTTTTCAGCTTAAACAGCTTGAAATTAATTCATTTTTTTATGTGATTTAAGATAAAATTGTTAATGTCTGCTGTGTGAGGGAAATAAATATGAATGATGTATAGATAAAGTAATCATATTATTGAAATCAGGATGCTTTGGGAGTACAAGGAGAGGCTGCTAGTAATGCCAGGATGACATGGATAAACAGGACTGTCCCAGTAAGCCAGGACAGAGCAGTGTCGTAGTTCTAACAAGAAAGTAAGGCAGGAAGTGATGAGCGCTGTGAGAGAGAATGAGAGACGGACAGGCACAGGAAGGACGTGAAGGACAGGCTTTCGTCTTTAGGCTGGCACGTAGTCCACGAAGGAGATTGGTGGGACAATACGGGAGGATCTTGGTTGCAGGATGAGGAGTTTGGGCTTGTTTTCACCCTTCACTTGTTTCTTCATTCCCTTACCAGACACTTGGTAAACATCTGTTGTATGTTAAACACTGCTGCGTGTTCTGGTTTAGGATTTAAGAAAGTGAATTTTAGCTTATTTCTAATGTAAATCTTTCAGATGAATTTTTATCTCTAAGCTCACAGAACCCCACTGCCTTTACTAAATTAGAGCTAATTTTTGTTATTTCTCTCATTGATTATTATTTTTTAAAGCAGTAGATATCTATAAAGTAAATTTACGACCATAAAAATAATCTATTATGAAACTTTTTTAGATTTTTTTTTTTAATTTGTAGATGACCATGATGTCCTTTCTTTTCTGACTTTCCAATTGACTGAGCCTGGGAAAGAGCCAGTAAGTATACACATTTTTTTCAAAAAGTTTGTTTTTAGTTCACGCGTATTGCCTCATAGCTGAAAACCTGGGAAGACTGACTTAGGTTCGGACCTCGTTTCTGCTAGTTCCTGCCGCATGACCTTGTACAAGTACAAACCTCTGTAACGCTGCATTTCTTCATTGCACAACTGAGGTTTCGTCCTGGCCACCTCCTGACATTGTAAGCCTTAAATAAGACGTGCTCTGCTAAAAAGCACTTAAAAAACGCTAGTGGTTACTGTTACTCTTTGTTGGAATTATTAGTAGCAAGAGTAAATTTGCTGTGATTTAAATAAGAAGTAACATTTTTATGTTAACCTTTCAACTCATGGTAGAGTAGTTAAAATGAGAAAAAGAACATATATTAAGGTTTATTTTCCTACCTTTTAAATTTTTTTATTGATCTATTCTTAAATTCCAAAAAAGCCTACATTGGATAAAGAAATTTCAGAAAAAGAAAAAGAAAAGTATCAGGAGGAATTTGAGCACTTTCAACAAGAACTGGATAAAAAAAAAGAGGAATTCCAGAAGGACCACCCTGACCTTCAGGGGCATCCTGGTAAGTTGGAGAAAACTGTCCCCAGAGCTGCAGCAGTAGTTGTGGCACTCGTGTGTCACCTGGCCCTTTCATTCTTTTCATCCTCACTCTCTTACCTGGCACATCCCATGTCCGTTCTGGAAACAATTTAGGAGCAAATCGTTCGTCTTTAAAGGGCTTGGAGGTTGATGTTTATAGCAGTAAGAGTGTGCTTGAGTGCTGTGTGCAGTAGGGGTCCCGTGGGGCTGTGGATGGATGAACATGGACCGCAGGAGGGTGAGCTCCGTGAGGACGGGGATTTTGTTTGTTGTGTTTACTGCTGTGTCCTTGAAACCTAAAGAAAAAGAGAACAACAACAGTGCTGACCTAGGGATTGAGACTCAGTAAATATTTAGTCAATGAAATCATCCAAGGTTTCTGTCTTTCCTTTTAGTGGCACACAGTTACCTTGTTAATAGAGAAATAATACTTGGAAACTATCAACTATTACGAGAGTAATGTGAAGTGATTATCTGGCTCTCCTGCCCTTACTCCTCAATAGAATTCTGGACTTTAAAGGTTGAAAATTTTGAAATATTAGTTTAAGCCAATGTAATTAAGAACTTAAGTATACTACAAGTGAAGAAAAAACATGTTAGGGCCAAATGGAGTGACTTTAAATTATCTGCTAACTTTTATTGTCTGGGTTGTTCCCCATCAGCACGGTGTTCAAGGCTGTATTTCATAAGCCTGTGGCTAACTTTTGAACTCACCATGTAGTATGTGATTCTCTAAATGATCAACAGTGTGATTCAGACTTAAGATAAGAATGAAAGATAAATTTCATTCTTTTATTCAGTTTGTGTTAAACATCACATATGCTTTGTGTGCATATCCTGAAGCTTATTGCAGTAAGTGTTTGAATGAAATGCTCTATGTTCAGCATGGTCAGGTATAAAAAGAAAATCAGCTGTTCTCAACTCCATTTCTTAGTCTTTTACGTAAGTAAAATGCACAACTTTTAAGAGCATAGTTTGATGAATTTTGACAAATGGGTATACCCATTTAAACCATCGCTCATGTCCGTACGCAGGATATTTTTATCACCCCAGAAAGTTCCCTCATGCCTCTTTCAAGTCAAGCCCCCCTCCACGAAGACAACAACTATTGTGATTTCTATTAACATAGATTAGTTCTGGCTGTTCATATAAATAGAATCACATAGTGTATTTGAAGGAGGAAATGATTTTTAGGTGAAAAAATTCAGACCTAATTTATCACAAGTGTTCAACCGCCAAAGACGGTAAAAACAAAAATTGGCGGGGGAGAAGGGCAAAAGGGGTAAAGGGACACACGTGTATAGTGACGGATAAAAACTAGACTTGGTGGTGAACACAATGCAGACTGTAGAGAAACTGATATATAATAACGTACACCTGAAATTTACACAGTGTTGAAAGCCAATATAACCTCAATAAAACAATTTTTTTTAAAACAGTAATTTAATCATGATTGAATTAATTATCTGCATGTTTACTATTGGGGAGATCATAGCCCTGTGTTGATGATGTTCTAATTTTAGTATATGTTGATACTTTGGTCACTTATGGTATTTTGAAAACTTCATATGTGTAGGTGGCTCTAACTTAATTTGTAATTTCTATTTCAGCAGATGAAATATTTGAGAGTATAGGAGATCGTGAGCTGAGACAAATCTTTGAAGGACAGAATCGTATTCATCTTGAAATCAAGCAGCTGAACCGACAGTTAGATATGATTCTTGATGAACAGAGAAGATATGTCTCTTCCTTGACAGAGGAGATCTCTAAAAGAGGAGCAGGAGTCCCGGGGCAGCACGGACAGGTGAGCTTTTGAAATGTGCAGGTATGCCTGAGTTAGCCTTTGATGGAGGAGAAGCAGAAAAGAGAGGCTGCTCTGCCGAATGTTCCTGTGGAATGCAGATTATTGAATGTCATCTTGTTTTTCCTCTAGATCACTCAACAAGAACTGGATACTGTTGTGAATGCTCAGCATGAGATTCTGAGACAAGTAAATGAAGTGAAGTAAGTGTACAAAAGTAGTGTCTGTTATGTGATATCTTTATCTTAAATTCATGACTTCCGTAGATGTGCAAGCACGTTATTGTAAGATTCCTGTGGGAGGGTAAGAAGCACATTCTAGATTCATTTTATAAATAGGGGAATATAAAGTACAGAAACTTTTGATATTTAGAAACTGCAAACATGTCTAAATTTTTTAATTGTTCTAAGCTAGAAAAGAAAAAAATGCTTTAGCATCTTTAAGAAACTAGTTTTGTCCCAGTTACTTAACAGCCAGGAATGTTCATACATTTATTAAATATAAAAATAATATGGGTAATATATAACAATTCTATGAAAAATTCTAGGGGAATAAGCGTGCATAGCATTGTAGGAGTATAATACAAGCATATCTGATGCAGGAACTTCTTTTTGATGGAATGAAATCATTTTGAAGGAAGTAGGCTATGTGTGACTACCTCTTTTTTATTTCATCTTGTACCCTAAGAGAGACAGGGTTGTCCCTAAGAGGGACAAAGGGTTGGAGCAGAGAGGAGATACTGTGTCCTTGGAACATTGATAAGTTTCTAGATAGGCTTCATTTATGCAGATAATTAACAGCTTTCAATACCTGGAACAGAGAAACAGCCAAAATGTCACATTTCATAAGCTAGTACTTTAGAGCACTGCCCCAACCAATACAGCCCGTGACAAACAAGAACGTCAAGGTGAGTTCTTTAGGACAGGAATATTAAACAGGATTAGGTTAAACAGAAGGTGATGATATATAACACCTAGTGATTAAAGGCAACCCAACTTGTAACTGCAAATTTCTGTTTCTTTCGGTTGTACTGTTTGGCATATTTAAAAATCTTCAAGTTGTAAACTCATGATTAAAATATTCATGATGCTAAATGAATAAATTCTCTTAGAAATAGCCTGGATCATGTAACAGTTTTTGAATTTTTATTGTGATCTAATTTTAGACTTCAGATGTTGCAAAAATAGCACAGTTTCCATATATCCCTTGTTCATCTTCCCCTAATGTTAACATCTTACATAACCATAGTACAATTATCAGAACCAAGAAATTAACATTGGTATAGGACTACTAATTAAACTAATGATCTCATTCAGATTTCACCAGTTTTCCACCAGTGCATTTTTTCTCTTCCAGGATCCTATCCAGGATCACACATTGCATTTAGTTATTTCTCTTTAGCCTTCTACAGTCTGAAATAGTGCATCTTTCCTGGTCTTTCATGACCATGGCAATTTCCAGGAGCATTGATCAGTTATTTGGTCCAGTGTCCCTCGATTTGGGTTTGTCTGGTGTTTGCTCTTATCATGACAGGAATACAACAGTGTATCATGTGCATGATGTCGATGTGTCTTATGACAGGCGATGTTGGCTGTTATTGTTTGATTATGGTGGTTTCTTCCTTGTTTCTGTACTTCAAAGTTACTGTCTTTCCCTCGGAGGTTAGATATTTTGGGAAAGATACTTTGAGACTATGTAAATATCCTGTTTCACTTTAAACTTTTGCTTACTAGTTTTGAGCATCCATTGATGTCTTGTCTGAAACAAGAATGTGGTGTTTACCAAATGCTGCTTCGATTCCTTCTACATTTATTGATTGTAATTCTGTAAGGACCAGCTATCCCACCTCCCCATTTATTTATTTAATCAATTATTTATATCAGTATGGACTCATGAATGTTTACTATATGAGTTACAATCCACTACTATCATTATTTATTTTGTTGCTCAAATTATTCCAGCTCTAGTCATTAGGAACTCCTCCAAGTTGACTTCTGTGTTCTTTCAGCAAGACCCCATCCTTTTTTAAGCATTTCTTTATGTTCTGGTACTACCCTATGTTTCAGGCGCATCTTGTATTTTTTCTGCCCCACCTCTAGAATCAACCACTTCTCTACTGAGTGCTCGTTCTTTTTATTAGAGAAAGGTATTTAGAAACCAAGATCTGGGTGCTAGGTGTGCTCATTACTACTGGGGTGCCATTGCTTCTAGGCCTTCTTGGCGGACAGAGCTAGGGAATACAGGAATGTATGCTAACCCATACATATATACCTATCTATATTTTTGTATCCATCAACCTACATTTGTATTAAAAGACCATGATTTATCTGGATACTTTGGATTCCAGTTGGACTGAGCACTACTAGGTTGATTTTAGCCTTCCTCCTTTCCCTGTTTGAAAAGTCTTTCTCCGACAGGGAGAAACCTGGTTTTTATTATCTATAATATATTTACTTATTGGTTCAATTTTATTGTGCACATAAAGTACACACAGAGTGGTTTCAAATTGTTAACCCATATTCCTGTGAGAAATACATTTACTGACAGATTTATGTAAAGTTCCTTTTCATAAAGTTGTTTTTGCCTCTAGCCTTAACAGTATCTAGTCCAGACACCATTTTCCAGATAGTTACTTAGTTTAGTTCTCTTCTTCCCCACTCTCTTCAGTCTGGTTATGGTTCATTTATGATACAGTTAGGTTCTTTGTTAGTGTTTATATTCCTCCTACATCTGGTTGATTCTAATTTGATATTTTGGATATCTGAAGGGTATATGAATACTGTGGTTCTAAGAGATTTTAAGAGCCACAATAGATATATATTTATTCATTGAAGTATCACTCCTTTCTCAGCACTTCTACCCCATTCCCATGGTACCCCATCCCATTAATTTCTGGTTTGTTGCTTCTTGTATTTCTTCTGCACACGTGTATTGTCTTAGATCCCTCCTTGCTCATCTGACTGGCAGCATACTCAAGAGACTCTTGTGCTTTGCTTGTTTCACTTAACGGTAACACCAGAACATCTTCACATTCAGTTAGTGGTTAGTAAATCCTAGCCATCCAGTTGCATTATCCATGAAAGCACTTACTTAGGGTAGTTAGCAATCCTTGTAAATTCCCACTTACTAATTGAGAACAGATGTCATTCATACAATAACTTAGAGTAAAAAGTGAACTCAAATTTCTGAATTTGTCCTCTAGAACTTTTTCTTCAGGATTAAGCTTCACAAAAAAATGTACGAAGATAGGAAATATTTGCCTTTAATGGAAAAGGTGGTTTGTGTCTTCATGCATTTTCATATTCTTAGGGAATCATAGCAGAAATGTGTAGTTCAACCTCTGCTTCAGTTCACAGAAAGAGAAAAAAAGGCCCTGAATGATAAAAGATCACAATATGGATCTAGTTCTAGTTCTCGTTGTCTCCTCACTTTCAAGTACTCTTTCTAGCAAACCGTAAAGCCTTGACAGTTTTGTTTTCATTATAGAAATTTTCAAATACCAAAAAGTTGAGAATAATATAAGAGCCCTTCCTCATATTCTGATCGCCAACTTTGAACAGTCGTTAGTAACCAGATGTTGTCAGCCTGGGCCATTCATTATAAAGGGCCCCCATCAACCTCTCTTTAAGTTTTAGTAGCCAGTGATGGCCATAGCCTGAATCCATCATTTCGTTGGAGGTTGGGGAAGAGTTGACACTCCCATTCTAAAACTCCCTCTCCATTTAAAAAGAATTTTTCACGTCAATTCTCTGTTATCCTGAAATAGTTCAGGAAAGGCAAGATAAATACTTGATTCTTTCTCCGTATTTTTCAGAATAATGAATTGGTGCTCTGGCAATCTCCACTGTTAAACAATGTGGTATTGAGGGGTGATTTTTTTTTTTTCAACTCATGGATTTTAATGTATGTTGCTGTTTTGATCCACTAGTCTTTATAATTGATGTCCAAATTGTCTCAACTTTGGCCGCTAGCAGCCCCTACAAGTTAGCTTCTGTGTCCTGCCCCATTAGTTGCTGGTGGCTTCCTTCCTTTGGGGTGTGAGACTTCTCAGGGTTCTCTTGTACATTTCTGTGTCACACGTGGCAAAAGGCATTTTTCTTTGGAGCCCTGGTCTTTTAGTGGGAAATGGTATTTATAGACAGTCTAGTGCTGATTGCTACTGGATTGTCATTGCTTCTAGGCCTTTTCAGTGCACAGTGTTACAGATACTGTTTGAGCTTTGCCGTTCATATATGTTGGCTTGTGTCGTTTGTTAATTGGTTATATTTTTTAAATGCTGAATTCAAAGTATAAATGCTCTTTTTTGGTGAGTAGGCAGCATTTAGCATTTCATGTTTACCTTTATCTAATTAATGAGTGCCTGTTGCATTCTAGGTACTGTGCTAGACATTTTCACATGAATATTTCATGCTCTTCTGGGACCTTGCTCTTGGTTACTCTCTTCTGTACCTTTACCCTGTCCTGTAATGTAATATTTAAGCTGCCTAGCAGTCTTTATTCACTCTTGATCATCACTTATCTCATTCAAAATATGCAGCACTCTCCTTAAGCCCCATAACCCAGCCCACCAATGCCACTCTGCCTGGGAGATGATCTGTCTCCTCACCCTCCTCTCTGTGCCCCAGCCTCCCTCCCCACACCGTCTCCATCCACTCAGCTGTGTCCAGGCCAATCCTTAGCTCTGCATCAAACTCTCTGCTTCTCTGACCCATGCTCTGTCAGTGGTCCTCTCTCCGTCTTCTACCTGAACTTGTCCTTCAGTGCTGCTGCTTCCATTTATAAAAGCGCTTGTGCTTGTGTTATTCAGAACTAAGCAAAACACACCAACCTTTAATTGCCCCTTTCTATTCCTTTTACTGTTGTTTCTCTTTTCCTTCCTTTTTAGCTGAGTTTCTAAAAAAGTGACCAAGCTACCTGTCTCTGCTTCCAAACCACTGTAATTTGTCCTCATACCACTAAACCGTTCTTTCTGCAGTCACTCGTGCCCTAGTAATGAACACCTTCAGTCTTCCTCTGTCTGGACTTTTTGTGGCAGCTGACGCTTTTCCCCACTCCCTCCACCTTGAGACATTTTCCTTGTAAGGCTTCTAGCAGACCTTTCACTCTTGGCGCTCTGTGGCCTCTTGGCTTCCGTTTAGTTTTCTTCATCCATTGCTCTTCCTTCCATCATCCCTTAACACGTGTTTTTGTGTAGGGTTCTGTCCAGGCCTCTTTTCACTTGACCTGTTCCCCTAAGTTAAGTATACCCTCCTTCCAACACAATCCCACCCTCATAGGACCCTCCTTATCCTTTAACAACTCAGCCCCCCCGGGTGCCTAGCTGAGTTACATGCAGCTTTCGTCATAGAACCCTAGATGTGCCTCCATCACGTTGCTCTCCTGCTAGACTATTTATTAGTCTTGGCAGGGCAGGAATTGTCTTTTTCTCACACTGTTTATATCCCTAAAAATACCTGCCTCATAACATGTACCAAACAAATGTTAGGAGAATCAACAGGCAAATGAATGATTAGGAACACATTAAGTGACTCAACCTTTGTATAATGGAAAGATGTTTATATCTAAGCAAGTTCATGCTTCTGGGAAGCAATGTTTTTAAATGCAGATATGTGAGAAAGTTACAGATTCTGGGATGCTTTATTCTTAGTAAGTATTTTAGATGTATTAAAATGTAATTCTTAATTTGGGTTTTAGTGGAAAAGCTTAGAATTTTTTTTGAGCATATGTGCCATTAAAAGAAATTTTAATCAGCATGTCATTTATTCAGAAATCACTTGAGATATTTTGTAATATAAATGTTAATAAGATAAACTATTTGCCATTTATAGAGCTTTTTAAGTACTCCTAGGTAAAATAACCGGACATTTTCAGGTAAATTGAAATTCACATACATTCCTTTCTTAATAAATAGTCCTGTTATATTTCTACCATTATTTAAAAAAAATGTTTGTAATCTTTTACTATCATGCTTATAGACTCATATCCAAGGGCATACTCAGTGGTAGAGCTCTTTATCTTACATCTGAATAGTGGAATCACATTTTACATGCAGATTATATTCTGAAGTCAGTGTGTAAGGGAAAATGTTGTATAAGGTCAAAATTACCCTTCAAAAACATACCACGTTGGAGACTTTCCATGCCATTGCTCAGTATGCCAAACAGCAGTTTTTCCTTCATCTTTGAAACAGATAGATGCTTCTTCAGTTGAGTTCTAGTTGAAGCACTAGGTTTGTATAGAGGGGCCGTCTAATAGAACTGCAAGGAGAAATAGAATTACATTTGTCGTAGGGGTCCCCAAGACCACCCCTAGGTTCTGTGATTTGCTGAAAGTATTCACAGATCTCAGAAAAGCTGCTACAATCACAGTTACGGTTTATTACCCAAAAAAGGATATGGAATAAAATCAGCAGAGAAAAAAAGTGCATATGGTGGAGTTGGAGAACCCAGGCACAAGCTTCCAGTTGTCCCCTCCCAGTGGAGTCGCATACAGTGCTTATTCCTCTCAGCAGTGATGTGCGACAACATGCACAAAGTGTTGCCAGCCGAGGAAGCACACCCAAGCTCTGGTTCCCAGGATTTATCATGTCAGTCACATAGGCATGGAGCACCCAATTGGCTGTCCTTAACTACTCCATCTCCGGTCCCTGTAGAGGTCAAACTGATAGAATAGCCTATGGCCCCAGGCAAGCAAAACATACATCACATTGCTGGCATAAACTATCTGGTGTGGCCCAAGGCCCCACGGGGACAAAGACACTCTTAACAGGCAGGATATTCCAGGGGCTTGGAGGTTACCTCCGGGAGTCAAGGGCCAGTCCTGAAACCTTTGGAATGTGCAGGGTTTGGGCATCCCAGGCCTGATGGGTTAATGCTTTATTGCACTACGTTAAACACCTAGGGAGATTTAAGTTCATTAAAAGTATCATCCATTATGTTATTCAATATCCATTTATGGTATTGGTTTTAACACAAATTATTTAATGTTACTCTCTCTGTGGTTATTCTCTATGTAGTTAGATGACCTTCAGTAAAAGATAAAGGCATAACGTTAAGTTGTAGTTTTATGAATTACTTTCCGATCTTGAAGACAATTCAC
Organism: Equus asinus; assembly: GCF_041296235.1. Classification (NCBI taxonomy): domain Eukaryota; kingdom Metazoa; phylum Chordata; class Mammalia; order Perissodactyla; family Equidae; genus Equus; species Equus asinus. The sequence continues at coordinate 17,738,687 of NC_091796.1, forward strand.
TTTTTAAAATGTAGATTTTCTTTATCTTTTTTTTATGATCTAATATATTGGGCTTAGAAATGTAACCTACCAGTTGAAACCTGTGACTAAAGAAATCATCTTTCTGGTGATTCCATTGTGTGATGGGATTTTCTGTTTCAGGAATTCCATGAGTGAAACTCTCAGGCTGGTCAGTGGCATCCAGCATCCTGGCTCTGCAGGGGGAGTTTATGAGACCACCCAGCACTTCAACGACATCAAGGAGCACCTTCACGTAGTGAAGCGGGACATAGATAACTTGGTGCAGCGGACCCTGGTGAGTCCTTTCCCTCGAGTTTGCTGGTTATCACTGTCTTCTTTAGGAAAGGAAGAACACATTGTCTGCTTTCTTCTGCTGCCAGTGTTTCAACTTTTTGGTTAATGCTAATGCTCTTTTTTTTCCTTTTTTTTATTGAGGTTATGATAGTTTACAACCTTGTGAAATTTCAGTTGTACATTATCATTTTTCAGTCATATTATAGGTGCACCCTTTCACCCTTTGTGCCCACTCCCCACCCCCCTTCCCCCTGGTAACCACTAAATAGTTCTCTTGGTCCATGTGTTTGTTTATCTTCCACATATGAGTGAAATCATGTGGTGTTTGTCTTTCTCTGTCTGGCTTATTTAGCTTAACCTCAAACCCTCAAGGTCCATCCACATTGTTGTGAATGGGACGATTTTGTCATTTTTTATGACTGAGTAGTGTTCCATAGTATATATACACCACATCCTCTTTATCCACTAATCAGTTGTTGGGCACTTGGGTTGCTTCCATGTCTTGGCTATTGCGAATAATGCTGCAATGAACACAGGGGTGTGTAACTCTCTTTGAATTGCCAATTTCAAGTTCTTTGGATACATACCCAGTAGTGGGATGGCTGTGTCATATGGTATTTCTATTTTTAGTTTTTTGAGAAATCTCCATACTGTTTTCCATAGTGGCTGAACCAGTTTGCATTCCCATCAGCAGTGTATGAGGGTCCCCTTTTCTCCACAACCTCTCCAGCATTTGTTATTTTTTGTCTTGGTTATTATAGCCATTCTAATGGGTGTAAGGTGATATCTTAGTGTAGTTTTGATTCGCATTTCCCTGATGATCAGTGATGTTGAGCATCTTTTCATGTGCCTGTTGGCCGTCTGTATATCTTCTTTGGAAAAATATGTGTTCATATCCTCTGCCCATTTTTTGATCAGGTTGTTTGATTTTTTGTTGTTGAGTTGTGTGAGTTCTTTATATATGATGGAGATTAACCCTTTGTCAGATATATGATTTACAGATATTTTTTCCCACTTGGTGGGTTGTCTTTTCGTGTCAATCCTGTTTTCCCTTGCCTTGTAGAAGCTATTTAGTCTGATAAAGTCCCACTTGTTTATTCTTTTGTTTCCGTTGTCCGAGAAGACATGGTGTCCAAAAAGATCCTTTTAAGACTGATGTCAGAGTGTACTGCCTATATTTTCTTCTAGAAGTTTTATGGTTTCAGGTCTTACCTTCAAGTCTTTGATCCATTTTGAGTTTATTTTTGTGAATGGCGTAAGAGAATGGTCTGCTTTCATTCTTTTAGATGTGGCTGTCCAGTTTTCCCAACACCATTTGTTGAAGAGGTTTTCCTTCTCTGTGTGTGTTCTCAGCTCCTTTGTTAAAGATTAACTAGATGTGTGTTTTTATTTCTGGGCTTTCAATTCTGTTCCATTGATCTTTGTGCCTGTTTTTGAACAATACCATGCTGTTTTGATTACTATATCTTTTATATTTTTGAAGTCAGGGATTGCGATGCCTCCAGCTTTGTTCTTTTTTCTCAGGATTGCTGCTGATGCTCATTTTTAATATTCAAGGTAGAATTATTCCATATGATGCAAATGTCTATGTGTTCCCCATTGTGCTTCCATAGCCTATTGAATAGATTTTTTTTTTTTCTTAATAAATTGCTATTCCAATTAGTGGAGCTATCAGTCTCAGGTATTTTTCCCCCTAGATTCTTTTCTCTAAGTTTTCTTAAGAAAAAATAAACATGGCTCTGGTTATGAGGAATGATATCTTTAAACAGCTTTGAAAAAGATAAATCTTTCTCTTGACAAACCCTTTTGATGAACAGACGCACGCTGGGTAACTCGTACGTCCTTCTGTCCGGGCTGTTAAGGAAGCACGATTGCACAGTGCACTCTGAGTGACGGCAGCTTTCTGTAGGCAACACTCTTCTTTTTCCAGCTACTTTTGCTGTCTCACTTGGTTCATCTTTTGAAGTTTGTTTGTTTGTTTTTTAACTTTGTTAGGTCTTTTTTTAGTGTAAGCTCTATCTACCTTTTTGGAGATTGGCAATAAATATTAAAAACAGGTAACGTTTTTTCAAAGTTTAACATGCATAAGAGACAGTATTAGAAGGCAAACCTTTGGTATTTTTAAATTTTTTTAGTTTTAAGTTTTTCACTAACTTATTCCTTAGTTCTGTTTGAGGTTATTTTCCCCCATCTTTAGCCTTTGTTGCAATGGCCAAGTTGATGCTGTGGGTGGTATATATGTACTGAAGAACTTGGTCCCAACTTTGTCTTAAAAGCCATTCTGTTTGGATACGTTGATGAAATCTTTGTCCCTGGTATTTAATTACCTCCTTATAAGAGAAGGAATACTCATGGAAATAGGAAAAGAAACATTTTTCAAAATACGAATTACCAGTGTTGAATGCTGGGAGATTGGGGAGGATGTGAGAGCTGAGAAAAAGCCATTATATTTGTCATGTAGCTCATTGGTAGGCTACCCATGTAATTGTCTGCACCAGAACAGTTTTGAGAGTGAAAGTGATGCTATTTGTAATTCATACAGCAAGTGTAAACTGGAAGCGTCCAGGGAATTCCTGGTCTGTGACCTTCAAGGACACTGAAGTCATTGTCACTGTGATGAAGATAGGAGCCAGATGACAGTGAGTTAGTGACTAGACAGTGAAAAGGTGGAGGCCTTCCAGTGTCAACTACTCTTTCAGAAAGTTTGGTGGTAAAAGTTGAGGGAGTGGGAGATATTTATGGGATGAATAAATGAACATACTTGAGTTTATACAATAGACCATGAGTTCTATAAAGATTTCACATTTCTTTCTTTTTCTAAAATACTCATTTGACTAATTGTAATAGAAAGTTTTTTGTCTTACAGCCATCAAATGAAAGACCAAAATGCCCAGAACTACCACCATTTCCATCATGTTTATCTACAGTGCACTTCATTATATTTGTAGTGGTACAAACGGTGTTATTCATTGGTTATATCATGTATAGGTAAGTCTCTAAAATTTGACCCAAGATTTTTCTGTATTTAATTTTATTTTTTTGGTGAGGAAGATTTGCTTTGAGCTAACGTCTATTGCCAATCTTTTTTTTTCTTTTGCTTGAGGAAGATTAGCCCTGAGCTAACATCCATGCCAGTCTTCCTCTATTTTGTATGTGGGTCATTGCCACAGCATGGCTTGATGAGTGGTGTAAGTCCACGCCCAGGATCTGAACCCACGAACCCAGGCTGCCAAAGCCCAGTGCACCAGACTTAAGCACCACACCACGGGGCCAGCCCTGTATTTAATTTTAAATACTCAATAAAGTTATCTATGTCCATAATAGAACTTTTCAGTACCTATAAAATCAGGTTTATACAAAGCAGATATTATTTCTAGTTTCTTTCAGTTCACATGGGAGTGGATATATAGAATGTAGGCTTATCCTAATGGATTTTATATTTCAAAAGGCATTGTATATTTTAATTTTAAACAACCCTATTTCTTTCCAAAGTATGTACAACTTCTTTCAGATTTCTTTTCTTTCTCTTTTCCCTTAGGTCTCAGCAAGAAGCAGCTGCCAAAAAATTCTTTTGACCACCATTTTCATATGTGTACATCATGTATGTTTGTACAAAATGTCTTTTTGAGGGAATTTAAGTATTTAAATTGCTTCATAGTCTAAATTATTAAATTTTGTGTAAAGTAACCGTTTAAACATTGATTTGCAGTGAGAATAAACCTTAAAGACAACCACATGTAAATTTGTGCATAGTACATAAATCTATTTAAACTTCAGTGAATTTCTGGCCAGTAGAATACAGCCACTGAACAGAATATTGATAAGTAAGAGGGTAAATAATAGAAAGTGGGGGCCACCCTAGATAGGAAAGTTACCCCTAAGTCTTTGGTGTGGGAGGTTTCTTTAGGCAACGTAGACACACTTGCCCTCCTGCCCCAGACATCTGAGTTCTGAAGCTCCCCATCATGCTTATTTTGTAAGCAAAGCCTCTTTAGAGGTCCGAATTTCCTCCTCTGAGACCCAGTCCTGCAATCCTTTAATACGACTCCCTTTGAAATCAAAGAATGTTTTGTCTGAGAACATAAGGATCTGAAAAATAGGCTTCAGAATGTTTATTCAAGTATTTTTTCCCTCTGTTTACCAAGGATGTATTTCACTTTTAAACGAAATTTTGGGGGAAAATTAAGAGCTGCTCTTTGCCTGAAAAACCATTTAAGTGAAAGCATTCCTCTGATAATGGTTTTTATGGGTATTTTGCCTGGTAATGTATTTATTTCATGATTGCTCATATTCTTGAATGTCTTCATTCCAGCAGTGTCAGTTCAATATTATGAAAATAATTTTTGCATTTATATTTATAATTTAAGGAACTAACTTCTCCCTTTTTGTGTAGCGTGTGGCTTCAGCTCAGGTTACATGTTCTAAGGACATTTTCAGTCCACAAAGCCTACCACTATGTCCTGGTTTCCTTACTCCGTGCAGCCTGCTGGTGCGACTGCAGACTCGTCTAAATCAAGGAGGCTGTAGGAAAAGCAGTGTTAAGATTTTTGAAGGAGAAATTTGAAAAATAGAGTTAATACTTCTGATTTTTCTTTTAATGCTAGAACTAAGGGTATTGTGAAGGACTTGTTAGTAAGCTTAACTTTGAAATGTCAGACTGGAAGAGGTTGTTTGAGTCTTTGTACAGAGTTGTTCTAGATATTATAGCAACAGTCTGTAAATGACATTTCAAAATGCACACAATTTTGTTTTCACAGCTGGTGTAGACTTACTTTTGCCGGCTTCAAGATACTCTTTTACCTCTTTTAAAAGGCTGAAGTGGTTATCTTTCATTTGTCATAGAATGCAAAATAATACTGTTTTATAAAATAGTACTATTTAATTCTTGCAAGTCTTGATAAATTTGCTCTCAAATGTCATTTACAGATTGGGCTAATGGCCCAAAATCTATACAAAGAACTCTGCATTATAGCAATACCTAACTAGTACTATGTACACGAGCAGTCCAAGCGTTGCTTTTTATATGAGTTTTATCCCAGAACACTGAACGAGAATATTCTAATGATTGCTCACTATACTCCAGTCACTTCAACACAGAAAATGCTTCTCTATTGTTTTTCCTTTGCAGTGTTAACATTTTGAAATTCGTGTTTCAGAAACATCATCATCACAGAATTTACTCAATCTATGAAAAAAATTTATACCTTCAGAAGAATGTTTAAGTTGTAAACTATGACACTTGGAAAATCCTCTTGAGATAAAAAGCTGCAAAATATCCAGTCTGATAAAATCCATGGCCACATGTGCCTGAGCTTATTAAAGGAACGCCAGCTCTGTGCAGCGTGCTTGTTTCAGGCTGGAAGTCAAGGGGAGACCTGATCGTCCTTCGTACAAGTGGAGGCAGCTCTTAGGAAAGAGCAGGAGCAGGAATTCTTTTCCTTTTTTACTTGGTAATTTAATTTGCTTGCAAATCCCTCAGTAAAGCAGTTTGCACAGGGTGTTTATCATATTATTTGACTTTTGGTGTATTTTCCTCAACATCATTGAAGTAGCTCATTTCTGAAGAAACGTTTGCTCTGTGGAAAAATCAATCACTGCCAGTGTTCTTTCATATCTGTACTATTTTGTATTAACTGAGTTTGTTAACCTCTCTCACACCAGCAAGTATTTTACAGGTGCCTTGGATGAAAACATAATTGATTTTAAAATTTTAGAGTGAGTCATTGTGCTTATGATGCCACTTTTTAAAAGAAATGCAATTACATAATGGCTGACACCCTTATTTAACATACCTATTTGTGTTCTGATTGTTTGGTGGTTTTATTCAGCTTGAAACTTGACTGTAAAGCCACAAACAAACAATATTTTGTTATGTATTAAAGGGATATCACTGATTCTCAAAGTGTGGTCCTAGACCAGCTGGCTCCCGGAGTGCTGGTCAGGAATTCAGATTCTGGGCTCCCTTCCAGTCCACCTGGGTCAGACTCAGGCCTGGGGCTTCAGATCATCAGTTTCAATAGGCGCCTCAGGGATTCTGAGCAGGCTGATGTTTGAGAACCACTAAGATGGGAGTGGAAAAAAACAAGTGCTTCCCTTTGTTGGTTTAAAGCGGAGCTGAGAGCATAATATAACATTTTCCTTGTCAATGACATTAGCAAATGTGCACTGATTGTTTCATACTTAAAATTTACTTAATGTTCTTTTTAGTAAAACTCTTGGTTTATTAGCAACTACAAAGTAAACACAGATTGTTGCCTGTAGCTCTTGGTACTTTGATTGATGGCTTTTAAACTTACTAAATTATCTTCAGATCATGGTCAAGCCATAAAAACTCCCATCTTCCAGTCTGCCTGCTAAAGCCTTTTGCTTTTCTGATTGTTATTTTTGTGACATTTTATCTCAGACGGTTGTGCTTTTTGATAATTTGGGGAAAACAGAAATTACTTGAATAAGGGATTGCCTGACCCACTGCATTGTGGAGACACAGTCTTTGCAAAGAACCTAAATAACAGTTGTGAGTGTTCAGATGTGATTATCTTTTCCTGTCCATGTGCTTATCACAGGGAGATCATGAACAAATGATTATATTGGGGTTTTTTAAATTTATAAGATCTAATGTAAAATCACCACTTGCAACTTTTTAGATCTGTGTGTTGCCTGTTCAGTGTATTTCTTTTAAAGTTTAAAAAGGTTTTCTATCCACTGTCAATTTCAATTAGATCACATTTTGTCAAGTGTTTTTTTCTGATTGTTATTTGATGCTAGCTGGAATTCAAGAAATGACATCGACCTTATTCAAATAAAGAAATATTTTAGTAAATTTCCTTTTTCTTTCATTGATCTTGGATAATAAGTAGTTTATTTTCCACATAGGCCTGGATTTGTGATAGTATTTCATTTACTATGTGCTATGTGTTCTGCCCTACGTGGCTTACCACCTGCAGAGGATGCATAAAAAGAGAAGTAGAAATGATGATGGATAAATGCTTTACCCTTGCTGGTAATGAAAAATACAAATTAATTAAAACAATGTGTTTGATATTCTCACCTTTAATAACCAAATACTGGTAAAAGTAGAACTCTTAGTCATTATTAATGGCAATTTAAAAAAATCTTTTAGAGCCGGCCTGGTGGCGTGGTGGTTAAGGTTGGTGCACTCCACTTGGGTGGCCCGAGGTTTGCAGCTTTGGATCCTGGGCGTGGACCTACACCACTCATCAAGCCAGGCTGTGGCAGTGACCTACATACAAAATAGAGGAAGATTGGCAACAGATGTTGGCTCAGGGCCAATCTTCCTCACCTTAACCAAGTAATTCCAAATCTGAGAGTCCACACAATATAAAAAGGAAAGAGTAGAGCTTTGGTGTCAGACAAACCTGGATTTGAATCTTGGCTCTACCACTCCCTGAAGATGACCTTCAGTTCCTCATAATATTTATCTCACAGGGTTGGTAGCATTGTAAAACACACTCTTTATGAAGTGGTTTCAGAAAATCGTAGACTAAGGTAATGGACCCCTCTTCTGCTACAAACACAGAAATACTGGATAAAATAAAAGATTTAAATAAGTTATACGAGTTTGAAAGAAATCAGAAGAAACTTAAAAACCTAATCAGTGAGACTTCTAGGGGAGGGTTGTTAAAAACTAGACCGTAGATAGGTCCTGGACGCTGGTTGGAGGTTATCAAGTTCATTGGGGACACTGGGGACATGGCATTGCAGGTCCTCATACAGATTGGGGATTTTATTCAAGTTCGATAAGAAGCCTTTGGAGGGGTGAAACCTAGTGGTTCTATTTCACAAATCCTGGGGTATTTATTTTCCCTTTCTGGAGGAATGAAAGATTCTATACACAGCAGCGAATAGTTTACTGGATGTCCAAATGGAAAGACCATTGTAATAATTTGAGGAATAAAAAGGTTTTGAAGATATGATCTCATTTTCAGTGAAATTATCTGTTGGGGAGACAATGAGAAATTTGATTTCATAAAACAAAGCAATACCAGGGAGTATTCAGTCGCTACACTGGTATAGTTATCACCTAAGGGTCTGTGTAATGCCTGACATCCCCCCACACACACAGAAAAGGGCTGGCCGGGGACAGGCTGCTTTACAAACTGACTTTGGAGTTTAGAATTGACACCCTCACTGTTGATAATATTTCCTAATTCCTAATAAATTGGAATTTTAATAATAGATTTTATAATAATCTAAATCCTTTAATAACATAATAAAATGGATTTTTATTTTTATTATTTGGGTTTTTGTTGTTTTGTTCTTTAAGAAATAATATCCTCTGGGGCCGGCCCGGTGGCGCAGCGGTTGAGTTCACACGTTCCGCTTCTCGGCGGCCCGCGGGGTTCGCTGGTTCAAATCCCGGGTGCGGACATGGCACTGCTTGGCAGCCATGCTGTGGTAGGCGTCCCACGTATAAACTAGAGGAAGATGGGCACGGATGTTAGCTCAGAGCCAGGCTTCCTCAGCAAAAAGAGGAGGACTGGCAGTAGTTAGCTGAGGGCTAATCTTCCTCCAAAAAAAAAAAAAGAAATAATATCCTCTGATTCAGACCTACCAAGCTGGCTGTAAGTATAGCTTTGGGGATTTCACTTTCTGACCAAAATATTATATATAGGACAGATCTTCAGCAGGTTGTCCTTTTCTTTGGGAAATAAAAGTGTTTTTTAATATCATGAAATACCTGTGCAGTATTTTCTAAAGGGGAGTTATGCTGAACTGAGAAAATAAAGCAACAACAGAGAAACAGGCTATGGCTTTTACTTTATCGTCTGAATTCTGTAAGACCTTATTAATTAGTAACCCTCCTCAATGGAGATGAATATAACTGATTATAAATGGTAATTTAGAGAGAATGGTTTGAATGGATTCAGCTCCAGGCAGCGCATCTAGAAGTGAAAGGAGCTAAGTCTTAATGTACCTTCTCAATCAGAGCTCTGGGTAAAGTTTCTATCTCACCCTTAGTCTTTGTCAGTCTTTCAAACTGGACCATTTTTAAATAGGTTAGTAAAAGGGAAAGCAGATCTTAAAATATATAAAACTAGCATTTTAGGCAAAAATCCAGATTATATAGTTCTATACAATCTGAAGGGTAGTCATCCTCTGAGAGGGCTTATGCCCACGGATAAAATAATAAGCATGGGTTACAGCAGCCGACACCTCTTCCGTCTGCCCCACCCCCTCCTGGAGTGCTTTAATTAGAAAGATACTAACGTAGATTAAAGTCTTAGCCATACTCAGTTCCTCCCTTGACCTGAAGAAAACCACCACCAGTGAGAATCTGCTGCATTGCAAAACGGCGTCAAAAGTTTTATCCGAGTACACCAGAGAGCTTAAGTAGAGCTCCCAGGAGGCGGACTGTATGTGAGAGAAAAAGGTGACCCCACTACACATTGATGATTTAACTTACATTCTTCTTACCTTCTCGATCAGAGCATTGACAGTGTCCAGCGCATCATTTCCACACAGAAGTGTAACATGTCCCTGCACGAGAAGGCTGAGGTCATCTTCCAGATGTAAATTAAGGACCCGCTGGCTGGCCCCTCACACTTGTTTCAGTTGGATATTTATGTATGGGACACGGTAACCGCTGAACCAGTACTGAATTCAAAGAAACCAAAAGGCAAATCCTTGCCTAGTGCTTAGAGTCCAATGAGATAAATTGATGGATCAAAGGATTATTTTTGCTTAATGAAGCATTTTGGGTTTGAATCTCACTGGACTCAGTTTTCAACAGGATGTTGTGCTCAAGGGCTGGAATTTGGAAATTCCAGTACAGCCGTATAATCAGTCAACTCTGATTAATTTAATTGAAACAGGACTCTTGATGAAGCCCTGCTGTGCTTATAATTTAAAATTTAGAAATGGTTAGGGAGAGCGGTAGGTAGTGTGAGGGATTTTTTTCCCTCTGAAATTAGCTTAGTGTATTCGGAAAGTAGTCTGTTGCATCTGATTCTCTGCCTTAGTAATCTGAGCCATCTGCCTCTCTGTGCTAAGTATTCTCCTCTTTAATCCAGCTTATAGCCCACAAACCACTCTTCTCTATCGTTATGCCCTTGAATAGATGAGGCTGTGCAAAGTCCTTTGCTCTTAAATGTGTTGCTGTCATTGAGGCTATTTGGAGATTTTCGTCTTTTTTTCTTTTTCTTCAGGTTTTGTCTGAGTTGGTTTTATTTTTCCGGGGCAGACACAATGGCTTTCTTTATGAAAACTATGATAAGTAACCAGGTAAAGAATTTAGGATTTGGTGGCGGGTCTGAAGAAAAAAAAGAAGAAGGAGGTGCCTCTGATCCTGCAGCAGCCCACGGGATGACTAGAGAGGAGTATGAGGAATATCAAAAGCAAATGATTGAGGAGAAGTGAGTACATGAACTTCATTTCCCTTTAAAGCAAGAGGAATTAATTCTGGCCCTGCCTCCTTCAGCTCCCTCGTTTCTTTCTCTTTGCTCTTTCCATGGCTTTCCTAATGCGCTGTTGGCCTCTAACCCTAGGAAATCATGTTCTGCGAAAGTGAACAGTTTCCTAGCCTCAGCAGTGAGTGTGTCCTACTTGTATGAATGGAAATGAAAAATGATAAGTGAATCTACATGTTCCTAAAGCAGCTGAACACTGTCTGGTCTAGGCACATTTTCATTGACCTCAATTTAATTGTTATGGCAAAAATTTGTGAGCCTATCTTTACAGTCTTTCCAAAATTCACCCTCCTAACAGGTGGAAAGCCTTCAAATTCTAAGAATTCAGACTTTGCACCTGGAAGCAGGCCTTCAAGAATATACAGTTCAACCTTGATCTTACATGTGTGAGAAAAAGCCTGGAAAGCACAACATGACAGTTATGTCATAAGACTTGGCTTCTCAAAGACTATGAATAAATCAGTAGACTGTTGATTATGAAAATTTTAAAGATACAGAAAAGTATAACAGTATAATGAATAGCCATATCTACCTATGACATTAAGTTGACAGCTAATATTTTGCCATATTTGCTTGTAGGTAGATTAGTTGTACAGAAGATAGATAGATATCGTGAACCATTTTTAAAGTAAATTACAAATGTCATAATATTTCACCCCTGAATACTTCAGCCACATCCTTCCAAAACAGATGTTCTCCTGGCTATGTGAAATGTAATAAAAATAAAATATTTGTAATGTTTAAGTTGGATGTTATGGAATCTGAATATCACCAACAAATTTTACTGCTGAGACTGATTTTTAAATAAGTGTAATCTATATATAATTTTCTTAAGTTTAAGGTAAAATTAATTTGTCTTTTAATAATCAATTAAGAATTGAAGCATCAATCTTGAGATTAAATATGTTACAAGAGAAATGTATTTCTTCTTGCTACCATGGCTATTTTGCTAACAATCAATTACATAATAGTTGCCCAAGTCCTATGGCTAAGATAGGTGAAAAGGTTAATGACCTGGAGGGAACCAAGGAAGTATAAAGGCCGACATTTAATGAAAACCTCGTCTATTGTATTTTTTCTGAAAGAAATTATGGCTTATAAACTACCTAGAATGTATTACGCTTGGCTCTGCAGTACATTAGTCAGTGAAAAAAAAAAAGTAAATGCAACTACAAAAATGATGTTGGTGCTACAATGATACTTGGGCAAAAAAAGCAGCATTCCTCGAATATTGGCTAGTTTTGCCTATGGCATGTAAAAACACTGCAAGTATCGTGAAGAGACAGAAGTGGAATAGCACCAAACGTTCTCAGCTGAAGTGGCCTAAGGAAAAGAAATGGTCAGAAATTTAGACTATGTACCTGATCATGTAAAATATCATTTAATATGTCCACGCAATAAATCTGGTCGCAGATATGGCATCTGTTTGATTAACTAATGTCCTAATTTTACTTATTTTTATATCTGGGCAGATCAAAGACTAAAATTCCCAAACGGTGTGGCCAAGCAGTGGATTGGGGTATTTGCCAACTACTCGGCTTTGTGTGTGTGTGTGTGTGTGTGAATGTTATAAATTTATGTAGTCACCCAATTTAAGAAACAGCAGGCCAATGGGGCTAGCCTGCTCTCCCATGGCAAGAGGCAGGATTTCCAGTCCACTGCTTGAGTTTTCAAGAGCTTCATCACCTAGAATACAACATAAAGCAGAAGGCATCAGAAATGGTTCATCACAAGTTACGTGTAGAGAGAGTTCTGGGCATTATAATAATATTAGCAAATGAAAGCTCCCTAAACCTGTCCTCAGCATTTTAGAAAAGTCATGGGATTGACTCTACTAACTATAAACTAAAAAATACCTAACAATGCCCTCTACCGCACACTCATTTTTATTTTACTTCTATGTTCAGATTTTTTTTCACTACTGGTAGCGTTAGTACTGAAAGAGGTCTATACCTAAATAGAATATTTGGAAAGGTCTAAGTGTTTATCCCTCCATTTTTCTCAATTATATTAAAGTGTCCCTTTACCTTAGTTATGGTACAACTGCTATGGTACCATTTGTAACTTGAACTTTGATATACATCACAGACCTAAACATAAAAGCTAAAATTATAAAGCATTTAAAAAAATATAGAATATCTTTGCAAGTTGGAATTAGGCAAGAATTCTTCAACATGACTCTGAAAGTAGTAACCACAAAATTGTAAAATGACAAATTAGATGTTATAAAAATTAAAAGCTTTCATGCATCAAAAGAGACCATTAATAAATAGGCAAGCCACAGACTGACAGAAAATATTTACAAGACGTATATCTGACAAAGGACAGGCAGCTAGGATATATAAGGAATTCCTACAACTCAACAATAAAAGCAAAAAGAAAAGGGCAAAAGAGTTGAACAAATGCTTCACAGAGATATACAAATAGCCAATTAGTACATGAAAAAAAAAAGCCTGGTATCATTAGTCATCATGGAAATGAAAATTGAAATCACACTAAAGTACCACTACACACACACCAGAATGGCTAAAATTACAAAGATTGAATACCCAGTGGTGGCCGCAATGTGGGACAACCAGAACTCTGATTCCAGTGGATGAGATGTGAGAGAGGGTGACCACTTAGAGAAAGGCCTGATGGCGTCTTGTAAAACTGCACTTGCTCAGCAAATTACCCTTTAACTCAGCAATTCCATGCCTAGATATTTACCCGGAGGAGATGAATATATATGTCCACAAAATAACTTGTACAAAGATGTTCATAGCAGCTTCCTTCACAGTAGCCCCAAACGGGAAAGGGTCCAGGTGTTCAGCAACAGCAGAATGAAAAAACAAATGTGATATGTTCGTATAGTAGAATATACTCAGCAATAAGAAGGAGCAAACTACTGGTAAATAAAACAACCTGGGTAAACTCAGAAGTTTTTATGCTGAGTGAAAGAAGCCTCACACAAAAGAATTCATAGTATATTGTTACATTTATATGACGTTCTAAAACAGGCAAAACCAACCTATGGTGGAAAAAAGACAGTGGTCACCTCCAGGACTGGGGAGCGGGAGTTGATTGGGAATGGGGGATGAGGGAATTTTCTCAGGTGATAGTAATGGCTTTTATATCTTAATAGGGGTTTGGGTTACACAGAGAAACAGAACCAGTAGGAGAAATATATATATATATGTATGTATATATATGTATATGTATACAGACGTAAATGTATGCATGAGAATTATTATAAGGAGTTGGCTCACGTGATTATGGAGGCCGAGAAGTCCCACGATCTGCCGTCTGTAAGCTGGAGACCAGGAAAGTCGGTGGTGTAGTTCTGAGAAATGGGGGGCTGAGGGTGTAAGTCCAGTCAAGGACAGGAGGAGATGGATGTCTCAGCTCCAGCAGGCAGCCTGAATTCTCCCTTCCTTTGCCTTTTGTTCTGTTCAAACCCTCGAAGGATTGGATGACACCCACCCACAGTGGGGAGGGCAACCTGCCTTACTCTGTCCATCGATTCAAATGCTAATCTCAGCTGGAAACACTCTCCCAGGCAGACCCAAAAATGACGTTTAATCTGGGCACCTTGTGTCCCAGTCAAGTTGACACATAAAATTAACCGTCACAGCATGTTTAAGATCTGTGCCTTTAATGGTATGCAACATTTTACTTCAAAAGAAAGAGGAACTATAAGCAAATATGTAACTGTAGTTAATGGTATGCATGTCGAAGTGTCTAGGGGGAAGATTACTGATGTCCACAACTTTGAAATGCATCAAAAAATAAGATGGATAGATGAATGGATAGAGGGGGATAGATAGGGGATAAAACATGTTTAGTAAGATGCTAATTGTAGGCTCTAGATGGTGAGTACATGGGTTTCGCTTCCCATCCTTCCTTCAACAATTCTGTATGTTTGAGAATTTCATAACAAAATATTGAGGGGAAAAAAGGCCTGCTTCTGCCCTCTCCACAGGTCACTGATCTCTTGGGCAAGTCACTTATTCTGTTTCCTTCTCCAAAATGAGAAGACTGAGCCCCATGTTCTCTCACGCCTACTTCAGGCCTGACATTGGGGGCGGGGGAGGGGGTGTTCAGAGAGGACCTGAGCCGGGGCCCAGGGATGAGGAGGGTAATCTGGTTGCTTCAGCTCTCCCTTCAGTCAGCCTACCATGTGATGGTTAAGATGATTCCAAAATTTGGAGTCAAGAAATAGAAACCAATTCAATGAAATGAAATGGAATGAAATGAAAACAGGGAATTTATTTTAATGAAAATAATGCTTCATGCAAAGATACTTCACCAAACCCTTGAGCAGAAATCCCACCAGGCGTCCCATGGGCCTACACTGTGAACCAGAAAGCTCTCGGGAAGCCATGAACGCTCTTTCCACCTCTTGCCATTGCTTCTACCTCCATATGGTTGCTTTGTTCTTTTTTCTCAGCAGTCGGCTCTCTCGGGCTCTGTTACCCAGACCACGTGCCCAATGGAAAATGTCAGCCGCCGGCCTCCAAGTTCACCTGTTAGGGTTCCAGCCTCGCTGCGAGTCTCTGTCTTTCTCAGTCCCAATCCCAAATTCCCAAATGAGAGATTTCATTTACCCAGTTTGGTCCAATCCAATACAGAGGGAGGGCAGGGCTAGGGGTATCAATTTAGCTCCAAATGGGCAGCTGGGAGGAGAGGCAGTTATTGTGAGCCTCACAGACATCCCGAAAGGTATCTGCTTCTGTCTGCATCATCATGGGCAAGGGAGTCTACTTCAAACCAGCATAATCACGAATCCAATTAGGTCATCCCCGGAGCACTGTGTATTTACCCTTCGTTGTTTGGGGCTGCCTCTTCCCAATGGGAAAGGGAACACTGTACCTGAATTACGATCTAGAGGGAGTGACAATGAAGGGAAACAGACTTCTATTACATCTCCAAACACCATGTGCCTCCAAAGGACCCCGGTTCTGGGGTCTGTGACCTGGATTAGCTTGCCTAAGAATTGTTCAGGGAGCTTGTTAGACATGTAGCTTCCCCTCCCCACCCCCAGGGATTCTGATGCAGCCGGAAGGGGATCAGACCCAGGCGGCCACATTCTCAACAGGCGCTCACAGTGATGCTGATGCTGGTCCCAGGTCACACTTAGAGCAACACGGTGAGGTCAACTATACGGCAGGAGTAGCTACCCTGGCCCTCTCCTGGGCTGTGTCATAAAGAGAGTCCCAGAACCAAACTGTCTTTGGGGTTTAGGGGTCTGTCTGAGTTACGACAGTGGAATGACAGAGAGGCAGATGTTTGGGGACTTGGGAAAAACTCTCCCATTTCCCAGGCAGTGTCTGCAGGCAGTGTGGACTAGGAAGGCATATCCCAGTGTCTGGATCTCTGAGCAGGGGCTGGAACGTCCTTAGCTCTCTATGTCATTTGATCCTTTCTTCTATTCTTTTACTTCTAGGATGGAAAGAGATGCTGCGTTTACACAGAAAAAGGCAGAGAGGGCGTGCCTCCGAGTTCATCTCAGAGAAAAGTACAGACTCCCAAAGGTGAGACACTCTTAACACAGTAAACATCCAGTTCATTCGTTCGTTCGTTCTTTCTTTCTTTTGCTGAGGAAGATTTGCCCTGAGCTAACATCTGCTGCCAATCTTCCTCTCTTTGTCTGTGAGCCACCACCACAGCATGGCCACTGAGAGACAAGTGGTGTAGGTCTGCACCCGGGAACCAAACCCTGTCCACCAATGTGGAACGTGCTGAACTTAACCACTAGGACACTGCAGTTGGCCCTCCGGTCATTTCTTACATAATAAAAAATGGAGAATGTTTGATGATCAGCAAAGGGTCACACTCATAAATATGTTTATATACACACATATATGCACATGTATACACAAATGCATAAAGATACATATATATATATATTTGTCTTAATTTTAACTGAGGTGTTTAATGTAGTGAAAAGAGCATTGAACTAGGAATTCATAAAAACTAGATTCCAGTCATTTTACCTCTATGAATTAAAGACTATAGAACTTCTATATATCAACACGCAATGGGGGTAAATAATCATGGCTGATGTTTATTGAGCTCTAAGTGCTTTGTGTGTATCAATTCATTTAATCCTGTAAGGATTAATCAACAGTCCTGTAAGGTCAGTTCTTGCAGTAGAGGGAACAGAGGCACAAGGAAAGTCACCAACCTCCTGCCTAAGGCCACACAGCGGAAGGCAGAGCCCAGGGTCTTGACCTCTGTAATACTCTGTCTCTATTTCAAAGGAACCATGGCTCCTTCTTTTTGGAGACGTAGTAGTGCTGGTCATCACCTAGCACCATCTGATCCATCTTGGCGCCGGCTGAGAGGACAAATGCCTGTAGGATCTGGTGGAGTAGTCGGTTTAGAAAAGTTGTAGGGGGCCCTGCCCGGTGGTGCAGCAGTTAAGTGTGCACGTTCTGCTTCTGCGGCCCACAGTTCACCAGTTCAGATCCTGGGTGTGGACATGGCACCGCCTGGCAAGCCATGCTGTGGTAGGCATCCCGTGTATAAAGTAAAGGAAGATGGACACGGATGTTAGCTCAGGGCCAGTCTTCCTCAGCAAAAAGAGGAAGATTGGTAGTGGATGTTAGCTCAGGCTAATCCTCCTCAAAAAAAAAAATGTTGTAGGATTGACTCTGCTAATTGTGAACTAAAAACTACTCAGCGATGCACTACTTCACATTCATTTCTCTCACTGGCTGAGAGGTGGGACGAGGATGTGCTGCTGTGTTACAGCAGGGCTCCGATGCGCTGGTCCAGGACTTGCATCTGGGGGCACAGGGGGCCCAGCACTTTGCTCCTCTGGCTCACTTCTCATTCCCCCCCCCCCCCCGGGGATCCACCCAGCTCCTCTAAATGACTCCATCTTCACCTTCCGGGTTAGGAGTTCAACTTCATATTCCAGAGCTGCACCTTCCCTTAGAGAACTTCTTCCACCTGCTGAAGCCAAAGAAGATGATCCCTCCAAAGTGCATGACCCTTTCCCAAGGATGAGCGCCATCCTCCAGTCGGCTGGGTGGTTTAGAAAGTGCCGCTAAGCCAATTCCTTCAGTGGGTCCCCTGCAGATCCTGGAGAAGTTTAACTTCAGAAGCTACAAGCACTAAACAAAAGGAGACAGGTCACTGTCCATGAAAGGTCACTGTTGAAGTCAGCAAAGAGTTAGACAGCCCCACCCTGTGGGAGAGATCGATCCCTAAGACCCAGGACCCCAGGTTCTGCTCTCAGTGAGGGGGGGAAAACTCACAATGAAATTTAAACTTACTTTCATTTGCAACCAACAAATGTTGAAAAGAATGTCTTGCTTTCTGTACCCTGTATCCAATTCAGGACTTTCTCCCACTGTGCTTGAATTTTGGAAGAGGGGAGCACTTCTAAACACTGTCCTTCCACTCCCGTAGTCTAGTGGATTTCCCGAAACTCCCCAGGGTGTCACTGGCTATCCTCAGCAACGTGGCTTCCCCCAGGCAGGCTGCCTGACTCAGATTTACACTCCTGCCTCCTGCCTTGGGTGCATCTGATTAAAGCACCACAGATATTGTTGGGAATGAAGCAGAAATTAAACACACACACACACACACTCACACACATGGCTAACTGGCCGTGTCTCTTCCACAGAAGTGGAAGGTTTATTTTAAAGATTTATTTTTGACAACTGTTCTATTGTCCTTCTGTGGGATATAAGGAGAACTGGGCTTCAATTCTGGCTCTGCCACTCAGTCAGGGTACAACGTCAGATGGCTTTTTAAAATATCTGAGCCTCAGTTTCCTCATCTATAAAATAGGGGCAATGATACCTACTTCATAAGGTCTTCATCTGAGATAATATAATGTAAGTAACCTTGTACAGGGGCTGAGTAATGGAAGGAGCTCAGTAGACGATAGGTCTTATTATTGCAGCTATTGTATCTATGCACAGAAGTCTTATTTCTAGATAATAACAACCAGGGGCCTTGAAGACCTTGGGTAAGCACACTGATGTGTGTAAACAGTGCGACGACTCGAGGTCCCTGAACCTCAAGAATCTTACCTTTCAGTTGTTTTCTTTCTTAGTGGTGAGTCGGTGGTCTTGCTCATTTCCAGATCCTCAGAGGTGAACACCTTCAGGCTTAGCAGCAAGGTTTTGATGCTCTTCAGAGAAAAAATAATTTCCTAATCTCTGAGCTAAGCTATCCTTTGGGACAGGAGCCTTTCCAGCAGAAACTAGGGAAAGAGGAAATAATTATAGCCATGAAATGTGCACCTTCCTATCCTCCCTGGAGAGGGACAGGCCCTGGGGAGTGACAGTGACTCTATCTGCAGAGGCTACTGCTCCCTAAAGCCAGTGGGCAAGGACATGAGAAAGGTGATAAGCTGTTGCCAGTGGAGCCCAGGGCCTTCCACTGCTGGGTTCACCAGTGCTCATACGCCCCTTTTTGTAGCTGTTTCCGATGCCTGGTGCATATGAGACCTCACCTGATGTCTTTCATGGACCCTGAAAGAGACCTGTGAGTTCTTCTAAGAATCGAGTGCCTCTGCTTCATTTCAGACACGAGGACACTGCAGCCCGGGGAGTTAAGTAGTTGTGCACAAACCCACGGCTGTCGAGTGACAGGCCAGGACTGGAACTCAGGCCTCCCGACCATGAAAGGGCGGCTTACGCACAAAATGGTTTGAACACATCTCCCTCTGGCCCCAAGGCCTCTGCTCCTTCTACTCTTAATATTAAAGGCATCCCAAAAGTTTAGTGCAGTTCTGAGCTCCACATGGCTTAAAACTGCACAAAAACTTTGGGGACAATCTGTACCGCTCACTGTTTCAGTGAAGTGTCACAGAATCCCACGCCAGCAGCCCAGGGACATTGCTTTTCTTTCTCCTGTGTTGTCTGATGACTTGACCACAGACCTGGGAGTCGCTGACTACATTCCAAATACGATCTCAGTAAACAGATGAGAATGTCACTGGAGAGCGTTCCACAGGTGCTCCTTTCCTGTGGAGTTTACATCTGGATGGGGGCCTCCCTGGGCCGGTCTTACAGGGTGGCTGCATTTTGGGAAGACAGACTCTACACACAATGTTTCAAGAATTTGCCCCTAGTGTGAAAAAATACTAAAAATATGTACTAATGATACAATTGCCTGCTTTTTGTAAAGCATAGGGAAATTCTAATCCAATGCACACTATCCATAAAACGGTAATTAACAGAAAGTATACCATAAAAATCAACTGGACCATAGTCCACTGTGCCCAGTTATCATCAGATGTGGCTAAGGCCCCAACCTGTGCGCAGGGCCTTGTGTTTGAAGTTCAGCCCCACTCTTGGGCACCCGCTCTGCCTCCTACGGCTGTCACAGGTTCTCCTCTGGCTCAAGGCTGAATGAGGCTCAGTGGGCTGCAGCTGGCCTTCCACGGCCCCCGAGACTGGAAAGGGGCCCTGGGGGACAGATGCATTTCCCGGGCCAAGATCAGCTTCCGGTGGCCGCCTTCTGTTTGTGTAGAACAGCCGCTCTCGTGCAGCGTGGACCCTGGCGTCGCTGTGGAGCGCACAGCAGCGGCCGACTGTGCGACAGGAATCGGGTCCCTTGCGCCCCCTGGTGTCCGGGACGCAGCGGCGCGGGCAGCCGCCGGGGAATGCGCCCTCGCCGCCCCAGCGCACCGGCCCGGCCTGTGTGCTCGGCTTTTCTGCGGGGCCTGAGGCTTGTAGCAGGGAGGGTGGTGGTCGGGGGTGGGGAACAGAAATAAATGCCTGGAGGTAACCTTTTTTTTTTGAAATCCGTTCTTTTCACATGAAGGACCAGACTGTGCATTTTATTCTAGCGAGCCTGGTGGGCCCTTCTAGAAGCAGCTGTCACAAAGCAGGAGGTGAGGAACGAAGTATGGACAGGCTGGGAGGGGAGCATCTGAGCTGTGGGGTCCTCCCATGGTGTGCCAGGAGACAGAGCCAGGAAACAAAGGTCTGTTAGCTGTCTCTGCACCAACCAGGATGGTGAGGGGTTTTTGACTGACAGTAATCGAGGGAGAGTTGAAGGAATTGGAACATTCAGCCTTGAGAGCAGGCGACCTTGGGGCTGCTCGTTCCCCAGGGCTGAATGCCATGCTTTGCTTCTCAGACCGTGTCAAGCTGGCTTCTCTGGAGGGGCTCCTGCCACTGGCTGTTCTGGAACTGTTTGCAGTTCTTGGGGCTTTCTTGGATTATGCAGAAGGACCCTTCATAATAGAACCTTTAGAATGCCATGTAAAAACCACAATGGGAATTTAGGTTGTGGGTTTTCTTCTCCTGGATGATCCAGTAGGCAGCAAGGAGGCCCTGGAAGACTAGGCAGTGACATGGGCAT
This sequence comes from Equus asinus, assembly GCF_041296235.1. Classification (NCBI taxonomy): domain Eukaryota; kingdom Metazoa; phylum Chordata; class Mammalia; order Perissodactyla; family Equidae; genus Equus; species Equus asinus. Next base: position 17,759,719 of record NC_091796.1, read on the forward strand.
CGCTGTGGTTGGGAAAGCTCGGGGCCATAGCCATGTGTCCAGTGAATTCGAGGGAGAGGAGTGAGGGGCCAGCCGGCCAGGGCTGCACCTTCAGAGCAGCAGGGGAGGGCTGCCGGAGGCCTGGGCTGAGGAGGACCTGCTGGCTAGAGATGAGCCAGCAGTTCCCACGTCCTCTGTACGTCTCCTTCGTGGAGCTTGGCATCTTGATCACTGCACTTAATTGATTACTTATCTGATTACTGCAATTAAAAATGGTCATCTTCAATTAGCCATAAAAAAAGAAGGAAATCCTGCCATTTGCAACAACACGGACGGACTTTGAGGGCATCATGCTAAGTGAGATAAGTCAGACAGAGAAAAATACTGTATGAGCTCACTTAATGTGGAATCTAAAGCAAATGGAACTCATAGATACAGAACAGATGGGTGGTTGCCAGAGGCAGTGGGTGGGGCATAAGCGAAATGTGTGAATGGGATCAAAACTACAAACTTCCAGTTAGAAGATAAATAAACCCTGGGGATGTCATGCATAGCACGGTGACTACAAAAAAAAGGGTCATCAAAAGGCATCAGTAGGACAAATCGCATTGTCCTTAACAATTAGCGGTAACCTCAGGATAGGCGGGGTCATCTGAGCGCCACTCCACCTGCCTCTTCCTCCCATCCCCCTACGCTCTCTTCCTAGGGTGGGTGTGGGTCCCTGGGCTGCCATGGCACTTAGGCGCCTTGACCCAGCGTCTGAGTGTATTTCTCTTTATTATGCTTATTTTTTATATGCAGAATAGCCCATGTCAGAGGTATACGCTCAATGCATCATCATAAAACTCATGTAAATCCAGGGACTTGCCCAAGGTCACAAAGCTTACTGTGACAAACAGGGCCTTGAGCCTCCTTATTCTTCACCCAGCACTTTTCCGTGCCTCACTCTCCCCTCTAAACTGCGTATCTCTACTGGGGATGGTAGACTCGAGAACTGAACACAACTGTCTGACGAAGAAATGGTGCTGGGCAGAAGGCAAGGTCACCAGGACCTTATTGGGCTCCTCATAACAACCTCCTCTCCCCTCCCGGTCTGCAGAATTCTTAGCCCTGTGCCGTCTTACCAAATCCTTGCTGGGTAAACAGCCATACTAATAGTATTAACAGTCCACAGGGAGTTGGACACATTCACCATGTCGTCCAGCTAACGAGGGATGACCCCCTGGGCACCTCATTCACAATTCCCCAGGGTCACCGTCACAGCGGTTACATAACCAGCAGGAGGCGATTCTGGGCCCTTCCCCTCACCGAGGCCCAACAGAGAGCAGATTTGAGGAAAATGTCTTCCCGGGAGCTGTCAGGTCTAATGAGGATAACTATGTCACATTTTGGAATTAGAACTGTATTTTCTAAAGAAATTATTTGGCTGGTGTTTCCTGTGAAAAAGGGTTTCACTCGATTGCTGACCGGGGGAAGGAAATTTGGACTCTGAAAAGGAGCCATGTAGGCCCTAGCCCTCTGGCGAACCCGTCCTCCTCTCCCGAGTTTGCTGTTCACTGTCGGTGACCACACCATTGTCAGACTCGTGTCTTCTGACGACCACTTGTAATTGCAGTAATCACATAAGGAGTCAAATAAGTGCAGTAATCAAATTGCAGAAATCTGAAGTCTATGTAGTAAAGCTTATCGCTCATTATGATGTTCATGTACACACAGCCACTCTGTGTTGATTTCCTCTGGTTGTCAAATTTCAGGTAATTAGAGGACTTCAAATACCTAATGATGCTCATGTTGGACTTGGATCCCACTCCATTCATCATCCCTGTCCTGTATTTTCAGTTTTTCTTCTCTATTGGCCTCTCCTTTGTAAAGGAAGTCAAATCTCTCCCAACTAAAACAAAGAAGCAGCCCTTTCCAGGTAAACAGGCCTTTCTAGGCATCTTCCCTAGATGACTGGCTCCCACTGCTCTGCCAAAACCTTCCTCCTTCAGATGCTTGGCCAGATGGTTCTGTCATTTTCTTTTTGGACCTCTGTTTCTCATCGTTTCCTCTAGCTCTGGTCATTGCTTCCTCCCTGAAGCTCTTTCTCACCTTGGCTTCTGGACACCACCCTTCTGGTTCTCATTCTCTTTGAACTGTTTCTTCTCTGTCTTCTTCATGAGTTACCCTTTACCTGTCTGCCCCCAAATTCTGGAATATTCCATGGTGCTCCCTCACTGGGCTCTTTTTCCCATGCAAGTCTGCACATTCTACTGGATGGCTGCGCCTTGCTGTTGCTTTCAGCTCCCACCTATCTGCGTACAGATGGCCCTCAAATCTACACCCCAGCCCACACCTTCTCCCTCAGGTTCCCTGCTGCCTCTGCCTCTACTTGGGCACCTCCGAGCTCACACCCAGAACAGACTCCCTCATTACCCCCTAACCTGCTCCTCCTTAGGCTCCACCTGCACTGATGGCTCCTTCTGCCAGCCCATCCCCCAGGCTGTCAACTGGAAGTCATCCTTGACTTTTTCCTCAGTAAATCACCATGTAACCCTAATTTCACCTCCTAAATAATTCTTGACTCATCCTCAAGTGCAGACCTCATCATTTCTCATCTTTTGTACCTTAACAGCTCTTAAGTAACTTTTCATCTTTAAGTTTTGTTCCCCTCAAAACCGGGGAGTGAGGTTTCCAAAATGCGCATCTGATCCTGTCCCTCCGCTGTTGAAGAAAAAGAAAAAAGACTTATCGTGACTTTTAGAATAAGGTCCAGACCCCTTGGGCTGCATGCCATGATGTGGTTCCTATCTTTTCAGTCTCACCTCTTGCCACTCCTTGCCTGGACTGTCCCTTCCTCCCACTTTGTCCCTTATGCCCTGCTCCCTGTGACCCTCTTCCTTCCTGTAAGACTTTGTGACCTAGTGCCACTTTCTCCAGAACCTTCCATGGCCTCCCTGTCCCCACCTAAGGCTGGGTTGGCTCACAATTCTCCATTCTCCCATAATCCCTGCGTGCATGTCTCTTATCTTATTTCATCTTATCACACTGAGTATTCGCACCTACTGGACCGTGTGCTCCTTAGTCAGGGGCTGAGTTTCCATCTTATCACACTGAGTATTCGCACCTACTGGACCGTGTGCTCCTTAGTCAGGGGCTGAGTTTCCATCTTTGTCCTCACTGCCTTGCATGATGTGTAGAAGTCACACACACACACACATGCACACACACTCACACACACCTGTGCAAAAGGCTTTCCGAATGATCAATGTTTGGGAGAAAAGAAAAAAAAAATCACACACCCAAAGAACAAAGTCTCAAAAACAGCTGAAAGAATCTATCTGCCCTAAGACTTACATTAAAACAAATTTTCATGAAAAGAACAAATCTGGATTCAACATTATAATTTTGTACAAAATACAAAGGCTACTTTATATTATAATTAAGAGGTCACATTTCTTCAAATAGAGGAAGTAATACATTGTAAATAAAGCCACAAGATTATCTCTAAAGATAAAGGCGCCCCTCTTCCTTGCTAACTCAAAATGTATATGTAAGTCAAGCCAAATTAATAAGAGAAAACAGTTCCACAATGAACCCTAATCCTATTAAGGGAGTTGTCAGTCTAGGTTAGTCATTGAAAATAATGTCATGCCCCCTGCTGAGCTATATGATTTAGTTACACCTGGTGTTTGTCTGCTGTATTAAGGGCATCCTTCATTTTGAATAAAGATGAAGACAGAAGAAAATCTATCAATAGAGTTGTCTTTAAACGTGTCACACTGAAAGCGCCATTAGAATAGAACTTAAAATTTGCCTCTTAAAAACAGATAGGATTCCGTGAACCTTTCTTTGCCCGGCTCCTTCAGATTAGGAGCTCGGGGGGCCGCCCAGCAGGTCGGAGGCTGAAACCTTCTGCTTCGGAGCGGCTGTGTCTGGTGGCAGGGCGGGGGGGCCATCAGAGGCCCCTCCAGGGCCTTCGCTTCCTTCTCCTCCCTAGCCTGCCCGGGTCAGTTTGCTCCTTCTCCTCGTGCCCTTGAAAGAAGCAAGGACTGAAAGTGCTGAGGGGACTTGGGGAAGGGAAGAAAGAGATGTTGCACGCCATACAGCAGGAATTCGGTACACGTGACTCAGCCACACCAGGTTTCTCAGTCAACCCAGCACCCAAGGTGTAAGGTAGGTAGATATTATTTCCCCTCATAGACAAGAGCATCGGCTGAGAGGGGGAAAGTGACGTCCCAAGGTCTCAGGGCCTGTAAATGGCAAGGCAAGATGAGACCCCAAGCCAACCTGACCGTACTAGCCATGTTTTCCTGCTAGACCCATCAGGTGTGCTGGGCGCTCATCCCCTAACAAGCTGGATGCCGTTCATGCAAGAATCTTCCCCAGGCCAGGGTTTCCTCATCTGTTAATGAGAGGCCTCTAAGAGTTTCTTGAGTTCCTTTGGAATGCCTGCATAAAGGAAAGAAGCATAAGATGTACACAGCTGGTTCTAGAAATTCTCATTCCGTGCCGGGCCCTATATGTGTACACTCTCAGTCAACATTAAAAACTGACGCCTATGATTGGAGAAGTCAAATGCACAAGCTGTGTCCTATTCCGGGTGTGCTGAGGGCTCTTTAAGTAGCTAAGGAGGGAAGAAGTGTGGTGCAGAGAAGGAGCAGCTAGCAAGCCCCAGCCAAGGGTCTCAGCACTGCTCACACATTAGGATCACCCGGCAAGCTTTCTAAAAATTCTACTGCCTGGACCCCACCACAGACCGCTGGAGCCAAATCTCTGAGGGTGGGATGTGGCCATCAGTATTTGTCTGTGCTTTACAAGGGAGTGAGAGGCATAGAGACGGTTGAAAACCACTGTCCCAGGGGAGGGAACATACACATGGCTCTGTCCTTCAGCAGCAACTGGGCAGAACAAGCATGATGTCTGCCAGAGCCAGGCTCCAGGGCCTCATGCCTGCACCCTCCTGGTCCAGGCTGAACACCCCCTTACCTTGGGCATAGCAGGCCATGCTCACTGTGACTTTCTATGGAGGTGTTTGTTGCCTGGCTCTGTTCTTTGGTCTATGTCCCCACTCCACCAATGTCTTGTATGCTCCAGCTAGACAGGAACCAGGGGTCCTATCGCCTTGCCTGGAGGCCAGTGCAGCACCCTCAGTCATGACCAGGACAGTGAGAAGGGGTTTGTGAAGACAAGTGACTGCTGACATCAATGATCTTCACGAATAGGCAAACATCAAAGGTTAGAGCAACTCATCAAAGTGAAGACATCCATTCATCTAGCCGTTTGGTACCACGTAGACCAAAAGTGAACAAACAAACCCAAAACAAACTCAGATCTACCTAGTATCAAACAAACTGGTGTGTGCTTCTACCAGTCTCTAACAAGACTCTAACAAGTGGTGAACGCTCAGCTTTTGGAAGATATAATCATCGAAGATGGTTTATCCTCATATCTCAAGTCTGGTACCAGACGAGGGCAGTTTATCAAGATCTGGGGCCGAAGAAGTCTGAATCCAGGGTCGTGCTTACCCTTTAGTGAAAGGTCAGAAATCAGTCACAGGGGATAACAATGAGGGGATAGGAGGCTATTTAAATAATGGAGCATTCAGCACTGGCAATTAAGATTATAAATCTGGTTAAAAACCAAGAGATTAAAACTGATTCTGGTCAGCCGGCATAAAAATAATTAGCTCTCAACTGCATTAAACAATATCTCAAATTGATAAGATTTCTGGAAATGAGAAGACCTCCAAAACAGAACCTCCAAGAATAAAGTATAGCCTGTAAATCCCCTAATTACAGACTGGCTCACTCACTCACTCATTCATTCATTCATTCATTCAATCATGCTGTGGTTCTCAGCACTAAACTTCCCCTCGTCCCTGGAGCCGATTCATATTGGCTGCAACTGCACTGGTATTTGCAGGGTGTAATGAGGCATTACTGCCTCTCCTTGATGCATGAACTGTGTCAAAATATCCCCGGTCTCCTCAACCTAAGATTTGTCAGTGGGCAGCAAAAGTCTGGACAAGACGGTCATTGTTTGGATTGTAGACAAGGTCCTATCAGCGGGCGGTTCATTAGGCAAGCAGGCAGCGCGACTACACGGGGTACAAACCCCACTCATGCTCCTTAATTGCTTGCTCCGTTTTGGGTCCTTCTCTTTTGGGCTGCTGCTCCTCACCCGCTGTTTCACTGCCCATGCCTTCTTAATCCCAGGAAGGCTTTCACAGGGATCCTGATATTAAGCTGCCCTTTTTCCTCAAAAATATTAGTAACTACAGCTACATTTGTCCAGGGATTGGAAGCTTACAAGGCCCTCCATACCACGTCTCCTTCAGTCCGCTCTGTCATCCTCTGAGGGGTCCTCCCAATGGGCATCAGAAGTGTCAAGTGACTTGGCCAGAGTCATGAGGTGGGCAAATGACAGACTGGGATGTGAACCAGGTCTCCGGACTCCAGATCCCACAGCCTTTCCACTGTCGTTGGCCACCTCTGCATGACAACAGTTGGGGTCACTGCAATTTTTACAAAGAGGACACTTACCCTTGGCCTGACCTGGGCCTGGGGCTAGCTCACTTGATTAGGACAGTGCTAATGAGGCCAGCGGTCCAAGTTTGGTTCCAGAGGGCTTCGTTCTTGTCCTCCAGATACTCACCGGCCTGTCTGGTTGTCCTACCCTTAGTCATAAAGTGTCCACGGCACAGGCTGCAGCCCAGAGAAACTGACTCCAGTACGAGAATCCTCACCTGAAGCAGCTCCACTGTTGGCGGGCGGGAGGACTGTCCTTCTCGAAGGATGGAGATCATAGCACTCTCTGACCACAGCCATGACCACACCCAACACTGCCCTAGACTGGACAACTGGGGCCACTAGCCTTGGGCCCCATGCTTTACAGGGCTCCCCTTTGTCCTACTGGCCACACTCCTTCACATGGGATGAAAAGTCCACGGCCAAAGGGACAGGCCCACCCAGAGCCCAGACCCCTCCTCTAGACCTCACTCAGGCTGCCCAGGACCCCAAGTTCCCCACCTAAATTCATTCCAGCGCCTGCCCAGGCCTCTGCCCCAGGTCTGCCTTCCCAAGGGTGCACTGAGCTGCTGGCCTGGAGAGTAGGGAAGATGTCCGTACACTGGGAACCATACACCCAGGAGTGATGGAGCCAGGGACTAGGAAAAAAGAGGGCCACGTCGTGAGCCAGGGACCGCTATCAGTACTTGTCCTCTGGGTCCCACAAACACTAGGGTGGGCCTGCAAGGGGTGAGGGAAGCCTGGGTCCTCAAGGTAGCTTTCTCCCAGAATTGAGGGCCTTGAGCCAAAAGGGAAATGAATAAGCCCAGCTTGCTAGGAAAGCATGTGAAGTCAGGGCCATCCTAGGCTAGAGGTAAGGTGTAAAGAGAACAAGGTCTTCTGATGGGCCTGGTACCATGTGCAGGAGCCAGGATTCCCCAATTCAAACCCCCCGCCCTCCTCTGAGGGTTATTATGTTTATGAATAGCTACCCTTCGTTGACCACTTAAAATACTCCAGATAATTCAGTTATCATATCATTAATCCTCTACAACTCTAAGGCAAATAATATAATCCCAATTTATAGATAAGGAAATAAAGCTCGGAAAGGCTGTGTAAGGTGCCCAAGGTCACACAGCCCGTAGGTAGTGGAGGTAACCTTTACGCTCAGGCAATCTGATTCTCAAGCCAATTCTTGACCTCTAGGCTGCACTGCCCCAACAGGAGTGTAAAGAGAAATAAGTCAGGAGCTATGAAAACAGGGCTGTTTACAGCAAAGAGGACCTGCATGTTTGAGTATTGTTAAGGCTATAGTAGTCCGTGACAGTAGGCTCACTGAATCATTCAATGAACGTGTACTGTCTATGTCTCCATGCCAGAAACTCGGCTGGGTTCTGAGACTTGTAGATGAGTAAGCCCCTGTCTGCAAGGAATGTGGAGCAGTGGCTTCTGAATCAGCAGGTCTAAGAACATGCATTTCTTTCTTTCTTTCTTTCTTTTTCTTTTCTTTTCTTTTTTTTTTTTTGCGGAGGAAGATTAGCCCTGAGCTAACATCTGTGCTGATCTTCCTCCACTTTATATGTGGGTCACTGCCACAGCATAGCTGCTAAGTGGTGTAGGTCAGCACCCAGCATCCAAATTGTGAACCCAGCCAACCCACTCCACCACAGGCTGCCCAAGACTGTGCATGTCTAACAAGGTCTCAGGAGGTGCTGCTGCTAGCCTGAGGAACCCCACTTTGAGAACCACTTTGGTAGAAGTTGTGACCATCAAGAGTCCCTCTGCTGAGTTGAGAGGCAAAGGGGAACCCCGCTGCTCTCCCTTCCCTGGACAGGTGGAAGGAGGAGAAAATAACCCTCCAAGTCCTCCTTGAAGGAGGAAACCCTTCCAAAGCTTCTCCAGGGGCAGCGCGCTGAGGCCGGGGGTGGAGGGGTGGTGGGCCGCACCGCCCGCGAGCCCTTCTGAGTGGATCAGGTCTCTGAGCACCAGCTGGTGGCTCCCTCCCTGCGGTCCCTCCAGAGGCCTGTTCCTCCAGCCCGCAGCAGCTACTCCGTGCAGGTTTGAACCTGGTGACATCCGCAGGCATTTAACACAACCAGAGGGGCGGGGAGCCGGGATTCCCCGAGAGGCCTTTTCAGATCCTGCCCGTTGTGTTGGGGAGCATGGGAGACAGCGGGTGTCCTGCGCCTGCGCAGACTGAGAATCAGCAGACCACAGTCCCGCTCCTCTCCCCACTACGAAGACGCGCGGGGGATGATCAGCAAGGAAGGCAGCCTCGGGAGTAGGTAAATAAAAAACAAATCGAAATGGAAGATTGGCCAGGAGCCCCTGGGGATTAACTAACTAATTAATCCCCACACCAGTTTGATGAGGGACTAATTAATCCGTTAAGCGCCTGGAGGGGCCACCACGACCTGGCCAAGCGCCGGGCGAGCTCCTCTCACCCGGGGAGGCTGGCGCTGGGCGCGGCCCTTCTCAGAGCTCTTCAGGGAGGACCTGCCTCGCCTCCTCTGCATCCAAGTCGGCCTCTCAAGCTGTTTCTGGAGCCCTGCTCGCTGTCGCTCTGCCCGGAGCACCGAGGGAGGAAGAGAGCTCTGGGGAAGGGCTGTGGCCTCCAGCCTCTGGAGGGACCAGCTGGAGAAGTCGAAGCCAGGGAGCCTCAGAAAGGAAAAGCCCTCGGCGATGCGATTTCCAGCTGGAGAGTCAAGTTGCCACAGTACCCTGGCTCGCTGTTTGGACCTGGAGACGACCGATGTTTGTTGAGAATCATTTCTACTCAGCACCCAGGCAGGGAGAATTCCTATCTCGCATAGGTGTTGACTTTAACTCCACCTGGGAACTCAGCAGCTGCCAAAATCTTTCTAAAATCGAACCAGTGTGGCCTGATTAAGACTAAGATGATCATTTTACCTTTTTTTTTTTTTCCCCAAGCAGCCATGGGGCTCTGCTGCGGATTCTTTTTTTTTAACATTTTATTTTTTATTTTAATTTTTATTTATTTATTTATTTTTAATTTTTCCTTCTTTTCCCCAAAGTCCCCCCCACCCCCACCCCAGGACATTGTTGTATATTTTAGTTGTGGGTCCTTCTAGTTGTGGGATGTGGGACGTGGCCTCGAAATAGCTTGATGAGCCTCGCTAGGTCCACGCCCAGGATCTGAACAGGCAAAACCCTGGGCCTTGGAGGCAGGGAGCACAACCTTAACCACTCGGCCACCCAGCCGCCCCTGTATGTTTTTCTTTATTGCAGTAACAGTTTATAACATTATATAAATGTCAGGGGTACATTGTAATATATTTCGATTTCTACAGAGATTACATCATGTTCACCACCCAAAGACTGATTACAATCCATCCCCACACGTGTGCCTAGTCACCCCTTCCCCTTTCTCCCTTCCTCTCCAGCAACCACCAATCCAGTCTCTGTTGCTGTGTGTGTGTTTGTGTTTCTTTTTATCTTCTACTTATGAGTGAGATCATACGGTATTTGACTTTCTCCCTCTGTCTTATTTCACTCAGCATAATACCCTCAGGGTCCATCCATGTCGTCACAAATGGCCAGATTTCATCATTTCTTAGGGCTGAGTAGTCTTCCATTGTGTATCTATACCACATCTTCTTTATCCATTTGTCCCTTGATGGGCACCTAGGTTGCTTCCAAGATCATTTTATCTTTATGTGATCGTTCATGAGCTTTGGTAATAAATCCCAGGCTCATCACAACATGTTGAGTTGGGCCCTGAAGTCTGCTTAGATTTTTCCTATCATTCGCTTTCTGACACTCTTGTTAATCTTCTGTGCCCCCAAAGCCCAGTTCGCCTCCTGTTACAACCTGATCTCAGAAAATTTTCCAATGGCAGCCATCTGGGAATATAAACGACACTTACCTTTCCCAGAGAAAGTTTTCTTTAGAGTCTTCTCTCTCATTGCAAAACAAAAGGCTCCACCACCAAAGTGGTAAAGGGCTTTCTAAGACCAGGCAGCGTGTGCTGAGGAATTCTGGAACAGCCACGCCCAGAATCGCAAAGTGAGATGTGTGGAGCAAACTGTGGTGATACCGTCAGCAGCACGGAAGCCTGGACAGTCGAGATGCTGAGTGGGAGCCAGGCCATCGACGATTCATTTAATCAACAGGTGTTGTGTACCAGACTTGCTTCCAGGTGTTAAGGACATAAGGTGGAATTTGACATGATTCTGTGCCCATGGGGGCCCCCTGTCTAGTAGAAGGGAGAGAGGGGCAATTGTTAAGCAGAAGTTGCCACTTAAGAGCGATGCCTGAAATGACTGAGCACTGTTGGGTCTTTGTGAAGCCAAACCCCGGCCTCCAGAGTGGATCCGCTGGGGCCCCTGGTCCCAGCCTGAGGCTGACAGACCGCAAAGCTTGCAAAGCTGCCCTGAGCCGGAGTTGGTGTGCGATTCCCCAGCTTTGCAGGCATCAGCCTGACAGAGGGGCCTTCTTAAAACCCAGCTTGCTGGGCTCCACCCCAGAGTTTCTGATTCAGTAGATCTGGGGTGAGGCCCTAGAATATGTCTTTCTAACACGTTTCTTAGATGTTGCTAATGCTGCTGGGTCCAGGGATTACACATTGAGGACCACTGTGCTAGAAGGTTCTGATCCACTCCAGGTGCAGTGAAAGAGGGGTGCATCAACCAGCACCTCTGGCCTCCACAACTGCTCCCAGGCCCAGGCACTGCCGAGAGACAGCCAAGCAGGCCGTTCACTTCATTCCTCCTCGACCCAGCATTTGCCTGCTGCCTTTAATATTCGTTTGTTCGTTTTAGGGTGGTTTATCTGTCTCTGTGTTTCTTTTTCAAATAGAGTGAAATGGATGAGAACCAAATCCAGATGGCTGGAGATGATGTGGATTTGCCCGAAGATCTCCGGAAAATGGTAGATGAAGATCAAGAAGAGGAAGAAGATAAGGATTCTATCCTTGGGCAGTTCCAGAATCTTCAGAACATGGACTTGGACACCATAAAAGAAAAAGCCCAGGCCACCTTCACAGAAATCAAGCAGACAGCGGAGCAGAAGTGTTCTGTGATGTGAGGGGCCGGCCGGGTGGAGGACGGATGCGGGCCAAGGTGGAAGTGACCACTCTCCCAGGGAGCGTTTTGAGCAGTGTGTACTTTAACATAGTGAATACACTTAGAATCCTGATGATAAAGCTCTCTACAGACACAGAGACCACAACTTGACGTTCTCAATATTCCCGGTAGAGCGTTTAGCTAGCACCTTGCAGCAGGAAACATACTTTCCTTTTAGTTATAAATGTGGCGGAGTATGAAATGTCACCTGTGAATGATGCAGAAGACGTATCTGCTTAAAGATCTGCAGGACAGCCAAGAAGAAATGAAGCAAATGGCATTTCCTCTCCGACTTCCTTCCTTAGAGGGCAAGGAACCCTTGCCTAACCCTGTCTGGGGTTAGGCTATCTAACCCTGTCGCATGACTTCAGGTCCCTTCAGAGGAAGTTGGAGAAGGTCAGAGTCCCCACGGGGAGCCCAGGCTGCAGGCTCAAGGACAAGCAGAGACCACATCCCCTCTCACTCCCAGGCTCCTTGACGTTGTTGATGCTTCTCTTCAAGCTTGGCACTTAGTTTGAAGCCAAGGGAAAGTAGCAGGGATGTGGTAAAAGATGAGAAGTCAAGACAGAGAGTGGACTTGACCAGCCCTTGCATTGTAGCTCATCAATCTAGAGGCCACGTGAAGAATGGATTTGTGCGGGGTGAGACTAGAGGCAGGGGGCAATGAGGAAGGTTACTGCTGTTTCTGCATTCAGTATCATCTCCTCTTGTCTGAAATTGGTGACAGCAATGGGAACAAAGGGAGTGGACAAATAGAGAGCATTGAGAAGTTAAGTCAATCTCTCTGTGTCTCTCCTTCTCTCTCATCCTCTCCTCCTCTTGCCTCCTCTCCCTTCATTTCCTCCTTTTTCCTCTCCTGTCGCTCTCCACCCCACTCCTTCAAACTAGCTTCCAATGAATCATGCTGTCATTCCATGTCACAACCTTCTGGGGGATACATGGATTTCCTAAGATTTGTTCTCTTTCAAAGGGAATTTTTCAAAGGACTTAGAACATTTACTTCTGAAATACTTAGAGCTGCTGAGCCAAAGCCAACCAAACCAAAATGAAATCCTGGTTTTTCAGTGAGAATAAATGACTCTCAAAGAAAAATTGTGTCGAGAAGAACTACTCTATCAGAGGAAAAGGGAACTAAGACCAAAAAGTGAGGGGCTAACTTCTTCTATACTCAGAGTTCCTGAATGTGTTGTACAAGACGTTTCATGTTATGAGAATACACAAATAAAACAAATTATTAGGGGTCCAGAACCCATGGTCCTTGGCAAAGTTTAACCCCTCTTGGAAGTTCCTGGGAGAATACTGATGCAATGTTTAAGGGTAATTAACCCTGAAGTCCAATTTCTTAGTCCATTCAAGCTGCTATAACAAAATACCTTACAAACAACAAACATTTATTTCTCATAATTCTGGGGCCTGGAAGGCCGAAATCAGGGTGCCAGCATGGTAGGGTGAAGGACCTCTTCTGGGCTGTATAATTCTTATTTTATCCTCACTGGTGGAAGGAGTAGGGGGGCTCTGTGGGGCTTCTTTTATAAGAGCATTAATCTCATGCACAAGGGCTCCACCCTCATGACCTAATCACCTCCCACAGGTCCCGCCTCCTAACATCCTCACCTTGGAGGTTAGGATTCGACCTGTGAATTTAGAGGGGACGCAAATTCAAGCCAGACCATCCACAAATCCTAGATACATTGGACATATTTTTAAATCATGCTTCTCTTCCATGAGAACTGGCATGTGAGTCGTGATTTGTTTTATAGTGGGAATGTTAAAATATTCACGATTTTAAAAGCTATAAAATAATGGATAAGATTTCTTTTCAGTTCAGTGCCTGATTCTGCCCTATAATTATCCCCGTGGGTGGAATGGGTGGGTGATGCACGTGGCCTTGCATTTACACACTTTGTTGTGACATAAAATACTGTGGCTGCCAAATTATCCCGCAGACTAGCTGCAGGATGACATAGAAGAATTGCTTTCTTGTAAAAGATGCAGCCAGTGGTGTTCAGAAAATCACTAAGTTACTGGCACTTCATCTTGACAAGCAATATGCTCCAGTAGCGTTTGGTCCCCGTCCCAGTGGAGCAGCGTACCTGCTGGAGGCCTCTGGCCGTGGTTATCTGATTCCTCTCGTCTCACAACACGCCACACCACGTTACGCCACGTAACCTCACCCCCTAGTGCACCATATTGCACCACAGCACAGCACACCAGCAACACCTTCCCTCCATCAGCACAAGCCACATGCCTGTGGGTTGGAGGAGGGAGGGGCTGTATTAGGGGATTCAGAAGGCCTTTTCCCCTCTAGAGGCAGATGGTGTCTGTGTCATGTGATGGACAAAAAAGGATCTTCCTTCACCAAAACAAAATATCTAACGATTGTTAAGGACTAGGAAAGAATCGATGCTAAACTCCCATAAATAAAGAGATAAAGGCAATCCTTTTACAACACCCTAGTTGAGCCTTATCTGAAAATCTCTAGTGGTACAGAATTCACCATCTGCTATTTCAAGGGAATTCAGCCACTAACTTTTCCATTCATGGAGTGGACACCTTTAATTGTTAGAAAATGCTTTCTTGCCTTAGGTTGAAATTGGCGGCGTCTTTGACCCATTTGTCATGGTTCTGTTGTGTGGAGCTAGACAGATACATCCAAATTCCCACTTGGGCCTTTGATGGGGTCCCAACTTAGTTTTCTATTTTCCAGGTAAAACCTCCAGTTCCCTTCTGTGTGACCTTGAACAAGTCATTTATCCTCTCTGGAAATTCATTTTCTCAGTAGTAAAAATGAAGGGGCCGGATTACTTTATCTTCTGCCATTCATTCTATGGTTTCAGGTTGGTCAAGATCAAATATAGCTTTATCTTGTGAAACAGAGCACATTAGCCCGTGGTCACTGTCACAGAATTAGGGTTCTGTCCCTTTACTAACTCCAGTTGAGCAAAGGAACACAGGCCTCAGGGGTGGAGAGGGGACAGAGAGTTTTGGTAGGATCTAGAAGGGAGAAGGGCCTGGAACATAGAGGGTTGCCCATGAAAAGAAAATCCAGGGGTTTGGAGAGTGTTTCCAGCCAGGAGGAAGGAACCCTAAGGACCGTGTGGAGAGGTGCTGAAGAGTGATTTCCAGGAAGACAAATTCCATGGACTTCCCAGTTTTGCCTACAGTTAACCTAGTCCCCACCTGGATCCGCACTCCTACAGCACAATGAAGCAGGCCATCTTCTTTTGAAAGAATATTGATGTCATGAGCTCAGTTATTCAGAGGCCAACTAATCCAGTTTGTGAGTTACGTAAGCACGTCAGTTTGCGCTCCTGACACTAGAAATCTGGTCAAATTGCCGCCACAAACAGGACCATCAGAGACAGGGAGAGGGGTGAGACTAAAAACGAACAACCCCGGGGGTTTGCGGCTTCTGATAACCGAGGATTAACTCCTACTGGATTAACCCTCCTGCAGATAACTATAAACTCTCCACCAGATACAAAAGAAACAACTGCCTGAAGGCCCCAGAGAGCAACCCAAAGCAGGTCAACCCTGGAGGGGAACCAAATCTACACTTGGAAGAAGGAAAAAGCACTGGTGAGCTTTCCTTTGTTTAGAGGTTTCATCTGAGGGCAGACCCCTGTCAAGCTAAGTAAGATGCTAAAACTCAGATAGAAAATCTGCAGCCGTGTTGGCCTCAAGAACCGGCAGGGTTTGGGGTGACCACAGAATTATAAAGTGAAAGAGCTATTTCCTGAAGGGAAACAGCCATGGGAGGACAGGCCTAAATTCTGTGTATGAAGTCTGTTCAAGATGCTGGCTGATCCCTGACCTGTGCATGTAGGAGGCAGACTCCACGCAGCCCAGTTAAAGTTAAACAGCTGAACTGAGAATTCTGCGGCTGCCCACCCAGGGGAAACAGTTTGGAGTTTGTATCCAGTCAAGTTTGCTGACAGCTAATCAAACAAATAAACAAAAATCCTCTTCATAAAAATGTAACTCAGGAAAGTCAGTAGAAGGGAGGAAATAATAAAGACACAGGCACAAATCAATGAAATAGAAAAACAAAAGGGGCTGAGTGGTTAACTTCGCACGCTCCACTTCGGCAGCCCAGGGGTTCACCAGATTGCATCCTGGGTGTGGACCTAGCACCACTCATCAAGCTGTGCTGAGGGGGCGTCCCACATAGCAGAGACAGAGGGGCCTATAACTAGAATATACAACTATGTACTGGGGGGTTTTGGGGAGAAGAAGAAAACAAAAAAAGATTGGCAACAGATGTTAGCTCAGGTGCCAGTCTTAAAAAAAAACAAAAAAAGAAAAAGAAAAAAGCCCAAAAGTAGGTTCTTTAAGAGGATCAACAGACCTGATAGACGTGAGTATACTGCTCAAGAAAAAAAAGAGTGAGAACACAAATTACCAACATCAAAAATGAAAAAGGGGATATACTACAGATCCTACAGACACTAAAAGTTTAATAAGGAAATATTATGGAGAACTTCATGCCAATAAATTTGACAATTTAGTGAACTTGACAAATTCTTTGAAAAAATACACCTTACAAATACTGACACAAGAAGAATAGAATAACCCCATGTTTATTGGAGAAATAGAAGTAATTCTCAAAATCTTATCTGCAAAGAAGAACCCAGGCCCAAATGGCTTCACTGGTGAATTCTGTCAAATATTTAAGGAATATTTAATATTTAATTTTACCCAAACTCTTTCAGAAAATAGAGGAGGATGGAATTTGTTCAAGTAATTTTATTAGGCAAATACCCTGACACCAAAATCTGACAAAAACATTATAAAAATGGAAAATCACAGGTCAATATCCCTGCTGAATAAAGATGAAAAATCCTTAACAACTAATAGCAAATCAAGTCCAGCAATATAAAAAGAAAGAATAATATAAAGAAGTTAAGTTTATAAACAAGCCACATGTAAGTTACAGACTGGGAGAAAATATTTCCAAAATGTATATCTGACAAAAGATTGGAATCCAACAGATATATATATATATAAATTACACAAATTTATATATATATATCAACTAATAATTTATATAAATTACATATATTTGCATATATTTATATCTGACAAAAGACTGGAATCTGAGGTTTCAGTCTTTTGTCAGATACAGCTATATGAAATATATATAATTTATATTAATATATGTATTTAAAACTCTTACAACTCAACAATAAAATTTTAAAAAACAAATTTAAAAAAGGAAAGCAAAAGATTTGAGATGACACTTAACAAGGGAGGATATACAAATGGCTAAGCGTATTAAAAGGTGCTCAAAGTAATTGTTGGGGAAATGAAAATTAAAACAAGTCACAGAACGACGTATTATCAGAGACCCACTAAAATGTTTAAAATTTTAAAAACTGCCAACAAGTGTTGGTGAGGACGTGAAGGAATTGGAACTCTCATATATGACCGGAAGGAGTGTTAACTAGTACAACCACCTTTGGAAAAAGTTCCAGCAGTTTCATATAAAAGTAACATACTAAACTAAACTAGAGCTAGCATTCCACTCTTAGGGTTTGAAAGTACATGTCCTCAAAAATTTAGGTACAAGAATGTTCGCAGCAGCTTTACTCAGAATAGCCAGGAAGCAGAAATAGTCCAGTGGTCCATCAACCCAGGAATGGATAAACAACTATGGAATAGTCACACGACGAATACTCCTCAGCAATAAAAATGAATGAACCTCAGAAGCATTAAGCGGAGTGAAAGAAGTCTTGCACAAAGGAGTTCGTGCTATGTGATTTCATTTGTAAGAAATTCTTGAACAGGTGAACTAAGCTATGGTGAAAAGTACTGGAAAAGTGTTTGCCTCTAGAGGGATGGTGGTGAGCACTGACTGGGGAGCGGCATGCGTGAGTTTTCTGGGGTGACAGTAACTCACTGTGTTTTCATAGGGGCTCACTGCAAAAAAATATCTTAAGGTATATGCTTTTGTCAAACTCATTTACACTAAGATTTCTACATTTCACCATATGTGTATTTTACTAGAAAAGAAAAATAGAATCCTTAAAAAATGTTGAACTCCAGCCAATGATATGCATGCCCTTGTGTATTTGGGGGTGAAATGCACTGAAATTTGCAACCTACTTTAAGAAGTACAGAAAACACAAGAGATTGATGGATAGATAGAGAGATGGATACATGAATAAATTGATATAATAGAACAATTTTAAAAATATTAATTTTAAAATCTAGCTGGTGAGTATATGGTGTTTATAATCCCTTCATCTTTATTATATGTTTTAAAATTTTCTTAGCATATGTTTTATATTTTATAATTAAATGTTGGGGGCAGAAGAATGAACATCTCTACTTGTTAGGAGCTCTAGTGTCTAGCGAAAAAGATATGATAGGAAGAAAGGCTGAAACAAATGGGCAAAATGAAGTTTGGGATTCCCTCTGCGTTTTAAGCTCCCATTTTCTTCTCTGTCCAATAGTTCAAATAACGGTCAGATATTTCTTTCATATTCTTGTGTTCATGTGTATATAAATATTTTGAACACTATATAAATATCACTCCCACAAAAAATGAAAATTTCTATGAGGCTTTCACATTTCTTAATGCAACTAAAAATATAAAAGTTAAAATGAAATAAATATACTCCCTGTCTAACCACAGGAAGTCTGGAGGGACAATTTGTGTCTTCTTGTTCTCATAGGCGTTTAAAAGACTAGTGTTCCCAGGTGTTCAAGCCCCACATAGCGTTTTGTGTGGACTTTCGGATCCAGTGCGATGCTACACCCAGAATGCTCCACTGGTCATTGACTTGGGCCCACTGGAGTCTTTCTGTCTCCTCCTCCTCCTCCTCCTCCTCACTCCCATGGCCATCCATGTTTTGATCACAGTCACTGTCAACAGATGTGACGTCCACATGTCTCCCTGAAGATGTTAGAGATATAAAATGTATTCCCATAGTCACAACATAAATCCCTAGAAAACCTCGACCAAAAATTTCTTCTCCAAGATTATAACGTGGCTCTTTCAAATAATAGCAAATTGAAAAAAAACATGTAAACAGCCTTTGAGGGTTTACTGCAGTGGAACTCAGACTCTCCCTGGGTTTTGTCTTTTGTTTTATTCCTTTGTAAAAAATTTTATATTATTATTTTTTAATTGTGGTAAAATACACATAAAAATTACCACTTTAACCATTTTTAGTGTCCAGTTCTGTGACATTAAGTACATTCACATTGTTGTGCCATCATCACCATCATCCATCTCGAGAACTTTTTCTTCTTCCCAAACAGAAACTGTATCCATTACGCAACAACTTCCCATCCCCCTCTCCCCACAGCCACCATTCTACTTTTGGTCTCTATGCATTTGACTATTATAGGAACCCCAGATGAGTGAATCACACAATATTCATACTTTCATGACTGGCTTATTTCACTCAGCATAACGTCCTCAAGTTTCATCCATGTTGTAGCATATGTCAGAATTTCTTTCCTTTTATGGCTGAGTAATATTCCATTGTCTGCACACACCATATTTTGTTTATCCATTCATCTGTCAATGGACACCTGGGTTGCTTCCACCTTCGGCTATTGTAAATAACCCTGCTATGAACATGAGTGTACAAATTTCTATTCCAGGCCCTGCTTTCAATTTTTTTCAGTGAAATTGGGTGGAATTCCACCCAGAAGTGAAATTGTTGAATCATCCTTAGGTTTTTGTCTGCATTAGAAAGACCAGTTTGGGGGGCTACAAAAATTGTGTTTGGAGCATGTAATAAAATTTAGTATCATACAAATTAAATTCAGTTTGAAAACTCTTGGGTTTTTTTTTTTTTTTTTTGCCTTTAAGAAAACCCTTTTATTATGGAAAAATATCAAACCTAGCCAAAAGTTTAGAAATACAAGGCTAACAAATCTATATGTACCCAAGTTTAATTTCTTTACCCTAAAGTGCTGCTATCCTTGGAAAACTATATATTGTCACAACTCCACCTATAAACTGAAGACACAATTTTTAGATGGTGTGTAATTCCTGGAGATATAGAAAGACGGCGTAAATGTACAAAGAGATGCTTGTTTGTCTTCTTAAGTCATTTCAGAAAGCTTTAAAGATTTCCAAGCTGTGTTTCTTTAAAGCTCATCCCTCTAACTTACAGCACACACACCCTGCAGTCCCAGCCGTGAGCTCCTGATATTTAAATGAAGACACTTCTGGGGAGCAGCTTGAAAACCCTATTGAAAGCATCTGGTGGTTAGAAGGGGCTAATTAGATTGGTCAGGACGTATAAGATCAGCACTATTAGGGCTTACGGGGTCAAAGGACAAAGCACAATAAAAATTGACAAACAAATGTCCATAAAACTGCAGTCAGCTGTAAAAATAAAATAAAGATAATAGTCTGCAGTGAGGATGAGGAGCCACTTTGGGAGAAGAATGGCATTCCCTAAAATGGTGCACCCCGCTAGGAGCGAAGCCGGGCTGGGGTGGGCTCTGAGCCGAGCGCAGTGGCTTTGCAGGGAGCCCAGCCGGCTCCTCATTGGACGAAGACTCACATCAAAGGCGGTGGGGGAAACCCCAGCCAGCGCTGATGCTAACAGGACTGGAGTGGACTGAACTGACTTTTGAAAGCGATCAAATGATTTCTGTGGACGATTTGGGAAGGAAAGCAAAGCAGTTTGACATTTTCCAAACACCTGGGAAATAATTAATATTTTAGAAAAGCTCCAGATGCATGATTATAAGAATGTGAAAAAAATGTATACTCGTGCTAATTAATAGCAGTGTGAAATTAGACAAGTTATTTAACCTGTTTCCTCATCTGTAAAATAGAGTTCCTTGCAGTTATTCATTAAATCAACCACCATGTGCAACATATGTTCTGGATGCTAGGGGTCCAAGAGACAAGATCCCTATTCTCATGAAGCTTAGATTCTAATGAAGGGAGACAGATAACAAACAAGTAAACAAATAATAAATGAGATGGTTTTGGAGAGTGGCAGGTGCTATGAGAAAAATAAAATGACAAGAAGGAGTATGTAAACATTAAGTGGGGGTATTTCAGGCAGTGAGAATACTCAGTGCAAAGGTCCTGAGGCAGGAAGGGGCTTAGAGGATTTCAAGAAGAGAAAAAAGGACAATGTGGCTATAGCTCAGTGAGCAAGTTGGAGCAGATAGGAGAGTAGCCAAAAGTGTTCGATGAGGCCGTTTGAGAAGTGAGGAATGGGTAAGTCTTATAGAGTGGTGCAAGGAGTTTGAATTTTATTCTAAGTTTAATGGAAAGCCTTGAGAGAGTTTTATGCAGGGAGTGGCATGATCTGATTTACACTTTTGAAAGATTATCGGGCTGCTGAGAGGAAAGTGGAGAGTAGGAAGCTAAGAGTGGCAGAAAAGAGACCAGTGAGAAGGCTAATTCAGAAGCCTGTCCAAGCAAGACAAGACGGGGGCCTGCAATGTAGTAGAAATGGAGAATTATGTCCAGATATGAGAAATATTCCAGAAATAGAGCCAAACAGGCTCACTGAATATGGGTGGTATGGGGAAGAAAGCATTTTAACAATCCTGACGTCATAGAGGGCTGTGGGAATGAAGCGAGTATCGGCTCCCTGGTAACTGTCCCTTGACCAGAAGAGGGGAGAAGGATCCTGGAGGGGCCAAACTCTGGCTGGGGGTTGGGTCAAGGCCGCTGCAAATGGGCATCCCGGGATTTGCCTTCTTAGCTCTCTAAGAGGATTGATGAGCTTCAAGGCCATCATCCCCTCGAGATAAATGTCTCCTGTGCTCCCCCAGACGCTCTGAATTCAATTAGTTTAATTAGAAAACAAGTAAAGAGGAATTATCTTAATATAGCTTTGCTCCTAACAACTTAAAAAAAAAGCCCATTTCTTTGGTGGAAATCCAAGTTTCTCTCTTTTATTTACATGTTCTGAGACTATGTTCCAGTTTTTGGCAAAAAAGGTGGACATCTCTTACCCAGGAGATCATACTTGAGTTTTAATAATAATAATAAACACTTTCGGATTTCTTCACTCTTTAATGAATAGGAGCACTGAGATGCTAGTGAATATTTAAAAACAATTCATCGGGGAAGAGAGGAAGAACGCCTGATTTTGGTTTTTTTTTTGCCAATTTCTGGGTGAAAATACTTCCACTATGGCTGATTTCAAACTATCAGTGTGTCATCACTGGACTC
Source organism: Equus asinus (assembly GCF_041296235.1). Taxonomy (NCBI): domain Eukaryota; kingdom Metazoa; phylum Chordata; class Mammalia; order Perissodactyla; family Equidae; genus Equus; species Equus asinus. The sequence goes on from NC_091796.1 coordinate 17,781,435, forward strand.
AGAGCTGGGAGGAGATGCTCACCATTGGCTCTCACAGACCAGTAAGAGCTGATTCCAGCACACCGATGGGGAGAAATATCATTCATTTGCCAAAAATGCCCTGCATGTCTGTTGCCAAGGGATTTTTCTCTCTTTGTGTTGGGATGGGCTTCAAAAGCAAGGTCAAGAGTTTTGTAACTGGATCGGTAACTGATTGGGGAGTAGTGTGAAGAGTAACTTCATCATGTTTGTACAATAAACAGATTCCTCCAGGATTCATGCTCAGACTTACTTGAACCACATGGGACATCGTTGCGTGGATGGTGGGAGCTCAGCATGGCAGTGGTAAAGCCACAGCAGCGTAATGAGGGTCAGGGGTCCACAGACTGGCCTCTAGTCTGAGACCTGGACAGACGTTCCGTCTCATCTTGGGCAAACCACTTAATTTCTCTGGGCGCACATTTCCACATCTACAAAGGAAAGGTGTGGGCTAGAAATTGAGAGAGCAGGCAAGATCATCACCAAGTTTTCCCTTCTAAGTCTTAAACATATGATTCTCTGAAATAGCAGAAAACCAAATCAGAGACTAGTTTTAGGTGATGCTGTTCTCCAGAATATTATAACTGGGAAACAGTGGGAATGCCAGAGGAGGACGGACCTCTTGCTAATTACTAGGTGGTCTGCAGCGAGCTGTGGTCCCTGTTCTTACACAAAAGGGGGTCTTCCAAACAGGGTATTACTGCTGGGAAACACAAGAGCTCCCAACTGCCGTTGGTTTCCTCTTGTACCGAGATGAATTGTCTGTTACCATATGCCCATCTGAGAGGGCTCTCAATTCAGCCAGAAATGCCTCCGTGAGGCCCGTCTCTTCACTGGCTTACATATTTTAGCCACAATTATGTGATGGGGTTATTATCCACTGCAGTGTCCTTATACCAACATTTACTTCAATTTAGTCCGAAAATACCAGAGATACTCAGATTATCATACTGAGGAGGAAACTGATGTATAGAAAGAAAGTATGTTGGGGCTGGCCCGGTGGCGCAGCGGTTAAGTTAGCACATTCAGCTTCTTGGCAGTCCAGGTTTCGCTAGTTCGGATCCCAGGTGTGGACATGGCACCGCTTGGCAAGCCATGCTGTGGTAGGCGTCCCACGTATAAAGTAGAGGAATATGGGCACGGATGTTGGCTCAGGGCCAGTCTTCCTTAGCAAAAAGAGGAGGATTGGCAGCAGTTAGCTCAGGGCTAATCTTCCTCAAGTGATCAAAGTATGTTGATCATTTGTGTCAATTTTATGCGGTGGCCAAGGATATTATTAGTTGTCTACTTGTAAAAATGGGGTTGCTGATAAGTATCTCTAAGAACTCTTTCCTAATACGTCTTCTGTGGTGGTTCAACAAGGAAAATGTTTTATCGATAAGGAAGATTCAGTAGAGAGAGGTGAACAGAGCGTCTTTTATCTCTGTACCCAATATGTCAGTACTACAAAGAGAGTTTAGCTGTTGATTTTTTTTGGAACCATTGTCAGGAACTTGCATATTGTGCCTGTGGCATACAATATACACTATAGTATAGGGGCAAATTCATAGCATCAAAGGCAGACAAAACAAATGACACATGGTAGAGGCTTAAAAATACGTTGTTCACAAACCAATGAGAGTGAATGGGAACTCTGAGAACAGAGAGAGAATTCCCCAAACTTTATGAAACAGCCTCAGGAAGTTGAATGGTATACTTAATTTATATTTTTTAGTATATCTGTCATCATTACAATTGACTAAATAAATTATAGACTGACCAACAAACCTTTTTCACTCCCACATCACTCAAATTCTGAACCATATTATTCCTGTATCCTTTGACTCCCAAATTTTCTTACTTTAATTAATCTGCTAGTTCTCTTATAGCCACCGGAGAATTAATAGTGCATATGTATATACTCAACACCGTGTTGGGAGGTAGTAGACACAGTGGTTAGTCGATGAGTTCGTGAAAAAAAGACCTGGGTTCAAGTCCTGGCTCCACCTGAAGCCAGCTGGGCAACCTCGGGCAAGTGACTTAACCTCTCTGTGGCTCAGATTCCTTATCTGTAAAGTGCAGGTAATAACAGTGTCTACCTCACAGGGTTATCGTGAAGCCTAACGAGGTAGTCCATGTAGCGTATTCAGAAGAGTGCCCACTGGCATATTCTGTAGTCAGTATTCAATAAATAATAACTGTTACCACATATTGTTTTTAACTTGACAGTTGAGTTTGTTGAACTGCAGCGTGTGCGTGTGTTTAACGACTGTATGAGTTGTGTTTTGCTCTGGCTGCTACTGAAGTTAAGTTGTCTTCCCTGACACGTTCATCAGCCGGCGGGAGGACACGTCCTGCAGTGTGGTCTGGGCCGGGGGAAGTCATTGCAGGATGAAACTGCATCTACCAAGGGGATTGTCTGGGTGCAGACAATCGAGGTGGTGTTATACACTTTACGAAGTGATATCCCATAGGCACTTAAACGGACCTTTTTTGCCCAAACCTAAAACATCGCTTCAAGGTGAAGTTACTGAGGCTGTGGTCAAATGGCATCGACTCTCTTGTGAACGTTTGCACACCCAGGGCACGGGGAATTCACTCGACAGATGCCCATTTCTCTCAGGAGTGTTGTGGGTGAAGCAGCCCACCCAGAATGGTTCCAGAAGTGGGACCTCCTGCGTACGTCCAAGATAAAAGAGCTACCTTATGCCACAACTGCGCATGATTGCTGGTTACATTTAGATTTCTTGTTCTTCATGTAAGCCAGTCCCTATCCCCTTTCTCCTCCCCAAAATCTCTCTCCCAACTGATAGAATTATCATTCTATATTGTCCTTCCCACATCACGCTCTGAACACCCCCACATGCCCCAGTCACCTCCTCTCTCCTTACTTCTGAAGATGTTTCTCCAAGTCATGCCAAGTGTAAAGGGGCGTTAGCTGTGTGTAAGTTCAGCCTGCAGGTGGGGGCTGGGAGGAGGGAGTTTTTTGGGTCCACCTAATGAATTAATGAATTAAACAGAGGCGGAGTTCAGAAGCCAGGCTCCTTACTTTTGCTGGAGCTGGGCTGATTATGCGCTGGCGTAACTGCTGGAAAAATGCAGCTTCATGCTGGAAGAATTAGGGACATGGCCGAGTCCATTCATCTTCCCTAATCGAGTTCTTGGGAAATACACATGTAGATTAGCCCCCAACAATGACCCCCGGCTGATTGCTTGGAGTACCCTCCACCGTGCCCACAATGGTCTTGACTAGCTCTTTATGTCGCGCACAAAGGAAGCCCCAACCTCCGCTTGTCCTGCTTTGCCCTGTTTCCTCCGTTGTCCCTCGCCAGTGGCCGTTGAAGCCTTTTCTGCTTTTCTCTGGAGACTCTGAAATAAACAGTAAATAAAAGCTAACCTCACCTGGACCTATTAGGGAGAGCTGGGCAGTTCCAGAAGGAATTAACTTGGGAAAACAAGGCCGTAAGCCCCTTAGCGTGTGGGCAGGAGCTTAAGAAAACGCTGCCAATCTTTGCTTAGCGGTGCTAATAGAGATCAATTTAATATTGGAGAAGTTTACATAAAAAGCATCCACTGTCAGAGGGGAGACAACAAATACCAATTGATTATCCCCACGCTGCCCTCTGTCACCGAGGCATCAGTCCCTCAGCCACCTGGTCCACGTAACTGGTATGTGGGAACTTGTGGGGTGCCACTAGATCATTTGTGGGGACAGGGCCTTTGACAGCCTAGAAAGCCGGGGGGTAGGGGTGCAGGCTTCGCCTGGACTGTGGCAGAAACTTCCTGAGAGTTTGTTCAGTCACCCCAGACACCAGTGCCCGAAAGCCACCGTGCACAGGCTCTGACTTCATTTCTTTGGGGAGCTAAGCTGCCCCTTCCTCAGCCTCTTAGATGCAGGATTCATTCTCCAGGAAAGATTGAAAATGAACTGCAGGCTAAGATGTGCTTGGATTCTTTTCAAAAATATCACACTCTGTCCTAATAATCACAAATGAGCTGCAGCCAGAAGCCGCTGGACAAGGAGGGAGCCGGTCTTAGTTCTAGCCCTGACCCTGCCTCTTAACAGCTGTATCACTTTCAGCCTCAGTTTCCTCTTCTGTAAAATGGGAACAAATATATTTGTCCTGCTCACTTCACGGGGTTGTGAGGATCTAGATGATATGAAGAATGTGAAAGGATTATGAAAACTATATACGCAAATAGTATAAAGTGAATATTAATGTTCATTAATTCAGCTTTTTCTTAAAATAAAAAATAATTTCTTGCTTGAATCAGTGGCTCAATTTCCATCTACTACAAACTCACATAGTCGCTATTTTAATTTACCTTTTGATAGTTTTATTAAAAATAGAGTAATTTGTGGAATGACTCCTCTCCATGTGCCCAAATTAACCATTTAATGATCCTTAATGTAGTTAAGGCCTTTTTAATATCCTTCTGACATCAACTTAAAGGTGGAGGATCCGAAGAGATGTGTTTCTCTGTTTCCTCCTTTGTCTTGTTAAGCTCCTCAAGGCCAGCAGCCCGGCTTTCTTTTCTTTGTGGCGCTGACGTGGCCACGTCAGGCCGGACCCTCGGTGGGGACGCAGTAAACGCTTGTCTGATGCCAGCGGGAATAAACGAAGGGTGGCGGGAAAGACGCCCGTGCGTGGAGAGCAGAGCGTCTACTGCAAAGGCGATTTGGAGAGTCTCCGTTTTGCATCTCTGTGAGATGATGGGTGCTGAGTAATTGTGGTCATCATTTCACGATTATGTGAGTCAAATCATGACTCTGTACACCTTAAACGTATACAGCGCCGTATGTCACTTACATCTCAATGAAACTGGGGAGAAAAGGAAAAGAATCTCTAGGTCCTTAGGCTTTTTAGGAAAGCATTTTGGTTCACGTGCCCGGCTCACATTTCAGCGAAGACCGGCGCCCAACTCGGATCTGGCGTCAGCTTTGAGAAGCGCCGGCGTTCACGGAGCGTTCACAACGCCGGGGATGTGAAAAAACGCTCGGCCGCGGAAATCGTCTTTCCTCCGGGCCTGGGAGTCACTCCGGGCCACGGAAGCCTCGTGGGGCCCCCAAAGGGGAAAGAAATGCAAGCGGATTACGCCTGTAACCCCCAGAGATGTGCGAGGCCTTCTCTCCGGAGGAAGATCCTTCCCCAGGCAGCCTGAGGTTGGGTCATCTCCTTGGCCTGGAGAACGGCTTGGTGGGGAGGGTTCCCGCAGGACACACAGTCTGCGGGCGTGAGGAACCCCTAGCTTGTCTCCCACGGGGCCTGAGCCAGGCAGCAGGTCCGACCTGGGCCTCCCAGCCTCCTGCTGGGCGGTCGGGCACTTGAGGTCGCCGGGTCTGCGGGCACAGATGGCCCCTCCGCCTCCTGGGGCGGGCGCTGGAGTGAGGGAGCCTGCCCGCGCCCAAGTCCGAGCGGCCAGGGAGGAAGAGTTGAAACAGATATAGACAAACAAAATAAACCCAAAGTTCAGGGATTCGGACTAGGAAGCCGAAAGAGGAGGCCCGCGGCTGTGAAAAGAGGGAGAAAGAGGAAAATTCAAACTGGGGAGCAGCGCGGACTGACTTCCGACGCCGTCGAGCCTGGAAGCTTTCCGCTCGGTCTTTCCAAGGGTCGCCCGGGGCGCGCAGAGGAAGCGAGTCCCAGGGCAGAGGCGAGTGTGGGGTGGGGGGAACGGGAGAGGGAGCTGAGCTCAAGGAGGGAGGCAAGCCCTGGCGGGGAGGTGAGACCCAGGGCGTGGGCCCCTTGAGGCAGGACTGAGGGGATCGGACCCCGCACTCGCGTCCCCAGGTCTGTCAAACATGCCACTTCCTGTCCCGCGGGCGTGTTTGGAGCGCTTCGAGACCGGGGAGGGGGAAGGTTCGGGGTGCTGGCCCCGCCCAGGGCGGCAGGGTGAGGACCCTGAGGCTGGGCGAGGAAAAGACCCGCCCCGCTGCGGAGGGAGGGGCCGAGGGAAGAGGCTGGGTCCCCGGCGAGAGGGGAGGAGCCGCGGCGAGCGGGTCGCAGCCTTTAGCGCCCGGAGCCCCAGCTGCTCCGAGTCCGAACTTCCGATGCTGCAGGCACCGAGGCACCCACGGGCGCAGCGCTCGCCCACCTCTAGCGCGCGTAACCGGGCCGGCGTCGCGCGCCGAGCCTGACCTTGGGTCGGGACTCTTCGGGTTGGACCGCCGTACCCAGGAAGAGCCGGCTTCGAGCCTCTTCTGTCTGTCTCCAAAGCAGGCGGCGCTGCAGAGAGCGCGGGCCGCGCCCTCCCGCCGCCCGGCGCTCCCCATGCACCTGCCCGGCTGCGCCCCCGCAATGGCCGACGGCAGCTTCTCGCTCGCCGGCCACCTGCTCCGCAGCCCGGGCGGGAGCACCTCGCGGCTGCACAGCATCGAAGCCATCCTGGGATTTACCAAGGACGACGGCATCCTCGGCTCCTTCCCGGCGGAGCGAGGCGCCCGGGGGGCGAAGGAGCGGGATAGAAGGCAGGGCGCGCGTGCTGCCTGCCCCAAGGTTCCCGCGGGAGGCGCCGAGCCCGCCCCGCCGCCCGCCTCGGCGGCCGCTCCGGAGTACGAAGGTGAGTACGCACCCCCGGCCGCTGCGTGGCCCTTTGGGTGCCCAGAGTTAGAAGCTCTGCAAGAGGAGAGGCCCCTGCCGTAACTTGTATTAAGGCATCAGGGCGCGGGCTTGAGGGCTGGGTGTATAACAGGAGATCCCAACGTGCATGGAGAAAAAGCTGAAGGGCCCCTCGCAGCCCTCACCCCTACCTCCGCGGGCATCTCAGCGCCCGCATCCGCTGCCAGCGCCCACGGGTAGGCGGGGTGGGCCAAGGGATACTCCGCGGAGTGTCTCTGACCTTCCGGGGCCTGTAGTCCCAGCCCCTCGCCCCTACTGCCCCAAGGAGCCCGGGGAGGCCCGGCCGAGCCCCGGGCTGCCCGTCGGGCCCGCCGCAGGCGACGCGAAGCTGTCGGAGGAGGAGCAGCCCAAGAAAAAGCACCGGCGGAACCGCACGACCTTCACCACGTACCAGCTGCACGAGCTGGAGCGCGCTTTCGAGAAGTCCCACTACCCCGACGTGTACAGTCGTGAGGAGCTGGCCGGCAAGGTCAACCTACCCGAGGTCCGAGTCCAGGTAAAGCGCCCAGATCAGTCCCGGGAGGGCCCGAGCCCAAGCTGCAGCGAAAGCTCCCTTGAACCCCCGGGCACCCACGCATTTATTAGGGCACTTTTCCCATTGCCCTTCCTCGACTTGGCTAGCCTAGAACCCCAGAGATCTTCCATGTGGCCGAGGCACCGCCCCTCGGACAGTCTGTTCCAGTTTGTAGTGCCATCTCCCCTTGGTGGTCTCCCTGTTCTAAGCTAAGAAGAGGAATTGGGAACGGCTGGCAAGAGGAGAGGACAGCTCATTAGGTACAGCGAGGATGGAGGGTTGGGAGGATCACTGTGGAGAGAGGAAATGTAGGCAGCGGCTCAAGGGTAACCTATTGGGGCCTCAAATGCCACTCTAGTCACTAGCTGGCAGCCCCGTGTTAAAAACGAAAACCCTGTGGTCTTGCGAGGGCCTGGCGCCTGCAGTTGAAACTTTTGGTGGGTTCCTTTCAGAAACTGACTTTTGCTTCTCTGGTGCACATCCAAGCAAAGTTCCTGCTGGGGCAGAGGCCTTTTCTTTTTATTGTAAAGGGGTTTTTGCTTTAATTAGAGCTGAATTATCTTTAATCCCTGATCATTAAAATATTTGAAAGCCTTAAATATTTGCTAGTCATCTGTGAAAAATCTGGGAGGATTTCCAAATTGGGAGAGTTTACAGAGGCCTGAAAGGGAGACACTGGGGACAGATTTGACTGCTCCTGAAAGGCAGGGGAACGAGATGGGATTTTTGTGTGTCTAATGAATGAGATTTCCAGGAAGTGAGGGTCTTCAGATATTGGGGGCTTTTGGCCTTGTCTTAAAAGTAAAAGGGGACAAGCTCTTGCCTTTTAGCTCTTCTGCTTAGTTGAGGGGTTGAAACTGTGGAGTAAATGTCATGGTTTGTAAAAATAGTTTCCTAATGTGACTCAGGATTAACTGGCGAGGACAGTTCAATATCTCCTAATTTGATTGCAATGATTTCATTGAAGGAGTGGGCATTTTAGCACCTGCTTTTCCTGGAGGGAGGATGGGGTAGGGAGAGGGAAAGAATACAGTGAAAGCTGAAGAAAGAGGAGAGGCAAATCCTTCCAGGGCCTTCCAGTGCCTTCTAGAATACAGGCACAGCCAACTCAGGGGCTGCCTTCATACCTGAAGCCACCTCTGTCCCACCTTCCTTCCTCCCTCTTTACTTGTTCAGGGCTTTTGGCTTCTGCTCGAAGTTGTGAGTTTCTTGAGAACAGTGTCTGTGACTTCTCCGCGACCACAAAGCCAGGGCAGTTCTCAGCATATGGCAGGTTCTTAACACATGGCCATGATGTAATCAGATGGGGGTGGGGGGGCAGGCTGAGTCTCCAACTGTGTCAGGGCAGCAGTAGAGCAGTATAAGAGCTGACTATCCAGTCGTTAGCCCTCTGACTCTGGATACTGGATCCGAAGACTATCGTGGATATTGGGGGGGATGGAGTGCGACATGCAGAGAAGCAGAGGAGGCAGAGGAATGGGAGCCCTCACTCATGCCACTGTTTCTCTTTTCTCTATTATGGGCAAATAGCTAATGTTTCTGGGAAATCAGGGCCTCCGATATGTAGAAGAATCTTTTGTGGGAAGGGAGCAGGAGTACTTACGTTTTTGTTCTTTTTCTTCTTCCCCCAAATCTCCTGCTTACACACCCTTGCCCTGCTCTGACCAGGTGCTGGAGGGCAGTTTTCTCAGCTCTCCTAGGAGGTCCCCCCACCTTATTGACTCAGAACTGCTTTCTCCCTTCTGAAGTCACAACGATTCCCCCACTTCCCTTGATAAATATGACACTGAAGCCACCAGTTTGGCCAAAGTTTTCTCCTCTAAACTAGACCAGCTCTCTCTGTTCCGTTTCCGAGGGTGGTCACCTGGTGATGAAGCCTTAATTACCCCCTTTCTTGGGCTTCTATGAGGTCAGGAATGGAAGATAAGAGACCAGACTTCACTCTTGGCATGGCCTTTCTATATGTAAAGAAAAAAGAAAAACTCAAACTCATTGAACTCATCTTAGGGTAATGTCAAAACTAACTCCATAAAGTAAAAGTAGATTTAAAAAAAAAACAAGCTTGAACTGTTGTAATCATTGAAAGCCATTTGTAAGAAATATCAGAAATACTAAGCGGATATCAATTAAATAAAAATGAAAATCTTATTACAGCAGCAATTCAAATATGCTGGGGATCAAATAAGCCCACTTTCTTCCACTAGTTAGCATATGAGTAATTCGTTGAAATAGCTGTATTTTAACACCCAATGTTACCAGTTACAATACTTAGAGTATTTGTTTATATGAATGTTTATAAAAGAGACAAAGGTAGGTAAAATACAGAAAGTCTGAGACAAAAACGCAGCCGCTGAGAGCTGTTCCACAGGGAGGCAGGAGAGTCTGAACCGAGGCGTCAGGAAGGGCTGTCAGCCAGCAGGTCACAGAAATTTGTTGAGCTCTGGTTTCCAAGTCCTGCAGTCCGATTCCAGGGTTAACTTCAGTTTTTTCTGAGCAACTGCTGCGTGCCAGGAGTTGGAAACAAGTACAACCACAGCTCTGGGTGAGATAAACAGGGAAAAAAGGATGGGACGCCACGGAGGAGAAGGATGGGACAAAGAGACTCAGAAGAAGCAAGAGAGAAGAAGGGAAAAGAGCAAAAGGAGAAAATAGGACGGAAAAGAAAGGATAATGCGGGTGGAGTGGGGGGGGCGGGTGGAAGGAACAGGTGCGAAATAGTGGGTGCCCAGCTCTGCCCGGGGATGGGGGGATCCAGACGCCGAGCTTCGCGGGGGCCGGGCGGGGGTGCGGCCCCGGCCCCCGCCGCAGCCCGACGACGCTGTGCTGCCTTCCGCAGGTGTGGTTCCAGAACCGACGGGCCAAGTGGCGGCGGCAGGAGAAGCTGGAAGTGTCGTCCATGAAGCTGCAGGACTCGCCCCTCCTCTCGTTCAGCCGCTCCCCGCCCTCGGCAGCCCTGGCGCCCCTCGGGGCGGGCCCGGGCGGCGGCGGCGGGCCGGCGGGGGGCGCGCTGCCGCTGGAGTCGTGGCTCGGGCCGCCGCTGCCGGGAGGGGGCGCCACGGCGCTGCAGAGCCTGCCGGGCTTCGGGCCGCCGGCGCAGAGCCTGCCCGCCAGCTACACGCCGCCGCCGCCGCCGCCGCCCTTCCTGAACTCTCCGCCGCTGGGCCCCGGCCTGCAGCCCCTCGGGCCGCCGCCGCCCGCCTACCCGTGCGGACCCGGCTTCGGGGACAAGTTCCCGCTGGACGAGGCGGACCCGCGCAACAGCAGCATCGCCGCGCTGCGCCTAAAGGCCAAGGAGCACATCCAGGCCATCGGGAAGCCGTGGCAGGCCCTCTAGGGGCACCAGGGACCAAATCGGGCGAGACGACCGTCCTGGGAGGCGCACACGCGCACCCCTCCGCCCTGGGTCCCCCTACTCGGTCGCTCTTTCCCTGTGCCGCCTGCTTGGGTCGTCGTGCACATCTGCTCCTGACTCACCGGGCAGGGCTGACCCTCAGGCCTGCCGAGGCCCTCTGACCACCCACACAGCCCACAGAACCCCAGCCCTGCTGCTGGAGTGGGGAGAGGCCGCCCGACCCCGCCGGCCACGCTGCTCCCACCCCCGCGGGCGCCGGAGCCTCCAGGTTCAAGGGACCTAAAGCGCCTGACCTCGGCCGCTCCCGGGCTGCGTGGCGACCCCAGATAAAGAAAACTGGGAGGAATGGGAGGCGGAGGAATAGAGTTTGAGGAACTGTTTGTATAAGTAGTTTCAAAGTACTTGGGAGGAGAATTAAAGACTTACTTGTTTGGGTTTGATTCTGGTTAAGCGCGCTCAGGACGGCGTGGGGGTGGGGGTGGGGCGGGGAGGACGATGTGCGTGTGAATGGGGGTATTGGAGGGCCTGCGGTGGTGGACCGGGTGGGTCAGGGACGGCAGAGGACTGCGCAGGAGCTGGGGCTACCTCGTGCGAACCCTCCTGGAAGCGCTTTGCTGCAGCAGAGAACCATCCCCATCACCGGCCTGCGGCGCCCTATACAAGAGGCGCCCCTCCCTGGGCGCGTGCGGGCGCGCGCAAGTGTGTGGGGTTCGTGGTGTTTGGAGCTTAAGGCTCAGCTGCGGGCGAGGTCTCAGTCCCTCGATACAATAGCCAAGCGGCGGCTGCAACTTTGAAAGACTGACCCCAGTAGGAAGCGTCTACACCACCTTCCACAAGGTGAGAGCTGAACGTCCCGAAGCCCCTGGCAGCCCTGCCTCTCTCTTTCCACCCCGCAGAGGCCCAGTGCCCCTCTCAGATCATTGTCCAGGTTGCTGTCTGGGTGTCATCCCTTGCTACCCAGGGTAAGACTGGGGCAGATCGACTTTGCCTTTTCGGAGCCCAGTGTCTCTCTCTGGTCTGTCCAACTCGCTCCGCACCCCCTATCCTAGCGGATCGATTTAACGCGCGTCGGGTTAGCGGCCGCGCGCGGAGAGAGCGTCCTGGAGCGCTCTGCGCAGCGACCCGGAGGGCACGTCCTCTCGGACGCGTCGTGGACACAATCTGCAGTTCTCTGTCACAGGCTCCGGGGCGGGGAAGGTATCCAGAGGTGTCCGCCGGCTTCAGAAACTCCCGCAGTCCTCGCGGAGTCCCTGGTGAAGGAGAGCCTGGGATTCTCAGCCTGAGCTACCGCGATATCTGCGGTTGACCCTGCAAGCTGAGCCGCCGCCCTAATAGCCTGGATTCCCATCGCGCAGGTCCTAGGGCCTCCTAGCTATGAGCGCACCCGGGAAGACGCGCCCAGAGCCTTAGCATCAACCGGCTACTGTCTGTCGGTCGTTAGCACATTAGTGAACCACCCCAGTCCCCTTTCCTTGTCTAAATGAACCCTCCCTCCATGGGATGTTGGAAAGAGAAAATACACTTCGGGATCCTGCTTCTCTGACTGCCCGGTAGCCCTGTGCTGCCCTAGGGTTCCTGAGACCTGCTTGGGAAAAGGATGACTATCCCAAAGGTGGAGGGAGCGTCATCTCAGGATTCAGGCCTTGTCATAGGGTTCCTAAGAGGCTATGGTGCAACCAGGGCTGTATACTCCTGGACCCTTACCTGGTGCCTTGCACATAGTAAGCTGGTCAGTAAGAATTTATTGAATCTGTTATTTCCCTCGAGAGGTAGGGAGTTACACGGGCGCTTTCCCTCACAAGGATGTTCTGTGGGGAAATGGACGGAATGGCTCGAGTGATACGAGCTCTTGGCAAGAAAAAATAGGTAAACTCCGGATGGATGTATAAGTCAATTCCTTTCATTTTGGCCTATCTTCTCTTTCATCCTTCAACACCCTTGTTTTACTAGGCATGATTTATCCAGAGAAATCCCAGCTTCACTGGCCCTGGTGAGTACATTTGCTCTGCCCTCCTCCTCCTTACCACATCCTGGGCACCTCTGACCTTGCACATTCCACCATTAGCATCTTCCTCACTTCCCTTAGATCATTTCCACAATTATTCATTTCGTCTCCTTCCCTTGGCCATCTTTCTTTCTATTCTTTTTACCATCTGCAGCTTTCCACCACTACCCTCTCCTCTTTTACTGTTTAGTTTAGTCTGAGAATGAATATTCTAAACCATCTCTTTAGGCACCAAATGAGTGAGTACTGGATTTCAGGTACAAGTCCTTGGAAAATGATCCAAATACTAATAGCTAATGATCCTTGAAAGCTTACTATGTACCAGCCCTCTTCTGAGTGGCTAACATCTATTGACTCATTTAAGCCTCACAAGGACCCTACCAGGAAGATACAATTAGCTGCATTTTATAAATGAGGAAACTGAGGCACAGAGAAGTTGCCCCAGTTAACACTGCTTGTAAATGTGGAAGCTGGAATAACCAGAAGCTTCGGTCAGTTCACCATCACACTGCATGTTCAGGAAACATTTGTTAAATAAATGCTCTTTATTTCAGTTCCCCAAAACAGCTCATTAGGGCACGTTGGGAATTGAGATCCTGAAGCGTGGGTGCTAGCCTTGGATGCTTTCCTGGGGAGGGCTGGACATGGCATAGGCCCCAGCGCCCTCTCCCCGCACTCCTAGGGCCGCTCTAAGGGCCAGCGATTCGTACTGCCAGCAGCAGGAGGAGGGGTGCAGGCGAGGCGGGAACCCGTCCTTAACTGAGGCAGGAGGTGAGACTGTCCTGTGATACAGAGCATTAAAGCCCCAAACGACCCTGAAACATTTGGGGCCTCTGCTCAAGCTCACGTCTACAGAAAGAACTTTGAGAGGCGCCAGCTATGGTGGGACACAGGCTTCTGAACCTAGAGTGTCTTGGCTCTGATTTGAGGCGGGCACAAGCCTTTCAGGGACTCCAAGGGAAAGGACTCCCTCAGTAAGCCTGCATCACTTGGGAAATGGTTCTTGAGTCTTCCATGTGGGGCTGCAGAAGATGACGTCTGATCTGGCTGGTGCCCAGGGAAGCAGGTGCGTCGGTGGAAGCTCTTGTCTGCGGCTCTGGGGAACCGGGTTGGGAGGGGCCCTGTGCCGCGCGCTTGACCGCGGGGCGGGGCTGGCGGGGCAGGACGTGTCGGATTGGACCGCTCCGAGGGAAGGGCGGAGTCAGGCGCGGCCCGCGGTTTGGGGCCGCTGACCGTCGGGTGCGGTACCCGGACCCTCTGCTGACCCGGAGATCCCCATCCCGCGCGGAGCGGGCCACCCCCGCTACCCCGGCCGCCATCAGCCACCCCTGCCGCGGTGGGGGCGTTTCTATATTCTCGTTTTTCCCTTTATGGAGGAGTCTCTTCCCGAGCACGAGGGTGGCGTGTCCACACTGCGTGCCACAGCTCCCGGCTTCTGGTGGCGATTTTTCTCGCCGGTGGAGACGCGGAGGACTGAGGGCTCCGCCTCTCCCGGTCGCCCGTTTCCGCAGCCACGGGGTCCAGAGGCGGCCGCAGCCCCGCGGGGTCCTCCTTGCTCGGTGTCCTGCGGGTCAGGGCTCCCATCCCCGCTGCCCCGAGAGGTTCATCGGGGCTGGTGTGGGTGAGACTGGGTGGGAGGACTGGGAGAGAGCCCTTGGGAGGGGCAGGCGTTGGCCAGAGGTCAGCAACTGAACCGGGGCGGGCCTGCTGTATTTACTTATTTTAAACATATAGTTAATGTTTGGGAAAGATGGGAAATGTGAAGCCAGGCGAGGCAATCCCTGCCCGTCCCCTACCCCCGGCCGATCCTTCCTTCTCTCTGCCAATTTACTGGTCAGCTGAAGGTCTTTGCGGAGACCTCCGGGAGCCGACGTGCGGGAAGCGCGGACAGCCCCTGACTCAGCTTCCCCGGAGCCACACCCCTCGGGCGTGCAGTGTACGGTAGGGACACCAAGGGCGCGGGCCCAGCCGTGCTCGAAACTTTAGCATTTGACGTAATGTCCTCGTCCCACACCCCGGCCCCAGTCCCCACCTCAGCCCTAGTCCCAGCTCCAGGAGGCCGGCAGAAAAGACTTTCAGGGAAGATAATATTCATGAAAATTTGGCACTCCGCCTCTGCTCAGGAAGCGCGAGCTCCGCACCGGAGCTCGGGTCTCCGCCTGCGTCCTAACCCGCCTGGGAAAGGGGAAGCCTGGCAGCGCCAGGCAGGCGCGCCCGACCCTTCAAGAGGCCGGTGGTGCGCTTTGCGGCCAACGAACGTCGTCCCCTTAATTGGGAACTGGCTCTAAGAATCTGGCCTCCGCTTGTCAGCTGTACAATAGTGGGCAGAGTTAATGACTCATTAGTGATTAATTCCTTAACTGTGACTTAATTGCTCCCTGTAAAACCCCTTTCGTAAAACTGGATTAAATCATCTAGATCCTGGGCCATGAACTGGATTAAATCATCTAGATCCTGGGCCATGTCTCTCACAGCCCTAGGAGATGCGGAGAGCGCCGGGTTCCCTCCACCTTCCGAGGTCGGCTGCTGCTGCTTTTTTTTTTTTTTTTTTTAAGATTTTATTTTTTCCTTTTTCTCCCAAAGCACCCCCAGTACATAGTTGTATATTCTTCGTTGTGGGTCGTTCTAGTTGTGGCATGTTGGACGCTGCCTCAGCGTGGTTTGATGAGCAGTGCCATGTCCGCGCCCAGGATTCGAACCAACGAAACACTGGGCCGCCTGCCCCAGAGCGCGCGGCCTTAACCACTCGGCCACGGAGCCAGCCCCTCCTCGGTCGGCTTCTTAAAGGCAGGTGCTGTGGCCCCCCCCCAGCCTGCAAGACGGAGATCTGTGGTCCAGTCTTGGTTGTGACATTGCCTGGTCCTGTGACCTTAACAGGCCCCTCTGTAAAGCTAAATCTCCAAGATCTCCCCTCCTCCCTCAGCACCCCCCTCCCAACAGACCCTGAAATGGAACACCTCACTGTAGAAGCTGCATTCCTCGGCTTTATATTTAGTATAGGCGTGTGCCTGTATTAGTAAGTTCTGGATGAATTGTATACAAGGCTGCCTTGCTGTCGAAAGTTGAGAAAGCTCTTTCCCATCCTAGCAGTGAGTGGGTTCTACAGTTCCCCCATTCGTTCTTTAACAAAATTAGCACTTAGTTCTTTTCACCTTAATTTTCCTGCCATCGTTTTTTTTTTTAAGATTGACACCTGAGCTAACAACTGTTGCCAGTCTTTTTTTTTTCTGCTTTTTCTCCCCAAATCCCCCCAGTACATAGTTGTATATTTTAGTTGTGGGTCCTTCTAGTTGTGGCACGTGGGACGCCTCCTCAGCGTGGCCTGATGAGCCGGGCTGTGTCTGCGCCCAGGATCCGAACCAGTGAAACCCTGGTCCACTGAAGCCGAGTCGGGGAACTTAACCCTTCGGCCATGGGGCTGGCCCCTCCTGGCATCTTTATCCACTCCGGAGACTTGCAAAGCATGTTGGACATGAAATGATGGATAAACAAGAGTCTCCACCCTCAAGGAGTGTGGCCTAAGTAGAGGAGGGATGCAACTGTGTGTACATATGTTTTCAAATGCCTACTGGTTTTCTCCACTTGGCATCCCACAGGCCACCCCAAGATAGATGTGTTCAAAACCAAGCATGTTCTTCTATACTCTATGGCTTCCTAAAAACTTTCTTAAAACCCTCTTTCTGTATTCAGAGCCACTCAGTGGATATGATGAGAATCATTCTTGACCCCTTGAGGCAGGTTATTTTCCAATTTCCTTTCTATCTTATTTCTCAGCCATTTATTTTCCAAATTTTAGCTGCTTATAACAAAGACATCTTCCAACCTCCTTTTTTTTGGATCCAATTAAATATGACCAATGTCATGGAAAGGAAAACACTTTTAGGAAGAAAGTTCTTAAAAGTCACCAGCATGCCCTGCTCTTGTCCCTTTCCTGCAGTCTGTTGGCTACGAGGCATCTGTTGGCTACGAGGCAGGTGTGATGCTGGCGCCAGAGCAGTAACCTTGGACCATGTCATGAAGCCGTGTGTTGAGGATGTTGAGTAGCAGGATAGAAGGGACCATATGTGATAAGTCCCTGATGCTAGAGTACTGTGCTGCTCTGGACTGCTACCTGGGCTCTCTATTTTAAATCTAATATTTTGGTCACTGTGAGCCAAACCTAACCCCAATTCATTCACTCCTTTTCTTCATCGCCCATATGAAGTTACTTACACAGCCCATTGATTTTACTTCAGAATGTCTCTTAAATTCACATATCCCTGTTTTTCTCCGCCAGTTCAGGGCGTTATCATCTCTCAGCCATACCGCATGGTTCCCCGTGGCATATGGCACTTCTCATATGGCACTTACTACATACGGTCCTGTTTTATGGTTATTTCTTCATTGATTCGTTTATAACCATTTATCGAGTTCTCTTTTTTTGGCTAAGCTCTGGAACTATAAAGACACAACCTCCATATTGGTCCCCTTCTCCCCCAATCCTTCCACTCTATCCTTCACACCGTAGCCAAAATTCAGTGCCTCAAACAGTCCTCTGCTTAAAGCAATTTCTTGTGGCCTACAGGACAAAAGCCAGGCTCCTAATGAGCATGGCATTGGAGGCTCTTCTAAACCTGACCCCAGCCCATCTTTCCAGGCTTGCCTCGGGCATTCCTCCTCACCCCTCTTTCCCTCCTCACTCTCTGTTCAGATGACACCAGAGTACCTTGCATTTCACTGGTCCACCATGTGCTTCTTCACTTTGTGGCTTTGAGTATGAATGTTCTGTCTGGAAGACTTACCACCCTCTCTTTCCTGGCAAACTCCTTCAGGACCCAGCCCAGATGCCCCTGCTCTCTGTGCAGCTGGCCTGCATTCCTGCAGCAGTCCATTCTTTGTTCTTCTCCCCCTCCCCCGCCCAGAGCACTTTGTTGATGTCAATTTGACATCTATTCCAGCTCTTACCCCATCGTGTTATCTACAGCCCCCAGGGAGATGGTAGGACCCTCAGAGGCAGTTGTCTGATTCTTCTCTGCATATTCAGTGCCTGACCCAATGGAAGCCCCCTGTGACTGACAACCAATGACTAATACAAGGGGTATGTGATTCCCAGAGAAAGCCCCACATTCTATAAAAAGCTGACAACAAAGAAACCGGCCCTGGCTTGCAAAGTCACGGAAGGCTTCCGTGAGGAAGTGATACTCAAACTGAGCCCTGAAGGGAAAACAGAAGTCAGCCAGGTAAGAACTGTGGGGGGGGGGGGGGAGGGGGGAGGGCGGTCACCCCACGTGCAAAGGAGGACGAGCAGGGCCTGCCTGATGCTCTGGGACAACAATGGTCCTGCAGAGGCCAAGAGACAACTTAGGGGAGTAAGAGTCTGTACATGGCTAAAAACAATTTTAGGAGGTAGCCTCTGCGTCCAACCAAGACTCCCAAGGAGGGGAATTCTCCAACATAGGAAGGGTGTTCAGGTGCCAGACAGCCAAAATTCCCTAGTGTCTGCTACAGGTGGTGACACGATCATCTCAAATAAATCATCCTGTCTGCAGTATGGAGAAGAGCTTGGATGGAGGTAAGAGAGGGTTCTAGAAGACCATTAGAAGGCTACTGCATTAGCTGAACCTATCGTGGTAATCACTTCACAATATATGTAAATCAAACCATCATGCTGTACGTCTTAAACATATACAGTGGTGCGTGTGGATTATTTTCCAATAAAACTGGGAGAAAAATAAAATAACAAGGGAAGAAAAAAAAGAAAAGAAGACTACTGCAGTAATTGAGGGAAAAGATCGTGGAAGCTTGGTCTCATGTAGTGACAAGGAGGCCAGGTTTGAGGCTGAACCAGGAGACTGTGAGTTCAATCCAATGGGTCTGAGCGAAGATATTGGGTAGACAATTCCAAATCCTGGTTTGGAGTTCAGAGAAAAGATGTGGCTGGTACCTGAGCTCTGAGATCAGGGTATGGATGACAACCAAAGACACGGGCATAGATGAGATTGCCTAGAGAGAGGGAGTGTAGAGTGAGAAGAGGAGATCTATGGCAGAGCCTCGAAAAACTCCAACATTTAGTGGATGGTGGTGGAAGGAAAACCAGGAAAGGGTGGTGGCATGGAAGCTGAGGAGAGAGAGTTTCAAAAGGGAAAGAATGGGCAATGAAAATGTTATTATTTTCAAAACATAAAAATTAGACAGTGATGAAACAATAAGATATCCTTGCTCCCTACAGGGGGATGGGGTGCAGCTATTTTGGAAACACTGCCAGTGTTTCCTGCTGCCTGGAAAGTAATCACAGTGGTGGCCAAACCCCCACTAGCCACTTCTCCAAGACTGCGAGGTCAGGGCAGGAGACCCACGGACTTTGCCTATTTTTGTGTTTGTAATGACCTTATTCCTGTCCCTCTCTAAGCTTTCCCCCATCTGTCTTTTGCACCTGCAGAAAGCCACTCATTCCACATCTAGGAAGAGAGTGAAATAACACAGCAGTCCTAGAAGTGGTCACTGGTATCTGAAATCCATTCAGTATAAACTTTTTAGTCCTTTGTACAATATGGCTCCAACTTACCTTTCTCCATCACTCAAAAGCTTCTGCACACACCCTCTGCTCTTGCCAGACTCAGCTCTCCACCAAACTTGCCCTGAGTGTTCCTACCTCTATGCCTTTACCCAAGCTCTTCCCTCTACCTGGAATATCTTCTCCCACAGAAAATAAGATGAATGAAAATGAAGGTACAACATACCAAAACTTACGGAATGCAGCTAAAGCAGTGCTTAGAGGGAATTTTATGGCTGTAAATGCCTATATTAACAAAGAAGAAAGATCTCAAATCAATAACTTAACCTTCCACCGTAAGACACTAGAAAAAGAAGATCAAACTAAACCTGAAGTGAGCAGAGGAAAGAAATAGTAAAGATTAGAGTGGAAATTAATGAAATAGAGAACAGAAAAACAGTAGGGAAAAATCACATGAAAAAAATCTTGGTATAATTAGTCATCAGGAAAATGAAAAACAAAACCACGATGAGACACCACTTCACATGCGTTAGGATGACTAGCATCAGAAAGTCAGTAGCAAGAAGTGTTGGTGAGGATGTAGAGAAATCAAAACCCTCATACACTGGGGGTGGAAATGTAAAATGGTGCAGCTGCTTTGGAAAACAATCTGGCAGTTCTTCAAACGATTAAATATACAGTTACCATATGACCCATCAATTCTGGCCAAGAGAAATGAAAACATAGGCCCACACAGACACTTGTACGTGAATGTTTATAGCAGCGTTCTTCATAATAGCCAAAAGGTGGAAACAACCCAAATGTCCATCGACAGATGAATTAATACACTATGTTGTATATACATATTATGAAATATTAATCAGCCATAAAAAGGAATGAAGTATGAATACATGCTACAACATGGGTGGACCTTGAAAACATTATGTTAAGTGAAAGAAGCCAGTTACAAAAGACCACATACCATATACAGGGAAATTCATAGGAAAGTCCAGAATAGGGAAATCTATAGAGACAGAAAATAGATTCATGGTTGCTTAGTGCTGGGGAACAGGAGGATGCGGACATAAGAGGTGATAGAGAAAGGATATGAATGTCTTCCTGAGGTGAGGAAAATGTTCTAAAATTGACTGTCATGATGGATGGTTGCACATATCCTTGAATATATTAAAAGCTATTGAATGTGCACTTTAAATGAGTGAATTGTATGGTGTGTGAGTTATATCTAAATAAAGCTGTTTAAAAAAATAGTCTTCCCACGAGCTCTTGCTGCTTCCATCCATTTTAGGTACTCACGTTGGAATAATTTTCCTAAATACCATTTTCACCATGTTGTTCCCTTGCCAGGTGAGCCTTGTAGAGTCAATAAAGACTTATCAATTTAGCAAACATATATTGAGCGCCTACCGTCTTAGGCACAGTGATGAACTCATCCACACACTATTTCTGCAGTTTCAAAGCCCAGCTCCTCTTTCTGCTTTCAAGACTCACTCACCTCTTTCCTCTCCCACTGACCTTCTCAGTAAGAGAGACCCTCTGCTCTAAACAAGTGACCTTGACAGCGTCTTACTCTCCCCAGTCCCCTCTCTATACAATTGCTCAAGGTGGACAGCACCTTTTCATCCAAAGTGAGAGACCAGCCTAAAATGCCAGCTCTCCTGGGAAAGAGAACAATTGCTTAAATTCACTCTGTGATGTCAGAGCCTGGCTGAGGAAACTTTCCTGCCAGGGATAGTTCAGTGAGGTGGGGACGGGGCTAGAGGTCCTGAAGGAGCAAGTATGAAAGAAGAGGCCTCAGGCCCAAGGGGAAGTGGGCTTACCTGCCTTTACCTAGGGCCAGCCTTGCTGCAGTGGTGGCCTTCTTCCTGCTTCTTCACCGGACGCACACTGAACATGCTCTCTCTAGGTTGCCCTTTGCCCTCTCCTTGCATCTTTCTGTCCCTAGTTCAAAGCTCATCTCCCCCAGGATTTCTCTTTGGTATTCCCCGCCTGCTGTCTTCTCACTTTCTGGGGATTACTTTGTCTTGTTGTATCTACAACCCCTGTCCTTGATCCTTCCCCGGCCCTGCTCTTTTTCAGAGCAAACAAGCCCTCAGGAAATGTGACTGCCTGACGTTTGACCGAAAATCTGCCCCAGGCTCATGGTTTAGCCTACATATTTTGTACTCAAACTCAAACAGCAGCTCCTTCTGTCTTTTCTATATTTTCTTTCTTTTGAGGTCAGGAGCACTCCTTTGAGATTACTATCATAGAGAGATGGGTGGATTCCTTATCAGGAGGTCACAGGAGCCCCAGTTCTGCCACCAACTTGATATGTGGCTCCAGGCAAGGTAGTCTCACTCTGGCTGAGGTTCCTTGGCTGTAAAATAAAGGGGCTAGACTACAAGACGTCTGCTAGCCTCCCAGCCGCAAAGTTCGGATACTGCAAATACACTTGCTTCGGTAATTTGGCCGAGGGTGCCATCTGGTGGCTATCTTGAGAACTTCACCCGCTGATTGTGCACGAGAAGTTGTCTGATTGATTGCTTACTTCCCACAATCGCCAGCAAGAAGGACCTTTCCTCAGCCAATAATAGTCTTCCTTTCTGAGTCCTCCCAAGTCCACGTTCTTCGTGCATCCCCATGGACAGAAAGCCCTTCCTTTTCCACTCAGATTTCCACCCAGGCCAGGTCAACCCAAGCACGCGGATTCTATCATTAAAGTCACCCTAAGAGCAATCAAGGGGCCAAGAAATCTTGTGCTTTCATGTTCTGCCCCTCCATGAGTCAAGTTAGGAAGGAATTGGTTCTAAGTTAATTTATTCAAAGCATAAGTGCCTCAACTTCTTAAAGCTTTCATGAGGGAATATTTGTATTTTTAATCAAATGAGCCTTGAAGTAGAGCAATTCTTTTTTTAATTGAATATATTTGGCATATAACATTGTGTAAATTTCAGCTGTACAATATGTTAATTTGATACATTTATATATTGTGATATGATTGCCATTGTAGCAATATTTAGCACCTTTATTACACTACATAATTATCCTCTCTTTTTAGTAATTGGCATAATTTTTAGTCTCTTAGCAAATTTGATAATTGTAGTACAATATTTCCGTCTATATTGAAGTAGGGAAATTCCTAATTCAAATTTAATTAATTAAAAAGTTATACTAAAGGTAGAATTTTAGATTCCTGTGTACCAAAAATATTTGGTACATGGTATCCCCTTTGTGGTATCCTTCAGATCACAGCAAATACTAGGTAATAAGTTTAGTCCTACCATTAGACGCTATATACCAAAAGATTTCCACTTAATGTAGCCTCTAATACCTGGTATTTAATACCAAGGTATTAATGACAAATATCCTATTCATTGTCCACTTAGAAATGTTTACCTTTTGAGAGTCAATTTCTGGGGGTACAATGACCAACCCAAAGAATTAATAGTAGAATTAATAGAATTTAGACGTGTAAGAAATCGGTGGGGAGACACTTTGAAGCTGAGTGACCGTTTTGGCCGCCCTTCAATGACTGAGGTGCTGGCGATACTCAAGGCTCAGAGGCGGGAAAGGGTATTAAGAGTTGCTCTATTCATTCACTTTCCTCCTAGAACAGAAGTTAACTCTCCCAGGAAGGGAATTCTCTTCTTGGCTCTAGGGTGTTTGCAGGAGACAGCTGTGGTACAGTAGCCTAGAACTTGCCTTGGAGTTAAAAGAGTGGGCTTTATTCCTGTTTTCCCACTTTATAAACCAGGTGCCCTTGAACTAGTTCTGAAGTTGAAGTTGTATACTTCAAGTTACTAGTCTGTATCATTTGCATAATATAATCGATGTTAAGGGTGGTTCTCAAATATTAAACAAATAATCTATTTGTAATTTCTATGTATTGCTTCTATTCCTGCTAAAGTGGTATCTGCTCCTCCTGTTACAGGAAAAGCCAAAGGCACATCTTTCTGCCCTCTTTTTAAAGAGTCCCATTGGACAGACTTCCAGTGTGAACACAGTATTGTGTGACTGCATCTTCCCATTTCCTCACTTCTCTTCCTAGATATTATGCACAAGAAACAAACCCTCAAACCCCAATGTCAGCACAACTAGAAGGTGGTTTGACTTAAAGATGAAAAGAAAATGTGTAAGTGCTGCCAAAAGTAGCTGAGATTGTCATGGAAGCTGTATGGAACAACTGAACATCTTTAAGATACTCAAGAAAAGATTTTGAGTCCAGATGTACTTTCCTTCAAGAATAGAGGCTATAGGCAAATAGTTTTGAACGAGCAAGAATTCAAGGAATGTTATTCTTTCTTAAGAGCCCTTTTTAAAATAACTATTAGAGGATGGATTTCAGCAAATCAAGAGTTAACTAAGGAAACCTCAGCAAAAGAATTGTTGATGAGCATTGAATATATGCAATCTATGGAACTAAGATGAAACAAATGTGGGACTTAGTATGACGGAACAGAAAGAAAATGTTAACTGCACCGACATTGTAGAAATGAAGCAACTAAAAAAATAAAGAGAGAGAATGAAGGAAAAAGGTCAGAACTAGAGTAAATTTGCTGATTGCTTTATATGCAATGGCTGGAAATTAAATAATATCACTTAAAACTGATAAAAAAAGAAGTATACTTAATAGCACAAAGCTAAATACCAAAAACGGTAACCTTATTGACTAATATTGGATGACAGGGGAAGGGGAAGGAGGAAAAGGAAACATTAATATTATTGTTCAGAGTAGGAAATGAATAGATACTGTCTATAGAAATAGATGTCTATAGAGGTATAATTTTTAAAGATAACCACTAAAACAAAAATACAAATCTTGCTAAATATCTGAAAACTATACACATACAGGGAAAAAATAAAGATCACACAGTGAGAGACTTTAAGAAGGAAACCTATAAAAACAAAAACAAACGGGGTTTTTAATGCTAAAGAGAGAAACTCACAAAAAAGATATAAAAGTGATGAATATCAATGCGCCATGTAACACAGCAGTAACAGTCATAAAGCAGAGACTACAGGAGATTCAAAGAGATAGAGATAGAAACATAGTAGAAAAAATAGTACAATAAGCTCCAAAATAGTTATCACTCACCATCAGCATCAGGGTGGTGGTTACATGGGCATACGTACATGTGAGCATCGGGGTGGTGATTACATGGGCATATGTACATGTGAACATTCATTTATTGCACATCTAAGGTTCGTGCACTTTGTTGTGTGTATATTATAACTCAAAAAAATTTTTAATAAAAAAAGTTTGCTGCCTTGGAAATTTAAAAGAACAACACCTCTGAAGTCATTTAATTTTGATAATCTAACCCCCTTACAAAAGTATTTTGTAAACTGTGAGTTGCTCTCAGATAGTATTTATTTGCATAGTAGAGTCAAAATGATAGATTTTGAATACAGATGTGTAAAAAAAATTTAAGAAGTATGATTCTTATTTTCTAAAATGGAACTAAATTTCCTCATGAGCAAAAGCGCGTTTACGATGAGGCTAATGAAGCATATGCTTTAGGGCTTTTCACGTGCACAGCCCTCCCCAAGGCCTTGGGAGAGGACCTGGATTAGTCCGCTGGGGCTGCTGTAACAAAGCACCACAGACTGGGGCTTCAACAACAGAAATGTATTCCTCACAGTTCTGGAGGCTGCAAGTCTGAGACCAAGATGTCGGGGTGCAGTGCTCCCTCTGAAGGCGCTAGGGGAGGACCTATTCTAGGCATGACTCTGATCTTCACACAGCGTTCTCCCTGTGTGTATGTGTGTCTGCATCCAATCTGCCCCTTTTTCTAGGGACACGGTCATATTAGATTAGCAGCCCACCCTACTGCAATATGACTTCATCTTAAGTTCACTAATTAATAATTAACTCTATTTCCAAATAAGGTCACATTCTGAGGCACTGAGGCTTAGGGCTTCAATATACGAATTTTAGGGGGCACAATTCAACCCGTAATAAGCCCTGACAATGAGTTTATATATGTTTGGTAAAATTCGCCACAGGTTTTGTGTTTGTACCACAGTTGGTTAAGACTGTAGTCTCTTTCCTTTCCAACGTTCCCTCTGTCAAACTTTCGCCTTGTGTCAGGGACCGTTGGCGTGGCCCTTGGTATTTTGGGGAACTGGCTAAGTGGAAACTGAGTTGGGGATACACTTAGACTGGATTTTGTGGGACATATTTATTTGGTTTGCAGTTGCTTCCATGTGCAACTAGGTTATCGCTAGCTGTCTCAGTGTAGGAATGACATCCCAGAATAGCCTTGCCAGTTACTGTGCCAACTCACTTGGCATTGAGATAAGAGAGTCCCATGGTGCCCAACATCAGAAGTATATGAGTCATGGAGAAGACACTTTTTTTTTTGCTGAGGAAGATTCGCCCTGAGCTAACATCTGTGCCAATCTTGCTCTACTTTGTATGTAGGTTGCTGCCACAGCATGGCCACTGACAAGTGGTGTACTTCCGCACCTGGGAAGAGAACCTGGGCTGGCAAAGTGGAGGGCACTGAACTTAACCACTAGGGCCCAGGGCTGGCCCTGAGAAGAAACTTCTAAAATGTATGGAGCAAGAAGCTAGTCTATGGAAAATTATTCCAAAGGTTACAGCTCATATATGATCTTATATAGTGAAGAAACTCAATAGAGGTTTCCCTGATTTGACAGTCCTACGGTACCTGGATCCACCCTGCCCTGAGCCATTGTTTCTTCTGATCATGGATAGGGAGTCAGGGTGAATATGAAGGGAAGATTTAATCCTACTAATTAATTTTTTTCCAGTTCAAAATAGTCTTGTTCCATTTAAAAGAGAGTTCAAAGGAGAGATCTGGGCTGGGCAGAAATTTGAGGACCATTGTGTTGGGACTGAAAGTCATGTGAGAAGATGAGATTGCTACAGAGAGGGTCGAAGATGAGAAGGAAACCTAAGAGGGAGTCTAGAGGAGCTCTCAGGACTTAACACAAGCCACGTGGAAGAGGTGGAGCCTGCGAAGGAGACCCAAAGAAGGAGGCCTGAGAGGCAGGAAGAATGCTGAGCCAATGGGGAGACCCAGAAGCCAAGGAGAAGTATTTCTCAGTGAAACGCTCAACAGACTAGAATGACAGGAGGTTCAGCAAGGTGGTCTAGTGACCTTGGTGATGGAGGAGACAGGCAGCCTGGAGCTGGGAGGGGAAGAAGTGAAAACAGGGAAGGGAGCTACACAGTGGCAGTCAGGTGTGTTGGAAGGGGATGGGGGCTGAGGGGGGACTGGGAAAGAAGGTTCCATCAGAGAAAGAACTGGGATGGGGCAGGAGAAGGGAGCAGAGGCAACTTGTCGCCCTGGTGGCCCGCTTGCCTTAGCAATTCTTCTCTGCCTGGGCTATGGGGTTAACACATGAAGGACAAATAATTTCCTTTCCCTGACTGGTTGCTTTTTAATAGGGGGACTCTGGAATACCAATAGCATTCTAGATGTCGAGGATTAGGACAGGAATGCTGGAGTGACAGGCTACAGGCAACCTCTCATCTCATGCTTTGGAAGGGGCTATCCATATGACCAGACCATGTGAACCAGCTCCCTGCTGTCTTTGCCTTCTTTTCCCTACTGTCCTGCACCCTCCACCCTATGCCCATGGTCCTGGAGGGCTAAGAGCCCTCAACAGCTTGTTAAAGAAATCTAGAGATTGGGGTCTTTTGGGATTCCAATAGGCTAACACTAAGATGTGTACCATGAGCCGTCTCGGATCCCTTTGCAATATCACTCTGGCAAGTGACAAGTAGACTGTCATCGAAACTCCCCAATCAGGGACAAAAAGTATTTTGGGGAAACTCCACTGCTGAACATGGGTATTTTTATAAAGACACAAATGCTAAACTTACTCCACGAGACCTGTGGGGCACACTACAGCTCTTGGCTGATGTGACCAGCAAGGGGACACTTGTCTGTGAAGTTTCCTTCACTTTGTGACCACTGAGTCCCAGGAAGTGACGCAGTACTGCAGACGGTGCTCCCACGGGCCCTGAGATCCACGTGCCCTGGGAGGAAACCTTACCAACAAACGTCCGGGTCCCTGCAGTCAAGGTCCCAGTGCCGGGAAGACCAATGGGGTCCTGACTCCTCAGGAGCTCGTGGGAAACAGGCATGCCGGCCTGTTTATCATATAAACCGCACAGCAAAAAGATAGATACTGGCTATTTATCTCAGACAATAAGATGAAAATACAAGAGGATATGATCAGCTCTCCTTGGTCAGGTCAGGAAAGGTCTTACAGAGTGAGCATCACTTGAGTTGATTCTGGAAAAGGCATAGGAGTGTGACAGTTCCAGTGAGGAGGAGATGGGCGGTCCAGGCCGAGGAAACCGCGTGGACAAAGGTATAGAGACAGTAGCTTTAGGGACCTGGGTAGTTTTCTGTATTTATATGTTTGTGTGGCAAGGAGAAGCGTTGAGCCATAAGGCTAGGTAGTGCCTAATAAACATCCCAAAATGATTTGGCCCTGACTGTGGCCAATGGCACGAAAATCTGGGTTGTACTTGGGGAACAGGAGGCGGTGCTTAAGGCTGCTGTGTGATTTGAGGGGCTCTGTTTGGAAACTTAGGTTCACCCAAAAACCTATACAAGAATGTTCGTAGCTGCTTAATTTGTCATAGCCCAAAACTGGAATCAATATCCCTCAGCAGGGTGTGTACTGTGGTCCTTACAAACCACGGAATGCTATTCGGCAACAAAAACAGTGAACTATGCATAGATGCAGCAATTTGAGCGAATTTCCAAGGAATTGCGTTGAGGGAAGAAAGCTAACCCAAGATGTTTGTATGCTGTATAATTCCATTTATATAATATTTTTGAAGTGGCAAATTTGAGAAATGGATTAGTGGATGCCAGGGCTGAGAGGGAGTGGGGAGAGGGGGCAGAGAGTGAGTTATAAAGAGATAGCAAGAGGGATCCTGGTATCGGAATGCTCAGCATCTTGACCCTGGTGGTGGACACGTGAGCCTACACGGGTGATAAGTGTGTAGAGCCTAATACACACACACAAATGGATTCAAGTGTAACTGGGGAAATCCGAATAAAACCAGTGGATTATTTCCATGTTAATATACTGGTTGTAATATTATACTATAATTTTGCAAAATATTACCATTAAGAGAAATGGGGCAAAGGATACAAAGTATCTCTCTATTATTTCTTACAACTATGTGTGAATCTACAATTATCTCAAATTTTTCAATTAAAAAAGGGAGTTTAACGTATTTGGGAGCAGCGGTGATGAAAGGGAAAGGTTCTCTGAGGAAGTGACCTTTAAGCCAAGACTTGAAGGAAAAGAGGGGCAGTAGAATGTGCAAAGGCCTCGTGGCAGCAAATCGCTGTGAATCCATGGAACTGAAAAAAGTCCAGTGAAACCAGAGTGGTGAGGGGTGAGGCTGGAGGCAGAAGTCAGATCAGGCAGGACAGTAGAACATTTTAAAGGTTTGACCTTCTGCCTGAGAATAAAGAGAAGCTATGGAAGGTTTTCAGCAGGAGAGTCGTGTGATCTCTTGTGGACTTTGAAAACCTCCTCCTGGGTGTGTGGATAATGGGTTGAAAGGCAGCAGGTGCACACAGGGGGACCACTCAGGCTATGCAGAAGAAGGAAAATGATTTCAGCATCCATGGAGGAGGGGATCCAGGGTGACGAGGTTCATCTTGGACTCACTGAGAGGGCACAAGCAGGGGCATGTTATAGCTCGGACCTGGACTTATCAATATTATCAATAAACGAAGGGCTTGTTTTGAGTGTCGGTCTTCCAGTTCAACAGGAAATATAAAACCAACTGAAAGATCTTGGTTGAGGTCTACTAGAAACTTAGTCTGTAAATCACTCAGCAACCATGTAACTGCCGTGGCCTTCCTTTCCTTGGTTAAACTCTGGAAACCACATGCTTACCCAGCAGTGCCAGAAGTGATGCAGGCTCCGAGTCACCCTGGTAATCTACCAGGGCCACAGTCGGCATCTTCTCGTCACCTGACTTGCTGGTATGCCTGTAACATGTTTCCTTCAAGGTTAAAGCAGTAAATTGCTTCTTGTTTTAGTGGCAGCTGGTTGGGGTTGCATATTCTGCTTTTGGCCAACCCCAAAATGAAGAAAGTCAGCCCACACGGTCCAGAAGAGAGGGGATGATCAAACTCGAAGCCCAGGCCCCAGCCCCTTAGCAAGCAGGCAAGCGTTAGGAGGGATAGTGGGAAGGCCCTCGCCCCACCACCCCACCAGGGTCAAGATTGGACTCGGATGTTTATTGGTGTCTTCAAAATATGACAAAGTTTTTCTCTTCATAACAGTCTTTTTTGGGTAACGTTTCACCTCTCAAAATCATGTGGAATCTCTTGAAGTCTTCGTGCAAGTTCAATCTCTCTCTCAGTCTCATTGTCCAGAGAGCAGTGAAAATTTCTGTTTGTGACGTTCAAATCTCTAACTAATGATTGGGCCGGCCCGGTGGCACAGCGGCTAAGTGCGCACGTTCCGCTTCCCGGTAGCCGGAGGTTCACAGGTTCAGATCCTGGGTGTGGACATGGCGCAGCTTGCCATGCCATGCAGTGGTAGGAGTCCCACATATAAAGTAGAGGAAGATGGGCATGGATGTGAGCTCAGGGCCAGTCTTCCTCAGCAAAAAGAGGAGGATGAGCAGCAGTTAGCTCAGGGCTAATCTTCCTCAAAAGAAAAAGTGTGCCTTCAGTCATCTCACAAATGCACAAAGTGCCACAAAATCAGGTGAAGCAGAGCAGAAAGAGAGCACACTGGGGGTTGAGCCACATGGACCCCAGGAGCTCAGCAGGATTCTAGGTAGGGTCTTCTTTTGGTTTATTTCAAGACACAGTGTGAGCGTCAGCAAATGACTCTCTGGAAAGAGATGAGCTGACCCTGGACTCTCCATGAGACTCTGTTCCCGCTCTGTTCGCTTCGTAAGAACTGCTCACCAGTAGCATTTCAGAGTGAGTGGCATTGCCTAGTAGTTTTGCCTCTTCTTAAACAGGCTTCTTTACTTATTCCTGTGACGAGCTGGGGAAGGAGCGAATCTTCAAAATTAGCCAAGAGTAAACATTATGTGGTAAACACCCTTCTAAAACAACACATATGCTCCTGGAGAATCACAAGCACGAACAGGAATTTAAACAGTATTGTTGAACAAAGCGTGGAGTAGTCCCCTTACCCATGACAAATATAACCTTTAAACTGGGAGCATAAACTCGTTGCCTAGAGTGGACAGGCAGGTTATGCAGACAAGCAAAACAGGCAGAAGCATGACTAGGGTGTGGTGGGGACTGTGGCAAAGTGAAGAAGGTGAGCCCCACTCCCAGGGGCAGCACCAGGCACTGGCTGTCTTCCAGAAAAGCAGGCCCAGTGACAGATCTTCTGGTTTTGCAACAGCTGGCAACCTAGATTTGTTTGTGAAATCCCTTGATTTTTAAATGTCTGTGACTAATTCTAATTTTGAAGACACTGTCCAGACAAATAGCTCATCTACAGGCAGCCTAGGACCAGCAGGCTGCCAGTTGTCGATAACCGAGTTAAATTGTTTTTCCCGTTACTCACTTTCCTTTTCTCCCTCCATCCGTAGGAGTTAAGAGGGAAGAAAGGTGCTCCCTCTCCAATCTGGTTTGGACATGGTTTTTTTAAATCCAAGTTCAAGCCCAAGCTTGTCCATTTCGGCTGTCTGTAGTTGAGGCATCTTGGGAAATTGCTGGGGGAGGAGAGCACAGTTTGAAGCTCTCTGTTTCCTTTTCTTGTTGTTTATTTCAGCAGGGAATCAGAGGAGCAAGTATGTTTTACTTGTCTTGCAAGGCCAAGCAAGGAGGGAAGGATGAGAGACCCAGACAAAAGAGAGAGCGGCCTGTCACCTGCAGTCACAATGTCAGGGCTTCAAGCAAGGGACACGGGCTATTGCTTGCTCTGAAGGACTCATGGGCTTAAAACTGTTGAGAGGACTTTCCATGAGCATCTGAGAGTGGAATAAAGCCCAGCATGTTCACACTTAATAGCAGTGACTAATTTTTTGAAATTGCTGTCCTGAAAGAACTGGGTGGTGTGAGGTCCCAAGAAATGAGCTTCCTGCTGCTGCAGATGCTGTTGGTGTCCAACCCGAATCGATTCCACACTCCTTCCTTACTGAGAGAGTCCCGATTTTGTCTAGGTTCCTGCCCCTCCTCTCACGTGGCTCATTGGTAAACCGGGATCGGGTGAGGTCATGGTGGTCTGATTCCCTTTCATTAGGGGTAGGGCAAGTGTGTGACCCAGCCGGTCACTGAGGTGTGAGGGATTTAGAGGCCGCTGGGAAAGGATTTATCACTTTTGATAAGGTGAAGCCTAAAAAGAGATGACCTCTCTTCTTACTTTGAATGTTGTCATGTTACCTGGAACTCCAGCAGCCATCATGTGACCATGAGAGAAGTCAGCTCAAGGACAAACCTGAACCCCTGGTGGAGAGTGGAAAGATACTCATCCTTGAAGATATATTTGAGTCAATGAATTAAATTGAACTATACAACCCTGAATCCCACCTCCCTCTGGATTTCTTATGAGACAGTATTTTTTCTATCTTTTATGCCAATTTGAGGTGAGAGTTTTCTGTTTCTAACAGCCAAAGTATCCTAACTGACACAATGTTCATCCCTGAAGGCCTACAAAAGGGCTTTTCCATCTAGAGTCATGTGGAATCATTCATTCACCATCCATTAATTAGTTTAATGAATCTGGCCACAGGACAAACAAGAGTAGGGCCAGGGCAGAACTACTATATGGTCCAGCAACCCCACGCCTGGGCGCCCAAGGGAAACGAAATCAGGATCTTGAAGAGCTATCTGCACCCTCCTGCTCACAGCAGCATTAGTCACAACAGCCAGGACATGGAAACCACCTCAGTGCCTGTCAGTGGATGAACGGATAAAGAAAACATGGTGTTTACAGAAAATGAAATATTATTTGGCCTTAAAAAGAAGGAAATCCCGTCATTTGTGACCACATGGATGAAGCTGGAGGACATTATGCTAAGAAAAATAAGCTAGACACAGAAAGACAAATACTGCACGGTCTCACTTATGTGTAGAAGCTGAAAAAGCCAAACTCATAGAAGCAGAGTAGAGTGGTGGTTGTCAGGGGCTGGGGGCGGGGGAACGGGGGAAATGCTGGCCAAAGGGTAACAAGTTTCAGTCATGCAGGGGGAATAAGTTCTGGAGATCTACTGCGCAGCAAGGTGGCTGTGGTTAATAAGACTGTATTGTATACTTGAAATCTGCTAAGAAGGGAGATCTTAACTCTTCTTATCAAAAAAAAACAAAACAAAATGGAGGGCCTGGTGGCATAGTGGTTAAGTGCATGCAATCATCTGCTTTGGCAGCCCAGGGTTCACCTGTTCGGATCCTGGGCACGGACCTACGCACCACTTATCAAGCCATGCTGTGGAGGCATCCCACATATAAAGTAGAGGAAGATTGGCACGGATGTTAGCTCAGGGCTAATCTTCCTAAAAAAAAAACAGGAATAAAAAACGGTAACTTGTGTGGGGTGATGGAGGTGTTAACTAGCTTGATTGTGGTAAACATTTTACAATGTATACGTATATCAAAACATTACAGGGGGCCGGCCCCATGGCTGAGTGGTTAAGTTCACTCACTCTGCTTTGGCGGCCCAGGGTTTTGTCCGTTCGGATCCTGGGCGCCGACATGGCAGCACTCATCAGGCCATGCTGAGGTGGCTTCCCACATGCCACAAATAGGACTCACAACTAGGATATACAACTATGTACTGGGAGATTTGGGGAGAAAAAAAAACAACAAAGATTGGCAACAGTTGTTAGCGCAGGTGCCAATCTTTAAAAAAAACAATTACACTGTACACGTTAACTATACACAATTTTTATCTGTCAGTTATATGTCTATGAAGCTGGAAAAAACAGAGAAAAAAAAAACAACCAAATGAGAGCAGAGCCATGGGTTCCCTTCTGCCCGAGTCCAGTTTGTTTTCCGAGACCCTCTGTCCCTGAAGGGATGTGGATGGGAGAGTGCAAATACACTTCCCACACAGATGCATAAACACACGCATCCGTATATACCGACAGGCGTGATACAGCGTGAAGGGGATTTTTCTACCAAAAGAGAAATTTGGAAAGTATCACATCTTGAAGTTAAAGATGACATCCAGCCAACAAAACATGATCTCTATTACCGTCTCTTGTTTTCAGAGATGAAGGATGGGTGAGGCCTTGAAGAAAGCACACTGTCTGCAGACCGTGGTTTTCCGGCACTCAATGTTCAGAAGAGACATGGAGCAGAGCAGCTTCATATTATACAAGGAGACCAGTTGTCCAGGGGTCTTCCAGTCACGTCAGCCTTGAGACCTGCTAGTTCCAGCTTGGTCGTTCTCCAGGTTCCATCTTGTAAGAGCTGACATGGCAAACACTGCCTACCCAACATCCATCCTCTTCCTCTCTTTATTAAGAGAAACGTGGTTTGCAGGGTTGGGGGAGTGGTGACAATTTCCCCAGCTGAAAAACTACATTTCTCAGCCTCCTTTGCTGCTAGAACTGGTCATGTGACATGATTCTGCCCAAAAGACAAAGGCTGAGGGTTTTGGAAAAAGCTTTGCTTTCCTGACACAGAGTAGGCCCCACTTTTTTCTGTCTGCCTTTCTCTTTCCTGAATGAAGTTGAGATGTATTAACCGGACCTGCAGCAGCCGTCCTGTGACTGATCATGAGGGAAAATTTAAGAAAATCACAAATCGCTGAATCCTCGGGTCACTGTACTTGCACTGCTAGCCCCCCTAAACTTCTTATGACATGAGGGAAAATTAAATCTCTCTCTTCCTTAAGGCATGGATATTTGGTTTTGTTTTGTTATATGTGTTCAAATACAACCCCCAACCAATGTAGATACAACTGACAAGCGCCCTATTTTCCCAGAGGAGAGGGTCTGAGTTGGCTACCCTCAGTATAAGTCAGCAGGGGAAACTCTTTATTTGGAAATAATAAACTAAATAATCAACATCAGAGTAGATTCTTATATTTAAAAATATGCATAAAAAACTCAGAGCAAAATAAGAGGCAAAAGAGGATTTTTCAAAATGTGAATGATCTAATCATCATGCTCAAAGCATATTTTTAATAGTGAAATATCTTTTACAAGATGAACTAAAAAATCCAAACAACACTTTTGGGAAAGATGTAAAAAAGCTAGAAAGATGATGATTTTTCGCTAGATTACATTGAAGAGGCAATGAATCTCATTGTTCCCATTTTTGAAATGAAGAAACTAAGAAGCCAGGAAAAAGGAGACTCAACACTTACATAATTAGAGAATACAAATCCAGCTAATTGACGTAAGAGTGCAAAGGTTTTAAGATGAAGAAGAAAAGACCCAAGGAAGAACCACTTGTTGTTGTTCAACTGCTTATATGTATAAACATTTCTTCTCATGTGGGTGCAGACTCAGTTTTAACAGTTTGACAATAAAATAAAAATAGGACTTAGACCCTCTCCCTTCAGCTAATTCACAAATCCTGGTAGCTCTATAAGAATTCATCTTTGTGACTCCATGGAGAATTCTGGCCTTTCCAAGGAGAGAGCAATGATGGAGGAGGCTGGTATGAAAGAGAAGGACTCTTATAGGCTCTTCTGCATTTTGCAACTTGATGTATGGCCTTAAGTGAAGCCATGTAGCCTCAGTTTCCTTATCTGTGCTCTCTCTATCCCCATTTATGATAATAATTTTTATCTAATGTTTGATATGACCAAGTAGGCCAAAAGTGGGACATTCTCCAGGGTAATTTAATGATGACAAGAATAAAACAGCAACTTCAAATATCGAGGAATGTGTGTTTTGTGCCCTAATACCACAGCCACTACTGAAGTGTGGCAGTGACATCTGCTCCTCCAAGGAGCGAGGGTACAGCCTGACCCAGAGAGGATAGGCCACTGCTGGGGGTCTCTGGAGACGGTGTTAGGGGAGAGCCACTGGGCAGGGCATGATTACAGGGTCTGAGTGGAAGGGTAAAGACACTCTGGTCCTCTTCCTAGATGCTCTCTTGATCCACCTGTGGTTTTATCAGTCAGGCTATCTGTTATATAAAGTATGTGGGCCGAGTAGAGTGGAAGGAAAATCAGGGGAAAAGAGGGAGATGTTTCTGTGTCTTCTCTGGGTCTAATTAACGAAGTGGTTAATTGGAAAACACAGAGCCCAAGAATGGAAGCTAGGAGCCTTTTCAGTGCATGGGATAATAGTGGTCCTTCTGCTCTGGAAGCAGCAATCGTTTATCGCGTGGGTTTCCCTTGAAGAGCTCTTCCACAAAGTCTGATTAAAGCAGCCTGTAGCTGAGGAAATCAATAAAGTAAATCCCACATTTTACTTAGATTACTCCCTACGCATCCAAGCTGGGTTAAAATGCTCTGTGATGATCAAATATCCCCAGTAGGAACCGAAAGGTGGGCATTGTGGGGCTAGAAATTGTACTGCGCTGCTTCAAATGCCTGTTTGGTGTGTTACTGAACCTCTGATCATAAGCAAAGACTGCCAAATTACCCAAAGCAACCCACCCAATGGCACTTAAAAAAAAAAAGATTATGTTTTTAAAAGAACAAATTTGAAGGCAATTATTGCTTCCTTCCCTTTTGGATTCTTCCTCCTAATCATTGTGCTTTGCTGCAACTGTTTCTAAACATTGTCATCTCTTACAAGTCATCTTCTCCTCTTACTCTGTGCGCACACCGGGTCCGTGTGCCATAAAGAACAGCCACCAGGCTCCTGCTCTCCCAGAATCCAGGCTGTGTGTTAATTGTTCTCTAGAAGAGGAATGGGTAGAAATCAAAGAGGAAATTCTTTTTTGGGCAAAAGGGGAAAAGGACATCTATTATGTGTGGCTGACCACCTTTCGAACACTCTCTCTTCTTTTGACAGGGTCCCGCAATTTTAGTCCCATAGTCCCAAAGTAGAATCCTAAAAACTACATTTCCGAGCTTCCCTCACAGCTGGATACAGGCATGTGATCTAGGTTCCACCAATCAGAAACAATAATTCAAGACTCTGATTTGCAGGTGAGCCAAGGATGGAAGGCTTTGCGGGTGGGGGGCACAGAATGCTGTGGGCACAGGTAGTGGCAGAGGTGGTGGGAGGGAGTGCCAGCTCAGGCAGTTCTGCAGAGTGCTGGAGACTAGCAATGCATGTGGCAGCCATCTCTTCGACCCCATCAGAGAGCTGGCTTTGAGCACTGAACCTGCAGGTTCAGCCTTAAGCCTGTTCTCTGGTCTTCCCTGCCTACTATCCTCTTATAAAGTTTTTATTTTTTGCTTAAACAACCCAAGATGGATCCTGTTATCTGCAGCTAAAAATGACCTAACCCGATAGGCACACACAGATATGTGACAGGACTCCACTTGCAAACAGCATTCAAGAAAGCTCTCCTGGTAGGGAAAAGTTTCTCTCTTAAATAAAGGGATTCTGATCTTGACCTGGGCTTGGTACAGAGGCGCCCGGCAAGGGTCGGGAGATCTTAGTGAGCTGCTCTTGTCTCCCAGTCTGAACACATGGAGAGAAAATGACTGCAGCTAAAACACAGGAAAACATCTGCTTTCAGGTGACAACCAAACAAGTGACAGTCTAGATGGGGTTAATGCCAATGTTCCTTGCCGAAAATGTCGCCACTAGGGGAAGTTTCCCCTGGGTCCAGAAGATTGCTTTCATCTCTATGCGTGTCCTGTTGGAGGATGAATGCTGTGGTAGGGCTTTCCCCTTCAAAATTCCCTGCATGGTGGACTCAGTGGACACAGCTCAGGACTGGGTTCTTGGGAAAGAGGCCCAGGAGGGTCCCAGGAAGAGGAAGGTGGGAGGACACTAAGATCACATTTAACATGTTTCCCCAAGTCTGGTTCTGTACAAAAGTTGTGAATCAACATGGTTTTAAAATAAATTGGAAAGAACACATCACATCTTGTGTGGTTCTTTGACAATCAAAACAAGAACAAGATAAATCTCTTCACTGTTTCAAATGTGATTTTCCTAAATGGAGGAAATCTAAACATATGGCAAAAAGCTTTAAAATCTGTTAATTTGTAAATGTCTTGATAAAAATGGAAATGGTGGGGCCAGTCCCATGGCCGAGTGGTTAAGTTCGCAGGCTCTGCTTCAGCGTTCAGATCCCCAGTGTGGACCTACACATCACTCATCAAGCCATGCTGTGGCAGCATCCTACATACAAAAAAGTAGAGGGAGATTGGCACAGACGTTAGCTCAGGACAATCTTACTCACCAAAAAAAAGGAAATGGTGAGTGTTACAAAACGCCAGGCTGTGTTCTCTGAAAATGGAAGGGAGTCTCTTGAACTCATCTTCTCCTTCCGCCCTGGGGCTGACTAAATGTGGATGTGGGAACTACTTCTCCTCCCAGACTGCAAATGAAATTTTGAAGAAACAGTGCTGCTTGCTAGGCTTAAATATACTGACAGGGAGGTTAAAAATGAGGTAATGTAGAAACTTTGCCTCATTTTTCGAAATGAGAATTTCTTGTGAATTTGCAGAAAGTCTTGTGACTTTGGATGTTTGAGTCCCAGTTCCATCTACTATGTGACCTTGGGAATGTCACTTGACCTCTCTAACCCTCAGTTTCCCCATCTATTAAGTGAGAATGCTCATTCTCAGCTTATACAACTGTAATGAGGGGACTATCAATACAATAATATGGGCAAAATCCCTGGTCATGGTAAGGGCTGAAGAAATGGGAATTATTAAGTGATGAATAAGGCCAGACTCTACCTTCAAAGTAGCCCATCTGACGGTAATGATAAAGGAGTATGAGCTTCTAGTAGTAGCTTCTAGAAAGGCTGTAAGTCATTACAAGAATTCAGCAAGTGGCCTTCAGAGGGGAGAGCTAAAAATTCAGCCGGACTTCATGAATGAGCATGCAAGTCCTTTATGAAGCTGTCTGTTAATCTCTGCCACACTGTCCTCTCATTTGGAATTGAAATAAAAGAACCACCTGCCTTTTGGACAATGTGTTTAAGCTTTTATTGTGAGTTGTAACAGGTCGGGGACTGGAATCTAATTGACAAATAGCCTAGATGTAAACAGCATTAATTAGAAGACTGTTTGGGGGCAATTATTCACAGCAAACAAGTTCAAACCAGAAGATGCTGGTTGAAAACCATGACTTTAGTCAAGATTGAAAGATACAAGAATAATTAAGTATTTTGCACAAAGGAAATCTTGATGATCCGGTAGAATTGATGCTCACAGAACGCAGTCTCTTAAGGGTTCTGTTTTGCTTCTTTGAGAGAGGCTGTCATTGTCATCGTCAGTTTAGCTGGGGGTTCCTTCCTTCACGTTGAGAACCTGGAGCAGAGAGTCCACCAACTTAAAAAAAATATTAGAAAGAGTTGAGCAAACATAGTTAGTGATGTTGAAGCCTGATACTGGAAGTAAATCCATTCCCGACAAACCATCAGCATCACTTGGGAGCTTGTTTGAAAGGCAGATTCCTAGGCCTACCCCAGACCTACCGAACTGGAAACTCTGGGGGCGGGGCCAGCAACCTGTGCTTTCACAATTCCTCCAGGTGATTCTGCACACGTTAATGCTCGAGAACCACAGCTGTCATCCTGTCATCCCTGCTCCCGCCCCCTCCACCGAGAGAGAAATAAACGTCCTCTTTTTCTGAGCCGCTATATTTTTGGGTCTTTTTGTTAAATTATCTTAACTTGTACCCTGATACGACTACTCAGGTATATTTTGACCAATGTTGGAAATGGAAAGTATTATCCTCAGGAATTTGTTACTAAATAGCACCTGGGTGGGGGGACTATTAGGGAATGTGGAATCTTAATTCTTACTTTGGCAATGCCTCACTACACAAATCAAAGCTCGTCTATGAATTACATATTATAAACCCGTGACTGAAATGGTTGTAGTGTGGGCAACTTGGGCAGAGGAGCTCATCTGGGTTTCTGCCAATTCTAAATTCATTGTGCTTTGCTTGTTGTGGCTTCTGTTCAAATTAACTAAGACTGAAGAAAGAGTGAGTAGTTATAATTTTAAAATACACTTCTTTGTTCCCAAATAGCATCCTTTACCCACTGAGATGAGAAAACACTTTTCATCCAGACTAAAGCTTATTACATTTTCCAAGATTCTCTGGCAATTTAGGTTCCCCAATGTCCAGACCAGCCATAGTTTCTAATAAAGGAATTACTGATATTCGCAAGCCAGTTATTACCTGCTCTGTGACTCAATTGTTTTGATCAGGTGCTAATGAGGCGGGGGCCCAGGGTTCAATTCTCACACAAGCCAATTAGCTTGGCTTTTCTCCATGAGCCCACACTGCACTATTAAGGGTCGTCAGCCTGCCTGAAGATGCTGCCATTCATCCTGCAGTATGAGCCACTGGTCATAAAAGGGGCGAGCTGAGGATGTAGGAAGGGAGCCATAGAAGTCCTCCCCATTGGCTCAAAATATTCAATCAGAGCAGTTTGGCTCAAGGGAATGAAGTAAAGCTACAAGGAAAAGAAGAGTTGTGTAACCTAGGAAAATCCAGGACTTGGAGCCAGGAGGGTGGTCCGTGGTCCAGGGTGAGGAGGAGGTGTATTTGAGGTGGGGGCTGACTTTGCTCTGCTCCTTTATAGAAACTGTCAGGGTAATCAGAAGATTTTTAGTTATTCTTGATTGCATGTTGCTTTTCCTATGTTTGGAGCTTCCTTTGGAGCATTTCACATATTAAGGAATAAAACCTTTCTATTCTCTGTACTGATTTGATGGGACAGTGGGAGCAGTGCCTGAAAAGTGAGGGCAAACCTGTATATTTACTTACTAGCTAGAACAATGCATTCCCCAGGTCCCTTTCCTCATGTCCACAAAATAGGAGAAAAACCGAAGGCTGCAAAGAACAATGGACTGGGTCCAAATTACAAAAGGAATCCAAAGCCCAACTCCAACCTTTACTGAAACTCAGGACAATCCACAGCCACATCCAGGATTAGGAATCAGGCCTGGAGCCAACCTGAATAGTGTTTCACGTTATAGAAACCATATGGCAAAAGTTCCATTAATTTTTTGTGAGAAGGGTACAATTAAAAGACTAAGGTAAACCTTGAAAATTCTTGGCCCTATTTGCTAATAGAGTTCTGGAGCTTGTTTGCCATGATATAGTAGTCTAGATTCGGTGCACATTTACAGAAATCTTTTCTGAATTAAGTATCTTTGTCATCAAAACATAGGAAGATGCTCAGAGTTTCTAACTCCAGCTCTGGGTGATTTGGCGACAGGACTTGATGTTTTATTACTAAAACGGAAGAAGATAGCATACGTGCATAATGTTTCATTTTAAGAGAAGTCCTTCAGCCTCTGAAAATTCCTGCTGCTAATTCTGGGAAGGCTCAGCTAAGTTATTAAACTCCTTTCTAACATTGGCAGATAGATGGTTTTCTAATAGAACCATTCTCCTGGTACTCCCTCTTTGTGAATAAGATAATTGCAAGATGTTTTTAATTTTTCTATCAATATACTTTCATTGAGGTGGAATTTTCAAAGCAAGAGAAGTGATAAATTAATTTGGTCTATGCAAAGACTAAACTAACTGTTGAATTTGTTTTTCATATTACTGGGAAATACATCCAAAAGAATGGTACCCATGTGTGAAATAGCTAATTCTTCAACTTGAGGTAGAATGAAATGGGATGGGCTTTTTAAACTTGTAAAAAGAAGAACAAAGCATAAAAAGGTATAACAGAAGAACAAGCCCTGATTATAAAAAGATGACATTTTTTTTCATCTTACATTGTATAAATACTGTCCCCTCGAAGCAGTCGCTCCCTATGATGGCCCACTCAATCCATCCCACTCAGAAGCCTTTTTGGAGCTATTCTTTTGCAATTGCCCTCGAAGCTTACAGAATATTCTTCTGAATATGGCAGGAAAATTTCAACCCTTGAAGAAGGAGTTGAATTTTTCAAAGCATTCCAAAGATATGCAGGGCCAGATTTGGGGGAATAAGGCAACTCAGAGAGGAGACTGCTGTTTGGTTCAAAAATGAGGCACTATAGATTAATAACGTGATGAGGGGGAGGCTGTGCCAAAGCTGTGAGGCTAAAACCATTTCGGTGTTGTTAAACTACTTTAGAGGCTTTTGGGCTGGTAATTGTTCTTGCTCTTCAGATAAAGGAGAAGGCACTACTGTTGGACATCCACCTGCAGGAAGTCTAGCAAAACCCTTGACCAAGAAAAGGCCTGGCTGGTCAGGGGCTGAGAAGTCAATCACCAATTCCCGGAGCCCCCAGAGCCCAGAGATCCACCAACAAAGAAGGCAGCTGGTCATATAACCCCTGGGACACCTATAAAACAGGTGTGGAGAAGACAATCACTCCAGGTTTGTACAAAGTTGGTCCTTATTCCTGTATTGGTTGATTTAACCCAGGTTTTCTTTCGGAATAAAGGCTACTAGAGACTTTCTCTCTGGGTGTTCTATGCAACAAATGAACTTTTGGTCTCTGTTTAGCACAGAGAATCCACAGTAGCCCAAAGGCCATGAAACATTAAGCCTCTGTCCAGAGAAGCCGGCTGAGGCTCGGCAAAGCCAGCCCTGAGCCTCTGTAAAGGGGCCATCAATCAGGGTTAACCACCATAAAGGAGGGAAGGAGCCAGCTCCCCAAGCTCTTTGAGTGAAAAGCAATACTATTTATCGACAGGAACAGTGAGAAACAAGGTTGCTACTGCACCCTGCATCCTTCATACTTAAGATCAGTGAGGACCATTCCCCAGAAGATGTCTTGCATGGCAGTAGACCGTCCAAGGCAGACAGCATGGGCTCTTGCCCTGGCTTCACCAGTGAAAAGCTATGTGACTGGCCTCAGTTTCCCCACCTCTAGAATGGAGAGAATATAATCTTCCTGAATCTTCCTCCTAAGACCACTGTGAGCATTAACCGAAGAAATGGAGGTAAACAGCTTCATCCAGTACTTGGACTATAGAAAATAATCACTAAAACTATCTACTATTATTATTACTAGTTTTCAATGATTATTTTTGCCTTTTATCATAAATTTCATGGAAACTTCTTAAAAGTTAATGAGAATCACTTCATTTTCAGTTGCCTTGCTTTCTTTCTATAAATTTTATTGTCTTCCCTACCTCATTTACTGGCTTTGTACCTAAACAATGACAGTTTGGCATAATTATTTTTCCCTATTCTCTATAAAATCATACACAGGACGAATCAGTTGACCTTAGATATGTTCACCAAGTTTTGAAATATTAGGATGAGACCTGAACTAGGTAATCTTGGAACAAATATGAAATAGGACTATTTTGCATGGAGTGCAGAAACAAGAATGCTCTCTTCTGAAATCATCTGTGAATAGGCCCTTCTGCTGGTGTTTATCAAAAATAAACGGATCTGTAGACCCACAGGGATTTACGCAAATAAGCTATAGCCTCACTATCAAAATATTCTGGTAGGACCTGACAGATTAAAAACAAATCCCATCAATGCACGATTGCTAATAAAACTCCTGAAGTGGAGCTGGGAACCAGCACCCTTTTGACGTGCTATGAGGAAAAATAATCTACTATGTTGAGAAGAAAAGACAGCATGGAAATTGTGTACTTATTTCCTTGGCGTGTCCTGGCGTCAGCCTCATGTAGTGGCTGCGGCTGCGTCGTAAACAATTTCATTCTTCCCAGCTCAAACTTCGCCTCCTTCCAACTCTCCCGAAACACCGCCCACCGCCACCCCACCCCACCCCACCCCACTTCCCTGGTTTTGAACCTACATCTTTAAAGTTGCTGCTCTCCTCAGAATCCAAAGCAGACTGACCAATGCCCAGGGGCTCCCATTGAGGTGACTGATGGCTTCTGCTCCCCTTTGCTTCCAAGAGGCTTAGCAAATTCCTTGCAGCTTCTTCCCACCGAATGTGCTCCCTCAGCTGCTGCTTCACGCTCTGGCCCTCATAAACATCTGGGGACTCTCCTGTGCTCTTTTTGCCCATTAAGTGCCCTGTAAAAAACAAAAACAAAATGCCACAAATTTAACCCAGGGGAATGAATGAACAAGAAATTTAAAAGGACACCAATTCTGTTTGTGCTGCTCCTCCTAAATGCAGAATAACATTTAATCATTAGGAGTTCATAAATGACTGACAGAGTTTTCTCCCGGTTCAAAATGTGCAATGAGCTAGACAGAATTCAGACCTGCAACTCAGGGGTCCTGGGTTTGGTTCCAGCACCTCTGCTAACTAGCTAAGTGACCCCCTGCCAAGTCATTTAGCATCCTCTGTCCTCAACTGATCAACTATTAAAGGAACAGGCGGGACTAGATGAACTCTAAGGAATCTTGCGTATCTAAATTTCTATCACCCATTCTGTGTGCACC
This sequence comes from Equus asinus, assembly GCF_041296235.1. Classification (NCBI taxonomy): domain Eukaryota; kingdom Metazoa; phylum Chordata; class Mammalia; order Perissodactyla; family Equidae; genus Equus; species Equus asinus. The sequence goes on from NC_091796.1 coordinate 17,824,747, forward strand.
AAATTTGATTCCCAATGGAATAACGAAGTTTAAACATCTTCCCCAAGTCAATTTTGAATTGCTACTGAAAAGTAAAGTCTCAATGCTTTTCTTTGTGTGATTAAAAAAACCTTTGCTTTCCTCTTATCTGTAGTACAAATGGACCAAAGGAATTTTTTACTTCAATTTCCTCAGAATTTTAGCTGAGATTGAATGTAGGAAACATCACCTAGAAATTACAGTTTGGTAAGCATGTAATGAAAAACAAGCTCTGATCAACACTTCTCAGCCACATAAACACAGAATTTTCTTTTGGATGTCTAAAATGGTCAGTGAAAGTCTAGCAATGGCTCCAGGGATGTGCACCTGCCATATAAATAAATAAAAATTGCTGTGCAGGAAGCCAAATCACTAAAAACACGGAAATTCCTGAAATTCATGTATGCAAATAGGCATAGCCATAGGCTCAGAAGTGGGTACAGAATTCAAAGTCTGAATTCTTTCTTTCTTCCTTCCTTCCTTTCCTTCCTTCTTTTCTTTTCTTCTTTGTTTTTTTTTTTTTTTATGGTGAGGAAGATTGGCCCTGAGCTAACATCTGTTGCCAATCTTCCTCTTTTTGCTTGAGGAGGATTGTCCCTGAACTAACATCTGTGCCAATATCTGTGCCAATCTTCCTCTATTTTGTGTGTGGGATGCAGCCACAGCATGGCTTGATGAGCGGTGTGTTGGTCCGCACCTGTAATCTGAACCTGTGAACCCGGGTCACTGAAATGGAGTGTGCGAACTTAACCACTATGCCACTGGGCTGGCCCTCAAGGTCTGCATTCTTAACACTTTAGTCCATTGCTTAAATACACTCACATTATTTTATTTACTTTCTTCAGTTGATTTTTCCCACCTCTCTTCAATTGAGTTTTACAGCACTTTCAAATTTCTAATATTAGTAAAACTATGGTGCTTTTGGTTTAAAGCTCACAAGGAAAGTGCTCTTTGTGATTCTAACATTGACTGACATTAGAAATATGTCAGGCAAACATCACAGGAATAATATTTGACAGACCCCAGTCACTGCAAATGGAAAGAGGCCCCTTCCAGCAGCTCCCTCCACCAGCAGAGAAGCCCTCTCTGTGACTTTGCTGCTTGTGTATCACAGTTTATAGTTTGCAGGATGCTTAAACACAGATTATTTCATTTGACCCAGACCGTAATAAGTTTGATGAAAATGAGACTTGCCAAAGATCACCCACATGGAAGCAAAGATTGTAGTCTTGAATCAGCTCACAGCCCAGACGCTACTATATTATGCTGCTTTGAAGAGTCTTTGAACTTTCCAAGAATATGAGGCAGCTAGAAATCATTCTGAGGTCTGGAAAGAAGGATAAGGTCTACAAAAGGCTCACTAATGTTATAAAAAGGAAGAGGGATCATATATCAGTATGACTCATTATGTGATTCAGAAAAATTAATTCTGTGAGTATTGAGGAGCCTTAAAATGAGATTTTTATCGCATTGCAGTGTAAGTACTTGCCAAGTCACTTACGACCTGACAAGTGACACAATTTCCAGAGCCAACCGGGGACACCGTCCCAACGGAAAAATTGGAATCCTGAATGATTAGCTTCTCACATATCGGCTTGGTCAACTTGGTGCCCGGATGACCACTAAATAACCTTGCATTTAGCCATAACCCTGTTTAGGTTGCACAACTTCCCAGGAAGTCGGGATGCATTTGGCTTGATTTATAAGGAGGAAATTGAATCATGATAATAGGAAAGCAGGATTAGAACCTGATGCGCTCAGCAATGACCTCAGTCACTCTTGTCCTCTCTGCCTTTCATCCAGTTAGGATGCTGGAAATGAGAAAGGCATCACTGCCATTGAAGCAGAGGGACGATGGAGGTGTTCATGCAAATAAAAACATTTTTGCCATGCCTGAATAATTTTGTGGGATTTTCTAAAATGAAAGGATAAAGTGGTCCTCCATTCTGTGATTGATTTAACATAGATCCTTGTGACATTGTACTGACTTCAATATCTGCATATTTGGTGGGCGGGTGTTGAGACGCCCACAGACCAATTATTAGGGAAAGCGTACCATCTAGAACATCCCAGGGAAGCCCACATTCCCTCGGTCCTGTTTCATTTGTGAGCTGGCTACTGACAGCCAAATAATCGTCTCCATGGCAACATGGATCCTATGCCCACTTCCACCTCTTCTCCCATCATTATTTGTTATGTGTCCATATCATAATAATGGAGACCTCAGCACAGACAAAAGAGGTACTTGAAAAAATAAAACCTTGCCAAGAGGAAAAATAAATGTTTTGTCTTTTTTAATCACTTAAAAACACCACTAAAGTGGCAGGTTTGAAACAGAAATGAATTTTCTTGAACTCAAAACTTGATTACCCTAACTTAGAAAACTATCCATCAAGACAAGGTGTTGAGTACTTTTAAGAGCTAGTCTTTCTGGAATGATACTTAAACTATGTGCCACAGTTTCTAGGGCAGTGCTACAATGTAAAGCCATTCTGTACCCGGACAGAGGCATTTCAGAATCCAACCTTCCAGGACAAGCTTCACACCAAAGTCAGAGCCATGACGAGGAGCATTTCAAGGGAGTGCAGGGGATGGTTACCAGGGTTAGTGTTGACCTATATTTTCATCACACAAACAAAACATTTCCATGAACATCGAGCCAGATCCGAATTTGTTAAGTTTTCAATCTGTTAACTTGCTTTTCATTGCTACACCATGCTTCTCCCAGCTGGAAGAAGCAATTCACTCAACTAATCTGCAAATTTGTGCTGACAGCTTCCTCACAGACAGCAACATGTAGTTTTAGTTTGATGTAATTAAACCTAAACTGCATGTCTTCAGTGATTGAGGAGGACGGGCATCTACTTAGGAGAGTGGAAGGCTCAGTCTAAAATCTAACACTCTCACTCATGCTGTGAATGTTTCCATTCCAGCAGACGGCCTGTCTATCCAAAGCGAACTTTTTCTCAATCCAACGTCATTTTAGACCCAAATGTGATTTTCTACTTCACCTCCCTCTCCTTTGTTCTTCAACTCCAGACAGCCAGCCAAAGAAGAAAAAGGAAAAAGAGTGCATCTGGAAACAACAAGAAAAATCGGGTTTGCCACTGTCAGTATAGTTTTGGGTTAAGAATGCCCAAGCACCACTATGAAGGGTGATTAAATGACAGACGCCCTAAATACCCGGGGACAGATGTGCTACGGAACTGCACCAATCAGGGTTGCCTTGCACCAGAAATAACCTGATTCCAGCTTCCCAGCTAACTCTCTTGTCCTGCTTTTGGCCTGAAGGGTTCCCCAATTATAAGCCTCTTTAGTACAAAAATATAGACCAAGAAAACGAGGTTGGAAATCTGGAGGTTTCATTCCACCTTCCCAGCCCACTGGTTGGTGGCTGGACTGGACAACGGCTGCTTGATCTAAATTCCCAGGAGCCCTCCGTAAGCATCAATTCTAGGTTTGGCTTCTTTAACAGTTCCTTAGTATCCTTCTCTCTTGACGTGCAGGCTTTTCAATCTCATCAACCTCTCCTCTCCACAACAGGCTCCTGGGTTCTGAGTGTCCCTCAGAGATCAGAAATAACTTTCATCCCGGGGCTGCTGAGCCTCGGCAAATGATTCTTTTGGTAACCAATACGCTATCGCAACCCCGAGTTGTGTATTTCTCTGACAGAAACATACACAGCACAGAGGAGCTGAGGATGTGACAGGTCCAGCCTCACCCCCTCGCCTAAATCCTCCTCTTCACACCAAGAATCTGTGAACCGGCTGATATTTGAATTAACAAGTATCTTTCCAACACAGCCTTCCCCATTCCTAAGTAGACGACTAAGGAGATAGTCACATAGACACACACACACACACACACACACACACACACACGCCCTTAAATCTCTTTAGGGATCTCCAGCTTCCTAGGAAATATTGGGGTGGTTGTAGTTGGCAATACGGAGAGATTTCTAAGAAGTCGTACACTGCATTTACAAGAGGCTATGCTTGGCTCGGCGGAGAGCTCCGGAGTGACGTTGGGTGAGCGCGAGGCTGCGGGGCTGCTACCCGCCTCCCAGTGGCGGGAAGCCGCGTGCGCTCCCGCCACCCCGCGGCTGCCCTTTGCACTGCTGCCCGGCTGTCCTCGCCGATAGGGTTCCTGGGGCCGGGACGAGCGAAGCTCCGAGCCCCTGCCTGGAGAACAGGACCTGTTGGCAGAGGGAAGGGGAAAGGACCTAGAGGAGAGGGCAAACTCCAGGTCTTGAGAGGCAGAGACAAGCGGGGAGCCCAGGGGTCAGAGAGGCCCGGGATCAGCGTAGAGAGCAGGCGCGATTCCCGGAGCGCGGAGTCGGCTAGCTGGAAAGAAGGAGGGTTGGACAGAAGGGCAGGGAAAAGACAATCGCTGGAAAGGCAGGAGAAGGACTAAGAAAATTCAAGAGAGCCACAAGCAGGTGGGATTCAGGCACTGCTCGCTGGACAGATTTGAAACCCGGGGCGGGCGCGCGGCGCCCGGGTTCCGCACCTGTGGCTTGGCCCGGGGCAAGGCGCAGCCGGGGATCCCCGCTTGGCCGTCGGAGTCGAGGCCGCCGCGCTGGACCTGGGTTCCGAGACGCGCTCCGGGACCCGGCTCCCCAAAGTTGTTCAAGGAGAGAACCGTGCCAGACAGGATTGCGATTAGGCGGATAAAAAGAGGTGTTGAGCAGGTGCGGAGGGAAGGTGATCTCCCCGTAGGGTTCGGTTCTTTAGAGAGCTACGCGCTGGCTCGGGGGCCCTGGGGAAGAGGGCAGAGAGCAGAACAGGGCCAAGCGAGCAGTCTGCGGCTGCTGAGGGACCGACGTCTCCTCAGGATGCGGAGGGGTGGGGTGGAGTTTTGGGAGAACGGGGTTGGTGTTTGGGTAGAAAGATCAGAGCAAACCCGGACCCCAAAGCCGGGCCCCAGAAAAGCTGAGAGATGGGGAGACGGGGCCCCTTCGGCTGGCTGATCCCTCCGAGGACTAGCGCGCGCCGGACACTCACCCACCGCCCAGTGGTTGCCGCGCGGGTACATCTTGGCCAGCACGGTCCCTCCGCCCGCCGACACCGGAGCGGCCGGCCCCCGGGGCGCCTGGCAGAGGACCAGCGCCAGCAGGACGAGCGGGAGCTCGCAGCCGCGCATGGTCCCGGCGGGAAGCCCTTGGAGCGCCGCGGCGAGGCTGGGCGGACAGCGCGCTCTCCCCGCGGAGGAGCGACGGTAGGATCCGGACCTCGGAGGAGCTCCGCCGCCGCCTCCCGCGCCACTGCTGCAGCCTCCACGAGGCCCCTACTTTATATAGAAGCCCGGGCGGGGGGGCTGGGGGGCTCTTCCACCGCGGACCTGAGCGCTCTGACGTCTCCGTACAGCGAGCGAGCCAGGGCGCTGGGACAACCGTCCCCGAAAATCATCCATCTTCCCGCCGAGTCATGAAAAGGCTGAGTGTACATTGCCCCTCTCCCTTTCCCTCGTAGTCCCGTCTGCCTTCCCCACATGAGATTAATTCTTCCCACCCTCGACGCCTTCGCTCCAACACAATTTAGTGAACTCCTCCTCCCCAGCCTCACCCGGGCAACTCCCGCGTTAGCTGACTTCTGATCCTACAGGAGGGAGCAGTGACCCCCGCGGTCTGATCCCAGGAGCGGGTTGTGGGGGACGAGGGGGTGTTGAGAGGGGTGAGCACAAAGGATGGATGCTCTTAGGCCATCTTAGAGCATCTTAGGATGCTCTTTTTGCTGAAGGGGGTTGGAACCCGTATTGCAAGGGACTTCGGATTCTCAGACCTTTTCCCCTCCGTGGATCACCTCCCTCCTTGCGGTCGCAGCCCCCAGACCTCCATATCTTTGCCTCCCTCTTGCAGATTCCTCTTCCCACGCTTTCTCACCAGCACCACCAGTAATATCCTTACCCCACCTGGGTTTTCAGAGGCACCCCTGCCCATTTGTATGGTGAGATGGAGGATGGAGCAGGAAGGATATGTTATGTGAACAGAGCTAACAATAGTTTTACCATACACCTGGCTCCTTTCACAAGCATATTGCTCCCATATAATAGATGAAGATTTTATGCCAATTTCCCTAGGCTGCATCTACTGTCCCCAAAGCTCAAACTGTCCCTAAACTGCTATCTACACACCTCTCTAGAGTTGCCCGAATTTCCTCTGCTCCTCTTTTCTCAGATCAGAAGAATGGTCACCTCAGCCCAACTTCTGAGGTCCTCAGTGCCATGGATACAAAGGGAATGGGCACCATGGCAATGCAACAATAAATAGAAGCTGGTAGGATGCTGTTGCCCACAGTCCGGCTGCCAGAGCTGGGGGTGTATTTGTGTGTTCCTGCAGGCCTGTTCCTCACCAAGTGCTGGTGAATTGTCTCTCTGGTGCGTCTCTGGTGTTCCCTGTCAACGCTGGTGTTGATGCTGATGAAGTTGAAATCCTACAATTTTCTCCAAATATCTGGTGATTCAATACATTTGTGCCATTCTTAGCTGATTACACATGCATATTGCATGACTGAGTATTCTTGGGCTTGGAAGAGTATTTCCATGCATGTGTCTGGCTATAAGGTTAAAAAAAAGAAGAAAGCTAATTTCAAGATCTCTATGATTAGCCAAGGAAAAGCAGTAATACTATCCTGAGGGAAGGACCTAAGTGAAAACCAATGGGAAAAAGTCCACATTGACCTGGACTCCATCGTCCTGGGTTCCCAGCCTCTGCTCATTAGCAAGCAGATGTTCCACTGTCAGGTGATCATCCATAGGCTTACTGCCTCCCACTTGGTGGTGAACTTGCATGAACACAGCAACTCGGTCTCGTTCCTCTGTGTGCCTGCAGCAAGCCTGGATCATAGTGTGGATGAATGGTCAACTAACCTAAGAACTGCTCATGTCTAAATGCCTTCTACAACCCTAGGTCTTTGGAGGAGGATTAAACCTTTATCTCTCCAGATTAAGTTATAGAGAAATGTCCCTTGCCTTTGCCCTTGTTTAATCAAGATTATTTTAGACTCTGTAAAAGAAGTTTTTCCCCCATGAGACCCAGGGAAACCCACTGTAAATACATTAAAGTATGGAACAGTTGTACCCAAAGTGCAACTTTCCTGCTAATCCAGGCAACCCACTGCCTCTGTGTCTGCTGCAGGTCAGGAAGTACCTGTGTCCCTCTATTCACTTCAGCTCTTGCTCTAAGCACCCCAGCCCACAGGCCTTCTGTACCTAAACTTGGGCTTCGTCATGTGACTTGCTTCGGTACCCCATAAGGGCAGCGACTGTGTCAGTCTTGCTGACAGTTGCATCCACAGTGCCTGGCTCTGTCCTGGGCACAGAGAAGGGCTTCAATAGATATGAATGGATGCATTGTCCAGCAGGTATAGGAACTTGAGTCCAGTCCCCTAGCCAGAAAAAACAATGAGTTGTTACCAGTTAGAGAAAGGAACCATTGCATGTTTGATTCAGCCAGTGTTGAATGAGCCCCAATAGATCCTGGCTGGGTATCCTCTCATATCCCTTTGGAAATTTTCATCACAGCCCTGTCAGATAGAGATGATTAACCCTACTGACCTAGTTAGGGGGAAGCTAAACCACTATGAGAGAGCAAGATCTCACAATGCAATGCCACATTCAAAAGAAAGGTTGGTTTCTCTTTTTTTGTTATAGTTCATGGCAGGTGTTCTAGGTTGGCAGGCAGCTCTATTCCACATGGATATTCAGAGACCCAGGTTCATTCAGTCTTGTGCCTCTACCGTACCCTAGTGTGCTGATTCTCAAAGAGCTGTTGTGCAAGGAGATAAGGAGCTTGCGCCAGAATATAAATCAATGAACTGCTTCCTTCATCGAGAACATCTTACTATGGGAAAGAGTGTCAGCTGAACTCAACAATGTGTTTAGTGATATAGTTGATTTCATTCTGGCACAAGCTCTGTATCTTGTTGTAGATGAGTAACCGTTCGAAGATGAGCAGCTGATGCTCTGACCCTGCTTAATTAGTACTGTCCTAGCGTACCGTCCCTGTCTGCATGGCTGACATTGCAGCTGGCAGGAAGGGGAACGTGAGGAGGCATGCCCACCCTCGTAATATACCAGCCTGAATGCAGCACTTACGTCATCTACTCACATTTCTTTGGTCAAAACTCAGCCACATGGTCACAGGTAACTGCCAGAGAGGCTGGGAGTTGTAGCTGTGATAGTCAGGTGCCTGGCTCTGAGGGCACCACTGTGGAAGAAGGAGCGAGTGGCGTTTGATGGACAGCTGGTAAACGGCCAGAACCAACCTAGTGTACCTCAGGCATGTGGGGAAACAAAAAATTTATTTAATACAGTAAAACTAAGTTCTATAAGGCTGGTAAGGAGGGGAATCTCCTCATGGGGAGGAAAAGCTGGACCTCTAGCCCCACTCCTCTGCCCCAAATTTCTACATCCCACAAGAAATCTCTTGCTAACTACCATGGCCGGCACCCCATCGGCTCACTGGGGGGGCTGTACCCTCTTATCATTGTGGCTCTAATTAGGACGGCCCTTCACTGAATTCCCCATTCAGGAATGTTTAATCTAATCTTTCTAAACGAACCTTGTCATTTAGCTACTTCTACAAAAGTTCTTTGTAACGAAGAGCCACGGCATTTCAGCCCCATGCAACCATAAGATTTATTTTTCATGTGTATGCATGTGGGCTGGGGTGGCTCTGCTGATTGCATGTCAGCTTTGCTGGCCTGGGCTCCAGGCCAAGGTTTGGTTTAGGTCTGCTCCACAGGTCTCTCACCCTGCTGGAACCCGCGGGCTAGCCAGAGCTCCTTCTTCTCCTGACAGTGGCAGAGACACAGCAGGCAAGTTCTCTTAAGGCTTAGACCGAGAACTCACACATTGTCATTTCTCTCTCGTGCCATTGGCCAAAGTAAGTCACATGGCTAATCCCAAAGTCTAGGGGTGGGGAAGCGTGCACTGCTCCCAGTGAGACTGTGATGGGAATGCTGATGCAGGGAGGGGAAAGAATGGAGCCCAGTCTTCAATTTATCACGGTGCTGAGAGAGTAGAGGGAAAAGAAATACAAAGAGTAAGATCCAGCAAATTAATCTGGCCAATAGGATGGTGTTTATTCCTCTTTGGTTTGGCAGCCCTGGGGGAGACTTCCAGGGCACATCCTTGTGTGCTCCTCTCTCCACTCCCAGGTGGCATTTTCCAGGAAATTCTAGGGCTCTTTCCCCCAATGGGCTCTCTACTCCATAGGCATGAAATATACATCTTTTTAGATATATAAAGAATTCAGGTCCCTTTATATCTTACGACTTTTCCACAGAGCATGTCTCTGTGATGTGATTTTAAGGGTATTTCCCCAAACTCTTGGAAGGTCTGGGCTAATCAGGCCCCTTTATGTGCCAGAAAGAGAGACCCACCTAGCTAGCTCAAGCAAAGAGAGATTTGTTGTAAAAACAAATGGAAATTTCAGGAAATTCAAAGATAGGAACTGTGTGGTTCGCCTGGGGCACCTGGGAGCCACTCCTCATGAAAGATTCCTCCTCTCCTCATCTGTTCCATTCCCTGCTCTCTGGACTGACTTCCATGCCCATCAATGAGTTGTTTTCCATTCCCACACAACTTCGGCTGGCTATGTGGCCACAGCACCCACCCTAGCACTCTCCATAAGCGGACAACTTTCCACATGGCTTCCTGTCCTCTGCCTCTGCTAGAAACTGCCTCCATCTCTCAGTTTCCTAATTCCTGACTTCCAAGAGAGAAACTTGATTGACCCAGCTCCTTATTTTGACCCCGCCACACAGGTTATAGGTTTCCCACAGCTTACGGAGGAGTAAGTCCAGAATGTCCCATCAACTCTTGTCAGGGGCTAGGAACACACGGTGATGGATGTGGCAGTGTCCCTTACACAGGGCACTGCGCAGGGCAGTGTTCCCTGAAGAGAAGGAGTGGGCAGGGCAGTGGCATGTCTCACACACAATGGCCCTTCTCCCCAGATCCTTGGGCACACGTTGTCTTGTCCTGATATCTCATGATTTGTGCTGTTTCCTTTTAGCTCAGTGACTCCCAGACATTTCATCACTAAGGGCATTCTTTCTTATTTTCCTCCCATGGAGTTCACGTTTTGATGGGTTTCTTACAGTGAAACAGGACATACTGTTTAGATTTCCCATTTTCATTCATCAAAGGCATAAGGAACTGTCCATGGGAGCTTCTAATCAGGCTGAAATAATCAGTGAGGGTCGATGCAATTCCAGACTAAATCAAAAAACGTCACATTTTAGTTAATCTTTTCAGCTTCATCAGAGGTAAACATATGTCTTTAGGATGGACTTCTTGAAATATGGAAAATAGCTCGTGCATCTCTATCATTGCCCCACGGGGCTTCCAGGTTGGGAGTGTCTGCTATTTTTGCTGTAACTGGTCATTTATACATGGGGCCTGTGAAGGCTTTGAGGGCAGGTCATGCTGCTGTGAGAGACTCCAAGATTCCCAAGCTCAGGCCAGAGCGAAGGAGGCGGACTGAGAAAGGAAATGGCGGGAACAGGGAGTCAGCAGGGTCCTAATCCTGTCTCTGCCACAAAGAGCTACTGTGTGACCTCAGGCCAGTGACTTAGCATCTGCATCTCTATTTCTTCATCTATAAATTGAGTTATTAATACCTCCCTTCCTAGGATGTTAGGAGGATTAAGTGACGTCATGGGAGTCTATCGACTGGCAGCTACTTATTTGTTTTAATTAATAATAGTAGAGAACTATAATGAGGGCAAGCTAATTTCTGTCTTACATTGTGAGTCTCAAGATGGCATAATTTCCTTGTTCAGTCTCTAACCCAATGCCACATGCTATTTAGACCCCTGAGGAGATAATTGTACAAATAATAGCTGCCGCTTAGCCACCATCTATTATGTACCAGGCGCTGTGCGTGGTTGTACGTGCATTCGCTTGTGTAATCTTCACAGCCGTCGTATGAAGTAGACATTATTCGTCCCATTTTATAAATGAGGAAACTGAGGCTCAAAAAGATTCGATAACTTACCCAATGCCCAGATGGTAATTAGGAGAGCCAAGAGCTGGCCTCAGATCCCTCTGATTCTTAAGCTCTGAGTGTGGTAGATCTGGTAAAGAATGAATTTCTTTGTAGCTCCCGGATTTTCTGGGGTTTGATAAATTTCATCACCCAGAAGGCATAAAAGTATATTAAAAATAATGTTAGAAGAGATGGTAGGGAGGACTTTTAGAGGGCTTTATGTGAGAGCTCATGCAGACTTCTCTGTTCGCCAATGTTCAGCTATTCCCCCACCTCCCGTTTCTGCCCATCGCCTTCCAACTCGTACGCAGACGTAGGCGGAAGTGGTGGGAACATATAAATTCACTTTTGGAGAATAACAGGCTCATAGTTTTGGCTACAGCAGGGATGGCCAGAGTCCCAAAATATAGCCCACAGTGTCTGAAAGTGAAAATATATTTCTGAGATCTGTCTACTTGAGTATCCTACTTGCGTGATCCTCCTTGAAATTGAGATATTCCTGGCATTTCACTGGTTGCCTTCTGTGGTTTTCTGAATTACTGGACAGGTTGGAGGGGGCGATTACCCCAGACTCCAGCCTTACAGTTTATGCTCTCCAGGGTTTCTCAACCTCAGCACTGTCCATATTTTGGCCGGATGATTCTTTGCTGTGGGGGGCTGTCCTGTGCATTGTAAGATGTCGAGCAGCATCCCTGGCCTTTACCCATTATGCTAATAGCACCCCTCAGTTGTGACAACCAAAATGTCTGTAGACATTGCAAATATTCCCCTGTGTGTGGGGGGGAATCACCCCCAGTTGAGAAGCTCTGATCTAACCTAACTGCTCACCTCCTAAACTACTTCCTTGCCCAGTGCTCCTCGTGCCCACACTTCAACATCCCCAGTGCTGGAAAACTCACTCCTTCTCATCTTTGGAGAACACTGACATTTGAAAACTCTTCCTTATTTGGAACCTAAATGTGTCTCTCTAGCTCCCCTGCGTCATGTGGTCCTATTCTGTCCTGCCCAGTCCTCCCGTCACTCCTTCAAGTGTTTATAGACACCATCATGCCCACCCTGATCCTTCTCCTCACCAGATATTTCCCACGCCATCAACACTTCCTCAGATGGAATGATTGCTCCCCCCCTCCCATCCTGACCCATCTCTTCTGAACATCCTCAGTGTGACTATGACCCCTTTAAAGTTGACAAAGTGACAGACAGGGGGAGTTGAGGGTGACCACAAAGGAAGCACTTCCTTAGATCACCCCCAGAGAGAGCCGAGCATTGGGCAAAGGATCTGGTGAACAAGGGACACTATTTTCCAGAACTTTCCACAGGTATATGCCTGTGTCACTTAGCCTCCTGGGGAAACGAAAGCCACTGTACAAGTAGCTGCCTACTCTAGATTAACCCTGCCTGGAAGGCTGGAGTCTTCAGACGTTATCCCCATCCCTCAGACAGTGTGGAAGTGAGCACTGAGACCCAGAGCAGAGGAGGTGATGGCACAAAGGGTGGGGCTGGCACAGTTCTGGGCGTAAGCAACTCTAGTTCTTTCTTCTATCCACAGAGGACCTATCCACAGAGGCTGTGCTCCTCATCTTGCCTTTCTCCTGGTATATTTGTAAGGACCAAAATAAAAAAGACCATGAATGTGAAAGCACTCTATAGACGGCATGTGAAGAGCTGACCGCACAAATGTGAGGTCTAATTATCTCCCAATCATCACCCGAGCCAGCCGGCTTCTCCTGGCCGTAGTTTCTCAACTCTAGCCAGGCAAAGTTGCAACCAACTTTAGTGGCAAGTTCTTAAGGAAAAAATTATTCAGAAAAATCTCTGAAATGCCATTAGTTTAATCTGATTTGACTTATCAAATCAAGATACATCTATCCATCTCTCTCGTGCTCCTTCTTGATGGCGCCTAGCTCTGTGGCACCTAGGTATTCAGACCAGTATATTGCATTACGGAGGAAACAAGGGTGTCTGGTGGGCCCAGTACACACACACGCAAACACATACGCACATGCATACGTGGAGCTTCCTGTCATGGCCTTGTGGGAGTGCTGAGGAAGGAGTGGGTCCTGATGGCAGAGCAGTGTCATGCGGCATGACTGGGGTTTCTCAAAGCCTGTTGACCACGGTTATGAGAAGAATAAGGTCAGCTCAAATGAGTTGTCTGGAAGCCACTTAAAACTCCCTATCATAGCACCAAATATCATGATAGTGTGACAATCCATCCTACCAAAATCAGAATTCAAGTTCAAGTTTACTACTGGTGCTCTTAAGGTTCAAAGTAGTGTGGCAGTTTGGTTGTCATCAAAAGGAGGGGACAATATATATGTATCCAGAGGCAGTGGAAAAAGCAGTGCAATGGAAGTTGGGGGCTTAACTCTGTGTGACCTCTCGGGGTCAACATCATTTAAGGTAAAGTGAGAATTGCTTTGTATTAATGTCTCATTTAACCCTTATTAACAAGTAGGTGATTTTACTATCTCTTTCCTGGGGAGGGAGAGTCTTAGAAAACATAAGCCCTTGCCCATGATCAAGCCGTTGGTGTTAGAACCCTGGTGGTGTGGTGTAGACCCTCCCTTTTCAACCCTGCTTTTCATTGCTAAGCCTTCTGCAGCAACTTGTATATTGTGGGCCTGGAGCTTCCTCACTCTCTCTAATTTCACAGCTCTCCCTGTCTGCGTTAGTCAGGATTCTCCAGGGAAACAGAACTAACAGGATGTGTGTATGTACATATATAAACACAGAGAGAGAGATTTTAAAGAATTGGCTCAAGCAATTGTGGAGACTTGGCAAGTCCAAAATCTGATGAGATATGCTAGCTGGATGGAGACCCAGGGAGGAGTTGCAGAGTCCAAAAGCAGACTGCAGGCAGAATTCCTTCTTCCTTGGGGGAAGTCAGTCTTTTTCCATTAAGCACTTCAGCTGATTGGATGGGACCGTCCACGTTGTGGAGGGCAATCTGCTCTACTCAAAGTCTACTGATTTAAATGTTAATCTCATCTAAAAAAATACCTTCAGAGAAACACCTAGAATAACGATTGACCAAATAGCTGGGTAACTGTGGCCTAGCCCAGTTGATGCATAAAATTACCCATCACACTGTCCCTTGCTGTTGTCGAATTTGGGCAACAGCTGTGAAGTCCCCTGTAATCATTAAGGCACTCTGCATTTCCTGTAGATATTGGGAAAAATATCACTTTTCCTGGAGTTCTGCCAGACAAAGTTAGCATTTTCCAAAAGGACCTTGATTAGGAACAAAAGAAGCAAAAACAAAAAGAAAACGTGAAAATGGAAACATGGACAGGATTTTTAAAAACGAAACCAACTTTACTGAGGCATCATGTACGTATTAAAATGCATCCATTTTAAGCGTATACTTTGTTGGGTTTTGAAAAACACATACAAACACCACAACCAAGACATTGAACATCCCCATCTCCCCCTAAATTTCCCCGAGCTTCAGGAGACCACCGATAATTCTTCCGTTACTACAGATCAGCGTTGTCTTTTCTGGAATTTCCTGTAAGTGCTATTCTGCAGTGTGGAGTCTTCTGCATCCGGTGTCTTCCACTTACCGTGATGCTTTTCGATTCAGACACAACACACTGTTGCATGTACCAGACGTTGTTCCTGTCTACTGATAAACAGTGTTCCATTGCGTGGCTCCCTCTCAATTTGTTTCTTCATTCACCAGTTGATGGATATTTTTGAGTTGTTTTCAATTTTTTTACTTTGTTTTGTTTTTATTTGTTTTCTTTTTGGCTGTAATGCGGAGAGCTGCTGTGAACATTCATGTCTTTGAGTAAACACATGTTTTCATTTCTCTTGGGTAAATACCTGGGAGTAGATTGCTTGGTCGTATGATAATTGATGCGGGGTCGGTGAGCCGAGGAGTCGAAAGAAAGATTTCTTAGACTCTTAAGATCTGGCAGTAGTGCTCTTTTATTTAGAGAGTGGAATAGCATGGGGACAGGACCCATGGGCAGTCAGAGTTTCTGCTGCCCCCAGTTGAGGGTTAGAGCTAAATTTAAGGCATAGGTATATGATTCATCTCTTTACAAGACAAAGGAAAGAACATGAAAAAAAAGTTAAAATGGTATCAGCGCAGGTGGGGTCTGGTCATTGGGTGATCCCATGACTTTTAGACAAGAATCAAATCGGATTAAGTAAAGGTTGGAAAGGTTAGACGCCACCACCCTAAACCAGTTACATGAGATTGCCAGACAGCAACCAACTTAAGTTCTTGCCTTCCCCATTAAGAGCTTCTAGGGACAAGGTCATCTCTCCTCTTCTTCCTGGTACAGAGAGGGAGGCACCTTTTACAGACAGAGATTTACCTTACAAATGTAAATGTGTCCCAACAAGGGCAAGTTCCATTCCCCAGAGCCTCCTTCCCTGTCCCAGTTTATCGAAAGCAATCAGCCCAAAACAATCCTGATGCCAAAGAGACATATCCTGGGGTGGCCAATTTCAGGTCCCTGCAAGGTCATCCCCCCTTCCTTCACAAACGCAAATGTCTCAAAAGGGCAAGCAAAATTCCAGTCCTCGGAGCCTGCTTCTCATCTACAGTTTTAAAAGTAACCAGCCTAAAAATCCTCATCATAAACCATTTTAAAATTAAGCAGCCTAAAAATCCTCATCAATAATTATATGTTTAACTTTCTAAAAAGCTGCCCAGCATCTTCTCCTGATGCAAAGGCCAATCCTCCTTGTTTGAAGGATCCATCAGGTTGTTCCTCTGTGTTTGGGAGCCTCTAATTCTGACTTTATTTACTGCCCAGAAATGCCTGGCAGACCCTTACCGCAGTGAACATTCGAACTCCTCCAAGGGCACCTGTCCCTGTAAAGGGTTGGCTTTCTAGAACACACTCCTACAGATGTGTGATTTAAGTTCCTCTGGAAACACTACTGAAAATGAACAATAGGCATGGGGACATATTAGTGGTTCACACTTTAGCTAGAATGTGACAGCTGCTCAGATCAGGTACTACAGGAATCAGGCTGCTTAGCTGAAGGGAACAGAGAAGGAGAGAAGGAAGCTGTTGTTAATCCATTTAGTCATTCACTCCACACCCACCTCTCCTTTCTTCCTCTCTAAGAGAACCCCAGGCCCAGCCTCAGGCAATGAATCATGGCTGCTTCATCTCAATCATAGCAATCCTATCTCCTACTTTCTCAGTCTCCCCTCCACCCCCCAACGCCCACAGGGGTAACCATGTGACCTATTTTGGCCAATGAGACCTAAATAGAAGGCAGCTTGTGGTGGGTTCTGGGAAAACTTTTACCTTCCTGATAAAGGAAACAGATGTGGATGGCACTGCCCTTCCACCTTCTTCATGCCTTGGATGCAGACATTCCATCCAGCTCTAGCAGCCATCTTGCAGGCATGAGAGAAAGGCCAAGAAATAAAGAGACATCAGCCCTGACACTGCTGAAATGAGAAATCATCACTAGCATCTGTCCACCTCTGTCTTGCTACACATGACAAACGCTTATTTGCTTCAGCCACTGTTAATAAGGTTTTTCTTGCAGCCAAATAAATCCCTAACCGATGTAGGAAGGTTCTGAAAAGGGATATAGAATATGGAAGGCAAATGTCACGTTTCTTTGCCTAGAGCCAGTCTTGCCTACAAATAGAATTCCCCACTTCTCTCTGTTGGGGATCTCCCAGGTTTTCTCACCCGTTTGCCCTGCTGCTGTTTGCTCCCCAAAGACCGTGGGTTGGAAATCCCTTCTCTGCCATTTACTGCGTGATCTTAGGCAAAACGTCCAAGCTTTCTCTGTCTCCATTTCCTCATTTGTAAAATATGGATCATAATACCTGGTTGTGAGCATTTAAAGAAAAAAAACCAACAAAAAACCACTTAAGCATTTTAAAGTGCTTTTTATATTATTCTATGTTATCAGGGAAAAAGAAACATTTACCATTACACTGATCTTCATCTTCCTGTGTGTATTCTGTTACGAGCGCTCTATTCTTCAATATACATGTATGTATTAAAGTCACAAATAAATGTCCACCAGCCTTTGTTATAGATTTTTTTAAAAAGCTCACTAAATTTCTTATACCAGAGTCTGGGCTATCTGTAGGAACTCTGTAGGTGATGATGATGATGGTGACAGAATGATAATTTGCAAAACACTGAATCGCCTTGTAGCCATACTAGGATCTGGACTTCACCAGAATTTTCTTTTCCTCTAGCAAAACTCTCTCTCTGAACAAGGATCGCAGGGACTGCAGGTTCCTAACGGCCACTTCCGACTTCCCCTGCTGCAAAATCTCCTTAAAACACAATGTGCTAAATTATTAAGCCAACCTGCAAGGTGTGTTGGAGGAATACCAAGTGTCCCTTTAGCTTCTCCACCCCCCCCCCCCCCACCAGCCTCTTCCTTGGGTGTGCTATCTGATTACTCTGCCGTCAAGTATAATCAAATTCAAATCTAACCGTGTAATACTTTCCCTTTTCTCATTAAATTCCATCTTATTTAGTTCTGACCAAGGTTCTCAAATGCCCAGGTCCTTTGGTAATTTTAGCTTACTTCTGCATTTGCCATTTCTCACTCATTTTGCATTATCTGCAAATTTAATCTAAGTCGAATTTACATTCTCCTCCAGGTTGTTAATGAGCACCGTATATTGGCTAAGATAGTTTCCTGTACTGATCTCTTTGGGATCCTTCTTGATTCTTATTCACATTCAGATCTAATTTAAGATGCCACTGATTATTATTTACACTGACTATTTGTCAACAAAACCCAAACTACGTCACTGTCACCGTCAATTCTTCCAGGTCCTCTTCTTTAATTGCTCTCTGAATTGCTTGGGTCAGAGGCTCCATATCAAATAAAGGTTTAAATGATTTCCACCGAATTCCCCTGTGGCGTTTCAAGTCTGTAACTGTGGTCAAAAATGGCTGTGCCGGGCTGAGGGAGGATAGCCTGAGGCGTTTGAATCTGCCTGGCTTGTTGCTCATCAGAGTCTCTTTCACTGTGCGCCCACAGATCAATCTTCTTATTAAATTCCTTAAATTCTGATCTGGAATGGCAGGCTGACCAGGAGAATGTTCATTTCCTGAGTCATCATGTTGATGAATATTCCTTTGCCTCTGGAGTTTAGAACCATTGCAGCTCCCAAGATTCCAGTTCTGTCCCCAGTGTTTGCAAAGGCTTTGAGTACCCCTTGAAAGCCTGAAAAGTCTCCCACTTCTGTTGAAGCACTAGAGTTTAATTACTCCTTACCTAGTTAGTAAACAATCATTGCGTTATCTTCTCATCCAGTGGTTCTCAACTTTGGCCAATTTCCCACCCCCCCCACCCCCCCACCCCGACTCCTATCCCTCCATCCCCAGTCCCTAGTCCCAGGACCTTTGGTTGTCACACTCAGAGGCAGGGACTGGAGAAATGGAGGGGCGAGGCAGTACTACAGGCATCAAGTGGCTAGAAGCCAGGGATGTGGCTAGTCATCTTACAATGCACAGACTTTCCCTTACAACAAAGGATTTTCTGGCCCAAAATTTCGTTAGTGCTGAGGTTGAGGAAGCTTGTAAAATCTAAGCTATTCTCAAAGCTGCCCCCTTCTCCCCCATCAACACCATGAAGAAGAAGAGAGTAGATGACTAGATTGAGGAGTAGAGAGCTGCTCCCCGCTGCCTGGTCACCTACCTCTCCAGACTGCAGCTCCCGCATCATTAAGTTTGGGTGGTGGTGGGGACTGAATTAGAGATATTATGTTTCTAAATCCTATTTTAATTCCCTTCCTCTCTCCTTCCCTTCATTTCTTCCTCCCTTCCTTCCTCCTTCCTCCCTCTCTCCTTCCATCCCTCTTCCTTCCTTCAACAAATATTTATTGGGTGCCAACTAATGGCCAAGCACTTTTATAGACACTGTAGCGACAGACGTTAACAAAACAGATGAAATCTCTACCCATTAGGAGCTGACGTTCTGGCTGGGAGTGAGACAGCTCAGGAGAAGACACTTCAGAGGCCAGTAAGGGCTATGAAGAAAAGAAGACAGGGTTCTGTCATCTGAACTATGACTACAGTTTTGAAGGAATAAAGCTGAGTGTTCTACCACAGAGACCCATGTCGTTCTTATTGTTTTAGTAAGGCTATTGTTTTATTGATTGCGTATACTAAGACATAGCTACTTTCCACAGAGATGAAACTTTATAGCATCAACAGTGAATTTAAGCTGGACTTCATTTGCACAGTTACCATCAAGGCCATGCAAAAGCTTGTGGAGGCAGAGACACTAGAATCCGATGCCTAGGTTTGCTACTCTGAGCTGTGTCATCTTGAGCAAATTTCTTAATCTTAGATTTAGAAATTCCAAGAAAATAACAACACCTATCTCCTAAAGTTGCTGTAAGGATTTAGTGAGATGCTGTATATTGAGAGGTTAGCATATTTCCTAGTGCTTTGCAGAACGCTCAGTAAAGGAATTATTATAACGTTCACATGGGAGGGAAAATCTCCTGCACATTTCAGTTGTCTTTTGTGTGGTGAACCACCACTACCCTCTTCTTTCTCTGGTGTTTACTGGGAGGCAGAGATTTAGTAAATACCTCCAGGGTAATGCCAAGGCCTCCCTTCCCCACGGTGCTGGCTTTCCCCTGAACCAGGTCCTCTCTCACAGGGGTATCGAAGAGAAACAGAGGTGGACAGCTGTTAAAGGTGGCAAGACAGATTTTATTCAGACTACGACCATAGGGGAGAGAGACTTCAGTATAGGACTGAGCCCAAATACTGAAATAAAGGGCAGGAGACTTTTGAAACGCTGGGTTGCGCTCGAGGAAAAGTACCGAAGGACGTAAGAGGGGGGTGGTCAGTGTGATTAGGCCATCTGTGTTTGCTAATTGGTCCTTGTCCAGAAGAGAAACAAACTCCTCATCTCTTTACGACAGAAGGCAGTTTTGCAAATTGGAGCAAGGCACCCACCAAAGTGAGTCTCCCGCCTCCCACAAGACTAGGAGACGAGGGCGCTACCTCCCTTGATGTTTGCATTTCACAGAGATAGCTCTCAGATCCTTGAGGAGACATTTCTAGGTGGTAGAAGATGTACCTCTCAGAGGGGCAGAGAAAGGATTTATAACTGCAAGTTTTCTAAAGTACCTGCTCTAAGAAAAGGGATGTCAGGGGCCTATAGTCAGTTTTTAGCTGGAACAAACAGTGAATTCCTCTGACAGGGTCAAGCTGTCTTAGACAGGCACTGTAAGGGGGCTGGGGTCAGCCTCGGGACATGGTCTTGGGCTGATAGGAGCCACGCTAGAGTCGGTCAGGTCTTTCAGCGTGGGGGGGCTGGACCGAGTCATTTGTGCCAAGAATTTGGGGCTTCTAAGTGGGTGTGGCTCTCCTTTGACCGAGGCCTCCCTCTGCTGGGAGAAGAGTCTCAGAGTATCTCAAGGTTCTGGTTGAACTGAAAAATATCTTCACCTTTCATTAATCCTCAGTCAACTGAGGGCATGGCAAGAGTTGTCATCTGTTAATAGACGGCTTCTAGTTCAGAGAGAACATTTTTTAAAAGTCTGTTTAAATATTCCTGCAAAAAATATAAAATAGTCTTGAAGTGAATATGATAAAAATTCAAGTTCCCTTTTCCTCCTAGTCCACCTCCCAGAGTTGATCATTTCTAATAGTTTTTCTGAAAGCCCATGATGTGTCTATGAGGCAGGTACTCTATTATTCCCATTTTACAGATGAGGAAACCAAGGCCTCCTTCACATGCCCATGGTGACCTGTTGGCAAGTAGTAGAGATGGGATTTGAATCCAAGCAGTCTGACTGCAGCTGTATGTTCTTATCCACAATGGCACGTGTCGATGCTTTCAGTTTCTCCTTTTTCATTGATTTTCGCATTCTACTCTGAAGCTTGCTTTATTCACTAAGCAACATGCCAAGGATGTGTTCCTGTCACTACACATAAATCTACCTTCTTCTTTCGAAGGAATATTACCCTTTTGTGTGAAGGTACTATTATTTATTTAACCCAGTCCCAATTGATGGTTATTTAGGTTGTCACCCACTTCTTGCTATTGCAAATGACCTTGTGATAAACATCCTTCTGCGCGATCTTTGTATGCATTTGTGAGTACCTCTGTATGGGATAGTCCTAAGAACGGAATTGCTGTGTCTAAATATGTGCACATTTAGAATTTTCTGGTCATTACCCAATTGCCCAGAGGACACCTTTAAAATAGTGCTGTGTCACTGGGACCTGGGAATACCTCACTTGTTTCACTTTTGCCTGAAATTTTTGGCCCTCCCCCATGACTTCTCAAGTGAAACAGCTGGTTTCTATCAGTAAGTTAGGGTGCTGGGTCCAGCGTGCGTGGGGAGACTCTCTCTCCAGTGCTCGTTTATACTGACTTTGAATTAAAGTTAACTGTTAATCCTTATGACTGGAGTGAGAGTTATAAATCTGGCTTCAGCTTGGCCAAAGGGGATCCCAGTCATCTTCCATAATTTCAGAATACAAGCACCAATTTAATCACAACTCACACTCTAATTCTCCCTTGGGCTTGAGTTTTTATTCTTTATCTGAAGCTTAAATATCCTCCTAAAATAGGCTGAATTAACAGTAGAGCTGGTCATGAGGAAATTCTGTAATTCGAGCTAAAAAACCAGGACCTCTTAACCTTTCTATATTCTAAAGAAACCAGCTAAACCAATTTTAATTGACTTGAAAAATATAACTACCAAGGAATATCCCCCTAGTTTGAAGGAAGAGGCTTTACTCTTTGGTTCTTTTTTTTTTTTTGGCAACCTCAGGCAAAACGATCCAAGAACGAGCTTGCGGACAGGAAGATGTTAATGGCTTTGATGCCAGTAATCTCATTGTTCTGCCATTAAAATGGTATGTATGGACATGACAAGAATGAAAGATTAAAGCTGCCACACATTTGCCATCATTCAGCTTACAACAGGGTAACTCCCATGACTTCCAAAGGACAGGGCTGATAAGATCTGAATATACTAGAGTCAGACTCTAAAGGGCGTGTCTGTCTACGCGTGCTTGATGCAATGGAGGGAAATAGCTGGAAAATGGAGTCAGAAAGCACATTAGCTCAAAGTCTTTTTTTTTTTTTTTTAATATGTGTGGACTTATTGTCTGAGTTCCTGAAAGTCTGTGATCTTTATGGAGAGTTAGATGAAGCTATATTTTTTATTAGCTGCAGAATTTGTTAGCCCTTGAAACAAAGAATGAGCAGGCAGGAGACCTTCCTCTCCACTGGGCACTTGCCCAACTTCACCTTCCCTAATTCAAGCGCCAACTTTCACCTGACAGTGCCCCCCACGCCCTGCCCCCCACCCAAGCATGTCTGCTTGTCCTTGCGTTGTCTGAGGTGGTTCCCTTGGCCTGGACACCCTGTTTTGATCTTCCTTCCCTTCCATCCTGTTGATCCCCCATTACTTCGCCATCCCCGTGTCCCCTTTCCGAGGTGTCTCTCGCCACCCCTGGGAGCCTGACTCTATTTGAGCAGCATCCTGTCAGACCCTTCCCTAGGCGGGGCCTCAGCAGGGACTGACGAGTTCCTTGTGCCCGCCCCCCCATACAAGCTCTTCATTCCAGGGAGACCAGGAATCCCCACTGTGTTGTCCGGGCTCCCAGTTTTATTCTTGCTGTTCTGCTGGCGGGAATGCCCTTCCATTCACTCTGGTTGTACAGACCCTACTCTTCGAGTCTCAGCCTGAAAGGTGGCTCCTCCGTGTTGTCTCTGGCTGTCCCAGCCCTGGGGCCCCTGCTTCCAACGCAAGCTAGTGCTCGACACCTTCCCAGTTCAACCTGTCACCGCTTCTCGTTTTCCTGGAGCTTAATCTCCCCATCCAGACAGTATATGGTTAAGGCCAGAGACCAAGTCTCAACCTGAAATATATTTAATTAGTAATTGACCTGGGAATGAGGTTCCTGTACCTACGTCAAATATCCAGAGAAATGATCGGAAGCCAAGCCACCTGCTTCAGGACCAGGCAGCAGGATAATCCCTCACTGAGTGTGGTCAACGTCTTAGACCTGCTCGTGGGAACCAGAAGTTTCTCTGGGCAGGGTGGTGAGACAGTGCATCTTTGTCTTGAGTGAGCAGCCTTGGCTGTCATTGCTCCTTTCCTCCACTTTCTTCTCCCTCTTTAAGCCCCTCACTGTCCCTCTGAGTTCTCTTTGCTTTTTCTCTTACATAAATAGAGATCCTGTCATTTGTGTGTTGATCAATGAACCTTTTACACTCATTTGCATGAGTGAACTCAGCTGCTATTTGTTGACGGTTTACAAACTTGACTGCACAAAAAATGCTTGAGTTCTTTTCATCCCTACAAGGACCCTGTAAGGAAGGTGTCGATTATAGTCCCCAATTTACAGATTAAGCAGATGAGGCTCAGAGAGCGATGGAAATCACCTCAGAAGCCAATGGCAGAGCTGGGATGGGTCTCAGGCCTCACGGAACCCAAAGCCTGTACTTCTAGCCTTCGTGTGGGGTTGTCTCCCTCAGCAGGACTGGTACATTTTAGGCCATATCTCAAATTATGGTATAAAAGTATTACTCTGTGGTAAAGATACTTTAGGCATTGACCAAATGAGAAATAATCTTCTTATGGGGAAGGAAAAGGGGACACAGAGAGGTCCCTGAAATTGTTATTGGCTAAGGTTTGGGGGCTGCCTCAGAATCCCATGCGTTGCCAATCCCTCTTACAGACAGGCCACTGACCCAGCAGAAAGCCTGTCTGTGACTAGTAACCCCTTGTCTTGGGCTTATGGGGGAACCTGTCCTTTTTCATGGTCTCTCCCAGCACCTAGGACCCCCATGCCACCCCACACTCCCTACCTGCTGCTGGACCTCTCCATTCAAACTCTCCTGGCAGCTGGTTCAGAAATCTGGCCCCTCTCTCATCTTAAACCCAAATCTCCCTTGCATCTGCCCACAAGATCCCTGGGTGTCAAATATACCCGTGTGCATGCATGTGTGCGTGTTATTCCACATCTAATGATTATTCCTGTAGTTCCCAATATACCAACAGAAACACACTACCTGCCTCACTCCTGCTCTGCCTCCTGTCTTATTTCTACCTTTGCCCAGGACATTTCTCAAGGGGCAGTCTGCCTGGCAGCACAGTCTGCTCATCAACCGAAGAACCTCAGTTTTTCTCTTGGGTCCCCACAGCAACACGTGGAGAGTAGAATACAGGAATCGAGCGGAAGCTCAATAATTACCTCCCAGAGGTGCGACAGACCACCAGCTCAGGGAAAAGAGGTCTGTGTCTGCTGCTGGCTGCATGAACATAAAACCTTCACACACACAGCCCTGAGGCCCAAAAAGAAGCAGGAATAGGCCAGCAGGAAACACATAGATTTATCCCACTTAACCGGCTGCAAGCATAATAGGTTGTCTTCCTGTCCCTGGACACAGCCCAGGCCAGGCTCGTTGGCCTCTGCTCGGAGCTGTTTCAGTGGCTGCATCTGTGAGAACCCCTCCTCTGATTGGCATCTTTAGAGGGTTGGTTTCTGGGTATTGATTCCCAGCCTTGCAGCTGAATAACTTCCATTTCTCTCCTGTCTATAAACACCATCTGTTTGGGAGAAAGTCGTAACAGGAAAAGGAGAGTTTGCTAAGCAATTAGAGAAAGGCAAGCTGTGTGTGTGAGGGGGTCTTCTTCAGTGAAGAGGAAGCTCCAACCAGAGGCAGTGTGATGGGATTTTTCCAAGCAGCTTGAATTCCACCAATGAGGCAAAGGTGGGGAAAAGCAATGGCAATGAATAACCTTCATTGTGACCTTGAGCATGGTCTGTAATAAATTAAGAGAATGATTTTATGTCAGGGGGATGTGGGTGATGTCTGTATGAACACCTCATTCCTCCCAAACTCATCAACCTCCCCACTCCCTACCACCACTGTATAGAAGGAACATATCTCCACAGGACTGGTACTCATGCTGCTCCCCGTACCACACAACCACAGTTGTCCCAGGCATGGTGCAATGGTGGCATCTGAACATACATTGATTTCCCTCCCCTGTAATGGCGTTTCCTCAGGTCACTGTGCTTGGAACCAGTCCTCGGCACTGTACTTTCTGGAATGTCATCAACAACTCCATGACGAGAGCAAACCGGTGCCTGTCAAGGATACCAGGTACCTGGGTCTAACAGGAGTAGCTTCTACATGGGATGACACAGTGATAGTTCAAAGTACTCTCCCAGGCTGGAGCTTGGGGTTGAAGAAAGATGGAGATTTACAAGGATCAACGTAAACTCAATTGCACAAAGAGAGGGTCTGTAGTCACAGCAGTTTTTGTAAAACAGAAAAAGAGATTTGGGGGACCACTTACTAACAGAATCTAAATAAGGCACTGGTGTCACATGGCTGCTAAAGTAGCCAAGTCCATTTTAGGTTGTGTATTAACAATTGTCATACTTAAGTCCAGATTAACTAGGGTAGGACCAGTTCTTAATGCTGATGAGATTCTGGATCGTGGAGAAGCATCTTGGCACAAAGAAAAATACTGGATGTGAATGTTGAATGTGCAGATTTGGGTTTGCATTCTTCCACTTAAGGCTTGTTGATTTCTTTGGGCCATCCATCATACTGAGCCTCAGTTTCCCGATCTGTAGTATCCGAGTGCTAATGCCTTTCTTGCATGTTGAAAGGATTGGAGAGAGGATCAAATAAGGTAAAATATTACAAAGAGCTATTAGAAATCATTATGTCATGTTCTGTTCTCAGCATAATACCTTAGAAGGTGCATGTTTGAAATATAATGATGTATACCTGAAATGTACATGATGTTATAAACCAAGGTTACCTCAAAAAATACATATATATATATTTGTTAAAAATTGCTAGATTCTTCCCTTTCTGAAGGAACTGAGGCTGCGTTACCAGAAGGAGGGAAGTCTGAAGAGGGACCAGATTGTTGTTTTCAAACATTTGAGGAGTTGTCATGTGGAAGTGAGTAAACTTTTTATGTGTTGCTTTAGAAGCTAAAAGCAGTGGGTGAGAGTCACAGGGACTCCCGTTCAGTAGGAGTTGAGCACTTTCCATGCTGTTCCACAGAACATACTGCCCTGTGAAGGACTGAGCACCTGTCACCATTAGGTGGAAAAGCAGGGCTTGATTCACTACCTGTCAGGGACATTGTAAATGCACCCCTGGCGTGGGAGAGAAAGAGAACAGGAGTTCCCTTTCCACCTTAAAATTCTATGATCTGTGACATTATGTCCCTTTAATTCCCTCATGTGTTTTCACTCACAGAGATAAAACCTATAAAAGCCATCCCTTAGAGAGTTATGAACAGCTATTTCAGTCCATGTGTGGCTTTAGAAAATAAACCCCTTGGATCTACGTATAGGAGGGTTGCTGGGACAATTTGTGGACTTTCTTCTGCCACATTCTCTATAGCAAGAGCACAGACTTGATGTCTCTGTTGAAAAGCTAAACCCAGACAGGTTAAGTCAAGTGCCAATGGCCAAAAGCAGGCTCTGCCATTGAGAATTTGCAGTAAACTTAACCTTGGCAAAATTGTGATCTAGGCAAAAGTATTTCTCAGTACCCTCATCCCCAATATTTTAATTTACTTTTTAAAGCATATAGAAAAGTACAAAATAATATAATATATACTTCACATACATACCAGGCAGATTTAATAAATCTTAATTATGTTCTTTTTATGTGTTAGCATCAAAGTCACTTAACGTTATTTCCATTGTATCCCTCTGGCCAGGGAAGTTCATGTCCCCACCCAGATTCTAGGGAGGAAACATGGACCCCAGCTCTTGGTAGGATCAGTGTCTGTTGAATTGTAGTTAGATAGGAATGTTGGACTGGTTTCATCACGTGCAATCCACATCCTTCACTCACTCCTGACTACTTTCCACAAGAAGTCCCAGAAAACATTTCCTCAATCAAGGCATTGAGAAATATATAGGTAAGGGGAGAAGCTGGATCCTTGAAAGTGCTGTGGTTGCTCTCTTTTGTGGAATGGCATGACAGTATTGGAGACCACCATTGAGATAAGGTCTGTGATTTCAAGGGGAGTAATGGAACTCTAGGGTAGCAGAAGACAAGTGGCTGTACTTAACCACAAAGTCAAAGTGGGCACATCTACTGTAAAGGGCAGCAAGGATATACCAGTAGTAAGAATTCCTTGGACTTCAAAGATCTTTAGTGGTGGTTAATTGATCATGGTGTCCATAGGAAGAAAATAGATAGGCTGCCTACTAGGGCATTGCTTGGCTTACTTAACAAAAAAAAGTCTAGGCCTGGTAGCTCAAAACTTGACTTGAGTCACCATAATGCAGAGTTATGACCATCCACTGAATTTCCAGATATAAGTCAATTACCAGGCACAGAGTCATTCAACTGCCGGGCACCTGGGTCTCCTTGAGGAAGTACATATGTATAAATGTATATAAACAAATATATATATAAGTACATATTATAAATGTACAAATAATTAATGTACATATGATAAATCTTCCTCAAAGCTTTCCCCAAAGAGACCTGAGACCATTTACTAAAGAAATGGTGCATTTGGGAAATGGAAATATCTAGATCTCTTGGGAATTACTAGTCATTAGCTCTAAATGACTTTAATTCCTAGAGACCCCAAATGTGACTGTTCCCACACATCAAAGTGAGGGCGTATAGTGGTTAGGTGAATGGTTGAGTCTTAGCCCAAGTCTGACTCATACTGGGACTATGATCTACAGAACCACCCTGAGGTTATTCCCCTAGTTTTCAGATGTATATTTTGAATAGATATAATTATCACTCTCAGAATCCCCAAATTGTCTCTGACCTGTAGAGTAAGGGCCATTATGGTAGGAAAGCCTAAGTAGAAGCCCATAGAATGTCTCCTCCCCACCAAGATAGTAAACCAGAAGTGATATCCTATTCTTAGGAGAATCAAAGAGATCAAGGCCATCATCAAAAGATTAAAAGATGCAAGGGTGGTGATATCCATCGTGTCCCCACTTAACTCACTTGTTTGGCATGTGCAGAACCTGGGTAGACCTTGGAGAATGGCTATGGACTATTGTAAACTTAATCAGGCGGTGACTACAATTGTAGCTGCTATTCCAGATGTAGCATCTTTACTTAATCAAATTAACACAGCCCCTGGGACTTGGTATATAGCTGTTGACCTAGACAATGCATTTTTTTAAATATACTAATTTACAAGGACCATCCAAAGCAATTCAGTTTTATCTGGCAGGGCCAACAGTATACCCTCCCAGTCTTGCCTGGGCTTTGTCAATTCTCCCGCCCTCTGCCATAATATAATCCATACGATGCTTGATCATCTTGACAGTCCACAAAATATCGTACTGCTGTACTATACTGACATTATGCTGATTGAATCTGATGAGCAGGCAATGGAAAGTTACTTTTGATGGCATTTTGATGCAGATTAGAAAGTGGGAAATAAAGCCCACATAATTCAAGTGTCTATCACCTAAATGATAATTCTGGGGGTTCAATGGTTTGGAGCACATCAAACTTTTCCCTCCAAGGTGAAAGATAAATTGCTGCATCTTGTACCATCTACCAGGAAAAAGGAGGCAAAATGTTTGATTAGCCTTTTTGGATTTTTGAAACAACATATATCACATTTGAGTGAACTACTTTGATCACTCAGGGGTGACTCCAAAGGATAGTAGTTAAGGGAAATCCTTGCAGTGGAAAAACTTTTTGCAGTATACATGGTTGGCCATTAGGTCTGGAATGAGAGATGGCCAGACCTATACTAACTTAGGGGCAGTTGGTAATAGTTTGGCTGATGGTCAGGGACTTGGAAATAGGATGGGAAGATTGGTGACAAGGACGTTTGGGGAAGAAGTACTTGGACACAGATTGTGAAGATATTTGTGTCCCATGGAAGTGCTGACCAGAGGGCAT
The DNA here is from genome assembly GCF_041296235.1 of Equus asinus. Taxonomy (NCBI): domain Eukaryota; kingdom Metazoa; phylum Chordata; class Mammalia; order Perissodactyla; family Equidae; genus Equus; species Equus asinus. Next base: position 17,853,629 of record NC_091796.1, read on the forward strand.
CCACTGCAGAAGAGGCTCTTATTAATCAGAAGAAGAAAATGGCGGGCTCTGAAAATATCAGTCTATCTCTTTCCCTAACCACCTCAGTGTTTGCTCAGTGGGCCCATGAACAAAGTGGCCCTGGGGGTAGGTATGGAGGCTATGCATAGACTAAACAACGTGGACTTTTCCTTGCCAATGCTGATGCTAATGCTACGGGTAAGTGCCTAATCTTCCAATAGCAGAGACCAACATGGAGTCCTCAGTATGGCACCACTGACAATCTGGACCTCTCCTATAATGGAGAAAACGGTGATTTGTCTAACTTGGACAAACAAGTCTTCTGGCTATGGATTTGCCTTCTCTGCCTGTAGTGTTTCTACCAGCACCACCATGTATAGACTCACAGAGTGTCTTAGTCACTGTTATTGAAGAGCATTGGATCTCAGTTCGCAGCAAAGTAATCGCGGCAATGGGCTCATGCTTGTGGAACCAATTAGTCTCGCTACATATCTTATCACTTAGAGATGGCCGGCCTGATTGAAAGCTTGGACGTTTTATTGAAGATTAAGTTACAGCACCAAGGGGAACACAACACCCAGAAAGCGTGATGTTCTATCTTACAGAATGCAGTAAAGGCTTTGGATCAGAGACCAGTACATGGCAATGTCTCTCTTGTATCCAAAACATTGGGTCCAGTAATCCGGGGATGGAAGTGGGACTGGCTTCTCTCACTATTATGCCTAATAACTCATGCAGTTTTTCTATTCTCTGAAAATGTCTGTATGAAATGCAAATTATCTGTTCCTGAATATTAGGTAAAATTGCACTATCTGGATCTTAAGAAGGGTGGAGACTTTTGTCTGGTGATTTAATTTTTTAAATGATTTTTTGTTTAGTTAGGTTTTCTATTTATCCTTGTCAATTTTGGTAAGTTGTGTATTTCTAGGAAATTATCATTTTTCTCTATACAGTAACATTTTTGGCATAAAATTATCCGTGGTATTCACTAATAATTTTAAAATCTCTAATACATCTGTTTTCATTCCTGATTGTTTAGTTTTGTCTCAATTTTATACTTTATTATTTTGTTCAATCTTGCCAGACATTTTCTATTTTATTGGCCTTTTTGAAGAGTCGTCTTTGATTTTGTTGACTTTCTCTGCTGTTTCTTTGTTTTCTACCTCATTAATTTTTTCTCTTGATTTTATTATTAAGTTCCTTGTACGTTCTTTGGGTTTTCTCTGCTGTCATTTTTCTAGATTCTTAAATTTTAAAATTCATTTATTTTCATCTTTATTTTCTTAATGTGAGTATAAGGCTATAAATTCACCTCCACGTATCACAATGTGTGGTTCTGTTACTGACATCCGGTTCTAACTATTTTGTCACTTCCACCATGAATTACCTTTAACCCACTAGTTCTTTAGGAGTGCATGCTTTGGCTTCCAAGTATGTTGAAATTTTCAATTGATTTTTCATTTAATGGCTTTTAATATAGAGACTTGTTTGAAAATTGCCTCCTAATATGTGATTTTTTTTCTTAATGTTTTGTGTGTTCGTTAAAGAAGTACATGTTACCTTTTCTAACTGGATGCAGACTACCTCTCTCATATCAATTTTTTTATCATGTTGAACAAATATTCTATAGACTGTCTAATTATTGTCTGCTTGAGCTGGCAGTTTCTAACAGTGGTGTGTTAAAATCTTCCACTCATGGGGCTGGCCCCATGGCCAAGTGGTTAAGTTCGCACGTTCCCCTTAGGTGGCCCAGGGTTTCCCCAGTTGGAATCCTGGGCGTGGACATGGCACCGCTCATCAGGCCATGCTGAGGCGGCATCCCACATGCCACAACTAGAAGAATCCACAACTAAAAATACACAACTATGTACCTGGGAGGCTTTGGGGAGAAAAAGGAAAAAAAAAATCTAAAAAAAAAATTCTCCCACTCTGATTGTGGCTTAATTTCTAATTGTTTTAGTTTTTACTTTATATATTTCAGGGCTGTATGTTAAGTGCATACAAGATTATGCTTGTTGTATCTTGCGATTGTTTTTTAGCATGATGTATGTCTTTATTTATCCTTGGTAACTCTTTTTAAAATTAAATTCTATTTTATCTGTCATTAATATTGTAAAAGCTTCATTTGAGTAATATATGCCTTGAGTATCATTTCTCAGACTTTATTTTTTTAACCTTTCACTGTTATAGAAATTTTCTGGATTTAGTTTGTTGTTGTCCATTTGTTTTAATCCAATTTGATGGTCTCTGTCCTTTAATAGGTAGGTTGATTCAATTTATATTTATTATGATTCCTGCTAATACATTTGAGCTTATTTCTACCATCTGGTTTCTCTTCATCGGCTTTTTACTTTTCTTCTCTGCTGTCTGTTGGGCTAATAAATTTTTCTATATTCTCTTTGTTTTCTTCTCCTCTTTCCCAAGCTCTTGATGGTATTTCTATTCTTTCAGCGTTAACCTTATTTTTAACAGTATCTCATCCCTTCCCGAACAAGGCAAAAACTTGGGTATACCTACCCATTAAGTCTGTGCTTATGCTCTACCTTATTCATTTACTCATTCAACAAACATTTATTGAACACCTCCTATGTGACAGGCACCATATTAAAGGTTGGAGGTAGAGCAGAGAACAAAGCAAATCTTGATTCTTGGGGAGCTTATTTCCTAGTGGGAACCGACATACTCAAGCCTGTTTCTTCTTGTTATTGTCCAGAGCTTCATCTTTAAAAGGAAAAAAAAATGCACAAAAGTTTGCTCATTTGTTTTTCTTCTTTTAGTAACCAATAATTCAATGTACCAATTTGTTTTTTATTTCTGTGTTTGCTGTTGTTCCTTGATTCCAGTCGGCTTTCTGTCTGGATTCATAATTATTCTTGCTTAGTGGCTCTTCTGTGAGGCTCAACGGGTAGTGAGCTCCCTTAGTCTTTTTATGCCTACAAAGGTCACCTGTTTGTCCCCACTTACGTAGGCTGGTAAATCTGCCTAGAATCCCAGGCCGATAGATATTTTCCCAGTACTTTGACAACTTTGCTCCATTCAATGCCAGAGCTGACTGTTGCTGATGAGAAGCTGGCCCTTGGTCTAAATGCTCCTTTATACGTAATGGGTCATTTCTCTCTGATAACACCAAAGATTTTTCTGTTTATCATTGATGTTCCTCAGTTTCACAAAGTTATGTCTATGTATGGATTGAATTTTATTTATTTTTCTCAGTACATAGAGAATATCTTTAATATGAGGGCTCATGGCTTTATTCAATTCTGGAATTTCCTTCTTACCTATAAGATCTTCAAATAATGCTTCTCTAGAATTTCCTCTTTCACACTTTCTTGGCTCTTTATTGGTGCATGTTAGAATCTCTCCATCTAGCTTCCATGTCTGTCTGTCTGTCAGTTTCTCTTTCTTTCTAAGTCTCTGTTTCTCTGAACTTCCCTCAGGTGTGTTACTTAGTATTATCTTCAATTGCTCTTTGCCTGTCTCTAGTCTAGAATTTATCCTATCCATTAAGTTTTTAAATTATAATCACTATATTCTTTTATTTCTGAGATTTCCAATTGCTTATTTTTCATATACTCCTGCTCTTCATTCATTCATGCCTGGTTATTGTTTCATCGCATTTTGTTAATGTCTATGGATGGATGATTTTCCTTCATTTGCCTTTAAGGATCCTAAACATAACTAGTTAAAAATCTTTTTCATTTTGTTATATTATTTTAATTTCAAGTGGAGTGAATTAATTAGATTGATCTTCCTGACACTGATTTTCCTGCATAGAGTCTAAGTTTTGAATTTTCTCTTTTAGGCTCCTCTTTTGTCGGAGGTCTCTTTCTTTCTGGTAGTTTTGCTACTGTCTCCACTGGCCCCCACCCTCCACATCCCCATAGCAAACAATTCAGAAGCAGGTGCCATAAAAACCTCAGGGATATTACAGAATCAGGCAGCAGCTTAGCTCAAGTCCTCTTGAAAGGATGTGTCTATGTCCTCCTACCTTCATTCCTGGCCGTGCAGCTATGAGAAACAAGAAACCTAGTCAACTGTTGCTACAGCTTTTTCCAGCCTTTTCTGGTTCACATGACGGAAGCCCCACCCCGACACTGCTTTTAGGCAGAGACTCTGGTTCCATTTCCCTGCCATTCCTAATCCTTGTGGCTGCCAGAACTGTACCCCCGACCAGTACTGCCCACTGATGGCCAAGAGCCCAGCAGGCCAGCACCTGTTGGTGTTTGGTGCAGAGGCGCCAGTAACGAGGGGGAATGTTCAAAGCGTGAGCTCTCAGTGCCCCAAAGTCCAGCCATCTTCCCATTTTGGCAGACTCTCCCCAGACACTCAGAAGGTATTGCAACACCTCTGAATAGCACTCCGTCACAGGTCTTCCCTCCCCTCCAACAAAATCTACCCTTCTTAGATATCATCCTCCTGGAGCACTGATCTTGTCCTCTGTGCAAATGTTAGCAGGGCTTCCCTAACTCTACCCACACAGCAGCTGTGAAAATTTATACCTGAGGGAAGGAGTAGTTGCAGCGTGGTTTTGCATATGTAATTGACTCTGCATTCAAAGATGGAGGAAATCATTTTTCAGGACCAACTCCAATATGAGTGAGACAGAGAATCTCTGATATCTTCGTTGTAAAACTCCACAGATAGCTGAGTTACCATTTTAGTTTTTATTTTATTTACATATTTGATTTCAGCTATTTAGTTATGTCATGGCTAGCAACATTAGCGTTTGTCTAACATTGGGAAATTAAAGGATTATATTCATTAATTAATGTCCTATTAGCCATTTTGACAAGGATATTTGTTTTTCTCAAGCAAGAGGTTTGGTGTTTACCAAAGTCATTTCTACCCCTTCAGTAAATGAAAATGTATTGAAATTCCCACAAAGAGGTTTTACTTTCACATATCAGGGGGCCCAGCATCAGATCATATTGAGTGCCAACCCTTAGTTAATTCACAGGCTCACAACTAAAACCATCTAAGGCAACTTTGTCCTTGACACTAAAAATAGGACATCATAGATGGATTTTTTAAATTTAAAATAATAACATTTATTGTTGTGCTCATGAGCAGTTTTTAGCTATAACAGATTAACATCAAAGAAGCATGTCACAGATGTCACCCAATCATGGGTACAGGAAAAGGTTTGCATCCACCATATGACCCGGACGCCTCAGGCTGGTGAGCATAGATAGCAACCCCGGTATTCTTTACCACCCACGTTTTTTTCCACCAGAACTTTTAATAAATAAGTACAAAACATATTGACTTGAGTTTCATCTCTCTTCATTTTTCTTGTTTTGAAGCTATCAGCTAGAAGCAGGTGGCAGGAAAATTCAAATGTTTGGGCCATTTACAAACTGGGTAATTAATTCCTAAATGTGCTACTTACCTGTCTTTTTACAGAATTTTAAATTGGAGAAGGAGCCAGTATTTCTGAAGGACAATAATATAAAGAAATTAGAAGCGTAATATGTTGACCTATCTAATCAAAGAATTCAGAGACAGCCAACTGAAACCCAATACACTTTTGCAAATGCCAAGTGACAGAGGCAACCGACTTCCATTCCGATATGGTTTTGCAATCTACAGTTTTCTTCTGTGCTCTAGCCTCCAATAGTTTTTACTAATGTTCCACTTTTTTCCCGGTACAGGAACTTCACTCTGTCATTCTTAATATTTCTGCTCTCTTTGGGGCTGTCAGTAGTAATTTCCTTGTGGTTAGAGATGCAAATAGCTTTGCCTTTCTCAGAGGGTCGCCAAGCGCTGCCTAATTCCTCTGCTGGGGAAGTAGCTTTATGAAGAAATGCTGGGAAGATGACAAGAGACTGAAAATGCAGGAGCTAAGACAGGCCGTGTTTGGGGAAGAAAAGAAATCCCTTTAGTGGTAGCCATCGTGGAGATGTTCCCAACATGGATGGGATCCTGCTTAATATTTCCTATTAAGTGACACCACTGTGTCCTGGTGCTGGTGCTTTGGAAATATTGAGAGGAATATTCAAGCGAATTATTTTATTTGCACTCACCCAGCAAATGTATTTATTGCGCACTGACTCTCAGCTCAAGACTTTAATGTACCTTGCTTCCTAAGGGGTCTCCTGGAGCTCTAAGGAAACAGACAGGGTAGGAACTGGCATGTGACAGAAAGACAGGTGATAACAGCTGATTCCAGTGTAATGAGGTCTGGGTGAGCAAGATGATAGCCTTAAGCCGGCAGTCACAGAGGGTGTGGACAGGAGAGGAACTATCCTTCCAAGGTGACTTGAGGTCATGGTTGATTTTCTACAGACACTCCTCGCAGCTCTGTTCCCTGGCCAGGACAGGACACGCTTTCTCACCTGGGCTCTAGTCTGAGTGTAGCATCAAGTCCACGACCTTGTCTGAGCCAAATCAATATAGTCACATCCTACCCCAAGTGAGGATCCCAGGTCCCCCTCATTCCTGGTAGCCTAACCTATGAAGCCACCTAACCCAGCTGGCCCAAATTTAACCCCACAAACTTCCAAGAAAGGGGTGGAAAGAAGTAGTATCCTATGGCCTTGCTATTCCTTTCGGGTCCACCAATGGGCAGCATCAGCTCCACCTGGGAGCTTGTTAGAAATGCAGACTCTCAGCTTCACCCCAGGTCTCCTGAAGCACAATCTGCATTTTAACAAGATCCTGCGTGATTCCTACGTGCGCAGTCAAGTTTTGAGAAGCACTGACTTAGGGGCACCCATACGGGTGGAGAACAAAGCGCTGGCCTCCCCCCTCTCCCCAGCTTCCTCACACACACACCCCAAGTACCCTTGCTGTGGGCAGAAGGAGACTTGGTGAGATCGCCCCAAGGAGGAGGCGAGTGAAGAAGGCGGCCCTCAGGGAAAGGCGTTTGCCCCACGGTAATGGCCCGGTGGGTAGATCAGGTTCTAGAAACCCCGGCAGCTGAGAGGGCTGGAGATGCAGGGATCTCTTGCCCCAGAAATACCCCTGGAAGAGGAATTCCTGACCCGCTTCACGGACACCCTTGTCTCACACGGGGGTAAGAAAGCTGCTCTCCCATCAGTGAGCTACAGCCTGGCTGCCCGTTAGAGTCACCTGGGAGGTTTAAAAAATGCGATCTCCAGTCCCACCTGCAAAGACTCTCTCAAATGGTGTGGGATGGGGCCCAGAAACCTTGATTGTTCAAAATGCTCAGGTGATTCTAACGGGGGCCAGGACTGAAAACCACTGATAATGGGAAACATAGAAAATTCAATGTAGACACTGAAGTTAGAAAACCCTGGGCCTGCTCTAGCTGCTTCCTTCCCACTGCTGGCCTCTTTCCCCTCCTCTCCCTCACTCCCCACCAGGAAAAAGCTGGAAATAGTGAGAGATGAGGGGAGGGAGACGGTGGCTCCAAAACGCAATGGAGGCTCAAGGAAGACGTCAGCAGACGTCCTGTTATATCTACCACGGCCACGAGGCCTGGCTGCAAGTGAGAGGCATTTCTGGTGGGAAAACCCATCATGGGCCCCCAGGGGAGACCCCTGCCCCTGCTGGCCCTGGGCTGCCCATCTTCGAGCCAGGAAGAATTACAGGTGCATCTGGAGCTCCACTCCCACACAGTTTGTTATTTATCTCTCTTGGGCTATTTGTTTCTCAAATTTCCTCTTAAGCCCCTTAATCTCCATTTTACATCATACCTGTCAGAGACCCCGCTGGGATTCTCATTTTGTTAGTTCCTACCAGTTGCCTGAATGATACAGATTTGTTATCTTGATTTTTTTATTTAACCAATTTGGAACGAAATTTTAAGTGAGCCAACCCATGGAAAACCACATACATGCACATGTGTGTATGAGTGTGTGTGTGTGTGTGTGGTGGCAGGGCAGGTGGGCGGAGGACATTTTACATAAGTCAATTTGCAGTGGGTGTAGGAAGTAGAAGTTGGGCGCGTGCAACTGTGCAAGCGCTGCAGAAACTCAGTTAACTATCCCTCTTGTTTAACCAAAGCAAACGTGTGATTCGATAGACTTGGGGAATTCACGCTCCTCCGCACCCAAAAATTTTCTTCCTCAGCTGTCAAGGTATCTGTAATGACCCAACTTGTGTTACATTCCCGTGCATATTGAAGACCTCTCTCTCTTTTACAAATTCACCACTAAAATGTAAATACTCCTGAGAGGGAGACATTAAACCCCTATTAGTTACTATTTTTTGTACACTAGTTTAGGAGCTATGCCCTCAAGGTATAAGACCCAAAAGAGGCACCCCGGGGCCCCGAAGGACCTAAGAAGACTTCAGAGCATTGAGAGGTGGAGCAGAAAAGGTGCTTAAGGATTTTTCTCTTTTTTTTGTTTAGGGCTGACTCTGGATAAAAGATTAGTCTTCAGCCTGGGAAGTGCTCTGGCCAGCTGAGAGAGCTATGTGAGGAGGAAACTGTCCTGGATTTGCTCATTCCCCACAGCGCCAACAGAGTGCTGAGAACACAAAGGGCAAGTGGGTGAATGATGGAGAATAATGGGACAACTACACACAGGACACATGCTGAGCAGGAAGGGTGAGAGGGACAGGCTTTGAAGGTGCTGGTTGCCACCTCCATCTTCCCTAGCTGCCCTGCACTACCGGCTCTCAGCCCAACCTCATGTCACAGAGGCTCCCTGCCACTGACCCATCTCTTTCCCCTTGAGACATCACCACAGGCTTGCTGGGGCTGGGCCTTGAGACTTGAGACCTTGTGACCACATAGCTTAATATCAGGACTGAGAACTGAGGCCACCTGTGTCAACATGACTTTATTTGTTTCAGGAAATCCTTCTGACTTCTGGGAACAGAAGGGGCAGCAGGAGCTGTGAGCCTGAGCCAGGCCCTCCTGCTACTTCCTCAAAATGGACAGAAGGAACCAGCTTTCTCGGGAAACAGGGCTGCTTAGCAAGAGGCCTCGGACCTGCCATGGGATGGAAGTAGCAAGAAAAACAAAGCATGTCTGAGACCGAGGATGCGAGTCAAGAAGAAGCTGAACTTGGCAGACCAGATTCACAAATCCAGGATCTAGAAATTTCCAAGTTTCTGTAAGAGGAATGAAACCCAGCTCTGCAGTCACACGTGCCTGTGATTTATCTCCCCTCAACAACATAGCCGTCTAGGATCCCACAGATGCTGCTTTCAAGGAACTTCAGAGGGTTCCTAGGAAAAGTTTGTTTCAAACTGATGAAACCCCAAATATATTGGAGATCAATAATTTAAAGTGTCAGTAAGATAAAATGTTAAGATAAGAAAAGAATATGGCCAAGTCAGCCATATCTGGTGTCCAGCGATGCTGAGGCTGCCACGCCTCTGGCAGCACACATTGTCCAGAGTCATGGTTAATGATGACAGGACCTGAGTCCTGTGATCTAAGGTGGTGGACCCTGTATACTCATAGGTCTGTTCTGCTGCAGAATTTTTTTTTTGAGGTTCTGGAAATTTAACCTCCCTTTGTTTTTCCACCTTCTGAGCTTGGATCTCCAGCTTCCACGGTAATTTTATGAGCTACCAAACGATCATTCAGACAATTGATTTTCTGGTTGAATGAGAATCAGTTTCTGTTATTTCTAACTTAGACTGGACAGAGTTATTGCATAAAATTCAACAAGTCAAAACATATTAGGTGGTTATAAAACTAGGATTGAAAAAATAATAATTTCCACTTACGGCCAAAAATGGAATTTATAGCAACAAGATTTATTCTCCCACTTTAAGGAACTAGAAAACTGGACAAAATGCAAAGAACAGGGGTTTTCACTCACCAAACAGGCAGTGCGAGGCTGCGATCCCACGGAGAAGGGAACAAGGTGGGCCCCACAGCTGCACCCACTGACTGCCTGGATGCAGTTTCCAGGCCTCAGCACAGGGAGGGCTAGCCCAAACCGGAGCCAGTTATCTTGATGAGTGAAAGAGACAGAAATCAGAGCTCAGAGAGACCCAGGTGACTAGGATTTGTGGGGCAGAGTACTAGAGAGAAGAGAGCTGCACAGTGAGAGCTCTGGTGATCTTAAAAGGGTCCCTGTGAATCTTTAACCAAATTCTGATCTGTATATGCATAAAGAAAACTTCCTTGATGCCAGGGAAAGGAAAAGATAATCACTGAAGCACAGAGTTAACACAGTTTGTATTGCCTCCAGTCATAGTGGAAAGACCTTGGAAACATGAGTTATTATGTACTGTCCTCAGAAAGGTCATCATCTTAGTAGTGAGGTTAAATTAGGCCTAGTCTGGAACCACCCTAACACATCTTTAGAGAAAGGCTCAAAAGAATCCAGTTAATTCTAAGTAACTTAACTGAGCACCAAAAAGAAAAAAAGAACAAAAACGAGGGGCCAGCCCCACAGCCAAGTGGTTAAGTCCGTGTATTCTGCATCAGTGGCCCAGGGTTTCACTGGTTTGGATCCTGGGTGTGGACATGGCACCACTCATCAAGCCACGCTGAGGTGGCATCCCACATGCCACAACTAGAAGAATCCACAACTAAAATATACAACTATGTACTGGGGGGCTTTGGGGAGAAAAAGGAAAAATAAAAAATAAAAATAAATCTTTAAAAAAAATTTAAAAACAAGAAACGATTTAAAGGAATACAACAAAATCCAGCATCCAACAACACAAAATTCACATGTCTGGCACCCAATAAAAAATTTCCAGGTATGCAAAGAAGCAGAAAAATATAATCCATAATGAAGAGAAAAATCAATAGACTCAGATCCAGAAATGACAGACGTAATGGATATCAAGGACATTAAAAGAGCGATTATGAATATGCTCTCTATATTCAAGAAGGTAGAGGAAAATATTACCATAATGATAGGCAGAAATAAAACATATATTTAAAAAGACCCAATGGAATATCTAGAGAAGAAAAACAAAATATCTGAAGTAAAAAACAATTGGATGAGATTACTAGCAAATGACACAGAGGAAAAGATCAATATCTTGAAAACATAATAGTACAAATCGTCCAAAATGAAGCACAGAGAAAAAAGACTGAAAACAATGAGCAGAGCATCAGTGACCTGTGGGATATTTAACACATAGGCAATTGGAGTCCCAAAGAGAGAGGAGAGAGAAGGTGACAGAAGAAAATATTTGAAAAAATAATGGCTGAAAATGTTCCAAATTTGATTAAAACAATAAACCCAAAAGTTCAAGAAGCCCAACAAACCCCAAGTGGAATAAATATGAGGAAAACCATGTCAGGGAGCATCACAATCAAGTTGCTGAACACTAATAATAAACAGAAAAATTTTAAAGCAGCCAGAGGAAAGAAATGCGTTATGTTCAGAAAAACAAAGATAATAATAAAAGCAGGCTTTATATCTGAAACTATGCAAGCCATAAAATAACGGAGATCCATCTTTAAAGAAGTGAAAGAAAACCGAACTGTCCACCTAGGGTTCTTTTTTCTTTTCTTTTCCAGCTTTACTGAAATATAATTGACATGTAACATTGCAAACATTTAAGGTGTGCAACGCGTTGATTTGATTCTCAGACGTTGCAAGCTGATTACCTCCATAGCATTAGCCAGCACCTCCATCATCTCCCCAGTGACCCTTTCTTTTTTGTTCAACCTGGGTTTCTTTACCCAGCAAAAACATCCTTCAAGATCAAAGCAGATGAAGACTGTGGCAGACAAATAAAAGCTGAGCGAATTCATTGTCCGTAGGCCTGCACTACAAAAATTGTTGAAGTTTTTTAGGCAGAAAGAAAAGTCTACACTCGCGGCTTTGGTGAACTCATCCAGTTTCATGGCTTTTATGGCATGATCAGGCTAACAACTCCTAAATGTAGGTCTCCAGCCTCAAATCCATCCCTCAACTCCAGACTGGAGCATCCAACTGCCTACTCAGCCTTTGAACTTGGGTGTTAAATAGCGTCACAAACTTCACATGTCCCAAACGGAATTCCTGATTTCCCCTCCCAATCTTCTCCACCTGAGTAAATGGTCACCCTCCCCTTCGAGTTCTTCGGAATAGAAACCCATCAAAGTATGTCCTGAATCTGACCATTTCTCTTCACCCCTCCTGTCACCACCCTCCTTGAAGACACCATCTCTCCTTACCTGCATTAGTGCAACAGTCTCCTCACTCTTCTTTTCATAACTTACTTTTCTACCCCCAAAGTCTTTTTATATCAGTCCCTCCCTTGCTCATAGCCTTCCAAGGCTCCCAGTCTCAGAGTAACAGCCAAAGTCCTGACAATGGCCCTCTGGGCCATGATCTTGTCTCTTCTCAGACTGCATCTCTTCCTTCTCAACCCTTAGTTCACTCAGCTCTGGCTACACTGACCGCCTCGTTGCAATTCCAACTCACCAGAGCCTTCGCACCCCCGACCCCCGTTCCCTCTGTCTGGAGACCCCTCTTCCTGGTCCCTGCCAACCTTGCTCTGCCACCTCCTTCAGCTCTCGGCTCAAATGCTGCCTTTTCAGAGAGGTGTGGTCTTTAACATCACAACTCCCCAGAGCACTTTCTGTCCTTCGGTCCTGCTTTCTTTTTCTCCGTAATACTTAACACCTTCTGACATCTACATATTTTGCTTTATTTCCCCTAAATTATCTTTCTTTCCCAACTAGAATGTAAGCTCCATGAAAGCAAGATGTCATTCCCTGCTCTGTTCCCAGTACATAGAAGAGGGACCAGAACCCAGTAAATGTTCAGTAAACCTTTGTGAAGGAAGAAATAGAACATTAGAGCTGGAGAAGCGTTTAGAGACAACCCCGCTTAGCCTCTGCTGGTCCCCAGCTCACACAAAGGGAATCGAGCATGTGAAGACTACTTCTTTCATTACAATTTTTTTTTTCTGCAGGCGTGGCTCTGGCCCTCCTACCACGTCAGAATCTTTGGGAGTGAGACCAAGGAATCTTTTCTGATGTTATTTATACCCATTAAAGTTTGAGAGCCCTTGCTATATGCTCTCCAGGAGAACTCAACAGCAGAAACACACCATGAAATGTTGCCTGAAAGAGAAAGCTTTGGGGAGTGATTAGGTGTAATGTTCCTGGACCAGTTAGGATAGTTGTCATGATGACAGAACTATTTGAGAACCCCAGAGTGGGAAGGTCCAGCCCTTTGGACTGTTCCCCAGACCCTGAATGCCTTCATGCAGACACGGCAAGCCCTGGGTTAATGTCAATACTCCAAGTGCACTGACAGTTTGTGCATCTGTTTGTTTGTTTAGGAAGACAAATGCATCATTAGGTGTCTCTGGGTTATTAAAGCAGAACAAAGAGAAGACGCTGGGAGGACTGTGTGTAGAGTAATAAGCAGGGCTGGTGGGGCCAGGTCACTGCTGCCTGGCTTCAATGCCGTGCATATAACACCCAATAAAATGCTAACATTGATCAGCCTCTGGCATCGTTCACTCTTCACCCCACTGAAATCTGACTTCTACCTCCACTGCTCTATTAAACCGACTCACTCTGGTCACCAACGAGAATTTAGCAGACGCTTTTTCTTTTTTAACTTGACCTCATGGCAGCGCATGACTACAGTAACCTCTCCCTCCTTGGGCTTCCATATCACCGTTCTCTCCTGGATTCTGCCAAACACTTCAGTCACTTATTGTGCATTTTTGTGGGCTTGTCCTCCACTCACCCTTTCAATGTTGATGTTCCCCAAGGTTCTGTCTTCTTCACTTCTCGGAAAGAGGAAGTTAATGTGGACAACCCCAGCTCATCCTCTGGTCAAATATTTTGAGACCTGTTCTAAGTGGTTCTGTTTACTGAACCTAACAGTTTACCACATGAAAATGTATTTAGAAAGTGAGAAGGCATAAAATGTTAAACATCAGGCATCTATAACTCCCTAGAAGTTCCACCATTCTTTGGACCTTATGAGGACCCTCTTGTCTAAATTTTCCACCTCTAAGATCTCGGTCTGAGAAGAAGTCTAGAAATGTCTAAGAGATACCCTCCTCATGAGAAGAATGTGGTCGTAGAGGTCATCTATGAAGCACCAGATTCAAGAGATTCTTTGAAAATAAAACTCAAAGCCACAGAGAACATTTTTCCATGAGAACCAACTTATTTCACTTAGTTTCTTAATAGCCAAGATGATTCACCATGACTTTGAATGCATCAGCCACCTCACTCCTGATGGCCAGAGGGCAAGTTACAAGCAAGTACTTGGAAAACTATAACTTTCTACTTACCTGTAAGGAAGCTCTTTTGTAGGTCTTTGCTTGGTTTTAAAATGTTTCACAGCAGTTTAGTCACTCAGCCATTAAAAATCAGAAAGTAGAAAACATAGCATTTCAAGTATAAAAATGTGATAAATGATCTTTTAATGCTGATTTCCATTTTTGTTTCCCGTGTTGACTTGAAAAGGCATCTGGCCTCTGTACGGTGCATGCAGGGAGACCGTGAGGCATAGCTTTGCACTAGCAGGGATTAAAATATCCCATCTCAAGGATGACTTGTTGAATTTGAGAGTGAATCACCAGGCCCCCTTTGGGCCTTTAATCCGCTATTGAGATCGAATCGACTGTTCCCAGTGCTACCAGGTAGGAGCTCTAAATGGCAGCCTGATTCTGTTATGATCCGTTTTTTCCTTAGTGGGAAGTCGAAGTCAATCTATCTGGCTTTAAATCCACTGATCTAATCAAGAGCTCTTGAAATTGATAACCAAGAGGGAGGGGGAATGTGTACCCAGCCACAACAGATAAACCGGATGCTGGAGGAAACCAGGCATGTCACAGTGAAACAGAAAAATAACAGAGGAAGCTCCCAGTAAATCTCAGGGGAGAGAGAGGCTCAGAAGTTTATACCAATGCATAAATCTGGGAAGGTGGATGAAAAGCAACGTGAGATTTTAAAGAAAGCGGGAATTCTTCCTCACAGATTGGCTTGAGGGATGAAACTTACAAAGGAATATGGCCATGCAAGGTTGTATGTTTTTTCCAAATATAAATACCTAGCAAAATTCCTGCAGTATGGATATTGACAAACTGATTCTGAAGTTTATAGGGAGAGGCAAAAAAGACCCAAAATTGTCAACTTGATATTGAAGAACAAAGTTGGAGGACTGACACTCCCTGACTTCACGACTGACCATAAAGCTACAGTAACCAAGACATGTGGTATTGGTGAAAGAACAGACAAATGGATCAATGGAACAGAATAGAGAGCCCAGAAATAGACACCAATAAATACAGTCAACTAATTGTTGACAAAGGAAAAAATGCAATAGAATGGAGCAACGATAGACTTTTCAAAACAAATGGTACTGGAACAATTGGACATCCACAAGCAAAAAAAAGAATCTAGACACAGATCTTACACCTTCTATAAAAATTAACTCAAAATGGATCATAGACCCTAATGTAAAACACAAAACTATAAAACTCCTAAAAGATAGCATGGGAGAAAAAACTAGATCACCTCGAATATGGTGGTGTCTTTTTAGATACAAGACCAAAGCCATGATCCATGAAAGAAATAATTCATGAGCTGGACTTCGTTAAAATTAACGAAGGGGCCAGCCTGGTGGTGTAGTGGTTAAGTTTTTGCACTCCACTTCAAAAGCCTGGGGTTCGCTGGCTTGGACCCCAGACGTGGACCTGCTGTGGTGGCATCCCACATACAAAATAGAGGAAGATTGGCATAAACGTTAGCTCAGGGCCAATCTTCCTCACCAAAAAAAAAACCAAAATTAAAACTTCTGGGGGCCTGCCCTGTGTCATAGTGGTTAAGTTCGGCGTGCTCCACTTTGGTGGCCCAGGTTCACAGGTTTGGATCCTGGGCACAGACCTACACCACTCATCAGCCATACTGTGGTGGTGACCCACATATAAAGTAGAGGAAGATTGGCACAGCTGTTAGCTCAGGGTCAATCTTCCTCAAGCAAAAAAGAGGAAAATAGGCAACAGATGTTAGCTCGTGATTAATCTCCCTCAGCAAAAAAATTTTTTTAAAAATCAAAACTTCTGCTCAGCAAAAGACAATGTCGAGAAAATTAGACAAGCCACAGACTGGGAGAAAATGTTTGCACGAGACACATCTGATAAAGGACTGTTACCCAAAATATACAAAGAACTTTTAAAACTCAACAATAAAAAAACAAACAACCTGATTTAAAAGTGGGCCAAAGATCTTAACAGACACCTCACCAAAGAAGATATACAGATGGCAAATGAGCACATGAAAAGGTGTTCCACATCATATGTTATCAGGGAAATGCAAATTAAAACACTGAGATGCCACTACACACCTATTAAAATGACCAAAATCTGAAACACTGACAACACCAAATGCTGACAAGGATATGGAGCAACAGGAATGCTCACACTTTGCTGGAGGGAATACAAAATGGTACAGCCACTTTGGAAGTCAGTTTGGCAGTTTCTTATAAGACTAAATGTACTCTTACCAAAAATCCAGCAATCACGCTCCTTGGTATTTACCCAAATGGACTGAAAACACATCCACACAAAAACTTGTACACAGATGTTTATAGCAGTTTTATTCATTGCCAAAATTTGGAAGCAACCAAGATATTCTTCAGTGGGTGAATGGATAAATAAACTGTGGTACTTCCAGACAATGGAATATTATTCAGTGCTAAAAAGAGATGAGCTATCAAGACATAAAAAGATATGGAGGAACCTTAAGTGCACATTACTAAGTGAAAGAAACCAATCTGAAAGGACTACATACTGTGTGATTCCAATTATATGACATTCTGGAAAAGTCAAAACTGTGTAGACATTAAAAAAATCAGTGGTTGCCAAGAGTTGTGGAGAGGGGGGATGAACAGACAGAGCATAGAGTATTTTTAGGGCAGTGAAACTACTCCGTATGATGCTGTAATGGTGAACATGTGTCATTATACATTTGTCAAAACTCATAGAATGTACAAGACGAAGAGTGAAACCTGATGTAAACTGTGGTCTTTGCGTGATAATGACATTAACTTAGATTCATAAACTCTAGCAAATGTGCTCCTGGGCTGTAGGATGCTGATGGAGGGGGAGGTTGTGCGTTTGTGGGGACAAGGGATACATGGGAATTTCCAATCTTTCCACTCAATTTTGCTGTGAATCTAAAACTGCTCTAAAAAATAAAGTCTATTAAAAAAATTCCTGCTGTATGGCAAAAGCTAGACACCTGTGGGAAACCATGAAGCCTGACCAGAGGCACGTAGTGGATAGAGTTTGGCTGATGACTGAAAGGGAGAGGAAGCCCAGAGAAAACCCTACAGCAGAGAGCAGGTGGAGGAAGCACCCCAGGCCCATACTGGCGCAGAACTGGTGCAGGGGCAAGATCCAGCTTAGGAGGGGCTTCTGCTCCCCCACATCTTCCTGAAGCTTCGTATAGCTAAAAGCAGAGGCTCCAAGGGAAAATGTCCCTGTCGTGGGATATGTCTGCAATAACGTGGGGAAGGAGATTAACTTAACAATTCAGAGAAAATATACGTAGAATTTTATGGCCAAAGATTATAGGGAAGAATGTTCAAGAGGGCTGGGAGGCTTGAAAAAGAAACAAATTCTAAGTATTCAAACTCAAATGATCTGAGGAGGAAAGGGTAAAGCTCTATTTGATTAAAACCAAGTAGCTAATAAATTCCTGACCTACCTTGACCCTAATTCTGGAGATAAGGGAACTGAGTCCGGGCAGCTACAGATTACATATCTAGTAGGTGGAAGCAGGGCCTAAACCTCTGTGTGACTCCACATCCCTCTTTCCACTGCACCCCACCCCACCCCACGCCTCTCATTGGAAGCCCAGGGAACCTGCTGAACCCGAAGGGTGCAGATGGATGGACCTCTGCCTGGAGTTTCAGGATGAGGCTAAACTGACTGTCCAGTTCACTGGGCCAAAGGTACTTTGTGAGATGAGACACTGAAGCAGACACCAGACGACTATTAATAGAGACGTTAGCATTAGTTTGATGTGGAAAACGGTGGCAAAAGGGTGGCATATGGATACGGTGTGTTTCTGTTTTTTTCCTATCACGCAGTCTGAAAATGACTTCATGAAGACGAGAAGGAAGATATGAACAATCAAGCATTCTAATCACATTTACTCCCAATTAATTTGTGCAGATGTTTCTCAGTGGTTCTCAACCCTGGCCACATGCGTCACCTAGGGAATGCTTCAAAGTGCAGACGCCCAGGTTTGCTTCCCCGAATTTAAAGATTCTCCTACCTTGCTTACTTAGAAGAGTCAGACTTCCTCCACTTCACAACAACACTTCATTTGCCCAGGGGACAGTGGTAGGTCCAAAATTTTTATAGAGCAGCAGTTTACAGCCCACAATCTGGTCATTGCCGAGTATGTGTGTGTGTGTACATACACCTGTGAGTGCTTGAACAAATATGTGCTCATGCACTCACACACATATTTGTCTAGTATTTGCATAAGACCAACACATTCATTGCCAAAGGAGAGAGGGCAGGACTAAGGCCTGGGGGTTGGGAAATCAGAGGTTCTACCACTAACCTTTTTAAAACACCGAAGCTTCCTCCTATAGTAGAAACTTTCCAGCTTTCGATGGAAACCTAAGTCAGTCTCAAACCCAGTATAGCACACACCACTTACAACACTCTTACAACACTGTGTCCTCTTACAACACTGTGAGGCCTTTGTGAGCTGAAAACATGGGCCATCTGTCCCTACACCAGGTGGCGTCTTGAAATCCTTGCACCTGTTTTCTACACTTTGTCTTCTCTCTTCTCGGTGGGTATTACTCGTTTGGCCAGGTCCACCAGACGTCTTCTACTTTGATGCTTCTGAGCTGCCGTGAGGAGGAGAAGCAGTTGCCCAAGCATGTGAGAAATGCATGTCACAGAAGCATCCGAAAGCACCCAGCAGGTTTTACCTGAGAAATAAAGTATAAGCAACTTGGATGTCGCCATGCTGATTTTGTCTGCTCAGACACAGGCCTGGCTCTTGTTCAGGTCTTCTTGTTGATGTGTTCCAGACACTGAGACCCTCCGATAAAAGAACTTCCATCCAGCATTAACTCCCATCGCTTCCATTTTGTAACAACCAGCAGTATCTAAGAGGCTGGAAGACATCATGTTTTCTAACCAGCCACAATTAAATGGTACTGGCTGAGCAAAGCTAAGGTTCTTGGGTGTCTTTGTCAAGTTTACTTCAAACTGTTAGACGCGTGCAAAGAATCACCGAAAAGCTCAGCCACATTAAGAGCTTTTTAAGTTAATATTAACCTCCTACAGAACCCCAGGAAGATGATAAAATAGTAAAGTTTTGACCCAACACCTTAAAATGCCATTTTTGGTTAAGGGAAGAAAAATCTATTTTTCTTAAGAAAAGAGTTTATTAAGGGCACAAGAGAATAATGTTTTTAGAAGGCATCCTGTAAATTTTTTCCTTTCACTTTGCTGATTTCAACAGGATGAGGTCCATTATTGTCACAGCAGCCTATTTTAGTAGCCATAAAGGATTAGAGGGCAAGCTGCCCTCATGGATCACGCCTGCGTCTTTACCACGTCACATGGATCACGCCTCTGTCTTTACCAAGTCAGGAGCTCACTCAGCAAGTGACTGGACAGGTGTATAACGAGGCCTGGGTTTACAGTGAACAGGACACACACATAACCACAGGTACCATCTATTGAGCTGGTGCTGCCCACACGTCAAGCACCATGCCAAGTGTTCAATGAATCATTGACGTGTTCCTCAGGACAGCTGGAGGCCTAATGCTCTTCTTATCCTCCAGCTGAGGCTGAGGGAAGTTAGGTAACTTGCTCGAGGCCCATAGGTGGTTAAGAGACTTTTAGGGATTCCAAATTCTTAGCTCAGAATTGGACAAACCTAAAAGAATGCGGTAGATTTGTAAGTTGTGACCAAAAGGACGTCAATGTCACATTGTTCAGTGAAGAGAGAACATTTTTTGTAAAACTGAAGAGTGCATTTGAAATCACCACTGGCCTCCTTTCTATTCCTCTAACACTTTGCTACACACTGTGGTCCGGGCACGAGCAGCATTGGCATCCTCTGAGAGCGTTAGGAAGGCAGAGTCTTAGGCCCCACCCCAGACCTCCTGGGTCGGAATCCGCATCTAACAAGAGCCAGGTGTTCTGCATCCTTGATAAAGCTTGAGAACATTCCCTGCTGGGGGCCTCGACACTCACTGGAACCTCTTCTCCAAGGTTTACATGCCTCATTTCCTCTCACTTCTCTGAGCTCTGCTTGACATCACCTCCTCAGGTCTTCCCTGACCTCCATGTGGAAAGCACCACCCCTCCTGAAACCACGTCAGTTCATCATCTTTTCCTCCCACTGCACCGTAAACTCCGTCCAGGCTGGGACTTTGCATCGCCAGCACCTAACAGCGGCTGGGGTACCAGCGCCTGATAGATAGTTTAATGAAGCATTATTTCATATGCAGGATGACATATGGTGCAAATATAACAAAATGAAACTAAAATAACGGACCTCCCTGAGAAATGGAAAAGGGAGATGGAGGAAAGAGGCCCCTTCTACCCGCCTGTCCTTTTTGCAGTTTTTCAAAGGCGTATGCAACTATTCTTATACCTTATTAAACACTTTTCAAATAATTACCCAACTTTCGTAAGATACAACCTGCCACAAAAACAAAGCAGATGACACCTTTCCTTCTTCAAAGGTTTTAGGCTTTGTTATGCATCAGATTATACTTTAATAAATCAGAAACCATCTCCTTTTAAGGGCCTGTTGCTCCCCCTGGAAATGCCATTATGTTATGCAAAGAATTTTATTTTTGAAGCTAAGACATTACAACTATACCATGTGGACTACGTGTTGTCCCCACGATCAGGCCAGGCCCAGACACGGCCTGCCAGGTTCCTGCAGTGGCCCAGGCCTCACGCTCAGTTAAGAAGGACTACCAGGAGCGGCAGGTAGATGGGGAAGATTCAAATCAGAGCGCACAAAAGACAATAAGCTTTACTGATGAATCATTTATTTGGACAACACAAAAAGGTCTCCACATTGTTTCCTTTTATACATAAAGTGGAACAGCTCAAATATATTAGTTTTTCTCTTTTTCAACAGAATTCATTTCCATCTGGTCCCAGGAACTGCTTCTCATTTTAGGATTCACGTTTTAGTAACACATACGCACCCATTACAGCCAAAAGAGCATACTGTGAAGAAAACACAACGGGAAATTACCGAGAGGTTGACAAATAAACTTGGTCTATAAATGTATCCAGATGAAGTCTGTTCAATACTGGACTGAGGACAGAATCAAAAGATGGCCTCTTCCCCATGCCTTGTTCTCCAAAGGAGCTGTTCAATGCCACATTATAGTTAGAAACCCAAAAAGACATTGATGGACTAAGATCAGAAACCCAACAAACACAACTAACGCACTACTCATTCCTGCATAGGTTTCCTATTGTTTTCAAGTGATTAAAAAATATATATAGGTATCACTTTTACTGAAGTTGGGAGGCAAGTATTACTGGGTCTACTGGACTACTTTTTTGATATGTTTACAGATTTCCAGAATAAAAAGCAACAAATATATAGGTGCCATTTTAGAACACACACACTATAAACGTACAAGGCGAAAGTAGCTATTTTAAATAATTAATTTGTGTCAATAATTTAAATGATTATGTAAATTTGTAGTTAACTACAAATACTCTGCAGGAAAAATAACTAGCAAAACATTTTAAACAGACTGCATCTTTACAGTTGTACATGTAAAAGCTCCAATATATTTTTTTAAATACAGACACACACATAAATTCCTACCTTGAATTTTGGATAGTCATTCATTATTATGGTGACCATACCAACATATGGTAAAAACCTAAATTGTGAGATAAAAAACGAGAAATACACAAATTGTACTAAGATGATAGCAACATTTGAAAACACTATATCAGGCTGAAGAAACAAATCTTCCTTAGGAACACAACTGATGGGGGCAGGAAGGACAATATCCCCTCCTGTCTCAGAAGGCTTTTTTAGGAAGAAGCATCAGAGCCAGCAGCCAGGAGACACAATTTGAGCTAGAAGGTCACCTGTCTTCACCTGCTGCATTCACCATAACAGAATTGAAATAATTCTCTGAGCCACTTGTACAAACGGAGTGGGCAACTTTCATAAATCTAGTTTTCAATTTTTTTAGCAGAGAAGTAAGATTCAGACAGTCTATATAAAAACTGCTGTTAGAGAAAGCTTTTAAAGCACAGGAATAATTAGTCTGTAACTGAAAGAATCATCATCATTTTCATTTCACAGTGCTTTTCAGATGTAACACACAAGTTTATTGGGCAGTGAATACAAACGTGACTCCCATAACTTACACCCAAACGTGATTATGATCCCAGAGAGAGAAGGTTCAGAGCAGAAGCTGGCTGATGATTATGCTGATAAAATTAATGTAAATATGTAATCAGTCTGTCCCAGGTCTCAATCATCGCCCTAATGGGAAACACGGTAACACACCCTCCATACGCTCCACTCTTATTTAAATCAGCAGCTTGGATCTCTTGCTTAAATAAAGCTTATCACCAGAGTGTCTAAAGATACAGCCCTGAGCAGCTGGAAGTCTCTCATCTCCCCACAGATGTGCAAGTGGAAACACAACAGAGTAAAAACAGTTAAAAGGTGAGCAGAGGAAGAAAGGCACAGAGAGAGGCCTTTTTACACCACATCTGATGAACCAAGCTGAATCTCAGAAAATGGTAAGTAGTGTGCTCCAGCCTCACAGCTGGTGGGATTTAGATAAGATAAAAAAAGACATTTCTAACAAGGCTTCAACATAAAAACAGTCACCAAGAGAGGGCAAGCATCGCCTGTTTTTTTGCTTTTAAATAAGAGGTTATACTCTCTGCTCTGTCAGTCAGAAGCAGAACTCATTGCTGGGACAATTATGCAAAGATGAATATTAAAATATTTATCTTAGGGCTGTTTTAAGTAGTGAAAAACAGGAAATAATCTAAATGTCCAGCAAAAGAGGTCTGACTGGTTAAACAAGTTACACTGCTCAGGGGAACAGCATGGAGCCATTGAGAAGACAGAAATGGAGGTCTGACAGAGAAAACTATTTCCAACTTCCTGTTGGGTAAAAAAAATCAAATTCTTCTATGTAAAATTATGTCATATATGCGCACACACCTGCATAGGCACAGGGAACAGCTAGGAAAGTGTTACACAGTGGTTATCTCTGGGAGGACTTCTTATAATTAAGTCAAATCCACAAATCACGAATCTCTAGGTGAGGATTTATTTCAAAAATCGAGTTCCACCCACGACATAGATAATAAACTTGCATTCAGTTTTAGATTTTAGGTCCTTATGAGCGCTGAGTTTTACTTAGTCACCACACTATAAACTAGAACTACTTATAAGTCTCCTGACATATAATATTTGTAATGAACGATTCTCTTAGCCTGTACATTTAGTTTGTTTGTTTCTAAACATTTTTGTGGTTTCTGACTGTTCCGTATAACTTAAAAGTTAATCCTCACCCTCTGGCTCTTCCCACCACGTCCTTCTTTTCCAGCCAGTTCTGGCCTTCTTTGTACAAGCCTCTATCATCGACTTCATTATTATCTCCTTTAGTCAGAAATTTGATGTCTCCATTATCTCTGGAAAGCAAAACAATGTCCTCTCAAAAATCATTTTCAGCAGAAGCATCATAGAAAAATATAAGTTTACCCAGCACTTTACAGTCAGATATGGGCATTTAGAAAAGCAGTCAAAGATAACTTGAGGTTTCTTGGTCTAAGATGATTGCTTACAGATAACCATTCAACTAAAGCACAAATCTAGTGACAATTTTGAAGATTTAAACTCTAAGAGGCCGGCCCAGTAGCCAAGTGGCTAAGTTAGCGTGCTCTGCTTTGGGAGCCCAGGGCTTTACCAGTTCGGATCCTGGGTGTGGACCTAGCACCGCTCATCAGGGCACACTGAGGCGGCGTCCCACATGGCACAGCCAGAAGGACCTGCAACTAGAATACACAACTATGTGCTGGGGGGCTTTGGGGAGAAGGAAAAAAAAAAGGAAGATTGGCAACAGATGTTAGCTCAGGTGCTCATCTTAAAAAAAGATAAAAACAACAAATTCAAGTTACCCTGACAACCAAAAAGCCTGGCGAAGCACAAGGGCTCAGTAAGGCAACACTTAGCTTCCAGCAACTATTTCATTCTTAGTCCCCATGGACCAACTTATTAACATGGATTATAGTCCTCTTTACTCAAGATATGAACTTGGTCCCAGATCACACAGAACGGAGCACAAAGTAATCCAAATGCAAGCGTGCTCTTACATCTCCTCAAACTTAGTTTTCCTTGCCAAAATAGACAGTGTTAATGCATTATTTCCTTCACCACTGAGCAAAGTGGAGTAAAATCCAGTCTGCTAAGTGTAGACTCCGCTTTGTTATCAGTGACATCGTCAATTCTGACTCCTAGCACCCCTGTGTACAGCAGAGGGAACCCTGCCCAGTCTTTTTTCACCATCCTCTCACTTTCCCGTGCTATCTTAGACAATGCTCCACAGCTACTCATAGGGTTTTCG
Organism: Equus asinus; assembly: GCF_041296235.1. Lineage (NCBI taxonomy): Eukaryota > Metazoa > Chordata > Mammalia > Perissodactyla > Equidae > Equus > Equus asinus. Next base: position 17,878,096 of record NC_091796.1, read on the forward strand.
TGGCCAAGTTTTTTGGAAGTGGGTGGCCAGGTCCTCTTCTTAGCCTGTCTTAGTCTGGAAGCTCCACTGAAACCTGTCTGCCATGGGTGACCCTGCTGGTATTTGAAACACCAGTGGCACAGCTTTCAGCATCACAGCAACATGCAACTGCCACAGTATGACAACTGACAGACTGTGGTATGGTTCCCTGATGGGGAAACAAACCCAGGACGCAGCAGTGAAAGCACCGAATCTTAGACCACCAGAGCTGGCTGGCCTAGACACTAGAAACACAACATTGTAGCATTACAGAGCTATAAACAGGGTCTTCTTTCAATGATGCAAATGGAAAAAATGCATTATTATAATTTGATAAAATATTAAAAGCCCACAAAGATTTGAAACCACACCAAAAGGAGCAAGCTGATTTGTAGCTATCGTTCAAGGAAATCAATAGGATACAAATCCGGGCAGTCTCTCACAATTGATGCAAATTGCAGACAATCATTATTTCCTCAACTTTGAACAATTTCTCATCTTTAGGAATTATTTTTAAATCAAGTGAGAGTATTGTCACATTACAACTGAGCATATTTCTCCATCAGTAAGTTAACAAGCAGGGGCCGGCCCCGTGGCCAAGTGGGTAAGTTTGTGCACTCTGCTTCGGGGGCCCAGGGTTTTGCCAGCTCGAATCCTGGGCATGGACATGGCACAGCTAATCAGGCCATGCTGAGGCAGCATCCCACATGCCATAACTAGAAGGACCCACAACTAAAAATACATAACTACGTACCGGGGGGCTTTTGGAGAAAAAGGAAAAATAAAATCTTAAAAAAAAAAAATAAGTTAACAAGCAGACATCAAGTAGCATTAGTGCAGTACCAGGGTATTAATACAAACTGACAGAGTCGTTCTAATGTTTAGGATAAAATGAAGGGAATATCTTAAGTATCAACATCTTTGGGGAACACCTGGAAGCAGTGAATGGAATGGGAAATGTACAAATAATTATGGTGCACACACACACACGGGATGAGAAATGTTCCATTATTTAAAAAACATAAATATACATATCTAACTTTAATTCCCTAACTCATGCAGGTAAAAATGCTACGCTGAGCTGCATAAAGGTAAACGAATAATCAAGCATATAAAACATGACATTTTTGCTAATCATGTGACTGTATTCTCTAACAGGAACTTAATATATTTGAGCTAGAAGTAATTGTCTCTGGTTCCCAAAAAGTGTCTTAATAAGTTACCCTGGGCATTTAAGGGAGAGGCAAGGCCTTCTGTGGGGCAAGAATTAACACAGGATATGCAAGGACCGAACTGTGGGATGAGCTGGGGAAAGGAATTTTATCCATCCAGGGCTAATTTTACTGCTGAGAATGCCACTTGGTCCAAAGTGACATAGAGAAACAGGTAGCTTTCTGCCTTTCAGAAAACAATTCTCATATCAAAATAATCCAGTTATAATGGGACCTGATTTTCTTCGAGACTCCTTCAAATAATACTATGCTACACTACATTCCCCCTCACATTGTGCAGCAATTCAAGTTTTTCAAGTGCTTTAGTAAACGTCAGTTCCGTTAACCATCACAGTGTGAGTTACTGAGGGTAAAAGTATTATCATTCGCGTCCTACAGACTGAGTCAAGAAGCAGATCCGAAGACCCCCAATTAGTAAATGGCAGAACCAGGAACATAATCCAGGCTTTCGCTACTTTTTACTCAACTATTAAAACTGTCTACCAAAAATTTACAAAACACCACCAAAAAGAAGTAAAGCCTCTTTACTTTTCATGAACTTTGATTACTCTGTGAACTATTGGAATGTCTCGTCCTTCGACTTTAAAAACGACGATTTCTCCAGCTCTTATAGGGTCTTCCCGGAAATTCGTTAGGAACAGAAGGTCGCCCCTGTGAAAGGCCGGCTCCATACTGCCACTAGAAAGAAACACAAAATCACATCTAAATTACCCTGGGTTCACCAGGTGAATATTTCAATTCATAAAGAATATAATGAACACATCAGTTAGAGTTTCAACTTTCATCAATAGTCAAGTAGGTCTATGAGTTATAAAAGAGGCCACGCTGGTTTCCTCCTGACGCTCAAGGTGATGACACTAAGTGGGAAAGGAAAAGGTCTCTTGTAGATGTAAGTATGAAAAGGGCACTAGCAGGCCCCTCTGCATTTTGTATTAGGGAGAAAAAAGAATCAAGAATAATGTGGATTCTTTGGAGTAAAAGCCGCCAATTTCTAGCCTTAAAAAAAGTCCTACATCTTCACATACGTTACTCTTTTCATTCAGAATTGCAGACTCTGAAAGCTGGTTAATACTCTAGGGCAATTCTTAGGTGTTATGGTGTATCCCCAGCACCCAAGACATGAACACACTCATGCCAGGAATGAGAAACAAACAAAGACCACACTTAGGAGGATGATCGATCCCAAAGTCACATGGAGGGTTGGGACAAAACTCAAACCCAAGTCTTTTGATTCCTGCACGTCATCCTTTCGATCATATTCTACAAAAAGCCCAATTCTAACAAACGTTGACTGTTTTTGTTGTTGTTGTTTGTTAATTTTTTTTTCCTTTTCTCCCCAAAGCCCCCAGTACACAGTTGTGTATTTTTTTTAGTTGTAGGTCCTTCTAGTTGTGGCATGTGGGATGCCGCCCCAACATGGCCTGATGAGTGGTGCCATGTCCACGCCCAGGACTTTAAAGAGGGGAACCCTGGCCTGCCAAAGCAGAGCACGCAAACCCAACCACTCAGCCAGGGGGTCGGCCCCACAAATGTTGACTGTTTTGATGTGGAGGTCAATAAATAATCCCACATAATATCAGTTCAAACCCATGCCAAAAATCTTTGATGGATTCAAAGTAAATTATAATCTAGTGGAAGCTGAAATAATCAAAATAGAATTCATTTTACATACAGTCATGCTTTATTGTAATGCACGAGCAAATAAGACCTAGTAATATGACTGCAGGAGTCGTGTAACCAACAATAAGCAAATGTGTTGAGGGCAGGAAAGGGGAGAAAGAACCAGACTAGTGAAGAAATGGGGAGCTTTAAAGGAAAATGTTGAGTTCACAATGGGAACAGCTCAAGAAGTTGGCCCCCCTATACCTCCCAGCTCTGACACCCCTTAAAACTTATCACACGCTCGGAATGCAGCAAGGAGAAGTGCACAGAGACTGGCTGGTCACTAAGTACCTGCTGATGTGTTTATTTTTAGGTGGAATCAGTGACACCAAGTATGGTAATAGATCCAGCATTCAAAAATAGGAAATCTGAATAAAAAAGGTAGAGAGGGCTAGAAACATACATGACTAAGAGGGAAAGAGAGAGAAAACATCTGGGGGGAAAAAAGTTGGGGTTGTTTTTGGTCCCCCAACGTGGAAGTTTATTTTGTTTTCTGAAAATAAAACATGATTGCTTCAGGGTTTTGTTCCCTTCTCAAGAGTAACTAACGGCTACAATGCTTAAGACGCTTTCTTCATCTATTGCTTCATCTTTACTCTTTCAACAAAATTCCTGAAGACAGACAACAGGAAGCTGTCTCTAGAAAACCATCTTAGTCCACGACAACAACTAAGAATTGCAGCTAGAAAGACCTCGGGACAAGCCTCAGAGGCAGGAGAGTCACTGCAGTCTGGCATCAAGAGTCATTATCACGTCCCACAAGGAAAGCGGTTCTTTGAAATGTTTCACTAATATCAACGTACACTTCTCTCCTCATGGGCTGGGGATTCCCCCAAGGTCACACATCTCTCGTGATGTCAACAGTTTATGTTGACAAACCAAAGTGCTTTAGAATTGTAAAGGATGTTTTTTAAAAAAAGTCCCTAGATACTGCAATTTCACACCAATTTTGGTGTGCAAGAGTGTCTGTGTGATTTAAGGAGAGCCAGAATGTCTCGGATCTAGTTTTGGCTCTGCCAAAAGTTAACTGTGAGATGCAAGTGACTTGGCCTCGCTGGGCCTCAGGTTCCTTATCTGTTGAGTGAGAGGGCCCATCGAAATCTGAGGGTATTAATTTCCTCTTTTTTTAAAACAGCCTTAAAATCCTTCCCTCAGATGCAATCTTACCAGGAAGGATAACCACATACAACACATAAAAGTGGAGCTGTCATAAGTGAAGCAAGGCTAAGGTATCTAGAATCCAGGAGCTTGGTCCCCTCTCCCTCCTAACCTATCCACCTGGACCCCTGGGCACTCCTGGAGCACAGCGTGAAACTCAGCGAATCAGAGGTCCCCTGAGCTCCATCTGTGATCTATGCTCTCCTAAGGCTTCTAAATTTCTGGAAACACTGTATCTCTACAAGTGGGCCTGTTGGCCAGCCACACAAGAGTGGCCTGGTGAAGCCAGGGGCATGGCTAAAGCCCCATGATGTGGCAGCGGGGCCCAGTAGAGGGAAAGAGCACCGGCTTGGGAACCAAGCACCCTGAATGCCGGCCTTGGCTCCTGCCCTGGCCAGCTGTGACCCTGCTCCAGCCCACTGCTCCACCTGCAAAACAAAGGGGCTCCACTCACACCCACAAGAAGACTCAACGATCTAGGACACATCGGACAGAGAGCATCCTGAAGCACCTAAGGGCTCCCAAACATGTAATTTTAATTTACTCAGCTTAAATTATCTATATAATTTCAAACTGATTAAGTTTTTCCCCTTGGATGACTTTAGGGCTACATCAAGTTAACAAAAGTATTAACTTTTCTAAAGTAAGCAGGCTGTGCTTTATAAGAGTAACAGTCTCAAGAAGAGAGTAGAAAGAGTACTAATACAAGAGTATTACAGGGCCGGCCCGGTGGCGCAGCAGTTAAGTTCGCACGTTCCGCTTCTGGGCAGCCCAGGGTTCGCCGGTTCAGATCCCGGGTGTGGACATGGCACCACTTGGCACGCCATGCTGTGGTAGGCGTCCCACATATAAAGTAGAGGAAGATGGGCACAATGTTAGCTCAGGGCCAGTCTTCCGCTTTCAGCAGAAAGAGGAGGATTGGCAGTAGTTAGCTCAGGGCTAATCTTCCTCAAAAAAAAAAAAAAGAGTATTACAGAAGAAGCTTGAAAAAATACTAGACACTGTGCTAGGCACTGGAGATACATACTCCCTGCCTATTTGGTACAAAGAAAACCAAGTAATGGTTTTAAATTACTTATGTTTAAAAACCAATTTGGACACAAATAATGCACTAATACCACATTATTAAACTGTCATTTTATGTGGATTAAAATAATAAAATACAAAAGCAAATATATCGCACTGGAGCATTAGCATCGACATGATAAAAGCTCTAAAATGTCTGTTGGAAAAGATAAGATTTTTCAACAGATGCCAAAGAAAGTGAAATACTCTCAAAACAACTATCAATAATGAAGACTCTAATACTTTATCAATGAAAGCCCTGAGTCTTGGCTGTCACGCAGCCTTTCACTCAAGGCAATCCTGCTCCTCGGTCACGGGCAGCAGGGGGACAGGCTGCAAGACCCACCTCAGCACCACCACGATGGGGCTCTCGCTGCCAGTGAGGACGATCAAGCCTTTCCAGATCATGAGTGCCGAAGACACGATCATGGCAAAGTTTAGAACCTGGTAGTAGAGCTGGAACAAAAAAGGCAAAACCCAGAGTGAAAACCAACGGCAGAATACTCACGAACCCTAAGCTGGAGGTGTGCTTCTTAAAAAACAAACAAAGCAAAGCTGTGATTTTAGGACATGAAACTCACTCTCACAAACTGCAAAATTAGGTAGGATTTCAACGTTTGTCCATGGAATGAGCCTTCCACATATCGTCTCTCCTTCAATGAAAGAAAAGGAGAAAAAAACCAGAGCGATTTGTGGGACCTGCTTTATGAAAGCCTCGATAAACTCTACTTACCTCTCTGGGATTTTCCAGAACCTTCAACCCTGAGTGGTCCCACTGCTCAAGTCCTACCACTAGGCCTCCTGCCCTGGTGTAGAGTGCGGGGCCCACCTGAGAGCCTGGCACACACAGCGGGGCTCCCCTACAACCCGTCCTCAGCCCCATGCCCAAAGCGGCCCCAAATGAGGCTTCTGAGTCCTACAGTACTCAGCAACGAGGCCACGCTGCATCTGAAATTACATTTGAAAAGTGAACAAAAACTTTAAACACCTGGACGCTTAAATTTTCAGTAACTGTTTTAAAAGATGAACAACAAATCTTTGGTTAAGAACCCCAGTGGGAAGGCCACCTGAGTCAATATCCAACTCTAAGCCAACCCCCAACACACACCTTAGCCCACTGAGTTAAGACCCACAGGACTTGTCCTCGGCCTTCCCTGTACCTCACATGCTGAAGCACAAGGGTGCTCCTTGCTGACAGCTGCCTGACACACCTGCCAACCCCTGGGGACTAAGAGGAAAACAACACCTGCCCACGTCACAACAGCCTGTCGGTCTGTGGATGAACTGTTAGCCCAGATGTCCACCATCCTCCAAGAGGCTGTAAGAGCAAAAGCCACTGTGCCTAGTATGACTCAAAATGTCAGCATCCACCCTTACAGTCCTGCCTGGTGGCTCCCTTTCAGTACCTGCCTCAATCTTCTCACAACTCCTGCAGTGGCCCTGGGTGATCTGAAGAGCCATGTGGATGGCCCACCTAACACTCTGGCATCTCAATTCCTGGACCTTCTCGCCTCCAACGACCTTCTGCAACTCTCAGCATCATCCCTGGAACTGAAACTGCCCGCGCCCATATCTCTAGTTCAGTCATCGCCTCCCCCTGACCGCACCTGCCTGCTCTTCCGGCATGCGTGCTCCCTACAGGCAGGACTCCTTTTTCAGGATCCCAACCCTTCGCTTGTGTCTTTCCATCCTCGGTGTGCATGCTGTTCCTCGCAGGAGAGTATCCACATCCTCCAGGAGGCCTGGCAGCCCTCACTCCAGGACCTTCCGTTTACCCCTCCAGGGAATTACCCTCCAGACCTCTCCCTGGGAGGGGAAGACCTCTGAGTGGAGTTGGGGAGGACAGCTGGGGATCTGCTTCTCAGTTTTTCACCCAATCTAATTTATTTTAGCCCCACCTCCCCTTCGCCCCCAGTTCTGGAGATACTTGGTACTGCCAATTCTGGAGTCTGTTAGGAGTCTGCGAGGAGTCTGCAGCATAAATAGTGCAGACTTATTCCTCAGTTTCCCCCACTGCTGGCTCCAGCTGTCAGCTGCCACACTTCCATCTGTTTTCTAGCTTCTAGGATTTGATGGATCTTATTTCCTTTCTCAGGCTTCCTATCTTGGAGTAACTGATGACTTTTCAAGTCCCTTTATTACAGTTTTGGTGGTATTTCAGAACAAGCGTGATTAGATAATCGAGATGCCGTCTTAACTACCTACCAGCTTACCCTACTAGCTTTCCAGAACACCCTTTTGAAGTGAGCTTGGAACCAGGACTCAGATCACACGGCTGTGGACAACATCGTTTCCCTCAAACACCCAAATTTAATTTTCACTGAGACATAATGCAGGGTTATGAGCTCTTCTTGAAGAATGAATACAGTTTAAACGCAGTTTAAAACACAGTTTGGATATAGTTTAAGATGCAGCAAATACATTTTTAAAAATGCACAAGGCCTGGAGAAATGGGGCTGAACACTGTCAGGAAGTCTCAATAGGGATGTGCCAGGCGGATTCATAGGGTTCAGACTTCAGAGAGTGTAGACCGGCCCTGACAGCAGTGGTTCTCAAACTTCAGCGTGCCCTAGAACTTCCTGGCGGACCTGAGGATTTACATTTCAAACAAGAAGCTGCTGTTCTGGGGACCACAGTTTGAGAACCACTGCTCTGTACAATTGGTTCTCAGTCTTGGCTGCACACGGCAATCACCTGGGGAGTCTTTGGAACACAGTATACCTGGTCTCCATCCAAGACCACTGAATCAATAGGAGGGGAGGAGTGCTGGCATCCACGTTAAATGTATTTAACTTCGCTGGACGCCGTTCTTGCCGGAGCCCTCCCCGGGAAACTCCGACTCCCCGCAGTCGCAGCCGGTCCCGACCCTCGGGCGCGCCCCAACGCGGGCCTCCGTTACCTGGCGCTTGTTCATTTTCCTCAGGTCCCCGAAGATGTCCAAGCCGGACGCGGGGAGATGCGTCCCCACGGTGCCCGCGCGCACCATGGCGGGGTCTCTGGGGGCCGAGGAGGCCCGCGGGCTCGGAGTGTCACAGACAGCTGCGGAGCACCAGCCCGGCTCGGGCTCACCAGGCCCGCGTCCTTGCGGACCGCGCGACCAGCGACTCGCTTCAGCGTCTGGGAATTGTAGTCCTTCGAGTCTTGGCCACCAGTGTACGTGGGAGGAACTGGAAGGGAAAAAAAACTATCACTCCCAGAATGCCAAGGGGCGAGAGCCTTGTCCAGTGAAGACCCAGGACTCCTGGGAGGGCAGCGACGGGCCTCGGGAGCCTGGTCCAACCCTTGCGAGCGAACTTGGGGGAGGGTGTGATCCTAAATATCGCACGGGCAACTAGGGGAAGTGACTACCCAAGGGGAACTGAATTCCTTACGACTCTGGTCAGGCGCCGAGAGGACACCTAAAGCTTCCTCACTTTCACCTAGCCGTGTATCTTGGCCATTGGATGACTGCGCCGAGAGAAGGCGGGGCTTCTACACTGGCGGCGGGCTGCTCTGACTCGGGGAGGAGCCTAAAGATGGGCAGGGCGGGTGGGCAGGGCTTGGAAGAGGCGGGACTTTTGAAGCCACCGAGTTCCGCGCTCTGCAAGAAAGCATCTTTGTATCCTCTTGACCATGGTTGTGTCGCAACGGATATTAATTGAATGAATAAATAACCACCTAATTTTATACACGAACAAACAGAGGCCCAGAAAGGTTAAATGACACGGCCAAGGTTAAGTGGCAGATTCTGGAATAGAACTCAAATTTTACAATCTCCAAATTGTGGATTACTGCCGTCGTGATCCTGGATTATCTTTAGGTCATTCATTCACTCATTTATGCAGTATTTGTTTCATTCATTTATTCACGAGTCTTTTTGGAGCACCTACTATGCATCTGGGCTTGTTCTATGCACTTGAGAAACTTCAGCGAACAAAACAAGCAAAGACCCCTGCCCTCATGAAGCTTACATTCTAGCAAGGGGATATATAATAAATAAGAAATTATACAGTTCCTAGAGGGTGGTGGTGCTATGGAAATAAGAAAAGGAGATAAGAGGGATGAGCCGCTCTGGGAGAAGGCAGCAGGTTGCAATTTAAGATATCCCAGAAGCTGACTCACTATGAAGCTAATGAAAGATAAGCTTTGGAATCCTTCATTTGCAAAGGCCCCTTCCAAGGCGTTGGAGAAAAATGGTCATATGGTTTTGTGAAATTTTCAAAAGCAAGATATTTGAATTGCTATTGGTTGAGTCCTGTTTCTTTGCATTCCAACTTCCCCTCCATCATACTTCTTTCATGTTAGAGGGATAAGGAGCATTTTGAGGGTCCAGCTAAGAAGTTGAGTTGGAGATACATTTAGTTTGGGTTTAGTGGATATATTTATGGGGTTCATGGTCATTTCCTGCCATCCTGGTGTAGGAACGGCTTCTGGGAATACTGTCACCCACTGTGCCAACTCACCTGACATCATGGCAGGAATTTGCACTCGAGGTGATATCCTGATATGAGAGTGTCCTACTGCACCTGACCTTGGAGGTGTGTGGGTAATGGTGGAGAAACAAGGTTTGACAATGTATGGAGCAGAAGCTAGTCTGTGTAAAATGCTTCCAAACACCAGCTGTATAAAATTCTAAGTGGAAGATGCAGTTCTCATCAGCCCATCAGGAAGATATAATGACAGGTAAAACTAGCACTAATAGTTGCTTGAACTAAGGTGGTAGCAGTGAGGGTGTTTAGATGTGTTCAGATTCTGGATATATTTTGAAGGCAGAGCCCTCAGGATTAGGGTATGAGAGAAGAAAGGAAGTTAAAGCTGACTCCGGGGTTTTTAGCCTGAGGAATTAGAAAGACAGACTTGCCCTCAGGTGAGATGAGGAGAGCTATGGGTGGAGCAGGTTTGTGGCAGAAGAGTAAGAATTCACATCACTGTGACCAACAAACCTGGGACCCAGGTTTTACCAGCCCAAGATCCTCATGTCACATCATTTGGACCTTGCCTCCATGTTCCTGCTTAGGCTGAGCACTGGGTAAGGAGCAGTGCAGAGACATTGGGTGGAAATCCCCAAGTACTGTCCAATCTTAGACTAGTTGATTAACTTCCTGGAACCATTTTCCTCATCTGTAAACTAAAAACCATACTGATTACAGCCACTATGGAAGATAGTTTGGTAGTTTTTTAACAAAACTCAACGTACTCTTCCCATCAGATCCAGCAATCATGCTCCTTGGTGTTTACCCAAAGGAGTTGAAAACTTATGTCTGCTCACCCTGCACATGATGTTTATAGCAGCTTTGTTCATAATTGCCAACACTTGGAAGCAACCAAGATGTCCTTCAGAAGGTGAATGGATAAATAAACTGTGGTACATCCAGACAATGGAATACTATTCAGCACTAAAAAAAAAGGGGGGTATCAAGCCATGAAAAGATATGAAGGAACATTAAACACTTATTCCTAAGCGAAAGAAGCCAATTTGAAAAGACTACATGTTATATAATTCCAACTATATGTCATTCTGAAAAAGGCAAAACTATGGAGACAGTAAAAAGATCAGTGGTTGCCAGGAGTGAGTGGGGAGGGGTGAATAGGCAGAGCACAGAGGATTCTTAGGGCAGTGAAACTGTTCTGTTGGATGCTATAATGGTGGATACATGTCATTACACATTTGTCTAAACCCATAGAATGTACAACACCAAGAGTGAACCGTAATGTAAACTGTGGACTCTGGGTGATAAGGATGCGTCAATGTAGGCTCATCAGTTGTGACAGATGTACCACTCTGGTGAGGGATGTTGATAATGGGGAGGCTGTACATGTGTGAGGGCACAGGTATACGGGAAACCTCTGTACCTTCCACTCAGTTTTACTGTAAATCTAAAACTGCTCTAAAAAAACTGTCTACTTAATTTGAAAAAAAACCCTATATCGCTAGTATCTGACCTGTTAGTTGTAACAATCACAGACAGGACATGTGTGAATGCTTTGTAAACTGTAAATTTTATAAGTGTTAGATACACGCATATGCCGTTTAGGGGGCTTGACCCTAGAAATGGTGTAAACTGCATTGGCCTGCACAGAGCCATTGTAGCACAGGGCCCACTGAGCTGCCTTCCCTGCTCTGTATATGTTACTGATATTTAGTGTATCCTTTTCCCTGGGCTGCGATAACCAAAAGCCACAAGCTGGGTGGCTTAAAAACAACAGAAATTTGTTTTATCACAGTTCTGGAGGCTGAAAGTCCAAAATCAAGGTGTGGGCAGGGCCGTGCTCCCTCCGAAGCCTCTAGGGGAGGAGCCTTCCTTGCCTCTTCGAGCTTCTAGTAACCCCAGCCATTCCTTGGCTTATGGCAGCATCACTCCTATCTCTGCCTCCCTCTTCACGTCATCTTCCCTCTGTGTCTGTCTCTTGTCCTCTTATAGGGATAGCAGTCATATTGGATTTAGGACCCACCATACTCCTTGATTCTATCTTAAATTGATTACATGTGCAAAGAAAGGCCCTATTTCCAAAGCAGCTCACATTCAGAGGTACCCAGTGTTTTGAAAATATGTTTTCATGCATCTGTGTGCTGGAATTAGAATTTGGCAAAGTGGTTAGGAGCCTAGGCTCTGGTGTAAGACAGCCTTGGGTGCAAGCCAGGTTCTAAAACTTACTAGCTGTGTGGCCTTGGGCAAGTTAGCTCACCTTTCTGTCCCTCAACTTCCTCTCCTGTAAACTGGAGACACGATAATGATTACAACAACCTCACAGGCGTGCTGTTATGAAGAGTCATTCTTGGAAGTAAAGCACTTAGAACAGAGGGTAGTACATAGAACTCTGTAAATGTCAGCGTTTATAAGCATAATGATTATTATTATTATCATTATTATTACTACCAGTGAGCAGCACAATGACCAACACCATTCTGGTTCGTGGCTGAGTCTTAGCATCTCTCTGCATTCATTACAGATGCTCTAATGATGGATACGGCTAGTTCTGGTGTCACTCGTATGCCCCTGGCGCTCTCCTGACTAGACAAGTGGGAGGTAAGCTTGCATTTTAACATTCAGCAGGTCCTTTAACTGCTAAACTGTTCTATTTGGCCTTTGGAAAGCTATGAAACCACTTGCTGCGATGACTATCTGAAAATAGGATGCGAAGGGCGATGAGACCACTGATGACTAAACAAAATAGAGACAGGCTAGCCGTGCTCAGATGGAGGGCAGTGCTGGCTCAGAGGCCAAAGCAGAGGAGAGCAGGCCCTGAACTGCCCTGTGTTCAGCACCGTGACAACCAAGGCTGGCGGGGCCACACTGGGCGGGGTATTGTTTATTAAGGTATCCACTCTACCCAGCCCTGCACTGGTGCTGGGGGGCAGGGAGGTGTCCCCACTCACCACCTTGACACACAGGAGGCTGTTCTTTGGGGCAGTCTTTTCTGTTAACCCGAATTTCCTGACAGAGCGGGCTGGCTCTGGGCTAAGTGCACTGCCCCGTCCAGGCTTTTTCTCACTTCCTGGTTTGGCCAAATGCCCCTTCCTTTACTTGATCCTGCTGTGGCTTTAGGTGCTGGCCCCTCCCTATGCTCCCTTGAGCCATTGTCTGAGCACTTCCGCTCTCAGAGAGGGTAAGTGGTCTGCCCAAGGTCACACCGCCAAACTGGGCACAGCTCAGTCTTGATGCCAGGTCCACGGGCTGGTGTTTTCTCCACTGGGACATCACATAAAGTATTTCAGGGACAATTTTTTTACTTCATGCTTAGGCCACAGTGGTCTAAGCTCTGCCATTTACTAAGTGTGGTCATTTCAGACAAGTGAATTGATCTCTCTGAATGTCAGTATCTCATCTATGAAATGGGGCTGACGATAGCTGCCTTACAGGGATGTCGTGAGATTCAAGTGAGGTGATATATGCAGAGCACCCACCTGGCTCATAATAGACTCTCAGAGGCAGTAGGAGGAGTTATTGTTACTAATTTCTTTCCTTAATCCACAGACATAAGCAACTTAAGAGAACTAGAGTGTTCTCTTTGTTTCCTGTCACTGGTGGTGACATTCCCAAAGAAAGTACTCCTTCTTATTAACTCTAGAGAATTCCAAGCTCTTTCCCAAGATGCACTGAGTTGATTCTCTTGACTTCGGTCTACGGCTGCCATCATTCCAGCAGCCAAAAATTTGGCGCTGTTATTCTGGGAGCTCCTTTGTCTGTGTCTGATGCTGGCACTCGCGTGTAACATCTTCCCTACCATAAGCTTCAGCCTTCACCTATATTCTGGAAACTCTCAATCTGTATTCCAGTCAGGGGCTTCCTCTAGAGCCCCAAACCCGTAAACGCAGCTTCCTATGGACACTACTACACGGATGTCCCAAAGACTTCAAACTTAGCATTTCCAGAACAAAACTCATCCTTGTCTTCCTATCTTACTCTTCAGCCTGCTCTCCTGCTCTCCTTCCTGTATTCCTTATCTAGATTGATGGCACCTCTGTCTACCCAGATTCCAAATCTGGTAGTCATCCTTGATCCCTGCTGCCATCCCGCATACTTCTCACCCCACATCCAACTGTTAACCAGAAAGCCTGTCAATTCTACCTTCCAAGCATCTCTTTGTCTTTTCCTCTGCATACCCTGCCACTGCCCTGGCTCAATGCCTCCTCCTCTTTTCCCTTCAGCTTTAGCCATTTCTCTACCTCTAGTCCCACACCCCTCCAGTCTAACCTCCATATGCTGCTGGACTGTTCTTTTTAACTTGCAGGTTTGACCATGTTGAGCAAGTCACTGCTCAAAATTGCTCAGTGGTTCCCCATGGCCTAATAGGTTAAAATCTAAACCTCTCAATATGACACATAAAATTCTTTATTGCTTGGCCTTTGCATGCTTTTCTGACATTCAAGGGACAACCTTGTCCACAAATGAGACTGAAGGTCCACGATGAGTTGTCTTCATGCCTTCTATGGACTATAGAAGGGGCTGGCTGAGACCCAGGGGCTCCCCCTTCTCCCTGCTAGAGGGTAGCACCCAAGCCTAGCTTCCTACATGACCAGAACCTTCCTCCTTCTGGCAGCAGGACTAAGTATCTCACCACCCCAAATTTCTCAGGGTCCAGAGCAGGTGAGTTTCCCAAACGATTCTTGTACATAGGTGGCTCCACAAAGCCAGCCAGGTGTCAAGCAGCCTACATATTCTCCTACTGATAAGAACACTTTCTCCCACTTGATCCGTAAGAAAAAAGACCCAGATGGGCAAAGGTTCCATCCACTGGAGCAGCACCCACACCATGTTCATCAGACATCCTAGCACACTCACTTCTCCGCGGGGCAAAAGGGAAGACTGGGGAGCCATGTGCATCTCTGCTTGGTGACCTTGGCTGTGTGGGTTTTCCCCTCCCCAGGAAAGCCTGCATCTTAACCCATACCACGTGCCTTTCCGGACTTTATTCTAGTCCCTTGCATGACAGAGAGCAGCCCTAAACACACACCTATGGAAGGACACCAGCCTCATCTCGAACCTTTCCTCCTCTTGAAATTTGCAGTATAGCATTATTGAATTCCTCATAATGCCCTGAACACCCATGTTGTCACACCTTCATGCCTTTTTGTCAGCTGGATTGCATGTTTTTAATACCTGGTCTTTGTCCTAGTAATCTGTCTAGAAGACTCCTCCACACCCTGGAAGAAAAAGGTCTCACCCTACCTATTTGGGGAAGACTTTTTCCTCATACACCCAGACTCCCCTTCTCCTATTGCACCTACTGTACATTAGGCACCCTCTTTCTTAAAGTCATTCTCATATAGTCTCTGTCTCTCTGTAGAACTGTGTAATTCTTTAGGGTAGAGATGAAATCTCTTATATTCTGCATCCCCGGCAGCAAGTGCGGTGCCTGGCAGATAGTAGGTGCTCAATTAAAAAAAACAAACTGGTCCAATCAATAAATAGCCTTGTCAGTTTCTTGCCTCTCAGCTCCAAATCCACCCTTCTTGACCCTGCTGTGTGATACTGGAGCTGGACCTTGCAGACGTTTCTCCATTGTCAGATGGAATAATGTTGAGCTTTATTAAGCTTTGTCATTAGACGGGGCTGGAGAAACACTGCAAGAGGAAGGGGCACCTCTTCCTAGTTCCACTGACATGTGAGACTCCTAGCAAGTCTCCCCGGCACCACAAAAGACAGCTCCCTAGCAAGTGCAAGTAGTGCTCAAGGAGGTGGCTCCCCGGGGAGTCTCATCAGCACCATAGGAGGCAGTTTCCTTCTTGCCAGCTCCAGTCTGTCACCTCTCAGAGAACTTCTCTACACTCGGTAGTATGTACCTTAACTCTTTCTCTAAACCTTCCCAATGGGACCTGTGGCCATTTACAGGAGTGACTGTACACTGAGAAAAGGAACTACCCAGATCTTTAGGGGATTACTAGACACTGTCTCTGAATTGACTTTAATTCCTAGACACAAAATTGTGACCGTGCCCGCAAGTCCAAGTAGGAGCTAATAGTGGTCAAGTAGTAGATTGAGATTAGCCCAAGTCTGACTCACAGTGGGACCAGTTGGTGTACGGATTCACTTGTGGTTATTTCCTTAGTTCTTGGATGCATATTTGGCATAGATACACTTGTCACTCTCAGAATCCCCATGTTCTCTCTCTAATCCATAAGTAAGAGCCATTATGGTAGGAAGAGCTAAGTGGAACCCCATAAAACGCCCCCTCCTTACCAAGATAGTAAACCAGAAGCAATATCTCATCCCTGGGGGCATTGCAGAGAAATGTTTCTTCAGTGTCACTCAATTAGCTAAACCTAGAGAGGGCAAAAAAACTTAAATTGTTGGACTAGGCTTTAAGCAATTACATTTAAAATAATGGTCAGACATTTAAATCTTGTCAACTCAAAGTGAGTGGAGAACTTAGGCAATTCTTGGTGTAACACTCTTGCAAGAGTCCCACTTTTCAAACAAAATAATCTGTGTATTTCAGCCATGGGTGATTTTGGATCCTGAATGGCCCAGTTATTGGCCAATTGCTCCATTTAGAATCATAACACCAAATACTTCAAAGGGATTCAGAATGCATCTAGGTCAAATTTCTACCACAGCTGGCAGCTCTTCTTTAAGACTGAACAATCATAAAGCTTCTATTGAAAGGATATTGAACAGCCCCAAAATTCTCTAGAAAAGTAGAGCAGAAGACAACCACTTATCAAAAATTATGCTCAACACTGTTGAAATTGCACTTCCTTAACAGTTGGCCCTAAAAACAGGGAAAGAGGCGATTTGATAGAGGAAAAGCAGAAGGTGTGACACCTGACCAGCCATCCTTCCAACCTCACACCCCTGGCCAAAGGACAGGGTATAACTTCAGCATCCGCACATTCCCTCCACATGATGTAGCTGTGACAGATGTGATCTTGGGGATCCTTCATGGACCAACTCTTGATATTCTTGGACCGCAAGTTTTGTCTGTTTGACTTGTTCTTACAAAGGAAGTCATTAAAGTCAAGTGAGGTCTCGGTACCACCGAGCCCTCAGACCTCCAGTCCCACCCTTGACTGGTACTCAGCCTCTCTCTGTCTCTGTTCTCAGCTCCTCATTTTCCATCTCCAGCAGTGCTGTGATATCAAATGCAGAGTCTTAGCTCCTATTGGCCTGTTTCCTCCAAAGATCTAGGAAAAGGAGCAGGGTTTAATTCCTATCAGCCCTACTGCCAATACCTGGGAAGATCTAGTTTGACTAGTGTCAGAAATCAAGCATTCCTCTGCCTCATTATAGAGTTGTCTCTGATTTATTGTGTGTCTTAAACCAAAACATAGTATTGCTTTATTTCTCCTTTTTCCATAGAGAAATAAGTATATCGATTTTCCTTCTGAAATCCCCTAAACACAGGCTGACAACCATACACCCTTCCTCCCCTCACGTGAGATAATCAGAAATAGAATTTTACAAAATCTCCCATACAACAATTGGTTCACTCTCTTACTTATTGATTTATTTGCTCTGTAGAGCACTAGGAATGCAGAGGTGAAAAAGACAGAGTTCTCAGATCCAGGTGAAGCTGTAAATGAGCAGACATGATTGTCAAATGGTATAAGAGGTGAACTAGGTAGGGCTTCATAAAAGGTATGTACTCTGCTTTAGAACCCCTTAGCACATCAGGGTAGCCCTTATGAATGGGGTGAGGAATTGCTACAGAGGCTATCCCAGCTAACATTTTTGCATGTGTATTTTGTATCAGATAAGTGCTTCTTTATTTGTTGTTAGTGCCATCTAGTCGATTCTGACTCCTAGTGACCTGTGTACAGCAGAGTGGAACCCCGCCCGGTCTTTCTGTGCCATCCTCTCGCCTTCCGGCGCCATATCAGACAGTGCTCCACTGCTATTCATAGGGTTTTCACTGCTGATTTTTTCAGAAGTGGGTGGCCAGGTCCTTCTTCCTAGTCTGTGTAGTCTGGAAGCTCCACTGAAACCTGTCCACCAGGGGTGACCCTGCTGGTATTTGAAATACCAATGGCTTAGCTTTCAGTATCACAGCAACATGCAGCCACCACAGTGTGACAACCAACACGTGGGTGGTGTGGTTTCCCAACTGGGAGATGAACTGGCGCCATGGCAGTGAGAGCACCAGATCTTAGCCACTAGACCAGACCACCAGGGCTGGCAGAGCTTCTTTATTCTTACTATCAGTTTCATGCTTACAAAAACCTCACTTCACAGAAAATGGAAAATAAGTCTCAGAGATGATAAGCAACTTGCCCAACATTACAAAGCTGAGAGATGACAGAGCCGGAACTTGAGTCCAGCTCTGTCAAATCTAAGATCATACTCTCACTCGCCAGCACACAGTCTCTCCTCTGTTCTTTTCTGCCCTTTGAAACCCACCCCCAGGTTTCAAACACAGTTCCAGGTGGGACTTTAACGTTTTAGTTTCTGCGTTCAAGTCACTGCCTACAGACTATGGTGTTGGAAGCCAATGCCAGCCCCAAGTCACAAACACTGCAGAATCTCGGGGATCCTGGTCTACTTGTGCTTGATGGAGAGAGGTGGGACTCATTCTTAAATGGAGCACAAACAGGAAGACGTCTGATGGATGACTTGGAATTGGGTCAGCCCTAGCGGGAACACAGGAGCCTGGCTGGCTGGGTAGGAAGGAGTCGCATCGTCTCAGATCTGAGTCAGCAGCACCTGGTTAACGGTGCCAGACATCAGCTTTCTGAGTCGTTCTCTGCCTTCGCTGTCTTTTGCATCTGTGGAAGGATATGCCTCAGAAGAACTGCGCTGTTACCAGGGATGTCATCAGCAGAGGGTGGAAATTCGGGCTGCCTTTCCCTCCTCCTCAATCTGTCTCCAGCTCTGCTGCCTAAGTGCTGTTGTCAAAATAAGCCATTTCTCAAACTGCCACCCTCTTCTCTCCCAGCTGACTCTTCTGACTACCTCCCTATGCCTTACAGTTGTTACAACCAGCCACGAGGAATTTTATGCTAAGAAAAGTGTCAGGAATAGTAACAAAGGAGAGGAACGAAAGAAGGAAGAAAGGAAGGAAGGAACTAAGGAAGGTAGGAAGGAAGAAAGGAGGGAAGGAAGGAGGGAAGATGACATTCATTAACTAAAGATGCTCATTCTGAGGGAGCTGACCCCATGGCCAAGTGGTTACAGTTATGCCCTCTCTGCTTCTGCAGCCCAGAGTTCACTGGTTCAGATCCCAGATGCGGACCTACTCCACTCATCAGCCATGCTGTGGAGGCATCCCACATACAAAGTAGAGGAAGACTGGCACAGATGTTAGCTCAGGGCTAATCTTTCTCAAGCAAAAAAAGAGGAGGATTGGCAATGGATGTTACTCAGGGCAAACCTTCATCACACACACACACACAAATAAAATTTTTAAAAAGATGCTCATTTTGATTTATGTCCCATGCTACTTGACTGTCGTGAGGTAGTCAAGAGCTTTTAAATTTGACTTCTCAGTTTAACTGAATGCTCTATTTTTTTTTTAAAGATTTTATTTTTTTCCTTTTTCTCCCCAAAGCCCCCCAGTACATAGTTGTATATTCTTCGTTGTGGGTCCTTCTAGTTGTGGCATGTGGGATGCTGCCTCAGCGTGGTTTGATGAGCAGTGCCATGTCCGCGCCCAGGATTCGAACCAACGAAACACTGGGCCACCTGCAGCGGAGTGCGCGAACTTAACCACTCAGCCACGGGGCCAGCCCCTGAATGCTCTATTTTTAAAAAGGTAGGGAGCCATTTTCTTACATTTGCTACATGGATGAGGCTCAACACTTTCTGAAGGAGTTTATAGACATAGGAAGGCAGCCCCATGTAGTACTGGGTACCCTGAACAAGAGTCAGAGATCTAGTTGTCTTCCTGGCTGTGCTCACATGTCACCTTCCTGGCTGTGCTCACATGTCACCTTGAACCATCCATCTTTCTCCTTGGGCCTCAATTTCTTCATCTGTAGAAACAAAATTGTGGCATCTAATGTCTTGTGGCAAGTATAAATTTCACAATCATGGCTTCTGGGGAGCAAAAATATAACTATATGCTCCAGTAACTTAGAAAATTTATATTAAAGCCCCCTCTGCCTGGTTTGCAGGAACTTAATATAGTCTCTTTGAGTTTTAAGACTGGGTCAATTTGAGATTATTTAAAAACTCTCTCCTACCCCCTCCCTTTCCTCCTCAGATGGCTACTGAGTTAAGGGTGGTGTACCCTGACTTTGAGAGGCTGTTATTTGCATCTGATTCTCCCTTTTGATCTGTCTCACTCCTGTTCTAGCATCCTTGGAAATGTAGTCTGTCTTTCTGGTCCTCAGACATGACCTCCTCCACTGCTGAGTCATGGGTTTCTGTCCTTAGTGCCCCCATTGAAGTGCCTGAGGTCCTGTCATAACCTTCGGTCTTCATACTCACATGTATAACCTCAAGCCCAAAGCTTCTTTGGGTCTACCAGTCCTCTCTCGTTTGGTCCTTTCTTGGGTAATTCCTGAGTGTTTCTGACTCCCGAGTGAGTTTTGGCACCGTCACTTGGCCTTAAAACCCTCCACCCACCTCTATTCTATTATCCTACACCATTGTGGCTCAGGGGACACAGGCAACACACTCAGAGGTCCAGATGATGCCCCTCTGCTCTGGGATTATCAGTCTGAAAAACAGCATGTGTCTTTATACCTTGCTCCACCTTCAGGACCCAGGTGGAAGGGGCTGGATGCAACGACCACTCTTGTTATCTCTACTGATTCTCCTCTAACTTTCCTCTCTATACCCTAATTTAGTGTTTTGAAGGGCGTTCAAAGAAAAATTGGTTATGCTAGATAGCGATCCCATTCATATCTTTTTGGTTTTACATCTGAATTGTACCTTTGACCTTAGAAGTCAAGAATTCACCACTGTAGTCTCAGACTCTGAAGTGACCCTTCATTCCCCGAAGCAGGTAACTCATCTTTGGCTGTCTGTGCTGGGGCAAGGACAGAATCTTGGGATACAAAGGAAGAGATTAAAATGCAGGACGTGGAGAGATGGGGCAAAGCTGTTAATAATACACATGACAATTCTATGACTGGATAACATGATCCTGTGAAAAGGGAATTCTAAGTTTAAAATTAAGGGTTTGCTGTTCTTAAAGAAACTCATTAAAACTTACGTATTTATCGAACCCTTACTACCTGCATTGTTCTAGGATCTGGGAATTCAACAGTGCACAAAACAGATAAGGTTCTTGCTTGCGTTACATTTTATTCTATTAGGGAGAGAGACAATAAGTAAACAAATAAATAATTAAGGTAATTTTAGACATTTATAATGTTATGAATGATGAGAAGCCAGCCATGCCATCTAAATCTGGGAAGATTTAGAATCTGAATTCACGTCTACTCTCTGAAGCTGGACAGCTTTGGGGTCTTCAGACCCACTTCAGACAGTACAGGGCAGTATAGACATAGTCCAGTGTCCCACGTGGTGGAAGAGAGAGTTGTGGTGCAAGCAAGCCCTCAGCTTTGGGGCCAACTATGAACATGGGATCGAGACAGGCAGGAGAGGTAGGGAAGAGCCAGCAGCAGGTTGGCTATCCATGTGCAAGAGCAGCCCCCGTGTTCCAATAGGATCCTGAGTGCAGCCACAGGTCCTAGCATAGGTGCCAACCACACTGGGCCAAACACAGCACCTATCCATCATGGCCTTTATGGTCCAGTGCAAGGGTGGCACCTGACACAGCTGGCATAGTCTTTCTTCAGCATTCTGGGATTTGGGAGTCTTTCCCTCGGTGCCTGGGGCTTCCCACAGTCATTTTTCTTCCATGAACCAGAGAAGAAGAGACAACATATTTGTAGAAAGAGGACAGGGAGAACCTGACTGGATGCACAGGGTGGACAGAGATGAGAGATGGAGAGTGAGTCCTGACCACGTTTGAGTTCCATGCTCCAGAGGTCCTAGGCATGACCTCATTCCTGACCCAGGTTCCATGAGACCCCTGGTATCTTTATAATAAAGTTCCCTTTTGGTTTAAATTGGGTAAAACTAGGTTTCTGTCACTGGCTACTAATAAAGTCTTAACCAATACAGAACATTCTTACAATTGTATAGGTAGACTTGGATGGAAACACAGTCATGCACCGCAGAATGAAATTTCTGTCCAGGACGGACCACAACCATATACAACAGAGGTCCCAGAAGTTTAGTGCCATACAGCCTAGGTGTGTAGTCGGCTATACCATCTAGGTTTGTGTAAGTTCACTCTATGATGTTTGCACAGCAACAAAATCACCTAACGACACATTTCTCTGAAGGTACCTCCATCATTAAGCAATGCATAACTGCAGTGGGAATAGAAAGGAGGCACTGGCCTCAGTAACAAAAGGAAATGGGCTGTAAACATTCTTCCTGACTTACCTCCCAACTCTTGCTCCCCAGAGATGCTCTCTGGAGCCGGGGGGTGAGAAGCATCGTAGGTTGCTGCCTGAGGTTACTCTCAAATGCCAGTTTACTCAGAAGCTGGTAAAATGGTCACAGAACAGATGCTGTGTGGAATGTTACTTAATTTCATTAGCAGTTTTGCATTTGCCAAAATATGTTTTTGCCAGAAGTGCCAGCGCATCGGGGTTGTGGTTTTGTGAAAATTGAATAAGATCCCAGGGAGCCCTGGAGCGGGCCACAGGCCACCTGGCAGATTGTCCCTCAATTGCCCACAGCTGGGAGGGAACAGAGTGGGGCCCACAAAACTGAGGCTCCCTGGGAGCTCCCGAACCCCTCTCATCCCACAGCGAGCTGGGTCTGTCACAGTGATGGTTTTTCACTGTTGAAAGACAGCCCAGCAGGCTCCATAAGTCTCCCTAACATCCACACATTTCTAGACTTCATGGTGCTTACTCCCCACCTTCTGGAAGGGAAGGCCATCAGCACATCTTTATCTGCAGTTTGTACTCAGTTCTCAATAATAATACTGGCTTTCCTTCTCTTCTTAGTTACGCTTTCAATGATACTTAGCAACCACTCCATTCCTTCCCCTTACACATGTGGCAAAGATTAATGCTCTTTCCATGAGATTTAATTAACTTCTGTGGTTAATTGCAGGCCTTCTCTTTGAAGCAAATTCTCTTCTTTAGTAAACTATGTAAATAAATAATAACAGGTTCCGATTTGCCAGGAGAGCTCCTCAGCGATGCACGTCTTGCATTGGCAGTAGGCTCAGCCTCCATCAGCAGCTTCATACACCATGAGGAACACAGTCCTGACCAGTTCAAGGATCCTCATGACCATCCTTCACTAGCAAACGTGCTCACTGGGACTGTTTTAGTCCTCTTCTGGATTGATGCATTTATGAGTATGTCTTCATCCTGAGAACTATATATTCCAGATCAAGTGTCTCTCTATCTGCCTTGTCCCTGGGTGCAGAAGCCACCTAACAGTAATAATTTTGTCATATGTTTGCATAGTGCTTTTAGCTTAACAAGTTTACATAATCTTATTGAGTCTAGAAATAATCCTTGTGGTCAGGAGTTGTCAGAATTCTTTGGGTGGCGAATGACAGAAACCTAACTTGAAGCCAATTAGGCACAAAGGAGCTGCTGGTGTCTAAGGCCCCTCTGGGGGAGGGGCAGCGTGAGTGAGCCTCAGGACTCAGGATTCCTTTCTTTCTCTCTCTCTCTCCTTCTCCCTCCTTGTCTGTCTCTGTCTGTTTGTCTCTATCTCTGTCTCTGTCTCTGCCTCTCTCCCCTTCCATCTTCCACACATATCAGTTTCATTCTCTCAGATTGATTTTCTCCGTGGGGGCCAAAATCTAGCAGCCAGCAGCTCAGGGGACACTACCTTCCCAGCGTTGCCGATAGAAAGGAAAGGAATCAATTCCAGGGGAAAAATTATGGAGAATTCTAACTGTTTGGGGATATATGCCATCTCCTGTGGCCAGGGGCAACAGAAACTGTGACTGGAGCCCCCATGGAGCTCCATGATTGGGAGGCTACAGTGGGGGAAGGAGTGTTCCCTTAAGACAGAGGAGTTTCCAGACAGAACCAGAGAACAGACACCTTCTCTGTAGGGGGTCTCTGCATTTTACAGAGAAGAGGCAGAAGCTGAGAGAGTAGGTGACGTGTGCTTACTTAACCAATAAATAACAGATTCCAGACTAGAAAGAACTGCCATCTGCTAGGTACAGTTACATAGCTTCCAGTCCAAAAGTGGAGACAAAGTTCTGACAACTAGTCTGACTTTGGGGGAGAATATTTGGAATCAGGGCTGTCTTTGAAATCTGGAATTTTTCCTTAAGAACCAATTACTCCCCAGACAGCACTTCCCATACAGTAGGTGCTCAAACACATTGAATTTCACAACCTGGCAGTGTTGTCTTGTTTGCTCTTCCTTCTTAATCTCTCCTTCCCTCCTTGCTAGAGTTTGCCGTGCCACGCGAGGGACAAACCCAAGACCCAGGGCTTCATCGTAGTACCATCAGGACAGCCAGCTCCATCCTAAAGCCGGTGCCTTCTCTCAGTCTGCTCATCACAGTCAGCATCCCAGATCCTGAGAAGCAAGCAGGACTCAGAGTGAGCATGAACCCAGAGCAAACCCAGCTCTAGTGGAGAAAGCACCCAGGGGAGGTGACCTCCAGCCAGGGGACAGCAGCGGACTCTACTGCCAGCCTGACAGCTCCGGAGGCAGCCGTTTTGCTGCTGATGCTGTTCTGCAGGATCTTCCTCTTCACCAGCCACAAAGCGGTTCCAAGTTTCACTATGGGGGAGCCCTTGGTCACGGGTGGGAAACATCTTGCCCTCCTACAGCTCTTCCCTCCTTCCTTTGTCCCTTCCCTCGCTCCTGTGCCTTAGACAGCCAGAGCCTCCATGCTGCCCTGCGGTGCCCAAACCCCTTCTCTGTACCAGACCCGGGCTCAGAATGAACCCACTCTTCTCCTTCCTACCCCAGCCTTCCTCCCATCCTCTAGGGCCCTGAGATAAACTGGAAGTGCAGATGATGAGAAACCCATAAAGGCATTTTCCTTGGCCAGGAATGCCCTGATTAGCAAAATATAATGAACATCTAACTGCTTAAAAAGTCAATTGAGGGGCCGGCCCGGTGGTGTAGTGGTTAAGTTCACATGCTCCTCTTCAGCAGCCCAGGGTTCACTGGCTCAGATCCCAGGCACAGACCTACACCCTACTCATGATCAAGCCATGCTGTGGTGGCATCCCACATACAAAATAGAGGAAGATTGGTACAGATGTTAGCTCAACGACAATCTTCCTCACCAAAAAAAAGAGTCAATTGGAAGGACTGCCATTTGATCAATATGGCAGACTAGATATTCAGAGAGATCTCATTCAAGACAGCACGCTGAACTTTTTTTTTTTTAAGTTTAATGCACAGCTGAACTGTCAGGAAAGTAAAGGAATTCCTCAGAGAGCAGAAATGACAATAAAGTGTGAACTCAGAGGGCAAGTAATACTATTGCTGGCGTTTTTTGACCCCTGGTGGTATACAGCCTGAATTTTAATGGGCCACATCACAGGGGACAGGAATATCCAAGTATTCTTTTCAAGTGCTTAAAAAACACAGTCTCATACAAATACATAGTGAGCACATGTCAGAGCTTTGTGTAACCCATTAATGAGAGAACCAGCAGAAGGACAAGGACAGTTTAAGGAAAGTTACAAGAAATTCACGTAGATAGGTAGATAGATTGACAAAATGCTGGATTACGGTTTCTGAACTATATTTTTAAAATGACTTAATACCCAACAGGGGAAAAAAAGGAGATAACTTTTAGAATCATCTCCTTTAACAACAAAAATCGTTTGCATCTCATTGGGAATTATTTTCTACAAACCAACATCTAAGTTTCTAGATTGTAAAGTTTCTGGGCCCTGATCAATAGGAAATAGTAAAAGGAACAGAGTTGCATGCCCCTACCCAGAGAGCCAGATGTTCTTTGGGAAGCTTGTTAGACAATGCCTGAAAATGACATTGAAGTCAGGCCCTTCTACTGGTGGACTTGTCACACCAGACGAAATGAGACTGATTCTCAGATACAACACTCGTAAATTGTGTGTCCTGCCGTTGACAAGGAATGATGTAGAAGTCATTAGAAAATACCTTCCTTCTGTTGTAACATTGTAATCTTGCTCTTAGATTCTTCCCCGCATCTTTTGAGTGTCTTGGGGCGTCTTCCTCCGCATTGATGAAAGGCTATACTCGGAGCAAGGATCTACATCCACACACGCTCTCAGCATTTGATGAGCAGACCTTCTTCGATGCCTCTAATCAGTTGAACTTTATTTTAATTTGCAAAATAATGTATTTCCCATCCCTTTATTTGCCTTGCTTGTTAGAAGCCTTTGTACTCATACAGCAGCCTTCCAGCTGTTTTTCTGGCAACTAAAGCAAACATATTCCCGGTCTGCTTGTCTCCATGAAGCTTGCTGAAGTACTATAAGCAGAAGTGTGTTCCTGATAAGCGTGGAGGTTAAGAGGGTCCAAGCTTTGCAAACAGCAAACAAAGCTCAGCTGGTGAAAAGCGGGGACAACACCATGTTTGCAATCACCTGTTTGTCTAGAAACTGTGTGGAGCTGTCTGGGGAGCGCTTTGTCTAGAAGACACTCCCCATGTGCCCACTACACTTTTGGCATCTATTGTCAAACTCAGCAGCTACTGTTCATATTTCTCTGCCTCTTCTCACCACCTGTGCCAGGAAAACAGAAGGTACAGGACACAGAGTCTTGAGGGTAAGTTAACTCAACACTGCCCCTCCTCGTTCCCAGGGGTTCTTCTAAAACACTCAGAAGTGTATTTTTTGGCATGCTGTTTAGGACTCCGTCTTTCCAGCAGGCTGATGGCACGCCTTGGCCTCATTCTCTGAAGCAGGGACACTGGAGCCCAGCCTGGATCTGCTGCCTGGCTCCACCCCAGGCCAGCTGTATTCGTTTGCTGGGGCCGCTATACCAAAGTACCGCAGACTGGGTGCCTTAAACAACAGAAATTGATTCTCTCACAGTTCTGAAGGCTGAAGTTCAAGATCAAGGTGTCAGCAGGATTGGTTCCTTCTGAGGGCTGTGAGGGAGAATCTGTTCCAGGCCTCTCCCCTACCTTCTGGAGGTTTGCTAGCCATCTTTGGCATTCTTGACTTCTGGTGCATCACCTTGATTTTTGCCTTCATCTTGTATGGCATTCTCCCTGTGTGTCTATGTCCAAATTTCCCCTTTTTATGTGGACACCAGTCCTATTGGGTTAGCAGCCCATCCAACTCCAGTATGAACTTATCTTAACTAATTACCTTTGCAATGACCCTATTTCCAAATAAGGTCACATTCTGAGGTATTAGGGGTAAGGACTCCAACATACGAATTTTGGGGAGACACAAGTCAGCTCATAACACAGGGTGAGTAACCTGGACAAGTTTCTCAACCTCTTAGATCCTCGGCTTCTTATCTCCAAAATTAGGAGAATGTGCTTACCTTGTGGGGACCCGTAAGGAGTGAATTTGATAGTTTAGTGTAATACTTGGAATAAAAAATATATTCAAGATTTCTTCAAATAATCGCAGGACTTCAGGCATCTCACCCTATTGCAACTAGATCAGTTTGGCCTTTAATGGTTTTATTTACTGCTTTCCACTTCTGTTTAAAGAAAAAGTTCTGCTGCTTTAGAAAAACAAAAACACACAGATATAAGGAAAGCAGCACATTATACTACAAAGAATCTTCCACTAATATCAGAACAGGATCCAACCTCAACCTGGTCAGGTCCTAACCAGCAGGGTGACCCTGAGCTTCGGTGCCCTCAGATGTGAAATGGGATTACTATCAGCCCTCTCCACTCTATGGAAGAGCAAGAAAAGTAATTTCTGTAAGAGCCCTCTATGAAATATATACCATGATAAAGAAGGTAGCTGCTGTCTAGCCACACTCCGCAATCAGAAATATGAGAGGGATTCCTGCCACATGCATGCCAGTTCCCTCCTATTAGTCAACTCGTGTTTTATTGATCCCAACCATCATTGCCTCCACTGTTTCACACTGATTTACAGGGTAGGAATAGACCTGTCATGCCTATGTCATTCATTATACCCCACACTACCACAAAATCAATATAAATGTTTCAGGAAAGATCAAAAGTCTTCACAGTCTGCCCCACACTCATAAACTAGGCAATGTTCTGAGGCCAGCATTCAATTCAGCCATAAGTATCTGGAGAAGTGAGAACAGGAGATGGAGCAGAAAGGAGGGAACAAGGTCAAGAGAAGTTGAATCCAAACCCCAAGGCTCTGGGAGTCTGGGGCTTGGTGGGTTCTTAGATTTGTGGCTCCCAATAATTCAAAGTTTTTCTGCAGAAGCATCCATGTAACCCCAAACACCCTCCAGGGAGAAGAATCCCAGGTCTAACACAATTTAACCAAATTATTTTGCATGGACAAGGCTAATCCAGTTATATAAATTGGATGCCTTTTTCAATGATGCCCGAGGTGAGGCAGGACCCATAAGTGCATTGGGAAGAAGGAGCTGAGGCAGATCCAGTCTTCACGTGCCCATTGAAACATCTAGAATTAGAGGCACATGCTCCTACAAGAGATCAGCCAGAGTGACCAGATGCCAGGCTTCAAATACCACCTTAGGCCTCCAGAATCCATGCAACTTCAGCAGATGTCTCTCTACCCATTTCATCCAGATTCAACACATGTAGTTTCTTACTCACAGCCACACCAGCCCTAGCTGGTCTTGTCTTGGGTTTTTCTCAGACTTGGGATTTTGCCATTTCTTTGGCTCAGATTTCACCACTGATTGTTGGCATTTCCTTCCTGACCAAGGCCCTTCCCCATCCATGCTGACTCTCCTTCAATTCATCTACCCATGTCTGACCTCAGCACTGGTGCCTGTCCCTAGCTTCAATATTTCAGACTTCTAGAAAGACTCTTTCCTGAGCAATGGGATGATGAAAACCAGATTAACAACCAGGACTCCATGGGAATGAGGGGGTTTGAGGCAAACCAGGCAAAAATTTAAGAGATAGAACCTGGAGAAGAACATGGACATTGGAGAGAAAGGCAGGGCAGAGAGCAATTGAAAAACAGTAGGAATCCTGGATAATCAGGAGCCCAGCCAGACTTCCCTAGGACTTCAGGAGAAGCAGGTGAGGAAACAGGGGAGAAACCTGGCCACAGCCCCAGTGCGGTATCATGTGTTCTGTTGTTGAATAGACAAATGATCCTGGAAGTGAAAAACAAGAAGGCCTCGACCCCAAGGCAAATACGTAGCCCATCAGAGGAGCTTTTGTAGAACTCTTTCTCAGGGAAGGCTCAAGACAATGGAGGGGGTAGCCGTACCTGCCTGGACATGAAGATAGGGCAATAGGACGGGTGAAGGCAGGCTGTGGACTCCAGTCTTCACCTTAGTCCTCTCCCTTCCTTAGAATTCGGCGGCCAGGACACATGAGTGGTGTTGGAAGCAGCCTCGTGTACCCAAGTGAGCCTTTACCCTTACTCTGAATGGGGTCTTTCAGCCATCCACGGGGTTCCAGTTCCTCTCACATCATCTCTCTTTGGTGCCCCACAGCTCTGTGATTAGATTTTAGAAAGGGGCATTGCTGGAAAACATCTGCTGATGAGAACTGTGCCAGAGAAAGTGCATAGTCTCTGGCACCTGATAGGCAGAAGCAGCAAAAGGAAATGTCATTACCCCCAAGAGAGATCGACTCCTCCAATTAAAAGCACAAACAGAGGGACAGCTTATCCTTGCCCACTGTCCTCGTAGTCTCCATGCTGTGTATCCAAGCTGAGTCCCATTTAGCCTTCGTAGTTGGGCTGCCCATAAAGGCTGCCCCTTCGTGGCCTTCCAGGTTTTCCATCCCACAGGCCTGCCTGGCACAGTTCAGCTGCTGCCACACTACATTCAGAGGATCATCCAAACAATAGAGTGTGTCAAAAATCTGCACATGACACCAGAGAGGCTGTGGGACAAAACAACAATGACTCCCTTCCACAGGGCCCTGCTGCAACCTGCCCCTTAGTCGATCTGAGGTTGAAATGCTGAGACTGGGTGTTTCCACGCAGGGAGAAGAGCAAAGCACTTTCCTTCTGGGGCCTTTGAGCAGAGAGTGGAGCCAGAGTGAGGGTGGGGGAAAGAAATTCACGCCAGAGCAGCTGTTTCTACTGCCTATTTCAAAATGCACTGCAAAAATAATAGACTTTGAGGATGAAAGTGTACTCAGCTCCCATGCCAGGGCTGGCTGCGTCATCCCCCGGTGTGAAGGCAATGATGTTCTGCAGAGCAATTTTGCATTTTAATGTCTTCAATGGAGGCTCTCTTTTAGACAGCAATTTCACCATTTTTTTAAAGGTTTCTTTAATACGCCTCCTCTTTCACAGTGGAAAATATTGTCTCAGAGAGCCTCTGGAAATGCCGTCTTAGAAATGTGAAGTTTTGAAAGATACTATGTGTTGAATTGTGTCCCTTCCTCCCCACAAATTCGTATGTTGAAGTCCTTACCCTCAGAACCTCAGAACGTGACCTTATTTGGATATAGGGTCATTACAAAAATAATTAGTTATGATGAAGTTATGCTGGAGTTGGGTGGGCCCATAATCCGATATGACTGGTGACCTTATAAAAAGGGCACAGATATGCACACGGGGAGAATGCCATGTGAAGATGAAGGCAGAGATCAAGGTGATGCAGCAGAAGCCAAGGAATGCCAAAGATGGCCAGGAAACCTCCAGAAGGTAGGGGAGAGACTCCCCCTCACAGCCCACAGGAAGCACCGCTGCCAACACCTTCATCTCGGACTTCCAGCCTCCAGAATGGTGAGAGAATCAATTTAAGGCACTGAGTCCGTGGCACTTCGTTACACCCACCTAAGGAAGCTAATGCAAAAGTCGTTGACATACACATGAAAGACAAAAGACAAGCTGAAGGAAACCGTCCAGTGACATTTAATGAATTAGACAGATTCTGGGTATTGAGAGGGGGTGAAGAGCATGTAAATTCAAGGAGAAGAAATATTTTGCCTCTCAGGAATGTATTTTCTCACTGGGGAAACAAGATACGTATTCAAGAGTCAAGGCTTGGGGCTTTAACCAAATTCCAACTTTTACGTCTTTTTTCAAAAATAGCCTCATTAACATGGTGACCTCGAGTCTCGCAGTTCTGGTTCCTAGTTCTTTCCTACACGTGGGCTAAATCCCCTGGCCCAAGAACCAATGGGCAGGCATCCCAGAAGCAGCCTTCTGAGGTCAGGGAGAGTCCCCGGGCCTGCTGTGTGGAAGGCTCCCCTCTTTCCCACTCTGCTTAGAGACATCTGCAAAGGGAAAGTTCAAGTTCATTTATTATGTCCACTGGCTGGACAAGCCCCAGGGATCTAGTCCCCCACTGGCGACTGTCACTGAGTCTTCTCCATGGAACACCAAGTAGAGGGTTAGGGCACAGAAGGGGTCTGGGAGCCCCATGAGCTCCCTGCAGGAGGAGGTAAGAGAGGGTGATGTTCCTGTAGCCAGGGGACAGGTATCAAGGGGAATGGAGCTGCCCAAAGGGCCACAGCCTCTGTTCTGTCACTGCAAAGCTTCCTTGAGCGTCTTTGTTCTCAAAGCCTGGAATCTACTGGCCAAAGGACTGCCTTCCATCCTTTACTGATTAAGAGCAAAGGCCCAAGAACCAGCTGGCCTTGGTTCAAACTCTTCTCTGTCAGTTACCTTGGGCAAGTTACTTAAACTTTCTAAGTCTCATTTTCTTCAACTATATTATGGAAATAATAGCAGTGACTTTGGGTTGGCTTAAGTAAAATAATCCATCTAAAGGGATTAACACATCTTCAGATACACAGTAGGTCCTCAATCCACATTAACTGCTTCATAGGCTCACTTCCACACCTGATAAAAATATCAGTCTCCTCCACTCCCCTCTGGAAAACATCCCCCATCTTACTCAACCAAACCCACTCTCCCTGTTCACAGCAGCACATAAAAGTTCTTCTTTTGTTGTGGAGGATCAGAGCAGCCCACACTAGAAATAGATCATCGGATGTTGATTACACTCATGTCTACAGTGGGATGAAAGGAATCGCTTATCCCCCTCCACACATTTAGGTCCAAGTGCAGGTCCCCACTGGTCTCCAGTTTAGAGAATTCGGTAGCTCGTTCCTCTGCATATGCGGAGAGAGCATTTTTCCACTTTAACAAGATATGGCATAGAAGACATGTGAGTAAGCTGGATGACCAGAGAAACGCCAGGAAATTGCATTCAAATCGGTGTCACTGAATTCATAAGCAGCCAGCACATCTCTGCCCACACAGCCAGCCGTCAGGCAGACTGCCTGGATTATAGACAGCAAACATGTCTGTCTCCAATTGTTGAGTCACAAAATACTAAGTACTTATATGGGCACATATATTAAATAAAAAGACATGAATTTCTGGTAAACTGTATTAAAGGACTTTTTTTAGGTATTAACATTAATTTAACTTTCTTATATGCATGCCATTATTGAGGGATTTTTTTTCCTTTTTATGTGAACTCATAGGTATATTTCTTTCAAATATCAAAGAAAAAAATTTCTTATCATTTGCTTTCAGAGTTATCATTTGTTTTGTAATGTCAAAATCAACAACTGAAACATCGATAGATTAAGACAGGAAGTGATAAAATTACTCTGGAAGTCAATTTAAACAGACATTTAAATTTGTTTAGGGGTGAAACATGAACTTGTACATAGGAACAAATCCTGGAAGAACACATGCCAAAATATCATCACATCTTTTTCCCCACCTTGGGTAGGAGAAATGTGAGTGATTTTATTTTCATTGGTTCATTTCTTTTCCTTTAGCTTCCATTAGTCTTGCAAGTTTTCTGAATCGAGAATGTGTGTTGCTTCTTTTTAAGGACTTCTTGAGAGCAGTTGCAGATGCACAGCAATATTGAGCAAAGTATACAGAGATTTCCAGTGCCCCCACACATGTAGAGCCTCCCACATTATCAACGTCCCTCACTAGAGTGGTACAATTGATGACCTACACTGACAGATCATTATCACCCAAAGTCCATAGTTTACATTACAGCTCACTCTTGGTAGTGTACTTTCTATGGGTTTAGACAAATGTAAAATGGTATGTATCCACCATTACAGTATCATATAGAATAGTTTCACTGCCCTAAAAATCCTCTGAGCTCCTCCTCTTCATTCCTCCCTCCCTACTAACCCCTGGCAACCACTGATTTTTTACTGTCTCCACAGTTTTGCCTTTTCCAGAATGTCAAATAGTTGGAATCATACAGTATGTAACCTTTTCAAATTGGCTTCTTTCACTTAGTAATAATATGCATTTAAGATTCTCCATGTCTTAGGGAAACAAAAGAAAAAATAAACAAGTGGGACTTCATCAGACTAAAGCACTTCTGGAAGGCAAAGGAAACCAAGATCAAAATGAAAAAACAACCCACCAAATGGGAGAAAATATTTGCAAATCATATATCCAATAAGGGGTTAATCTCCATAATATGTAAAGAACTCACACAAATGAACTACAAAAAAACAAACAACCCAGTCAAAAAATGGGCAGAGGATCTGAACAGACATTTTTCCAAAGAAGATATACAGATGGCCAACAGGCACATGAAAAGATGCTTGACATCACTAACCATCAGGGAAATGCAAATCAAAACTACACTTAGATATCATCTTACACCCATTAGAATGGCCAAAATCACCAAGATGAAAAACCACGAATGTTGGAGAGGATGTGGAGAAAAGGGAACTCTCATCCACTGCTGGTGGGAATGCAGACTGGTGCAGCCACTATGGAAAACAGTATGGAGATTTCTCGAAAAATTAAAAATAGAACTACCAAACAACCCAGCCATCTCACTACTGGGTATTTATCCAAAGAACTAAAAATCAGTAATTCAAAGACACTTATACAACCCTATATTCATTGCAGCATTATTCACAATACCCAAGAAGTGGAAGCAACTCAAGTGCTCATCAACCGATGATTAGATAAAGAAGATGTGGTATATATACATAATGTAGTACTACTCAG
Source organism: Equus asinus (assembly GCF_041296235.1). Lineage (NCBI taxonomy): Eukaryota > Metazoa > Chordata > Mammalia > Perissodactyla > Equidae > Equus > Equus asinus. Next base: position 17,911,669 of record NC_091796.1, read on the forward strand.
CATAAAAAAAGATGACATCATCCTATTCACAACCACATGGATGGACCTTGAGGGTATTATGTTAAGCGAAATAAGCCAGACAGAGAAAGACAAACACCACATTATGTCACTCATTTGTGGAAGACAGACAAACTTATGGACAAAGAGAACAATTTAGTGGTTACCAGGCAGAAGTGGGGTAGAGGGTGAAACAAGGGGTGAAGGGGCACACTTATATGGTGTCTGACAAATATTAATGTACAACTGAAATTCCACAATGTTATAAACTATTATGACCACAATAAAAAAACGGCTAAGAATCTAAAAAAGAAAAAAGATTCTCCATGTCTTTTCATGGCTTGATAGCCCATTTCTTTTTAGCAACAAATAATATTCCATTGACTGGATGTACCACAGTTTATTTATCCATTCACCTCCCGAAGGACATCTTGGTTGTTTCCAAGAGCTGGCAATTATGACTAAAACTGCTATAAACATCCATGTGCAGGTTTTTGCGTGGGCATAGGTTTTCAACTCCTTTCAGTAAATACAGAGGAGCACAATGGCTAGATCTTATGGTAAGAGTACGTTTAATTTTGTAGGAAACTGCCAAACTGTCTTCCAAAGTGGCTGTACCATTCTGTATTCCCACCAGCAATGAATGAGGCTTCCTTTTGCTCCATATCCTGGCCAGCATTTGGTGTTGTCAGTGTTCCAGATTTGGGCCATTCTAACAGGTGTATAGTGGTATCTCATTGTTGTTTTAATTTGCATTTCCCTGATGACAAATGATTTCAAGCATCTTTTCATGTACATATGTGCCATCTGTGTATCTTCCATGGTGAGGTGTCTGTTAAGGTCTTTGGCCTATTTTTTAACCAGGTTGTCTTCTTCTTGTTGAGTTTTAAGACTTCTTTGTATATTTTGGATAACAGTCCGTTATCACATGTGTCTTTTGCAAATATTTTCTCCCAGTCCGTAGCTTGTCTTCTCACTTTCTGGACAATGTTTTTCAGAGAACAGAAAATTTTAATTTTAATGAAGTCCAGCTTATCAATTATTTCTGAGTTGTCCCTTTGGTGCTATATCTAAAATGTCATCACCAAACCCAAGGCCATCTAGAGTTTCTCCTATGTTATCTTCTAGGAGTTTTATAGTTTTGTATTTTACATTTAGGTCTGTGATCACTTTGAGTAATTTTTTGTGAAGTGTATAAAGTTTGTATCTAGATTCATTTTTTTAAGGTGGAAGTCCAGATGCTCCAGCACCATTTGTGGAAGAGATTATCTTTGCGCTGTTGTATTGCCTTTGCTCCTTTGTCAAAGATCCGTTTGACTATATTTATGTGGGTCTGTTTCTGGGCTCCTTACTCTGTTCCATCGATCCATTTGTCTCTTCTTTCACCAGTACCACACTGTCCTGATTACTGTAGTTTTACAGTAAGTGTTGAAGTCAGGTAGTGTCAGTCTTCCAACTTTGCTCTTCTCCTTGGATACTGTGTCGTCTATTCTGGATCTTTTGCCTTTCCATGTAAACTTTAGAATTAGTTTGTTGGTTGCCTCTGTGAGAGGCTGTGGGCCTCTTTGGGGTGATGGCCCTCAAACCACTGGCCTGGGCTCCCCAGCCTGAGAGAAAGAAGAAGGCCAGGAGGGAGAGGTGGTTTCCGCACAGGGTATGGAGGGGCCCAATGTAAGTGGTCAATAAACACTACCTATCATTGATAGTGCTCTTATATTATGGTGAAGGTAATAAGTAAATAATGCAAAAACAAGCAAACAAAAGAATCTGTTTGTCAGTATCTACGAAATGACTTGCTAGGATTTTGATGGAATTGTATTGAATCTATAATCAAGTTGGGAAGAACTGACATTTTAAAAATATTGAGCCTTCCTATGCATGAACCTGGAGTATCTCTCCATTTATTTAGTTCTTCGATTTCTTTCACCAGAGTTTTGTAATTCTTCTCACAAAAATCTTGTACATACTTATATTTATATCTAAGTATTTCATTTTTCTGGGTGCAAATACAAATGTACTGTGTTTTCAATTTCAAATTCCACTTGTTCATTGCTGCTATATTGGGAAACAATTTATTTTTGCATATTAATCTTGTATTCTGCAACCCTGCTATAACTGCTTATTAGCTCCAGTGAATAATTTTCTTTTATAATTAGAAAAATTCACCTTTTTTTTTTTCCTGAGGAAGATTCACCCTGAGCTAACATCTACTGCCAATCTTCCTCTTTTTGTATGTGAGCCACCACGACAGCATGGCCACTGACAGATGAGTGGTGTAGGTGTGCACCCAGGAACCAAACCTGAGCCACGAAAACAGAGTGGGCTAAACTTAACCACTAGGCCACTGGGGCTGCCCTGAACAAATTCACTTTTAATAGTTGTTTGAGACTGGGCTTCTGAGATGGAGACAATTAGGTTTACATTCTCCTAACTTTCTATTAATTAAGGTGAAGAGAGCCTCAGCGTTTATGTGATTGCCAATAAGTCCCAAGTAGACCTGGTTCTAGAATCCTGCAGGTGGATGGAAGGTGAAGATGGAAAAGGAAGAAGAGTGTGAAGTGGTGGACGGATGACAAGGCAAGGGGGAGGCTGTATTTCATCAGGACCATGCAAGGCTGCCACAGCAAAGAGCCTTAATGACAGAACAAAGGAGGAACAAAGAAGTTGCTCTCACTCTCACGTGACTGGCTGCAGGAGGGCCCCGTTCTGTCCTCTCTTCCGGCATTGTCATTGTATGGATGGTCGAGGATGAGTCTCTGCACGTCCGAGTTTGGGGCTTCAGGAAGAAGGAAGAGCACAAGAAGCCGGCACACCAGCTGTCGTGTGTCCCAGGTGGTGGCACACCCTCTTCTGCTCACCTTCTATTGGTGGGAGCTCAGTCACAAGGCTACATCTGCAAGGGAGGCTGGGAAATGGTATCCAGCTGGGCAACCATGTGCCTAGCCATTAAGTGTCTGTTATTGTGAACAAAGGAGAAAATGGATGTTGGTGGACACTGACAGTCTCCCTCACAAAGAGGGGAAAAGGTGAGACGATAGAAGGGGAGAATTAGACACTGAGAGAGAAAGGAGAATGAAGAAGAAGAGAGAACTGTAAGTGGAAGACAACGCTCCATTTGCGGAGGGGAAGCCCTGGGTTGGCTTCCCATCAGCCCCTGCAGCATCACAGAACGTCTCTGGGTTGCTAGAGGCAGGGTCTGTGACTGCAGTGGGGAAGGAGCATTATTTTATTGCCTGGACTCACCAGCCTGGACTTCAGGTTCCTCTCGTGGCTTCTGTTTGTGAGTTTGTGCTTCAGACTTTTAAAATTGTTTTCCTTTTGTCCCATCTTATTTGACCACTTGTGTTAAATAATTTGACCAGATGACTTGAACAGAAACAGTAACCGGACAGGGATGATGGAAAGTGGGGTCTCCTACTAGATTGCAAAATATATAAATTCCTTCCCTTTATAAGGTGGTTTAACTTTTTTGAAAGGTTCTTACAGATGTTGTCTCAATTCCTTCTTATAACAAGACTGCAAGGTGGCAAGAGCCACTGTTAATAATAAGTAGTGTGGAGGGCACAGCCTCTGGGGTCATACACCTGATTGAAATACCAGCTCTGCCATTTACTAGCAGTGTGATCTTGAGGAATTCTCTAGGAATTCTCTCAACTCCTCTGAGCCTCATTCCCCTCAACTATAAAATGGGGATATTAACAGCATCTACTTCAAAAGGTTGTTTAGTACCTATTTCAAAAAGTTATTGTGAGAGATAATCCTGCCTTCACACGGTAAGTGTAACCGATGTAGACCAATTTGTATTGGCCCTATTTTATCCTGTTGTATCAATAATTAAATGTCAATCAAAGTTGTTTTGCAGGGGCAACCTTGCAAAAATTGCTTGTCATGCAGCTGGAGCATGCTCAGAAGATGGAAACCTTGTCCTCTGATGACCTTGAGCTGCCCAGGAACCCAAAGTTGCCTAACTACGGAACTCAATGTGAAGAGAAAGCAGAACAGGGAACCTAAGAAGCAGCAAAAGCAGAACGGGGAACCTAAGAAGAAGCAAGGGGTCCCTTGATTTGTAGCAGACTGAACTGATAAAACTGTTACACTCCCACCCTCCAATCAGATTCCACCAAGTTAGCATTTTGTATAACCACGCCCACTCCCAACTTGTTAAGTCTGTCCCCACTTCAACTTGAGAGACAGATTTGAGCTTTGCCTCCTTTCTCCTTGCTGGTCAGCCATGTAATAAAGCTGTTTCTTCTCTCATAAGCCAGTGCCATAATTTTGGCTTCTATGCATATCAGGCAGCAAGCCCTTCCTCTATAAAATAAGCACTTTACAGATGGGGAAACTGAGGCTCCACTCAAGTGGCTTGCTTAAAGATTTAAAATCAGGTCTTCTGACATCCAATTCTACTGCACCTCAAGGCATAGATTTTGTGGGGCTCAAACAAGACAGGCAAGTGGCTTGCTGGGTGAATTGAAAATTAATTTAAGATTATGAAACAGCACAAAACATGTGTATTAGAGAAGGAAATTCAAGGAGTGGAGAGAGCTGTAACACAGAAAAGAGCCAGGAGGGTAATGAGAGAAGAGAAAGGAGTAGAGATGGACAGAAGGGGCATAATGGTCACCAGAAGTGGCCCTGAAGTTCTCATTTTCCAGAAAAGGAAACTGAGGCATAAGAAAGTCACATGCACCTCCAGCAGCTGGAGCTGCAGAAATCTGGAAGGAATCACTTCATGCTGGAGAACTTTCTCCTTCTGGGGAGAGCTGCTGATCAACTACCTGCAATAGCTTCAGCCTCCCCAGCTCACCGTGGTGTTTTCGAGGCGGCCTTTGGAATCTTCCCACTGGTGCCCACAACGGCAGTCGGACAAGCAGGAGCAGTCGAGGGAGGAAAGCACACATCACACATCACAATATGTTCTCCTCTCTTTTGTTTTATTTTAATCCCTCTAGGAACTGAAGACAGATAACCTTTCATTAATCCAAAATCCCAATAAAAAGAAACTGTCTCTGAAAAGTACACAGTGTTTGGGAAGGCTTTAGTATTTAGCAGACTTTAAAGATTTTCATCAGCCCTCCAATTTCTCTGTGTGCTTTGGAGGCAGTGAGGGGAGTTATATTGGCTGCATGAAAGGTCACTACCATAGGGGTTGTTTTTAGCCAAATAAATTTGACACAGCAGGGTCGAAAGCTGTAGATAGACATTAAGTTGCTGATAACACCCTGCAGCACGTACAAGTATCATTTCTCACACACCCAGGGCAGGGTAGGTGAAGCTCTTTCACGCTACTTTTGCTTGAAATCTTTTTCTTTTCTGTTTAACCCTTTTCTATATTCTTGCTCTCATTTCCTCTATAACTTCCTCCAAGCTTCACCTGGCTATGCAACCACGAACATTTCCACAGAAATACTGCCTTCTTGTTCTCAAACCTGAGTATGTATCAGACTTTTCTGAAGGGCCTGTTGAAACACTGATTGCTGGGCCCCACCCCCAGTTTCTGACACAGGAATTCTGCAGTGGAAACTGAGAATTTGCATTTCTAACAAGTTCCCAGGTGACACTGCTGCTGGTGGTCTAGGGACCACACTGGAGAGAAGGACTTGCTTGGACAAACCTCCCTGGGCTCTGCCTTAGCCGGTACCCCCAGACCACTCTGTACTTTGTCTCACTGTGGTTCCAAGGAGACCTTCATCGTCCACGTAGCACTCCGTTCAAGACCAAGATGCACCAATGGAGCTTCAAGGAGGGACTGGGGAAGCCAGCTTTAGAGCCCGGCAATGTCTTGAGCATCTAGTCCCAGAAGGCACTCGGAGCTTTCCTCACTTCCAAAGGGGATGCGGGTTCCGTGGGTGTCCTTAGGTTTGTGATATTTCTGGGCTGGCTCCCATGGTCGGCTTTGATCAGTGGTCCTCAACCCCCAGAGCAGCCTGGAGCTGAGCAGTCTCCCAGCCATCATCCCACCCAGGAATGCCAGCACCCTCCAAAGGGATCTCCATCACCAAGGAGCCAGGATGGTCCCTTAGCTTGGTGGGTGGAGGGCAAGGGCACATCCAGGCATTGGTCTGATGGATTGGTATTAAAGATCTAGGAACTTCTGAGGTCTGTTGTAAAAGGCAGGCCTCAGCTTAACAGTTGAAAAATAAATGAATCATAAGGTTCATTTCAAGTTTTTCAGAAAGAAGGCAATGGAAATCACAGAAAAGATATAAGTTGTTTTCAGTTAAAAATAACAGGTATATTAGAAAGAACAGATGTATTTCCAAAAGGATTAAGTGGAAACCTTATTCGGGCAGTCCTCATGACATTCTAAATTTCCTAGTAGGCTGGCCATTTAAGAGGAAAGTATGAACACTCTGACTTTTCTCATTCACAGTTCAACAAGTCTACAGTTTTCCTAGGAAGCTTCCAGTGTGTTTCAACAAGGCAATGGGGCTCTGCCCTGGTCTTTCAGATGCTGCCCTCTTGTGGCCACCTGACCACATGCAGCTAAAGCTTTCTTGAGGATTCTGCACACCTATTTCTTCAAATCAAAGAGAGCAGAGCTGAGGAACTGACTTCTCTCACCCAAGGGGGATTGGTGATGGAAGTCGACCACAACACATATGTTTCCACAGGGCTGAAACTGTTGCTATGGTTCTTGCTTCATCAATGTTCTGCAAGCAGATGAGGTGAGAGAAATCATCAAGGCGGGTAATATTGATTTTTCTAGACTTCGTTAAGAAGAAATTTGGAAAGTAAGAAAGAAAACAGGTTTATGTATATGAATATGTATTTACATTATATGTATACATATACATATATGTGCTGTATGTGTGTAAGTACACGTATGGAGAGGGAGAGAGAGAGAGGGTTTATTTTGCTCCTCTGTTCTGTCCACATGATCAAGCAGGCCCTGGCTCCATGATGGCTGGGCTGTGAATTTGGATAGGTCACAAGCTTTCAGGGGCTCAGCTGCCCCACTGTAAAATGATGTCATTGAATAGACAATCTCTAAAGTCCCTTCCCATTATAAATTCTGATTCCACTTAAAACCGAACAAAATAGCGGAGAAACCCTTTCCATTGCTCATTCCACATGCCTGAGCTGGTACACAATGCCACGCCTTTCGTTCCTTCCTTCTTGCTTCTCTTTCCATGTTTTCTAACAAAGAATTCCGTATGTTGGCATTTTGGCTTATTTACGTGCTACCCTCTTTTTGCAATATTATATTATCAATATATTTTCAATGTTTTACTGTGAAAGTTTCATTTTTCTTTTTGAATCTTAGCAAAGGGTATTCCAGTTGTCTCGTCTCTGGTTTTTTTCCTTATTTTCATGCTCCCTTAGCACTTTCCCGTGTATCTCACCGTGCCCTTCGTGGTTGTAAGTGGTGAGCTCCTGCTCAGAAGCTATTGGTGTTGGGCTTCAGCACAGAGCTCCTCTCTTAGGAAGGATGTAAACCAGAGTCATTCGTGACTAATTTGCATAGCGACTCAGAGCAGTGATTTTCCAAAGCATGATCTGGGTGCCCCCCACCCCCCACAGAGTCCCTGAAAACCTTCCAGGGGACCCACAAGGTCAAAACTGTTTTCACAATAATTCTAAGACGTTAAATCCTTTTTTATCTTTTCATTCCCTCATGAGTCCAGAATCTACGTTGTGATGTGTGATATTGCAACAGCCTGAAAGGAGCAGCAGATCTCAGAAGCAGACAGCTTCTGCTAAGGCGAACGTTAAAGAGATTTGCAAAACTGTAACAACATTCTTTTCACTAATATTTTTGGTTTTGTAAAATATAGGTCTTTTTCATAAAAATATGTTATGTTAGCATGTAATAGATTTATCGTTGTTACGTTTCAGTGAATTAACAAATATTTTAATTTTTCAGTTTTAGTTTCTAACACAGTAAATATCAATGGCAGTAACCCACATAATAAACAGAGGCTCTATGGGATCCTAAATGATTTTGAAGGGGTCAAGAAGTCCTGAGATCAAAAGTTTGCGAACCTCTGACATGGAGGAACCGTGGGACTCTGGTTCCTGCAGCTGACTTGGCACATGTATCCTGGGCCCTGATTTACCGTGTGAGGGGAGATTTGGGGCAGTTATCAATCCACTGACCCAATTTAGAGAGTGGAGGCAGGAAGGTTAGGTTCAACTGCGCGAGCCAGGAGGATATTCTTAGGTTGCGGTAAAATTTCCGTGATCCCAGGAAAAATGAGGCTCCTTTGCATTGCATCTCTGCTGAGCCCAAAGAAGCTGAGGCCCCAGCGGAATGCGTGCCGCTGAGTGATGCTAAACAAGCTTGTTTCCTAGTGCGGCTGCAGAGATCAATGGTTGAAGGACACTAACCGAGCTGGTCCTTGCAGCAGCTGCGGGTTAGACACAGGGTATTGGCCTGAAACATCCCTCCCAGCGTCTCACTGCCCTACTGGAGAGTCTAGAAAGCCGAGTGTTCCATTTCTTAGACTTAGTTGCAGCTGGGATACTGTTATGGACTGAATAATGTTCCTGAAAGTTCATATGTTGAAGCCCCAAACCCCAATGTGATTATACTTAGAAATAGGGCCTTTAGGGGCCAGCCAGGTGGCTCAGCGGTTAAGTGCGCACCTTCTCCTTTGGCGGCCCAGGGTCCGCCAGTTCGGATCCTGGGTGCAGACATGGCACTGCTCATCCAGCCATGCGGTGGCAGGCGTCCACATATAAAGTAGGGGAAGATGGGCATGGATGTTAGCTCAGGGCTAGTCTTCCTCAGCAAAAAAAAAAAAAAGAGGAGGATTGGCAGATGTTAGCTCAGGGCTGATCTTCCTAAAAAAAAAGAAAGAAAGAAACAGGGCCTTTAGAGAGGTAGTTAAAGTTACATGAGGTCATAAGGGTGGGGCCCTAATCCAACAGGATTAACATCCTTATAAATAGAGGAAGAAAGACCCCAGATGTGTGTGCACAGAGAAGAGACCATGCCAGGACACAGAGAGAAGGCAGCCACCTGCAAGCCCAAAAGAGAGGCCTCAGGAAAAACCACACCTGCTTGAATTTCTAGCCTCCAGAGCTGTGAGAAAATAAATCTCTGTTACTGCATTGCATATTTGAAATTTGCTAAGAGAGCAGATCTTGAAAGTTCTCATCACAAGAAAAAGAAATTTTTGTAACTGTGTATGGTGATGGATGTTAACTAGACTTCCTGTGGTGATCATTTCACAATATATACAAATATCAAATCATTATATTGTACACCTAAAATGACGATGATGTTATATGTCAATTATATCTCAGTTTTGTCAAATAAATAAATAAATAGCGCCTGTGGTTTCAGGCCCCCGTCTGTGGTATTTGGTTACGGCAGCCCCAGCAGACTAACACAGGTAGTGACTGTGGTTTAGATTCTATCAAATAGGCGTATGTGTGGGATTTGGAAGGTGGAAGTGAGATAAACACAAATCCTCTGCTGCTTCTGTAGAATCTGCTGGAAAACATCTTGGATGTGTCTTGTTCTCCATGGCAGCTTGCTGGCTGTGCCTGTGTCTGATTGTATTGGCTTCCTGAGCATGGCAGATTCCTGATATACTGGCTTTCCCAACATGGTGACAGAAGCCTGGCTCTGGGGTTAGCAGCTGCGATGCTGACTTCCCATCTTGACAGGTAGCTTCCTGGTCACAGAAGAGACAGTAGCTCCCATGGTACTGAAGTGTGGCTTTCAGAACTGTTCCTGAAAGTTCTAGGCAAGAGAAGGCTCTCCAGGGATCTAGCTTTACCATTTGGCCCCTATCACCTAGTTGACCCAATGGTTCTCCAAGTGTCTGTGGCAGCTCAGGATGCTCTGTGGAGACCATGACAAGCCCTAAAAGGTCCCTGGGGTCATGGGTCAGAGCCAAGTTCTCTTTAGCTGTTAATCTTCTTCTTTTGTAAAATAGCCTCTGACTTACTACTGGACCCTGGTAAGACCGGATACCTGGCCATGGGACATTAGTGGCCCTGTGACTTAAGCTGTCCATCATGAATCATCTATTACCTAATCTAGCAAGCCATGAGGTTGGACGCATGTGGCCGTACTCCGTCATCAAGTGGAACTGGAATATATGAGCAGGTCCTGAAGTACAATTAAATTGCTGGAGCAGATGCTGCACTCTCTCAGTGCACCGCTTTCTGCCACATCACCACCTGCCCTCAGCCCTCAGCCACCACCTTATGGGTGGTTCCCTAGGACTAGCTGACCAAGAAGAAGTTGAATCTGGTTTACAGAAAGTTTCACACAATAATCTGAAACAAGGCAGAAGACTGATACAGCATTACAGCCCCACTCAGGGGCTACTCGGGGTAGTCCTGTAGGACAGAGAAATCCATGCAATGAGCAGAACTTTAAATTCCAGAAAGGAGAGAGGGTCAAAGATATGGATCTTCATTAATTCCTGAGCAGCAACTAACCATTTGGCTGGATGATTAGAAGCTTGGAAGGAGCGAGACTAGAGGAATTATTGACATGGTCTGGGGGAAAGTTATATAAAAAATCCTCTCCGAAGGAGCCCCAAGTGTGACAATAACTGTATCCCATGTTACTGTCACCAAAGATCCCATGACTGTCACCACTGCATGAGGCTCTTAATAATCAGGTGAGCAAGACGGCCCGTTCTTTGGATGTGAGCCATCTCTCCCTATGCAGCCAGCTTTTGCTGCTCCTGTTGCCCTGGGAGCAGACACGGTCGGTGGAGGTATCCGACGTGGCAGCCTCCTGATCCTAGTGGCTCCCTTCCCCTCTTCCCTCTCCATGTGTTGGGCACTGCTTTAATATCCTATACCCCAAGGAGCTTATTTTGGGACATCCAGCACTTAATGTCAATATCAATGTTTCTTAAAGTGTGGTCATCAGAATCACCTGCGTCTTCTTGCTAATAAGTAGGAATCGGGAAACTGATTTTTACTGAAATCTCCAGATAATTCTTACCTTCATTAAGTGTTTGGCAGTGTAGTCTTGAACAAAAGGAAAGTGCTTGAGGTTTCTCTCAACTAGAGTCTGCCCTCTTAGTTCAGTTTCCCAATCTTAGGACTTCCTCTTCCCTAGTACCTGGCCCCAGGATTAATCTCTTCTTAGGGGCAGTAGCCCCCCCTCCCCCCCCCACCCCCCCCCCGCCCCGCAAGGTGAAGCCTTAAATTTCAAGAGAACCACAGGCCAGGTGAGCATAGTCTCGATGCTCCTGTGAGAAATATTCACATCCAAGAACAGAGTGGGTCGTGCCCTGACAGCACGCTCTTTACCATCCCAGAATTCCTCATCACGGTGGAGAAGGCAGGCTGCCTGGAAAAAGAAGGCTGGAGATCATGTGCTTATCAGCCACTCCTCTCTGAAGAGGGGTTGAGATTTATGAGATCTTCAAAGGGGACCAACTCCTAGACTCCCAGCCAGAAGGCACAGCCTGGGAACAGAGAAGCTCTCCATGCAAATGCATTCGAAAGTCAAGAAAGCGTTCTCCTGTCCCCTCCAGTCTCAGCCAGCCATACGGCTCTTGGCAGCCACTCAAGCAGACGCTGCTGCTGGCATGCCAATCTGGTCCCTCTTGTCACCACCTTCCCACCTACTCCTCAATGAAGTCCTGCTGATGTTTGCTTAAACCTACACACACTCAATCTCTTTATCCTCTTCACTGTGGTCGTTACAACCTGCTTAATTCCTTTGTGCCAAATAGTAACTGACAAATCAGATTTCTGGAGCTGGGAATGGTTACTCCACCAACCGAATGTTTACATGTCAGGCCATGATGGAATATAATATTTTCAATCTTTAAAATTTAATTAATGACTAGCTAGTGTTTCTCCCACATTCCCAACAGCAGTCACTGAAACGTAGAATATCTAGGCCCTTCTCAGACTCCTACCCTTATACGTCCATTGTAGGGGTTTATAAAGTGAGATCGTGGGTTATGGTTGTCCTTCCAGCACAGAGATAGTAGGAGGGGATCTATTTAGAGTAAAAGAAGCTCCCTCATGGGACTTGGTTCTGTTGCCCATGTGGGATGCTCGTTTGCTCTGTGACTTGAAGCACATTTGTGTCGGGTTCATTCTCTGTAAAATAAGACATTTCCTAAGAAGGGGCTTCTCCCTCTCTCAGAGGGCTGGATGAGGCCGTGAGCCGCATTTGATGCCAGAGGAAAAGTGATCAGCTCTCTCTTCACAAGCCCATTCCTATTCCCAAGCATGGATCTGGAAACCACAGGGGGCCAACCTCTTCAAGAGTCGGCTATGGTTTCTGGCCCAGACCCATGAAGACCCTGAGCATGTTTGCAGAACCTGGAGGGAGTGCAGAGGGGCATCCTGCGGGATATGGGGAGACGGAGTGATGCCATGGAGAAAGCAGCACATTGAGAGGAGCTCTGGGTCCCCAGGTCTGGTTGTGAGACCCTTCCTTAAGCTTCCCAGGTCTTCATTTTCCTTCAAGTGTTGAAGAAACACAGAATTCCTCTCCGAATCCTCAAGGAGTGCAAACGTGCTAAGTCTTTCGCATCTTCAAAGCCCACATCACACTCCAGCCCCCAGCTCACTCTCCTCCCCCTCACAGCCAAACTTCTAGAAAAAGTTTTTCATAATATCCCTGCCTGATTAACCCAACTCATTCTGAAAGTTGCCAGAACATGGTGGCTAAAAGTGTGAGCTCTGGACTCAAATTGCTTGGGTTTATATCTTGGTGCCCCCACCTGGTTGTGGCCTTGGGCAAATGACTTCTCTCTGCGCCTCAGTTTCTTGATGTGAAAATGAAGATGAGAATAGTATTGACGTCAGAGTGATGTATTAGGTTTAAATGCCTTGGTTTCTGTAAAGTGCTTAGAACAGTAGATGGTATGTAATGAGCCCTCAATAAATATAGTTATTATTCTGTTTAAATCTCAATCTAAGGTTAGTTTCTCAGAAATTCCATCTCTGGCTTCCCACTTTGGGTCAGGCTTTCATAGTTTTCCCTTAAGTTGTAATTTGAGTTTTTTTGGTGTGGTTTATTATTACCCTCACCCAGGACACTGTAAGATCAAAGAGAGCAGGAATTGCATCTTGTTTGTCAACACTGTATTCCCAGTGCTTAGCACAGGCCTGGCACAGAGCAGGGGCAAGTCAACATGTGTTGAACATACAAAGGAATGAGCGAGTGGGTGTGTGAGTGCCCACCTGTGCCCGTGAATGATGGATGCTGCCTGCAAAGAGCCAGCCCCAGATCCCTGATGAACTCACTGTGGGAGAGATCTTTGACCAAAGGATACCTGGTGCCTTGAAAAACTGACTGTGGCTCTTAAAGGGAGCCCATTAGGGACCCCCTTCAGGCAGAAGAAAGCTCACTTTGAGCCAAGACTGTGCACGTCTTGGATAAGTTGCTATTTGCACATGAATGTCGTAAATTCAGACTCTGAGCTGTAGAACAAATCCTATCGTTCAGTGAGTCCAGTGGTTCAAAAACACAGTCACCATCAGAAACCTTAGGGAAGTTGTGAGAAAAGCACAGATTACTGAGTCCCGCCCAACCTGCAAATCCCCAGGAGTTTATGCTAGGAACTTGAATTTTTTAACAGCTCCTCATGTCATTTTGCTGCAAGCAACCTGCACGGACCAGCATTTGAGACCCTCTACTCTTGTCAAATTCTCTCATTTTATAGAGAAAGAAACAGAGGCATACTGGCACCATATCAGTAATGGTAGCATGATTGTTTTCATGAACAATGAAGTTAACCAGTAATTTGCTTGGGACCAGAAAATATGGTGTGCCTTTTGAAACAACACAAAATACAAATAATACATATTAGGGTTCACCAGCATGGAAGTGGGGCCTGGCAGCGCCTCCTCCCCTTCCTATTGTGGTTAGAGCAAATATTAGATTGTGTGACTGACTCAGTCATGCTTCTTCCGGTAGCTTGGCTGGAGCACATTTGCCGAGTTCAACATGGAATGAGCCGGTATAACCTGTGTAGGCGCCGACAGCCCCAGACACAAGGCTCAGTCCCTCCCACGCAAGTGCTTTGCACCTGAGTGTTCCAGGTTTGTGAGAACACAGCAATTATCACCATTGTTCTCTAACTCAGAGTGTCGCAACCTGGGCACTACTGACACTATGGGGACTTTCGACTTTTACTAGATAATTCTTTGATGGGCAGGGGGTAGCTATCCTGTGCACTGTAGGACGTTTAATAGCATCCATGGCTTCTACCCACTAAAGGACAACAAAAACATCTGCAGCCATTGCCAAATCTCCCCAGCAAGGGTAAAGTCACCACCCCACGCCCCAGCCCCGGCCCCCAATGAGCACTGCTCTAACCTTGCGAACCCACCTCACAAGGAACTTGGAGAACTTATAGCACGAGATCAGGAATTTTCACTGGGGCCTGCTTCCCCCACGGAGAAAATATAGAAGAATATTTCTCTGGATTTCATCAACAAGACCCAAAAAGCACAAACCAAAAGGAAAGGATTGATAATTTTGCCTACATTAAAATGTAAAACATTCGTATGGAAAACATCATACGCGAAGCTACCGCAGACTGGGAGAAAGTATTTGTAAGACAAATATTCCACAAAGGGTTAGTCTTCAGAATACACAAGGGACATCTCAGAATCAATAATAAAAAGACAAAGACTTCATAGAAGAATGGGCAGAGGATATGGTTGGCAGTCTATAAAGAGGAGACTCTAAGTGGCCAATACACATGTGAAAAAACCCCATCAGTAGACAAGGAGATGTAAATGGAAGTGATCAGATACTACCTTGCGCTCGCTCGTCGGGGATTTAACCATAAATTAACAGGTTGACAGTGCCAAGTGGTGGAGAGGGTCTTGAGTATAGTATCTACTCCCATACACCTCTAGTGGAGGTGTAAATTTGGAAAATCACGTTAGAAATTGTGGCGTTATCAGGTAAGGTTGAATACACATACACCATATCATCCTGCAGTTACTCTCCTGATCATATTCCCTGGAAACTAACTCCTCTCCATGAGGAAACACATACAGGGAGTGTGTTACAACCACGTCTGCAATCATGAAAAACTGGACACAAACCTAATGTCTACCCACCAACTGGCGAATGGATGAACGTTTAAGGCACACGTGCACTTCATAGAACACCGTTAGTATTAAAAATGAATGGGCTGGCTCGGCGGACTATTTAACGGGGAAAATCATATTTTGAAAGGATATTGCAGTATGGATCCAATTACATAGTGCTTAAAAACAAAGAAAGTACTATACACTATTTATAGACATATGCATGTTATTAGCAAAAATATAAAAACATGGATGAAACTAGGATAAGAGAAAAGAAGCAAAGGGGATTCAGGGAGGTCTACAATTGTGTTTACAATGGTTTATTTTTTTAAACAAACCAAAAAAAAGAATACATCCAAAGGAAAAATGTCAACCTATGTTTATTAAGGCTGATGGCTATGTGGGGTACCAATTGTTTCATTTTTTAGACTTGTTTGAATATTTGAAATATTTTATATTTTTAAACCTTAAACATTTAAAAATAAACACATCTGGAAAAGACAAAACTATAGGGATGGGAAACAGATGGTTGCTAAGGACTCAGGTGGGAATAGAGGTTGACTATAACGGAGCCCCAGAAATTTTGCGGGGTGATGGAATTCTTCTGTATGTTGCCTTGGGTGGTGGTTACACAACTATATGCATTTGTCAAAACCCACAGAAGTGTAAATTTTTAATAAAGTGAATTTTTTGTATGTAAATTATGCCTTAATAAAAAAAAAAGAAGAAAAAAAATCATCCAATAATGGTAGGACAACTCCAAATAACATCGTACTCTCACAAGACTGAAGGAGGTGAGGACAAGAAGGACTTTCTCATTGACGCCCACTGCTCCCTCCTTCGGTGAAGACAGTCTTTCCCAGAAGTCCCCAGAACACTTCTCCTTAGGTCTCATTGGTCGGAGCTGGGTCACATAACCACACTTGGACCAATCATTGGCAAAAGCACAGAGGATGCCAAAATTGGCTTACACCAAAAATGAGTCTTTCCCTCTGTCTAGGCATATTGATACTGGAACAACATTAGAATTTGTTTAGCAAGACAGGAGGGGACAGTAATGTGGGTAGGCCACCAAAAGCGGCTGCCTCTCAGCCAGTATAAGCCCATCACTGATTTAAATCCCACTTAGGGACTAAGAGCTAAAGTTCTAAACACTTCTCACCCTTCAAGTGCCCTGGGGCTTCACAACCTCAAGCTTCACCGGAAAGGTGCCTGGTTGGGCAGTTTGGGTGATAGATTCTTATAAAAATTGAGCATATCTGAGACCTCGTTGAGAGGGGCCTGCCCATCTGTATGAGCAGCTTCCTGAAACAGAACTCTTCTAAAGGAAGAAAGGGTTGATTCCATCACTATGTCAGCTGAAATTTATTTAACACCTACATGTGTCAGTCATGGTGGTAAGGGCTGGAGACATAGAGAACAGGACAAATGTAGAGGAGAAGCAATTGTCACTCAGGTCACCCTCCATGCCAGCACCCACAGACACAGTGCATCCAAGGGAGATGGACCTGTATTAGGATGAGGAAAATCTGCAAGAGCAGTTTCTATAAAAACACAATGAGCACCCAGCAGCACTGCATCAGAGCCTGGATGAGAAAGCACGGATGACACGAGTGGGGGCAGAGGGGATTTATCTCCGCGTGGCATTTGTAGAGACCATTTGTGCTCTGAATGGACACAGTGGCCCAAGTACCAAGCCAGCCCAGCCCACATCCTGCTCAAAGAAGTCACAGGAGGAGGAGGCACGCTCTGGAGGTGGAGTGGGCACGTGAGTGGGTGTAGGAGGCACTGAGCCCTGCCAGCAGCTCTCAGTAGCTCTGATGGCAGGGCAGAGGTGGGGCAGCTCCATAAAAAAGGAAATAGCAGAGTCCAGCCTTTCACAAAACAAGCAAGATATCCCTGGACTCTCCCAAGACCAGGCAGGAGGAATTTAAGGAGAGCTGGAGTTCCTTTAGATCCTCTGGGGATGATGCTCTACTGTTGATGTGACCTATTTTTATCCACAGGTTGGTACATGGGGATGAAACATGGACTTCAGGACTTAGGAACAATCAGAGGAGGCACCCATCAGTTGACGATTACTCTACTGTGATCCTGATGCCTTGACAAATTCATTTGACTTTATTATTATAGAAACTTCAAGCATATACAAAAATGAAGAACACAGTATAATGAGGCTTCGTGTACCATCACCCAAGCTTCAAAAATTATCACTACATGGCCAATCTTGTTTCATCTCTCCCACTTCCTCCTCATACTATTTTGAGGTAAATACCTGATTTTATATCATTTTTGTCCATAAATATTTCCGGATGCATCTAACAGATAAGGACTCTTAAAAAAAAAAGAAACATAACACACAATACCATTATCACTTAAAAAAATTAGTAAGTCCTTAATATCATCAAACCCAGGCAGTACTCAAATTTCCAATTGTCTCATAAATGTCATATACTTTTTTTTTTACACTTTGTTTCAGGATCCAAATACTGTCCACGCATTCTATAAATCTTAAACTTCTGGGAATTATGGTTGAAACAAAAGCCAGAACAAAATTGGACTTCTCTATCCCTATCTTATGTTTTATGAAATTGCAAAACTGGGGAGAGTATTTTTTTCCTTATTAAAAAAGTTTCAAAGGTTATGTTAGTAATTGGCAAGCTATTTCCAAGGCCCTCAGGTTTCTAGCCTCATAACCAGAAGCACTAGGCAATTTGACTGCCCAACAATGTTGGCAGGTGAGTTATTTCCCAGCGGGGTCCATCCGGATTGCAGTGTTCCTCCTGTAAGAGGCACCTGCCCTCGGGATCTCCTCTGAGGCCTAATTAAGTCAGAGTTCAGGTGCTGAATCAGCCACCAGGGGGCTCCCGAGGAACTCGAATTTCGGAGTTACCCAAAAAGCCAACTTGGTGCGTTTTATTATATACAGACTAATCACATTAGGTTGCATTCTGCCAGCAGAAGAGAACAGACCTCAGGCAATTGTGGCTTGTTGCCCAAGATTGGCAGGAAAAGGACACAGTGAGCTGTCAGTTGCCCTGTCAAAGGATTTTATATTTGCAGCTCCCCCCCCAACCCCTCAGTGGTCTTCCTTGCAGATCCACTTGAAGGCAAAGAGAGCATACTCACATGGGGAGAACTCCATGCTAAGATCTTTGGAACCCCCTGATTGTCAATAAACCCTTCAATTATTAAGTTCATAGAGCGTCATTAGAAGCATGTTAGACATATGCTTACGTCTAGGTGGGGATGGTTAACACGAAATTACACTCCCAGGAAGGAACACAAGCCTGAGAACCTGGACATCCAGATTCTCCATTTGGCCTTGCAAATCTCTCCCCATCGCTAGGCCTCACTGCTGGAAACTGAAGGAGTCGGGAGTGAAGCCACTCGCTAGGGTCTCTTCCTTCTCTGTTGGGAGTTTTGGTTGAGGGACTATTTTAGTTTGCCGGGGCTGCAGTAACAAAGAACCACAACTGGCTGGCTCGAAACAAGAGAAGCGTGTCACCTCACTGCTCTGGAGGCTAGAAGTCCTAAATCAAGCTGTCAGCAGGGCCGTGCTCTCTCTGAGGCTCTTGGGGAGAATCCTTCCTTGCTTCCTCTAGCTTCTGCTGTTTACCGGCAATCCTTGGTATTCTTTGGCTTGTAGATGGCCGTCTTCTCCCTGCGTGTCTTCCCTCTGTGCATATCTGTCTCTGTGGCCAGATTTCCCCTTTTTATAAGGACACAGTCATATTGGATTAGGGCCACACACAAACCCCCAACATTTTAACTTGATTACCTCTGTAAAGACCCTATCACCAAATAAGGTCACATCCCAAGATACTAGTGGGATTAGGACTTCATATCTTTTGGTGGGCTACAATTCAAACTATAACAGGGACCACGTCGTCGAAAAGATGATGTTTAGAAGGCTTGTAATGACAAACCCACGAAGTGTGCTCCCTAGCGGGTCCTACCACCCTGAGGGTCCAAGACACAATTACCAATCTACAAAGGTATCATAATAACACAGAAACAATTATGATATGGAAAACTACATACTGTGATTTTAACGAGGAAAATGAACATTGTAACCCAAATTACATTAAATTCACTACATTTGATGTTTTCCTATGATCATTAATATAGAATATAAATACAGGATAAGACCGAAAATATCCAGATTTTTTTTTCTAAAAAGGTACATCAGAGGGTCATTATTATGCTACTAAAAAGATTATCACAGAACTCTTTTTTATAGTAAACACTCAGAACTCTTTTATATACTAAACACGGAGAACTTGTCCATCTTAAACATTCACAGAATCAGATTCACCCCTTTTGAGGAACACAAGTGTTTGTTACCTACACGAGGCCACCCCAGCTTTGGCTCATCACCACCAACAAGGGGCCATCCATTCTTCCGGGCTTTACCTGACCATTCATGGCCCCACAGGCGTCGATCCCAGAAGGCACCCCTTCAGTTCCTGACATGGTTTCTCAATGAACAGCGTCAGGGCCAGCCCAGCGATGAAGGTCAGCAAACAGTGTCCAGAGAAAAGATAGAACTGGAGAGAAAGAGGGGCAGAGTGGACAGAATCTTACTACAAGACTCCTATTGTGTTTAGATCTTAAAATGTACCATCCTGGCTTTACGAAATGGATCTGTAAGATAAACATTAAACTAACATTAAACTAAACATTAAAAATAAAATAAAGATATCATCCTTTGCTGAAGCCCTCCCTCAAATAAAAGAAAGAATAGGCTCTTAATTTTCCAAAACAAAACCCAGGCTTCTAACAAAGCCAGTAGGTTGC
The DNA here is from genome assembly GCF_041296235.1 of Equus asinus. Lineage (NCBI taxonomy): Eukaryota > Metazoa > Chordata > Mammalia > Perissodactyla > Equidae > Equus > Equus asinus. The sequence goes on from NC_091796.1 coordinate 17,931,454, forward strand.
TTCATTGTTCCAGAAAAGAACAAAGTGTGGGGCGACCCCAGAGTGGAGAGCTGGGGGCTGACTCACCATGTTGGTGTCGGTGTAGTGAATAAGCGTTTCCTGAAGTCCGTTGTAGAGGATGATGATGATGGGGTGCACCAGGTAGCAAGCGTAACTGATGCCAGCCAGGAAACTCCAGACATTGCAAGAAAGCAGCTGGTTTACCAGACCTGGAGGGAACAGGCACTGATTCATGGAGCCCCAAGCCCCTCTCTGAGGGTGTGAAGACATCGTGTCATCACCGATTCCTCTGTATGCTCTACCTAAGTCTGTGAACTTCTTTTAAGAAGGTCTTCATTCATTATAATTTTTGAGAGACTGTGCCCAAAAACACCATTATAGATGAAAAACTAAGAGGCGTGCAGCTGGAACCTCAGAATGTGGAATAATTATTTGGAATAAAAGTCTTTGCAGATGTAATTAAGGGAAAGAACTCAAGATGAGGTCATCCTGGATTAGGGTGGGCCATAAATCCAAAGACAAGTGTCCTTATAAGAGATAGACAAGAAGATAGAGACACAGAGGAGAGGGCCATGTGAAGATGGAGGCAGAAACTGGAGTGATGCACCTACCTACCAAGGGACGTCAAGGCTTCCAGAAGCCTCCGGGAGCTAGGAAAGAGGACAGAACAGATTCCCCGTCAGAGCTTCTAGAAGGACCTTGCCAACACCTTGATTTTGGATTTCTAGCCTCCAGAAATGACAGAATCAATTTCTATTGTTTTAAACCACAAAAAAAAAAAAAAGAAAAAATTTCTGTTTCTCCATCGCCCAGCCTCATCTCAAGTAGTGTATCATCTCAGTAGTGTATCATTGTTCGCTCAGTTGCTCAGGACAAAATCTTTGGCACCGTCCCATACTCCTTTCTTTTTCTCCCACCCCACAGAGTCCTGTCAATCTATCTTAAAAACGTATCTCAAATCAGATCATTCCTCACCACCTCCTTGGCTAACACCTTATCAAATCCTCCATCTCCTCCGTGGACCTCGATGGCATCTTCCAAAGGGATCTCTTGGTTTCTCTGCACTCACTCTTGCTGCCCTACGGTCCCCATGCAATATCCAGAGTAATCTTGTAAAGTCAAAATCAGATTATGTTACACAGCATTTAGAATAAAATCAAATTCTTCCCCATGCCCTTGATTCCTATCTCTCTTCCCCCTTGATCCTTGATTCCTCTCTCACTGGTCTTCTTGCTACTCCTCCCACCCACTAAGCTCATTCCAGTCTAGAGACCTTAGCCTTCCCTCTGCCTGGAATGCTTTTGTACCCCCTATTTGCAAATTCACACCTACTCCAGTTACCCTCGGATCACTGCTTTATTTTTATTCACTGTATTTATCTGCATCTGATATTATATTATAAATGTACTTACTTAACATGGCTCTGGATTCCTTTCCTATGGCTGCTCTAACAAGTTGCACCCACATGGTGCTTGAAACAAAAGAAGTTGATTCTCTCATCATTCTGGAGACCAGAAGTCCAAAATCAGAATCAGTGGCTGAAATAAAGGTGTTGGCACAATCACATTCTCTCTCGTGGCTCTAGGGGAAAACCCATTCCTTGTTAGCTTCTGGTAGCTTTCAGCATCCCTTGGTTTGTGGCCACATCACTCCAATCAACGCCAGCATTTTTAAATCTCTCTCTGCTCTGTCTTCATACCGCTGTCTCCTCTGTGTGGAGTCAAATCTCCCTCCGCCCCTCTCTTATAAGGATACATGTGATTGCATTTAAGGCCCCCCAACCTAGACAACCTCAAATAACCAGGTGGCAGGTATTAGGCAGGAATACCATGATGTTTGCCACCGCATCATAGGCGGCCTGTGCCAGGCGCGGGGAATAGTCGTTTATGTTCTGAGGCTCTGTCAACAGCTCAGGATCATTGTCACCAGGTGGGAGCGAGGTTAGGGTGTGGTCATGTGATCTAGCTGCCTATACATCCACGTATATCAGTCAGAGAGAATGCAGCCCATTTTCTCTTTAACATCATTTCTCCATATAACGGAATGCTTTTAAAATTAAAATATTAAAGGACAAATCCCTCATCATTATAGACCATACAATTCCAGAACAATTTGAATAATCAAACATCTGGGAGGTTCTATTGCACAGAAGCGAGGAGCGCAGGCTTTCAGCTTTGAACCTGGTCCTGGGTTCACCTTCTTGCCCCATCACTACCCAGCTGAGACCTTCACACGTTACTTTATCTCCAGCCACCGTTTTTCTCTTTGAGAAACAGAGCTAATTATCACTCTGCCTACAGGGGTGTGGCCAGGTTACCTGGGGTCAGACGAGTGAAATTCTCCACGGGGCCTGGCATGAGCATGTGCTCAGTCAGCACAAGTTGTGATGATCACTTTGTTATTTTCCTCCTTAAACGGTGACTTCCAACCCCCTTTGCTTTGGGTTCACAGGCCAGAGTTTAAGCTCATCCTCATTGCTTCCCTAGGATGTAAAATGGTCAGGCCCCCACTTGGCTGGTTTCATCACTTCAGGGCCTCTGGGCAGTGTGGGCCAGAACCTTTCTGGATGATTCCTGCCAGCTTTTCTCCTGTCATTTGTTGACACCTCAAGCACCCAGTTCTTACCTCATACCAAATATAGAGAAGAAAGGAAAAAAGTCAGGTGACTTGGATAGATGTTTCTAATATGGAGAAGACCACTTTCTTTCCATTTAAGACCATTTTCTGCTTGACTCCCCGCACATTGAAGTCGGGGTGCAACAGAAGTTTTCTAAGGGGATTTGGCAACTACTCAACCTCCACCCTCAGATGAAGAAACCGAGGCCCAGGGTGGGGGTGCCCAGAACTCTTGTCCCCGCCACTGGGACTTTTTTCTCACTACACGAGAATCCTGCCTGAGTTCTCTTCCAACTTCCAAACTAGCTTCATTGGAGAGGCTGTGTATCTTTCTTTCGGAACGTGCATTTATACAGAAGCCAGTGTAAAAATCGAAAACAGAATATGTGGGTGTTTCCCCCAAGAACGTAGACAAATTGATGTTTTTGAGTCAATATCAGTCATTCATCAGAAAATAAAAGCCCCTCTGTGTACACTGTGTTTTCCCATTTGTCGCCTTTAACGGACCAGTGGGTGAGCGCTCGAGCATCGTACCTCCATAGCCTTCCTGACAAGCAAATACGACCCAGCCCACAGCTGCCGCCCACAGGGTCCGGTGGAGTGCCTGGTAGGCAGCAGTGGCAGCTGAAGAGGTGGCCGAGGTGTCGTCCACTGTGTACGCCAGAGCAACCACTGCGAACAGGGTTGACAGGGAGCAAATCCACCCCAGCAGAGCCTGCACCTATGGGAAAAGGAAAGAAGAGGTCAAGGCTGTTTTGGCCAATGGTATTTACTCCCTTTTACACTGACTTACTTGTATGTTATTACTGTCCCTTTAGGTGTCTATTTGTAAACCTGAATGGGAGCCCAAATTTGACTAAAATGGAAAGTTCAGATTAGTGGTTATGAGGGATTAGAGTTGTGTGGGATGGGGGAGATAGGGTGTGTGACCGTAAAGATGTGGCACAGGGGAATCTTTGTAGTGACGGGGGAGTTCTGTACCTTGATTGTGATGGTGGTTACACAAATCTACACACAAAACTATATACACACACAAATGAGCGCACATAAAACTGTGGACCTAAGGTCTATGGATTGTGCCAATGTCAGTTTCTTGGTTGTGATAATGTACCATAATGACGTAATATGTTACCAGTGGGGGAACCTGGGTCAAGGGTACACAAGACCTCCTCTACTATTTTTGTCACTTGTGATGAATCTCGAATCAGTTTTAAATGAAAGTTAAAAGAAAAGGTAATGCCCTAACCCACTCCCACTACTCCTAACCTCCCATTCTGTTCCTTATCCAAATGAGGCTCCTTGACTGGTTCTGCCCCCCTCCCCCCAATAAATATGAGGGCTCCTGGTCCATAGCACCTACCTGGGCTGTACGTAGTCACCAGGGACATAAAATGGCGGCAGGAATGGGAGAATGGAGACGTTTCCAGCTCAAAGAACAGCCTCATGAGTTAAATTCTATTACTGGGCTCAGTTCAAGATTTTAGATCTTATGTCACCTTACTTGACCTTTTGAGACCCAGACCTATCTTCCAAGGATCTCTCTTGCTTCTCCGTTCCAGTTCTCAAGATGTTATCATGACACCTATGTTGAACCGAACTAGCATCTTATCATTCCACCATCTTGTCTCTAAAGAGAAGCTCTCCCCTCCTTGAGTCTGAGGTTTCTGCTCTAGGTTCTGGTTACAGGGGAGAAAAGGTATTTCCTGAGGGGTTCTCCTTGAGCCCCCTCTTTTAGCCTAGGATGTCCTTTACTCCTTTACTCATACTGCACACTGCCTATCTCATTCCTAACACGTGGCATTTGCCCCGGCTGCCTCCAGCTTAGACTCTTCCTTATTTTCTGGCTTCTAAAGGTTTGCATTTGGTCTGCCCACCCTTTCTTTATCGTTTCTCCAGCTCAGCTTGACTTGTGTTCCAGCTCCTTGCTCCCTGGTCCTGACCCAGCCCTCAGGGTGATTCCCAAATGCTCCATCTTCATCTTAAGTTTTCCCCTTTGCTGGCATCCATCTTCTCCCTGGGCACCCACGCAACCCGGACTACACTGAAGCACCTCTATAAGGCACTCTGTTGCCACTAAATCTACAACTGAGCTGTGCGTTTTCAGGGGACCTTCATAACGCCAACCTACAGAAAAAGTCACATAGCTCCTGCACATCCATTCCTTCCAAGTAAGCCCTAGCTCCTATTCCTGCCATGAGCAACACAAGATTCTCCAGGGACCAAGGCCTCTTCTCTGGAACGTCTAGGTGAGGTACCCACAAGACCTAGGCAAACCAAGGTAGGGCCTTAGCGCAAGGAAATTCCTGGCCCTTCTTCCATTGAGAAGAAAATTATCCTTCATTCATTCATTTATGGAGTGCCTTCAGTGAGTCAGGATTTCAGAACTGGGTGCTGGGGGTTCAGAGGTGAGGAAGACAGGTTCTGCCCTCAAAGTCTTGCGGGTAAATGGAAGCTACATGAAAAGGTTTTGCACAGTTCAAGGCCAAGGTAACGTATTCAATAGATTGCCCCGAGGGTGGATTTGAGCTCAACAAGACTGGAGGCCAGGAGCAAAGAAGTCCCCATGAGAGATGAGAAGAGCTACAACAAGGTCAGTTGGAGAAGCTAAGTAAGAAGATGGTAGGAGAAACAATCAACAGGGCTTGGTGGCTGATTGGATGGGGAGAACAGGTCAGTGAGGAGGAGGCACCCGAGATGAACTCAGGTTTCCTGCTTAAGTAATCAGGTTGGATGGTGAACCAGAATGATTGCCCACAAAGGAGCCAGGGAAAGAGCTGTGTGCTGTAGGCCTACTCGGAAGGCAAAGTAACAGCTTCTCTCCCTCTAGACACCACATGTTCTGATTCCCAGATGGAACCATCATATCTGACCAAGAATCTTGTCTATAGAAACCAAAGAGCTTATGCTGTTTAAAATCCAACCCAAGGGGCTGGCCCATTGGCCGAGTGGTTAAGTTCGCACGCTCCGCTGCAGGCGGCCCAGTGTTTCGTTGGTTCGAATCCTGGGCGTGGACATGGCACTGCTCATCAAACTACGCTGAGGCAGCGTCCCACATGCCACAACTAGAAGAATCCACAACGAAGAATATACAACTATGTACCGGGGAGCGTTAGGGAGAAAAAGGAAATAATAAAATCTTTAAAAAAAAAAATCCAACCCAAGTAACTAAGCCCTTCCAGAAGAGAGTCTTGCCATTGTAATCTCACTGGATGTGTTTTCCCACATCAGTGGTTTCCCTGGGTCTGTACCGAGGTTCCAGTGAGTGGGACCCCACTGGGTTCCAGGTCTGGAGCTTTCTTAGGGGAGCTCAGTGAGGAAAGCAGAGAATCAAGCTCTGGCAAGAAGTTAAGGGCCCTCTTACTCTTCAGTACCAACAGATATCGCTAACACACCACAGCACAATAAGGTACGCAGCAGTCTGACTCCTCTGTAGCTTCGGAAGAGCCTGGCCAGGTGGGCCACCCCAGTACTAAGCAGTCCCAGCCCTCACCGTGAGCAACAGGGAAAACTTACCTTGGTCTTGAGAATGTTTGCCTGGTGATTTTGGTGCATGAAAATGCTCAGAAAGAGGCCCACGAGGAATGGCCCACATCGGCAGTAGGGCTTAGAGTAGTACTCCAAGAAATATAACACAGCCACATTTTCACTGAAAAACACAAAGAAATAAGACAAAAGATTATGTTTGATCTGGACATGGAAAAGAGAATCTCTCAGATGTCCATTGGGGCAATCAGCAAATCCAAAGGAAAATTTGGGGTACATTTGTTCACTTCCTTAGTGAAGATCCATAGACAGTGACTGCACCGTCCTGCCTTAGGCCGCAGCTGTCTTGTTACAGTTCCAGATCCCCTTGGGTCCCTCCATCCTGGATCCCAAGGAAATTTGATGACTGTGTTCATTTTCAATAGCTGTTTCTGGCGGCTGGTATGTCAGGATCACTCTAAAACTGTGGTTCTCAGAAGCAAACCTTTTCTGAAAGAAGTGAACCTCTTCATAGAAGCTCTTATGAAATTTGGTTCCTTGGGCCACACCCCCAGGGATTCTGATTCAGTTGGTCCAAGACGTTGCTTGCTGGACCATCAGTGGGATGTCAAGCCTCCCCAGGTGGCTCTCATGTGCATCCAGAGTTAAGCACCACTGGGCTCGACAGGAGTGAGCTTCTCCTCGGTTACCTGGCCTTACCCTCAGCGGCCAATGACACGATGGGAAGGCATGATGCTCTCCTGGTCAAAAGGCCTGGGGTGTAGTCATTCATTCATTCATTTCATCCACTCACAGATACATATTGAGCACATGCACAAGGCATAGTTCTGGGCTATTTTATATCAGGAGGTCAGCAAAGGCTGCTCTGAGAAAGCGATGTTTGCACAGACATCTGAAGAAAGTGAAGGAGCAAGCCCTGCAAGCTCTAGACTCTAAAGGACAAGCATTCTAGACTAAGGGAACAGCAAGTGCAGAGGCCCTGAGGAGGGAGTGTGCTTGGTGTGCGGGGGTAAGGAGGCCAGTGTGGCTGGTCCAGAGTCAGCAAGCAGGGTAGTGATAGATGAGGTCAGACAGGGTTTCCACTGTGGGAGCAATGGGCAGAATTTGAGCAGATGATTGACCTGATCTGATTTTCATTGGCATCACTCTGACTGCTGTATTGAGAATAGATTGGCAGGTAGTCATGTCAGTTTTTCCTGTGTAGTACACAGGGTGGTTACAAGAAAGAATCGTTACCCATACTTCACTGGGGAGGCAAAACAGCACAGCGGTAAGGTCCTAGGTTCAACTCACACCATGCCACTTACCGGCTGTGTGACCTTGAAGCGGTAACCCCACCTTCCTCCCATTTCCAGGGTCTCTGTCCAAGGTTCCCAGCAGCAGTTTGCCACTGGAGGAGAAATACAATACAGCCACGTGGGGGCACCCCTTTCCTCTGAGAAGCATTTCAGCAGCGAGAAGACTCCCCCAGTGCAAGTTGAAAGGTTCAGAAGTTTAGAAACCAGAGTGCCAAGCCCAATCAACTTTCCCATCCAGGCAGGAGCACTTCCTACCCAGTTGTTCCACGAGCCGGTGCACACAGTGCAAACAGCCTGGTATTCATTCAGCTGCCCTCCCTGGGAGGTCCTGGCCATCCGGAGGGCAGGCGAGGGGCAGAACCAGGCAGGCTGGGAACCGCGGTTACCTTGCTTCTGACGGAGCTGCCACCGGAAGGTCATAAGCCAGTGTGAGCAGAGCAGTGGCGGTGAAGGACGCCAAGAACAGCACGGCCCCGAGGAGGACGAGGACATGTTTACTTCTGCAAAGAACAGAGGGCATTGACAGGGGCGCTCTTCAGTTTCCTGCACAGCAAAGTTGGTGGACACGAAAGGCTTGAAACCTTGGCAATCAGAGGTGCTTCCTGCGAGGCCCACCTTTGAGAGAGGCTGAGGTGGGGGCCGCTGTGGCCGAGTCGGGTGAGAGCTGGGCTGGGTTAGAGCTTGGTTAGCCTTGACACTTGACCATTTACTAGCTGTGTGACCCTGAGCAGGACCTGAGCAGAGATAGTAATGGCATCCTTGCCTCACCCTGAAGTTTACTGTGCAGCTCAAAATGAGACCATGCTTGGGAACGTCCCTTGTCACCTACAAAGCACTATGCAGACATGTGTCGTTGATTTAGGAGAGACATGCTTGTCAGGCAGGAGGGGACACAGGGTGGACACAGGCACCCATTCCAGGCACAGAGGAGAGGGTAGGGTAAGAGGAAAATCCAGGGGTCCCTCCCCCACCTAGATGCAGAGTCTGAGACAAATATCTGGGTGTGGATAGCTCATGTGGGGACAGGAATGAGGGATGGGGTGGTGGAACAGAGAAGCAGGGAAAGCCAATACAAGGATGCGCTATCAAGGTGGCCAGTGCTCAATTCTTCTAGAATGCTCTGTGGAGCCTTATGAAGTGCACCTGAAAACTGTCCTGGGGGATAAAAGAGGGAAGCATCTTCCTACTGTCTTCTATGCCCCATGGGTCAACTGCCACCCCACACAAATTGATTCCTCCATACTTTGGGACCATGCATGTCTAAGGACAGGAAGGTTCTTGAAGGGGTCCAAACTACAGTAGGTAGGACATCCTGGTGCAGGAAGTGAGATTTATGGACACAGAATCAGAGTGAGGCACTGTCTGGTTGTACCTACTTGGAATTGTGAGGGTTGGGACCGAGAGATCTGCGGTGGTATAGAAGAAATGTCAAACTCAGGCACAACCCTAAGCAGATAAGGCCTTTGACAATCCTATTCCACTGCTTGAAGTTGCTGTGTTTCTTCATGAGGATGCAGTACCACTCGGTTATCACTACAGTGATACAGGGAGCAAATGATTTTCATCCAGAGTGCCAATTCTAGTTTAGCATTAATGCTTGGAATGGAGGAGGAGTCTTAGCTCAGTGGTGCTGTGATTGATTAGTAATGTCTACCAGGAGTGGGACAGGGATGGTACGGTAATAATGCTGTGTATTTACCATACCGTTTGCCAAACCCACTAGCTCTGTCCTCGTTGAATACTGGCGTTCTACACAAGTGTGTTCTCTGAAGGAAAAAAGCCCTTCCTTCTATGCCTGCCTCCATTTGGAAGCTAAATGTAGTTGCATAGTCACGAGCTTGGGCAGTGCTGGCTTTTAGCTGAGGGCTTGAAACCAACTCGCATGACAGCCTCTAAGAAAGATGCTGACATTGGGGCCAAGGCTCCTCAGTCACAAGGACACTCAAGTCGGTTCCCAGCCAGGTCTAGAGAGGGGGAGCTACTAAGAACTCGTTGTCCTAGGTAGGTGGTAAACCATCCAGTCAGGCCATCCAATAAAAACCCACATCCACTCAAGTAAATATTTGTTTAACTACCTGGGGGACAAGAGCTAATCTGTGGCACCTCCCTTCAGGAGTCAGACAAGTCTCCACTAGCTAACCACTGCTACGACAAAACTCCTAAAGCTTCCCGACATAGACTGTTGTGGGCTCAATTGTGTCTCCCCAGATTCTAACCCCCAGAACATCAGAATGGGACTATTTGGAGACAGGGTCCTTAAAGAGAAAATGAGGGTGAAATGAAGTCCTTGTGGTGGGCCCTAATGAAATATGACTGATGTCCTTATAAGAAGAGAAGATTAGGACACAGACAGACACAGAGGGAAGACCCTGTGGGGACACAGGAAGAAGACGGCCATCTACAAGCCAGGGAGAGAGGCCTCAGGAGAAACCAACCCTGCCAACACCTTGATCTCAGACCTCCAGCCTCCAGAACTGTGAGGAAATAAGTTTCTGTTGTTTTAGCCCCCCAGTCTGTAGTACCTTGTTATGAGCAAACTGATACACAGAGGTAGCAAAACAACCAGACGGGGAGATAGTGAGCCACGCCCCTGCTTCCCTTCTGTTAGCCCTTTGTCCTCCTGAGCCCCCGAGCAGCTAGTCAGGACAAATGCCCTTGTGCTAAGGTGTTCCCTCAGCCCGCCCAGGTTGGCGGTTGTATTTCCTGGTTCTTTGAGGGAACTGCTCCCAGAACAATGGGATTGAGGAAAGGCCCAGAGCTTCAAGCATTGACCTCCACCCCTGTTCCCTCAAGAGTGATGGTTGCTCAGAAAGGCCCATTCGGGGATATAGCCCAAGAGGAGGAAGGAATAGCAAGTGTCTCCCTCTGGTCTGAAAAGACCGCAGCTGCCTCAAAGGCCTCTGTCAGCCCCCAGCGTCCTGACGGGGACTCCCCCCCACGATTTCTCTTGCCCTTTCTTCATTAAATACCTAGGCCTGCTGCAAATGCCACCTCGGAGGAAGCCTGCAGAGGCTGCCCTTCCTCCTCTCCTAGGGCTGCCTGGCCTGCTGAGGCTGCGCACCTCCCCCTCCTGTACCAGCAGGCACTTGCCGTGGCCTCCAGGGCCCTTTGAGTGGCCATAGCCCATCCCAGAGCCGAGGCCTCGTCCCCCGGAGAACTGGCCAGCCCGGCTCTGCTGGGCCCAGCTGCTCCCCGCCCCTGAGGGAGCTCTTAAGGTTCGACTGCCTTATGGGGAGGAAGAGTCCACCCCACTGGAGCCCCCAGGGGCCTGTGCGTGTCTCAGCTCCTGCTCAGCTCCAGCAGCAGGAGGGATGAGGGACCCAGGAGTGCTCCGGGTAATCAGCTCACTCCGTCTAAGAGGCTTGTGTGGGGTGGAAGGCTTGCAGAGCAACCCAAAGTCACCTTTATCTACTCTCAAGCTTCCTTGCCTGATTCCGTGTTAGAGGAGGGGAGGAGATCACACTAATTCCTGATTCCCACCACTCTCAGTGGCTTCATCCTGGGGCGATGTGAGTATAAATAAAGCAGACATAGAGGGTAGATCTTTCGATGAGAGGATGTTCAGAGCTTTTTTAAAATCTTGATTCCCCAAACAAATAACAATGTGATTCTCAGATCTTACCATTTCCATAGTCGATCTCATGTGTTTTTATCAGCTCTATTATGCTATCAAAAATCAGGGGCCGGCCCAATGGTACAGCAGTTAAGTTTGCACGTTCTGCTTTTTGGCGGCCCAGGGTTCGCCAGTTAGGATCCTGGGTGTGGACATGGCACCGCTTGGCAAGCCATGCTGTGGTAGGCATCCCACATATAAAGTAGAGGAAGATGGGCACGGATGTTAGCTCAGGGCCAGGCTTCCTCAGCAAAAAAAAGAGGACTGGCAGTAGTTAGCTCAGGGCTAATCTTCCTCAAAAAAAAAAAAAAAAACAGAGAGAGGAAAAAAATTCACACACACACATCCCCCACTCTGAGAAAAGAAGATATTAGATGAGGATGTCTTTGTTTCAGGAGAATGGGTAGAGGTGAACCTGGGCCTCACCCCTCCCGCCTTCCACAGTGTGCGTCTGTGTACAGTCACCCCTCACCCTCCCCCACAAGACTGGGCACTTGCTCATGGTCTGCACATCCCCCCAGCCTCTTCAGAGGAGATGGAATTGAGAAGTGTAAAGCAAGAAGTGTGTGGCCGAGGCTGAGCAAGAGGAATGCAAAACCTCCAATCTGGAAGCCTTCATTAAAATCTGCTCCACACCAATACCTTCTAGAAAGAGTGTTCAGAGAGGAAATCAAGGAAGGGGCCTAGTTGCAGAGACAAGGGGACCCTTTGTGGAACAGGGACAGTGCAGAGATGGTGAGAGGGCCACCCCCATGGGTCTAGCTGAGCAGAAGCTCACAATGGGTTCTCCAGCCGCCCCTCCCCTAATCTCTGCAGAGACTGGGAGGGGCTAGGGGCTGCCATGGCTGGGGGACAATGGCAATTACATGAAATCTCAAAGGACAGGTGACTGAGTTGCACGTGGTCACACATCACTGATGAGCAAGCACTGTGCTAGGTCCCATGTGTATGACCTCACTCCAGCCTCCAGCCCTGATGTGAAGTGTTATCATCTCCACTTTATAGACAACAAAAATGAGGATGAGAGTCCAGCAACTTAGCCTGGGTGCCGTAGCTAGTAATATACCAGTCAGGACTTGAACCCACGTCTTGAGTCAAATTCACTACACCAGCAAACCACCTCTTAGTGGTTAGCTGTGAAACAAATTTTTTATGGTTAGTCAGAAAATCTTTTACATTTGAATTTAGAAAGCTTTGTGTGTTTAAGATATGAATGTAAAAAAGCAGATGTGCCTCTTTTTAAATTGTTCAATTTTTTAGATTGTTAAAATTAGGATGCATTTCCCCTGACTAGGATTCTTGAATGTTTGCATGTGGCTAGAATGGGCAACATCACGGGCCAGCCTGAGATTTAAATGCCTGCCTTGCAAAGGGCATGAATAGGTACCAGGAAACAGCTGGGCAACATGCATTTGGAACTCAGCTCTGCTTCCTAGTAATCAAAGACTTACAAGTTAGATGCGGAAAATGAATGGTTTTTACATAACCAAACAACAAGGTTTGTGTTTTGTTTTGTTTTATTATTAATATTCCATATTGGCAATGGTGTAATTAGACAGCCAGAGGACTGAATATTGATACAATCTTTTTTTTTTTTTTGAGGAAGATTAGCCCTGAACTAACATCTGCCACCAATCCTTCTCTTCTTTTGCTGAGGAAGCTTGGCCCTGAGTTAACATCCGTGCCCATCTTCCTCTACTTTATATGTGGGACGTCTGCCACCGCATGGCTTGATAAGCAGTGTGTAGGTCCACACCCAGGATCCGAACTGGCGAACCCTGGGCCACCAAAGTGGAGCATGCAAACTTAACTGCTGCACCACTGGGCCGGCCCCTGGATACAATTTTTAAGGAAAGCAATTTGTCATTATGCTTCAAGAACCCAAAAGACATTCATGCCCTTTGACCCAGTAATTCCTCTTAAGGGTATGCATTCTAAAGAAATATCAGAGGTGGAGGCAAGTGATTATCACGAAAATGTTTATCAGGCTCTTATTTATAAAAACAAAAACTGGAAATAATCCAAGTATTTAACAGTAGGGGAAGTTTACTGTAAGTAAACTATAGTTCATTTAAGGAATGAAATGTTAAAATTATGTTTACTTTAAAAAAATAAAATAATGTTTACTTTAAAAAAATAAAATAATATAGGAAAATGCTTATGTCATAAAACTATTAAAAGAAAGATATTAAAGTGGACACGCAGAATCCTTTCGTGTATAAAAAGCTGTGCAGAAAAAGGATAAACACCAGATGTTAACAGCAAATTCACCTCTCCTTGAGTGATTCCCTTCTCTTCATCCTAATATTGTCCAATGTTTCTTAAATTGAACATGTATTTTAACAAAAAAAGAATAACAAATCTTTTAAAATATGGCGTGAATAATCCACAAACTATAAGTCTCTCTGTGAATTATTGAGGCCTTAAAGCTTTTCTAAAACTAACAAAAATTAAGGTGATGAATATCCAACTCAGGGAAGCAGCTACACTGATGTATTGCGCGGGGCGCTGTAAATCACTTCACTCTTTCCAGAAAGTAGCCCCACAATATGGGACAGGCACCACAAAACTGTTCCTACCCTTTGACCTAGTAATTCCACTTGGAAATATGTCTCCAAGGAAATAACTAAAAGGAAAAGTCATGTGTTCAAAGACATTCATTGTGGTGCCATTTGTAATCATAAAAAATTGGAAACAATCTAGACCAGCCATAAAAACAGCATATAAATTCTAAAGCTGACAAGTATGCAGGTCACGTCACTATGTGGAAGCGTTTATGAGAACATTTAAGTGGAAAAAGCTGAACACTACACATTACATACACGCTGATTATCACTCTGCCGAAACACATAGTGATTTGCGTCGGACGTAGATTGGAGGAGAATGGAGAAGAAGGTAAACATGGAAGACCCAGCGTCTGAACTCTTCTGAAAAGCACATTTCCTAAGTTTTGAAATCTGCTCTGTGCATAACTGGAGCAGTTTCTAAAAGTTTCGTGAAAGAGGCCACGTGGGGAGAAATATTTGTCCCAATCAGACTCACTTTCCGTAGATGAAGATGATCGCTGGTGTCGTGAGATGGAACTGAAAGTCACTGGCGAGGTACCACGTCCAGCCGTTGCACTGAAACGAGAGGAGCAAAGGTTACTTCTTTCCTTCCCTTACGGGGTCTGCTCCACATGGTCTCGCCTTCTGGGACCAGGAGGGAGAATTGAGTAGGCGGGTGGGGGGCATTTCCATGGGAAGAGAAAGGAGTTTTGAGTCACAGTTATTTCGGATACCTTCTCTCATCTAATGCTTGTAATGAGCCTGGATGGTAGGTATTATTACTGCCATTTTACAAACTGGAGATTCAAACAAGTTTTCTCTTTTTTTTTAAAAAAAAGACAATAATAGCTCATCTCCTTGGACAGTTGTGGGAACTAAACTCTCTCATGTTACACGAATAGAAGGAATAATTAATGTTACATGAGGTTGGAGCCACAAGAGTCGATGTTGTTCTCTCCTCCTCGCCTTGCCTCCCCCGTCAACTCCAGGAGGAGAGAATGTGTTCATTTAGAAGGGAGGCCTGGTGCCAGACAAGATTTTGATGGAAACCCCAGAGTTCCCACTCATGATTGACATGAGATCGTCTGGCCAAAGCCACACTGTCCCACAGTCTGTCCATGTTTGTGCGAAATGAGGCGGCTACCTGTATTTCTCCTTTAATGTGAGGAAATTCCTGGGGGCAACTCTCTCCAGTGCTTCAGAGGGAAAAGGTGCCTTGGTCTCCTCCCCAAACCCCATGGTCCAAGGGAGACCAGACTGACCCAACAGAAGCGACAGCTTTCCTCGTCCCAGTTACAGAGAAGTTCTCATGTTGGGGAAATTTGTGAGTACTCAAGGCTTGAGGGCCCTCACACCTCTGCTTTCAAGGATCTAAGCTGGGCTTTACCTCATAGAGACGAATGGCTGGTCTCCATATGGCTCAAGCCAGTCTGCATCCAGAAAACAGCCCAGACTATCCTCTGTGGGCCGCTGTCACAGACATGAGCCCACCTGAAGGCAGTTAGCCGGTGATGTACACCCTGTCAAAGCTGCCGGGCACCTGCGAAGGGAAGGTGGCTGCCTATTTGGTAAGTGGTTATGTGCAGGAATTAGGCACACTTTAGAGATTCTCTTTTCAGCTGCACTTCTGAGGCATACGCAAAATCAGCGATGTGATTTAATCACGTCTATTTCACTTTTATTCGCTCCAAGTTCATTGTGAGGACGTTAGGGCTTGAGGGAAGCCATGACAGACATAGAGCTTGTTGCTCCCAACCAACTCTGTCAGGTCTGGCTTGAAATTGCGCAGAATTCATTATGGTGAGCGGGTGGTGCAACGTTCCCTCCCATGACAGGCTCTCTGCGTGGAGGAGAAAGTGTCCTTTCCCCTGGGGGCGATATGGACTGGAATGGGCAGGAACTGTGATGGAGCAGGGTCAGCTGTGTCCAAGATGTGCACCTAGATGGTTGACCCCTCAGTGCCCACCACCCTGCTTCCTCCTTCTGCTTTTCCAAGCAACTGCTCCTGCCAAGACTAGTACGCACTCCATCACAAGAGGCTAGACTCCAGGCCCACAGCCCACCTTCCTACAGCATCACTATGACTCCAGAGAATAGACCCAAAGAAAGGGGTTCAGACTCAGGTTGGTCCCTGGAAAGTTCTCCAAACCACATGAAGTGGGACTCTGCCTCTGCACCCATCTGCCCTTTCACAGCCAACAACTTGGGACTCACCGCATTCTGAACCGACAGGAAATTATTTAGCAGCAGCAAATTTGTCCACCACGCTTGCCGGCAGTTATCCAGGTGGAACTTGGGCACTTCCCAGACGGGTCCCCAAGGAACAAGGGAGAACAATCCAACCAAGAGGCACACGGAATACAAGTGAAGAGGCTGCAACCTGGTGGGAAAGAGCCGGGTGAGAGAAGGTGACTCCACGGGGGTTCTGTTCAGACCCCTGGGTGGGCACACAGAGACGGGGGCTAAGATGCTCTAAAACAGATTGCACTGGGTGGGCAACCACCTCCCCACCCACACCTCAAACAGTCACACATCCGTGGGTTCAAAATCTTTTCTTGAGCACCTATCATGTGCTGACTACGATGCTGCTGATGCAAAACTACTGCTTTTCACTGAGGAAGTCATACAATTCGGCCACTGTACTGGGAGCTTTTTAGATATTTCTAAACCTCATAACACTCCTGTCGGGTAACTATTACCTCTGTTTTACTGATGAGGAAATTATAGCTCAGAGAATCTCAGGTGACTTGCCCAAGGTGGCCCAACCATATGGCAGAACAGAGATCGGACACCAGTTTGTTCTTTCCACATGGCCTCCCTAGATGAAAATATCTTTCCTCCCTTCCTCTTTCCATCTTTTCCTCTCTCCCTTCCTTGCTTTATTTTTTCCTTCCTTCCTTCATACCCTACCTCCTTCCAAGCAGGATCTGAAGCAGCTACAAAGATGATGCACAAGGCACAAGGTGTCTAGACCAGCGCTGTTCAAGAGAAATATAATTCGAGCCACATCTGCCATCTAGTTTACATTTTCTGGTAGCCATATTTTTAAAAGTCAAAAGAAATAAATACGAGTAATTTTAATAATATATTTTATCTAGCCCAATATAGCCAAAATATTATTTCAACAAGTAACCAACATAAAAAAAACATTAAGCTATTTTACATTGTTTTTTCTTTTACTAAGTCTTAGGTGTGTATTTTACACTTACAGCACATCTCAATGAGCCATGTGTGTCTGGTGGCTACCTATTGGACGTCGCTGGTCTAAAGTTTAGAAGTAAGGTTGTGGCAGGGAGGCGCACACACAGGAGTCTGGCATGGATTCTGGGTGAGCTGCAATCACAGCATTCTTTTAAAAGAGCAAATTTAAAAATTCAGGGTAGTGCAACCAGAGCAGAGCACGTGACCCAGCAGCACCTCCGAATATCTCAGTGGAGGTGTCAGGACCCAGTTGGTGGTGTGGCAGATGGGAAGGGCAGGTCTGTTAGAGGTGCCCTCTCCTAGCAGAGTCGTGGGTCAGCACCCAGCCTCTGGTCTGCACCCAGGACCCAGACCTGTTGGCCTCCTGTCATCCCCACAATAATAACATCAGTGGGCATGCAGGGAGCAGAGTTGGAATTGGTGATTAAAGTCAGAGAGAAAGGGCAGGGCTGACCATGCCAAGATGCAACTTCCCAGACCAGCTCAGGCAACAGCCACAGAGCCCTCTCTTGGTCCTGGTTCCTGCCAGATTCGCCGTCAGAACGAGCTGCCTACCAGCTGCTCCCACCAGCCTTAGGCTCCCACCTCCCTGGCCTCCCTTCCCACCATCTGTTGCCTCCCCCTCCCCAGAGAGAGGAAGTCATCCCCCTGCCCCCTTCAGAAGCAGAGCTCAGGTTAGACGCCCTCAGGAGAGAGTATGCGACAGGCAGCGTCCCCCACCTGTTATCCACAGGAGGCAGAGGCTGCTGTGTGGACCACACCCTGAGTAGCAAGGCTACATGGGAAAGAACAAGACACGTGAGTTCTAGTTTTGTCTACATTTTTCACGCTGAGAAAATCATACAACTTCTCTCTCCCCCCTGCTATGGAAAAGGGGGCCGATGATTGCTTAGGTTTTTCCAAGGAGGAGGATTCCTGCCTCTGAAGATTTTTTGAGAATGAGATCAATAAGAAAACAGTTTGAAACATTGAAAACATCATATAAATGTGCATGTGCTCCATTTTGTCCAAACCTCCAGTAGATTTAAAGTCAAAGTGGGTTTTCAAAGATTAGGAAGTACGATACTAGTCAGTGTCACAGAGGTGTGAGAAGCAGTGTTCTCACACTTGGTAGGTGGGAAGGGACATTGGAAAATGGCCATCAAAACATCAGATGCACTGAACCACCAATTCCACTTGTAGGAATTTACTCCACAAACATGCTCATACAGTTGCACAAAAATATACAGGTTAATATGTGATGGTCCACTCCCACACAGCACCACCCCAGGCAAGTTTAAAATCAGTGAGGTGGGTTCCTGCATGCTAATAGAGAAACACGCCAGCACTGAATCAGTAGGTGAAAGAAGCTACGTGCAAAATTGTACAGTATGTAGGATAATCCTATCCACGGGAAAAAAAGTGCTTATAAATACATGGAAAGTTTCTGCAAGAATTCACAAGAAACCGTTAGCAAAGATGCCCTTTGGGAAGTAAGACTGGAAGGGGGACCCTTAGTTTTAATATATAACTTTCTTTTACAGTTAGACATTTTTATCACAAGCTATAAAAAAATCTAATGTTTAAAATGTGGCTCCTAGTTGGACTAATCACAGCTTTAAGGGTCTGGAGCAACTACTCGCTCTGTTTTCCCCGGGATAATTTCTGTTCTGACTTACCTCTACAAGTCAGGTTTTTGCATTTTCTTATAACTTGCAATGGCTCCCAACTGCTCTTTGATCTCCTGCCCTGGCCCTCCTGCTCTTATGCTCTCTTCTCTGCCCTGCAGCCAGAGTGATTCTTGCAAAATGTAAATCAGACCACACCCCCTACTGGAACCTTCCAAAGGCTTCTTTCTTGTCTCAGGATGAAACGGAAAGTCCTCAAGGTAGCCCACAGGCCCTACACACCTGGGCCCTCGGTGCCCCCATCCCCACCTCTATGACCTCATTTCCTCTGCTCCCTGCATCCCTTGCTCCAGCCCTGCACCTTTGGGCTCTTTGAGGTTCTTCAAACACACCAACCATACTCCCTCCTCAGGACCTTTGCACGTGCTTCCCCCTGAGCAGACCCTCTTCCCCCACAGCATTTTCCTTGCTTAGAATATTCCTGTACTTCCTTCAAGGTTCTTGGTAAACATCACCATCCCTGACTACCATTCTAGAGGAAGACCCAGTCTTGCTTCCTTCTCCAAATTATCTCTTTGTGGCACTTATGGTTACTGACCTAATAGAAATTTATTTGCATATTTATTTGTTTCTTTCCACTTGGATGTAACCCTCCCATGCCCGAAGGCATGTGCATGGCTGATTAACAGCTGAATCCTCAGAGCTGAGGACAGTGCCTGGCACACAGTGGTCCCTTGACAAATACAGAAAGAGTGAGTGAACAAGTGGCCTTATTTCCAGTCCTCTTGGAGGTAAATAGGCAAGTAATAAGTCGTAACTGAGCCATAACAGTGAGTTTTGCTGGCATGAATGAGAATATCGAAATGACCAGGAGCATGGGTGCTTCTTCACTGGGTTTACCTTAAGGAGGGTGAGTTCAAACTATGGGTTGGTGATGCTTCCCGCCATTTTCAACATAGCTTTTGTCCCAGGTTGGACTCACTGTCTTCCAGGCTCCAGTGTGGCCTCTCCCAGAGCTCCCTATCTCAAGAATGTCACCACCATCTGCCACATCACTCAGGCTGGAAAATTCTATTTGCTCTGTCTCCATTCCCACCACCAATTGCCAGTCCAAATCCTGCTCTCCTGCCCAGATATTGCAATAATTTACTCACTGGGGTCCTCGCCTCCATCTCACCCTGTAAGGCCCCCCACCACCACCCCCAATGCACTTGCTGCTCTCACTCCTGCTTTATCTGCCTGGTCCTCAGTCCCCAGCTCCAGGATTTTTCCTGTGAAGCAAGTTTCCCAGGCGGAATTTGCCATGTCATTGGATCCCCCACCCCAAGCTCTAACTAACCCATCTTAGCGTTTATTACTAAGAACCCCTGGCCTGAATACCAGTCCGTTTCCTCCAGTAGACTTCAGAGCAGGACAGGCTACTTAACCCAGTGCCACCTACCCAAAAGCTATTGAAAGAATAGGCATTCTGTCCTTCCCAGGATGAGGGCTAGATTTAATAGAGCTTGCAAGAAACCACAAAGGCCGACGGTGAAAGGAAGTCAATAAAGGTCTATTCCATAGCTCACGGTCATTCTTAACCTATTTATAGGAAAAGTTAAAGGGTGCACGTAACAACAATAGTAACAATGATAACTTACACTTACTGAGAGCTTACTAGGTGTTAACGCATTTTTCTAAGTTCTTTACATACGTTATTTCATTTAATCTTCACAAGAGTCCAATGAAGTGAGTGCCGTTATTCTCCCCATTTTTGAGAAGAGAAAACTCAAGCACAGAAAGATTGAGACATTTATTCAAGGTCTCACAGCCGGTAAGTGATGAAGTCAGAATGCAAGCCCAGCAGACAAACTACAGAGTCAAATCTTACCCACTCCATTTTACTAGCCCAGAAGATTATTTCAACATTCTCTTTCCTCGTCATGACAGTGTCATGTAACAGGAGGGACATGGACCATGAGTAATGAAACCCGGGCTCCAGTCCAGCAATGAACCATGATTTAGAAAATGTGTGAATGGAAGCATCAGGTTGCGTGAGTTGAAGTTTCCTTTTCTCCCCCAACGTTGACTGTCTTATTACATCACTGCCACTCTGTTATCCCACTGATTCCATGTTCTTTCCCACTATTTCAGCCCTTCTGCTCCAACCAACCACACATTCACAAGAAGACGATCATACATCCTGCCTCCCTCTCAGCAGAACGACCATTGTCTCAAGCTTCAACTAGCCCCTCTCCTGGTTGTATCTTATTTTATTTTTATCATTACCATTAGTGCTTTTATTTATGGATCAATTAATACCCAATTACAGGAGCCATACAAAGTCTCCTCTTGACTATAGATTCCACGGGAATCCGTCAGTATGTTTATTGAAATCTGCTGCCCCTCTGATGAGGAATAAGGATATTTTTGGCAGTAAAAGAAACCAGTTTTCATGGTATTTGTCCTAAAAGAATTTGAACTACAGTCAAATTCTATAGTCAAAAAACTATATGTCGCTTAACGACAGGAATACATTCTGAGAAATGTGCCATTAGGCGACTTTGTCTTTGCACAAACATCACAGATGGGATAGCCTACTGTACCACCTTGGCTACATGGTACTAATCTCATGGGACCACCATCATATATGTGGTTCGTTACTGACCAAAACATTGTTATGCAGCACAAGACTTATATTAAACCAGCAAAAACCAACCGTATTTAAGGAAAACTTTTCTCTCAGTTTATTTTTCTTTGAAAATTCTTTCAAAAGAGGGTTAAAGACTGAAAACTAACAAATTATTACACAGCAGTAATGAATTGAGAAATTATATAAATAAACCTACCTTGTAAGGCGATTGAAATAGTATCTGAGTATGACATTAGCAGTTATTCCCTTGTCTGAATTCTGCTGCATCTTTAAAAATGACCTCGCACTTAACCAGCCGCTGAGGGAAAGAAAAGCATAGTCATAGGAATTACTTGTCGATGAGACAGTTCATTGGTTTGATTAATTCGGTTGTCTCTATCAAGATAGAATAAGTTACTTTACAGGAACAAAACGCCTCCAAGTCTTAAAACAACAATAGTGTTCTTCTGGCTCATGTTACTTGTTCACAGCCAGTCACCTTGGGGTCAACATTTTCCTCACTATGGGACCCAGGCTGATGGGGCAGCCACCATCTGAAAGTTCACCAGTGACCATGGCAGAGGACAAGACAGTTCTGGAGGGGCTCAAACCAGCAATTAAATGCTCTAGTCCAAAAGTGACACATGTAAAACTTTTAGCCTAAGAGTTTAAGGCTCTTGGCATAATGACAATACCAGGTACCACTCATTGGTCAGACCTAGTGATGTGGCCCACCCAACCACAGTGGGGCCAGGAAGCAGAATGTCACCAAGTGCCTGGAGGGAGGAGATCCAGAAATATTTGGTGAACAACACTAATAACTACCACATTAGTCTCTTGCAATAATAACATCAAGGCCTCCCATTTCGGTACTACCACTCATTTTCAAAGTACTTTCACTGATCCGATTGCTTTTGCTTCTCCAGCCATACCAAACAACTTTGCTATAAATATTCATTGAGTGAGTGATCAAATAGAGGAATAAACAACCCTACTAGGCAAAAGGGAAGATATTACCTAATAGGGGAACAAAGACTGTTATGTGGGTTGCCCAAGATCCCAGTTGGAATTCTTAACCAACATATCCTGATGACAAAGTCATTACCCAGAATGTTCAGCTAAAGAAACCGAGGATATGCCTTTGAGTTATAACTTGAGGGTAAGCGAATTTGTGAGTGTTTCCCAACCTTCTGACATTTATACCAATGACCCTTGTGGGTGTTTCCCTAAGGAACAAATGTATTTGCTATTGCAAAAGAAGGTTGTGCATGACGGGTGGGACTTGGAAGGGATCCAGGCCTGGGGGGGTAATGTCTTTATTCTCTGCCAGCTAGATTTTCTTTTAAAATGCAACAAGCTGGATTCACTATAATAGGAACAAAATTTATAGAGACGTGTGAAAGAGAGCCCTGAGATGTACAAGTAGGACAGCCAATACTGATCCCAGCCTCCTCTTAATTTCAGGAAAGAATGAAAGAGGGGACTGAGCAATCCTTTCTTTTCAGAGTGACTGGCTCCTCCTCTGCCAGCATGGTTGCTAAGCAAGGCCTGGGTCTCACTGTGTGTGGGCATGCACTGCCCAGCCTTTAAGTTCATAAAGACAGGACAAAGAGAAAGGCTGGCAGGAAGACAGGCCCAGAGCAATAGAACTAGTTCTAGGAGAGTAAGGAGATCCAGAGACCTGAGCAGACTGGGACAGAGTAAAATCCTGCAATAGAGAGGTATGAAGTTGCCCTGAGGGGAGGAAAAAGAATCCAGAACTGTCACCAGTGATAATCAGAGTCTTCAGTCTTACCCTGTAAGCATATTAGTGATGTAGGGGGGGAAGACATTTCCTCTACCCACTCTAGGTCCTTCTGGCTGGGCTATGAAGTATGAGACAGAATAACAGGAGAAAATTAAACAAAGCTTTATAACATGTATATATGGGAGAGACTCATGAAAAGTGAGCAACTCGCCAAAATGGTGGAGGTTCTCATTTTGAATACCATCTTCAGCTACAAAGGAGGATGTTGGGGGTGGGGGAGTTAGTTATGGGAGATTACCAGAAAAGCACAGTAAACAAGAGTAAGGTTATCATGCAGATTTAAGGCCTTGCCTTCTGCACTGATAAGAGTTTCTAGAGATAAGGTTATCCCCTGTTCTTCCTGGTACAGAGAGGGAGACACATTTACAGATGGAGATTTCCCTTACAAATGTAAATGTCTCAGGCTGCCCCGTGGCCCAGTGGTTAAGTTCTCGTGCTCTGCTTCAGCAGCCCAGGGTTTCACCAGTTGGGATCCTGGGCGTGGACATGGCACTGATCATCAGGCCATGCTGAGGCGGCATCCCACATGCCACAGCTAGAGGGACCCACAACTAAAAAATACACAACTATGTATCAGGGGGCTTTGGGGAGAAAAAGGAAAAATAAAATCTTTTAAAAAAATGCAAATGTCTCTTACAAAGGGTACCTTCTGCTTTTCAGAGGTTCTCTCATGTCTGCGGTTTTTAAAAGTAACCAGCCCAAAATAATCCTCATACCAAAGAGACATATCTTGGGGTGGCCAATTCCAATCCCTCACAGTGACACAGTGGTTAAGACATGGTTTCAGCATGAAACAAACATTATATTTAACTTCTGGCCATACTCTGAGCACCACTGATAAAAGACACAGTACTCCTCAGGCCCCAGATGGAGCCAGGTGTCAGGTATATGGTCTTGAGGATAAGGAGGGTGGCAAGGGGTGGGGGAGGGAGCGTGGCATTTGTCGTTTTCTTGGATGTCTGGAATTTCAACAGCCTTGGCCTGTTTTGTATGTCTCAGGGCCAACCCAACGGCTTCTCTGTTGTCTCAGATTCCCACTGATGGCCCAGGGATGGCCAGTGACCTTTCATGCCCTTCATTCTTCCCTCCAAGTGGCAATTCTCCAGCTTGCGTCTTGGCGTTGGTTCCAGCCAACCTGATCTGCCCTGGCTGGCCTCCCTCCAGGGCTTAGAGCTCTGCCAGTCAGTCCCATCCAGCATATGGTGCCTTTTTTGCCTTGTTCTTCCCAGTCCCCTTGCAGGGAACAGAGTTCTGGTCTTTGCTGTCCCATGGATGCACCTCCCCACTGTCCAGGGGGCCTCCCTGGACTTCACCTGCCTGGTTAGACCCCGCTATGCTCTCCTGGAAAGCCTGGTGCCCAGTGATTCCCAAATCACTTCTGGGTTTGCTGCCCATGATGGACGCTGCACCGTGCCTTCTGGGATACTCTCTGTTGTCACCTTGGCCACCTCCGAGGTAGCATGAGCTGCCACCCTAGTGGACAGGTCTCAGATCATTCTGTGCCCTACTTTTTCTGCATTACCCCAAGAAACTATGATGTCAGAATCATGCCAGAGTCTTGAGCTAGAACAATTAAAATAATTCTGACAGCTATTTATAGAGCAGTACTATATGCCAAGCATGGTTTTAAGCACTGGTGACAGCAAAACACACAACAGAAAAAGTCCTGCCTTACATTCCAGTGGAGACAGACAATAAATACATAAATAAAATGGCATCTATGGTACGTTGATAAAGAGGAAAAATAAATCAGGAAAAATGAAGTAGAGAGTGCTAGGTGGGTCCATTTTAAACAGGGAGGACAAGAAAGGCCTTGCTGTGAAGGTGACATTTGAGTGAAAACCTGAAGGAAAGGGAGCAAGCCACTGGGACATCAGGGAAGTAGGTGTTTCAGAAAATGGATGGTTCTTAGCATTCCCTTACTATTGCTCTGCCCAGCTTGGGAGCTGGTTCTCTCCTAATCCAGTGGTTCATACACTTTTGAATGGCATGGACTTGTAAAACTAAAAAAAAAATTGGGGCACTTATCAGCAGATTGCTCTGTCATTGTTTGCTGATGACAACCTCTCCAGCATCCATCAATTTGTTCCCTTCTCTTCAGTCGTTCCCAACATACTGTAAATATGTTCTTGACTCTCCTCTCTTTAAATGACCTCTCTCTAAGCCCCATAAACCATACAGCAACACTCCATTTCTTTTCTCCCTCAAACAGCAAAACATCTTAACAGAGCTGTCCACGGTCAGTGTCTACACCCTCCCACCTTTGCCCCACTCCAGTCAGGCTTCCATTTCTACTCCTCATGGCCGCTCTCATGACAGGGTCACCAGGATGCCTCCAGTTGCATATTCAACTCCCACAGCATTGAGCGTTGACAATGTTCTTCCTTCTTGAATTGCTTTCTTCTCTTAGCTCGCTGGTCCCCATGGTGTCTTGCTTATCCTCCCCCTTCACTGGTCACTCATTCTCAGACTCCTTTGCAAGCTCCTCCCCTTCTTCCCAGCCTCTAAAGGTTGGGACACCAGAGGTCCTAGGAGTCACTGCAGATCTGTCATTCCATTCTCCTCCCAGAGTGATCTGATTCAGCACTATGGCTTTAAATGCCGCCTGTATCCTAAGGACTCCAAAACTGGTGTCTCCAGCCTTGATATTTCTACTGAGCTCCAGGCTTACATAGCAAACTGCTTACCTAACATCTTTATGCGGATGTCTGAAAAGTTCCTTACTCTTAAATTGCCCCAAACAGAAAGCTCAGTTTTCCCCTCCAAATCCTGCTTCTTCTCTAATCTTTTCCATCTCAATGAATGCCATCACCATCCACTCAGTTATCAGAGTCAACCCCTAGAAGTCGTCCGTCCTCGACTCCTCTGTTTTTCTCACACTTCAATCCAACCCATCGACACGTCCTAACAAGTCCACCTCTGAAACATATCTTGAACATGTCCTTTTCTTTCTATCCCAGCCACCTCAGTCCAAGCCTTATCATTTCTCGTCTGAAATACGACAAAGTTCACCTGATTGATCTCCCTGCTTCTGTTTCTGTTCTTCTTAGATCTCTTATTAACATAGAGCCAGAGTGATCGTTTGAAAATGTTAGGTCATATCACTCTCCAAATTAAAGCAATCCAACAACTTCCCATCCGAGCAAGATTCATGGCCAGACTCTTCAGTATGGCCACAAGGCGCTACATGGTCCAGCCCTGCCTGTCTCTCTTGTCTCCATCTTCCCCGCTCTCCCCACCCTGCACTAGACTTCGGCCTTCTTCTGCTCCTTTAACAAGGCTCCCTTGCTCTTGCCTTAGCACTTTCGGGCTACTTCCTCCCTCTTTCTTGACCTGGGTTTTCCCATGGCTGGCTCCTTCTTGCCATTAAGGTCTCAGATCAAATAGCCCCTCATTCAGACAAGGCTCCTCTGACCTCATCGAAACAGCTTCTGGATCGCTCTCACAGCCTCTTGTTTAATTTCTTTCCTGATATTTATTACTATCAGATAATTTCTTGTTTATTCACTTATTGCTGGAAACACACACACACACACACACACACACACACACACAGACTCTAATAGAAGCACCATGAGAAATCCTTGTTTGTTTTACCCACTGCTGTATCCTTGGGGTCTAGAACAATGCCTGGCAAATAGACATTCAATGAATCATGATTGGATGGATGAATGCTTAGCATTTGATAAAAACATCACAATCACCATCTCCCTATAACAGAAGGGATATTTAGCCCAAAGAGGTAGAGGCAAGGCAGCCCAGTGGCTGGGAACATGGACCCTGGAGTCAGATTGCAGGGGTTTGGATTGTGGGCCCACAGGACTATCCCCTCAGTCTCCATTTCCTTATCTTTAAGATTGAGATTTAGCAGTCTATCCCTACAATGGAATATTACTCAGCCATAAAAAGGAATGAGCACCGATATGTGCTACAACATAGATGAACTTCAAAAATATCATGCTAAGTGGAAGAAGCCAGGCACAAAAAAACACGTGTTGTGTGATCCTTTTATGTGAAATATCTAGAACAGGTAAATCCACAGATACAGAAAGCAGATTTCCAGGAACTCGAGGGAGCGGGCACTGGGAAATACTGCTTAATGGGGATGAAGTTCCCCTTGGGGATGATGACAATGTTTCGGACTAGACAGAAGTGGTGGTTGCACAACATTGTGAAGGTACGAAATGCCACTGAATTGTTCACTTTAAGTGGTTAATTTTATTTCATGTGAATTTCACCTCAACAAAAAAGAAGAAAGAAAAAAATGGGAATTTGAACAAGAGCCCCTACTGTGTAGGGACATCGTGAGGATTAAGTGGGGTAATGCTGCAAAGTGTCTGACATTTATCACACAGTTAAGGAAGTTGATCTCTTAGTAGTTAATTTAAACAAACAGAGCTTTAGGAGACATCACATCATTTTCTCAATTTTTCACCTTTCCCTGGAGTGAGCGCTGGCAACTTTATCATGGATTTGCATCAGTCCATGAACCAGAATTTGAGAACCACTGAAACAAACAACTTTAATAAATAAAATCACCTTTCGTAAAGACCCATTTTAGAGAGCCATCCTAACTCATTTAATAAATTGGAGATAGAAAAGAGAGGAGCTGGTCACAGCAGCACTGTCCAGAGATGGACAGAAACAACATCCAGGGAAGAAAATGTATGCTGTTCAGTTTTTCTCACTAAAGTGAGAATGGCCACACACACACATCTCCCCAAACAAACAGCAACAAGCACAAGAGCAGAGAAGACACCTTATTACCTGATCAGGAAAAATGTGTCAACCCCCAGATAGAAAGGGCCACTCCGGGAATAAAGGTACAGTGGGTTTTTGAGCACTCTGGTTTTCCATTCAAGCACATTATCTGTAACAAACGTAAAAAGCAGCGTCTTTTTGTTTAATAGAAAAAAACCATGTCATTTAGCCTTTTAGAGAAAGCAAGGGGAATACCTTCAAGCTTCAGATGTCTTGGGAAGGTTTTACGAGTCTTGTAATTAACTTAAGAGGAGAAATTGGGTCGGGAATAAAAGATGGTGACCAAGGGGGCTTGCCTGGTGGCGCAGTGGTTAAGTGCACACATTCTGCCTTGGCGGCCCAGGGTTCGCCAGTTCGGATCCTGGGTGCAGACATGGCACTGCTTGGCAAGCCATGCTGTGGTAGGCGTCCCACATATAAAGTAGAGGAAGATGGGCACGGATGTTAGCTAAGGGCCAGTCTTCCTCAGCAAAAAGAGGGAGATTGTCAGCAGTTAGCTCAGGGCTAATCTTCCTCAAAAAATAAAAATAAAAAAGAGATGGTCACCAAGGTACTAAATCGTAACTAAGGCTTCGAGCTCCCTGTGCTCACAGTGGCCGCACCCCTCTTAGGGCTACAGCAGCATCACAAGTTCAGGGTCTAGTGACAATCTCCTGGGAAGTTCTTCAAACTGCCCTGGGCTGGCCCCCTGCCCCCAATTCTGATATGTATGTTTGGCCCCCGCTTAGAGAGTACCCCTGCTACCAATGAGAGTGCTCCAGGCATGTGGAACACTGATATAATACTAATGCAGAATGTTTATTTATGGTTGCCTGTTTATCCACGAGAAAAAAAAATGTTAGTTTCTGGCTTCATTAATTATGACGAGATTTTGACAATGATAATACTCAGGTACCACTATTCACCTGGTAACCAGGTGCCTGATGTATACCTAGGAGGAGGTAAAGCAGCCACTGGAGACTGGCCTGGAAAACTCACTCACGGGAGGTCATGGCTATGTCTCTAATGCAGAAGGAAGGCTGCTCGTGGGGATGCTGCAGCCTCCCGTCCTAGGGCCCGACACGATTCCCTCCCACGGAAGAGTCTCTCTTCCTTGACTGCTCGTAAAGGCTCATCGGTTCTCCGCACCCAGAGACAGCCACGCGGTCATCTGACTCGTGTGCCCCGACATGATCCAGAGGAGACTCAAGACTCGGATGCCATTCAGTGCCGAGCATGTGCCTCCTGGCATCCTTGTAGTCCAGATGGCCGGCACGTTCTTCTGCCAAGAAAAGCATCTCAGAGCACGGTCCACGGCTCCTAGAAATCCTGGGCAAGAGCAAAGGTGTTACTGTCCACCCTGAAAGCCACACCGATCCACATGCTGCCCCACAAACAGGAGCCAAAACACGCACACTGATGACCTTGGCTGTCACCGGACGCTCCCTCGCTGTGACCCTGGACTACTCAGCTCAGTTCTCATGGTCCCCTCCTCATCTTTGGACCTTTGGACTTGACCCCCTTCCCCTGTGAAGCTTGACTTTCCTTATCAGACTTGACCCGGGGTTGGTGCCTACACTGCCTTGCACAGAATACGCTGCCCAAGATCAGGCCCCCGCGATGTCAACCCCTACCCCCCGCCCTGTTTCTCCAAGGGTTGGGGGGAAGGGGAGCTTAGACATCTTTAAGAATCACATGCTCCATAAAGCCAGCATTTCACTTGAAATGGCATCCCTGCTGCTCTCCCAGGAAAGAACCACTTGCAAACAGCATCCCTATTGGCCAAGGCACAGGTGTGGAAACAGAGGGGCATGTGGCACAGCAGCCAAGGGTGCAGGCCTCAAAGTTAGATGCTCCTGGCTCTGAGTCTAGCTGTCATTATTAGCTCTGTGACCTCTGGCAAGTGAATTAACTTCTCTGTCCTAAATTTCCACATCTGCAAAATGGGAATCAAAGTAGATCTTATAATCTTGGGATTATTGTGAAGACCAAATGAGATAATGTCACAGCTACCACCATCACGATTTTAAGCCTTGTTGCTTTAGAAATAGTTAATCCCTTCTACTTAATTTATTCCCCTTAATTTTTTTAAATTTAACTCATCCTAGGAGCCAACTAAGTGCTGGAATTGTGACACGGGTGCCTCCCAAGCTCAAGCTGGCTCCAAGAGACTCATTATTTTCTCCTGAATGTAGCTTGGTGCCTTAAACATTGTGGGCACCAGAAGTGCTTGCAGAATTAAAACTTCTTTACAAGTGAGATCTGGCTTATAACCAAGCTCTGGAAATCCAAATCAATTTCTTAAATGGAAGAATGTAATGACCTCATATTTTGAGGTTGCAGCTGTAAATATGAGTTTTTCCATTGGAGTCGCTCTTGAATGGTCCTGCCTGAAGGCGAGAGGCTCACCCTTCCACTTAGAGGAATTCACTCCCCAGGAACTGGCTCTGCGATGGCACCATCAGCAGTGCTGGAACCACCAGGTGACCTGTGTCCTGGCTCCCCTCAGCATCCTGAGAAGCCAGGTAATGCCAGGGAGCGACCCAGGACCTGGGCTCTGCTGAGTTCCGCCAATTCCTTAACCTCTCAGAACTGTTTTCCTCCCTTCTAAACTGAGCGCAGTTTTTGGTGGGGTTCTTGTGAAGAGTGGAGAACAACGTTTGTCAACCATCAGGCCCCACGCCTAACTTGATGAGCAAGCACTGAATACATTTTGCTATCAGTATTATTTTTTTCCCATCTAAATTCTATTTGTGGATTAGCTTAACTCAGCTTATAAAATTGCCTGAAAACAACCGGTCTACAGAGAAGACAGCCTCTCTGAGTCCCGTTTCGCTCACTTGTAATTGGAAAGTATTATAAAGCACAGGGGCACAGGAGGATGGATGAAACAATGCATGTGGTCAGTGGTTCTCCTAGTGGGGGTTCAGAACCAGCAGCTTCAGCATCACCTGGGCACAGTCCAGGCCCCATCACAGACCTGCTGAATCAGAATCTGCGCTGTGACAAGCCCTCCAGGTGACTCCGACACTCACCAAAGTTTGAGAACCACTGGGTCTGACGGTGCCTTAAGCCACCTTGCAGCCCCTTTGGGTTCTCTCTGTTATGATTACTGTAAGCCCACCTTAAGCAACGGACCACCAAGAGCCCTGACCTCTGGGGCCTGAAATCCATAGCTACTAACTTCATGAAAATGTCCTCAAACATTAGCTCATATTTTCCCATCTAAAAGCAGAGGACGGCTCATGTTATGGGAAATCACTCTAAGCGAATGCAATGATTATTTGGAGGATAAAGAACCAGGAATTCAAAATATCCAACCTGGCTCTAAATTCTAGAAGACTCAGCGGTCTTGGGTTGGTTTGACTCACTGGGGAGTGTAAAAATGGAGAGGAAAAAATGCTGATTCTTGGGGTCTCTCCACCTGGATTTTTATGTCCAAACATTCAGGAACGTGATGTTTTACTCTGATTGGAATGAATACAAAGAAACTGCTACCGCAACAGAACATGGAAACCCCGATTTTGAGGCCACAGTTAAATGTGGCTGCTAAAAAGCTAACACACACACAGTGTTCGATCATAGAGTCTCATTTTGGGGGAAGAACCTAAAGTTTCGGTGACCAATTCCTGACACCATACCGGCTGTGCCTGCCCTAAATCCTGTGATCTGACCTCAAAGGGCAGGCCTCTGTGGGTTAGCCCTCTACCCGATGAAGCGGTGGTGAATCTGGGGGACCATATGCTCGCCCTCACCCTCAATCTGACAGGTAGAAGCTCGTAGCAGGTCCCTGGAATCCAGTTGACCTCAGCGAGGTCAGTGTAGCCCAAGCAAGTGGTCTTGGCTAATTAAAACCCCGACACTTTCCTCCCTCTCCTGGCTTAAGTGAAGAGAATGAGGAAAAGAGCAACAAATTAGGAGGAGGTAAATACATATTATCTCATTTAATTCCTTCAACAAATCCCATTCTATGTCCCCATTCTACGTATGTGGAAACTGAGATTTCTAGAAGTCAAACAGTATGACCAAGGGTAGAGATGGAAACCAAGGCAGGTTTGACTGGGGACCGCTAAGCATGTGCCATGCCCACTGTGGAACATTCTACACGGCCAGGGAGCAGAGAGAGTTCCTGAACCAAACCACATCATGTGAAAAATAATTGAGGGTTTCTGAGACAGGGGAGACCAGCAAAACTGTCCTCAGTATCTAATGAGCTGTAACAGAAACAAGAGAGTAGATTTACTTTTTGAGGACCCAGGGGGCAAAATCAGGGCCCATGGGTAGAAATTATCGGGCAGCAGGAACTGACTACAATCAGGCATCACTTAACAATGGGGATACCTTCTGAGAAATTCATCCTTAGGCGATTTCATCACTGTGCGAGCATCATAGAGTGTACAAACCTAGACGGTATAGCCTATGACATACCTAGGCTGTATGGTACTAATCTTATGGGACCACCATCGTATATGTGGTCCATCATTGACTGAACCATCGTTATGCGGCGCATGACTATCTTGTGTAGAAGCCTAACGATGAACACTTCCCATCACGATGGGCTCAAAGGGAGCCGCCAGGCTGGTAGATAGCTTCTGATTCGGGGAAGGGGGCTGCACAGAGACCTAAGCCTTCTCAGCTCTTGTATCATCTTTATACAAATATGTTTTTTGTTGTTTTTCTTGTTCTTGGGGCTTTTTGTTGGCATTGCTACTGTTTTTGTTTTTGCCTGAAGACTAAGACAGGATTTGATAAAATCATCACTATACTTTCCATTTTGGGTGTATTCCCTGAAGCTACTTTATCACATATCCATATTCTTCTGGTCCACTCATTGAAATTTTATTTTTATCCCTCTCACTGGAATAAGGGAAGGACAATTGTGTAGACCTAAAGAGCCTCTGCCAAAAATTATTCCACATTTTTTTTTTTTTTGAGGAAGATCAGCCGTGAGCTAACTGCTGCCAATCCTCCTCTTTTTTTGCTGAGGAAGACTGGCCCTGAGCTAACATCCGTGCCCATCTTCCTCTACTTTATATGTGGGATGCCTACCACAGCATGGCTTGCCAAGCAGTGCCATGTCCGCACCAGGGATTGGAACCCCGGCCGCCGAAGCAGAACGTGTGCACTTAACCACTGTGCCACCAGTCCAGCCCCTTCACATGTTTAAAGGTATTGGCATGACAAGACTATTCTTGTTTTAGAATACACATGTGTGTATATGTGTGTGTGTGTTCTCTTTGCCTTGCCGTATGGACAGGTGGAAATGAAGGTAATGCTCTTGATTTTTAACTAAAACACAACACAGTTTGACTCATTGCTATCCAGCCTCTCACTACACTATGCTGGGGTTCCGCCTCTTTCTGTGTGGTGTTTTAATCAACTTGTGTTGCACGCTGGCTCCCCTGGCTTCGATTTACATGTAAATCATTCTCCTCCGTGATGCCAGGAAGGTTCTCTGAGTCATCTGTGTAGCTGTGACACTGAAAATAGACATTGTGGTTATGGAATTGTTCCTTAGAGGATTACTATAGCGAAACCCAAGCTGTGTTCTGACCTCGTCTTTGAGTAGCACAAAAACACACTGGATAATTGTGCCCAAGAAATAAAGCAGCATTTTTCCTGACCTCGACTTAACACACTGATGGTAAACAAAGACTGGATTGTGACGAGCGGGGACGGGCCCTCCACGCTGGCCTTTAGAAGCTCTTGGACATTCACCACACTCCGGCACCGTAGGGATTATTTTCCAATTGTGTACTCATCTAAATCTCATGAGTTGCCCTAGTTTATTAAAACGCCTACTTTTTCCTCTGCTCGGGGCTCCTGACAGTGAGAGATGGGCCGGGCAGTCTGTCCACTGGATTCCATCTCCTTGTTCGCTCCTCTTCGTCTCTCTCAAAGGCATACTCCCATAACTGGCCGAATGTGCCCCAGGTGCGGGTGATGCTCTGGGGTCTGACCCCCACCCTCTGGCTGCCACGTAGACAGTTCCAGCCAGAGGAAGGGCAAGGCCCAGCAAGGTGAGGAACCTGCAGGGAGAAGACGCACACCTGTGACCAGGTCTTACCTCCCACCGACACCACAGTGAGATGCAGAGAAAACAGCCCAGCAGAAACAAAATCACTCAAGACCCCTACTAGAATACAGGTAAATCTTCAACACTTTTAAGGGTTGGAAGTAGTTTTCTAAGAATAAATAAATGAAAGAAATTACAAAGTAAAAGCTTAATGGAGTTCACTAAACTCTTTACGAAAATTATTTTAAAAATTCATAAACAAACAAAAAGCAACCAAGACACTGAGGAAGACACCTGGAGCTGATATGACTAAGGATTCATATCCTTCCTCTATGTAATGAACTTTAAAAATCCAAAAATCCAACTAACGCACACATGGAAAAGGGAGTGAAGAGTATGAAGAACAGATAAACTTAGGAAAAAAACCCTCATTACTGATTTTTTAAAACGTAAATTAAATCAATGTATTTATGTATCAGATTGGTACTAGTTTTTATAAAGGTAGTTTTGGCTGCTGGTGACAGGGTGATGAAACAGACGTGGACATCTCCTCCCGGGGGCAAAATAAATGAGGTTTTTTCCAGGAAAGCTCCTCATCAAGTGACTCGAGTTCCAGGCCAGCAATTTTGTTTCTATTGGTTTGTCCTGAGGACAACGAGAGATGCAAAGAAGTAATGGGCCAGATGCTGAAGTGTTTGTGGGAGAAGCAACGACTCAAATAAAAGAAATTAATCTGCACTGGTCACATGACAGGAACAGGAATATTTGGGGACAGGATATATTTCTCAGTGACTCTGAAATCCAATCACATTTGGGCACGGCCAGCCTTTCTCTTGAACACTTGCATTTTCTCGTTTAATGTAAATGGTGATCTCTCTGTGCACAGGCAGCATTGGCCAGACATCATGCAATGAATGAAAATTAAACGGCTAAGTGCAGTGGGTGAGTGGAAGTTGATAAAACAGCCCCAACATACACATCCCAACCAGGTACCTCAGATGCTCGTACTCACAGACACACGGCAACAAACGTGTCGAGGGGAAACATTCCAGCAGCACATCTGGCTATAACCCCACTAGACGAGGAGGAAGAATTTATAGTAAAGAGAGAGAGAGAAGGGGCCAAAAACGAAGCATTTCTGAATCTTAAAACATCTACCAAGAGAAAAAACAGATTGCATTAATTATATTCTATTTTGCAATAAATACCTTACACTTTTTCAAGAGCTTTCATATCTGTTATTTCAAAACAAAACTTTGACATTAAAAAGGGTGGCTGGCTTTTAATATATCCGATTTACAGATGGGGAAAATAGGGCACAAAGATGCTGAAACTCACAGAACTAGGTACTCTTCGCCCAGCTGGAGGTGGGCCACGGTCTCCCAATCCTCAGCCCACCCAGACTCTCGCAACCTTTCTGAGTGCACAGCCCTGGGAATGACACACCTACAAAGGCGCCACTGTCAGTTCAAGTCCCTTTGTGAACAGGTCCCCACCAGAGAGATAAATGCAATATGAGATGCAAAAATATGATGGAAGCCCACAAGCTGGGGAAAGGTGCCGTCTGAAATTGAAGCTAGAAGCACCACCTTGGGACACAGCTCATTAGTCACCACAATATAGTTTGTAAAGGTTTTAGTGGTAAGACGAGGGCAGTGGTCTCACACTTTAGCGTGCCTCAGAATCCATTACCTGGAGGGCTTGGTAAACAGGTTGCTCCCCACCTCCCCTCCCTGCGAGCTTCTGATCCAGCAGGTCTAGGGTGCAACCTGAGAATCTGCATTTCTGACAAGTTCCCAGGAGCTGACGCTGCTAATCAGGGTGCACACTCTGAGAACCCCAGGACCAGGGGACTTAGCAAAAGATGGGGACACAGCATGGTTTAATAAGACAGTAACCCCAATTATAAATAAAAAACGCTTCTGTTTATTAAGTGCCACTACATATGAGACATGTTTTGGTCATTATTTCTACTCTGTCGACAACCCTACAAGGAGCTATTATTTACCTGATTTTTCTTTTAAAGAAAATTGGCCTCAGAGAAGTTTATGAACTTGAGCACAGTGGTTAAGAAATAGGTTCTGCAGTTTGGAAGCCTGCATCCACTCCTTACTATATGACTATGGGCAAGTTATTTATTTACTCCACGCCTCAGGTTCCCCCTTGGTAAAATGAGGATAATAGTACCTACCTCCTAGGGTTTTTGTGAAAACTCAATGTAGCAATAACTACAAAGTGCTTACAAAGTGCCTGGCATACAGTAAGAGCTCAATAAATGTTGATTGTCTTTATTATAATTGCTGCTAAGTGGCAGGGCCAGAACTCACTCCAGGTCTGTATGAACTTGAAGGATGTGCTCTTTTTAGTTTCTCATGCTACCTCATCTTACCACACTACAGTGGCTAGACTTGCATTCAGGAGCCTTGAGTCTGAGCCAGCTTGCTGTGTGACCTTGGGCAAGTCACTCCACCTCTCTGGGTCTCATTTCCTCATCTGCATAAGCAGGAAGGGTGAGTTGGACACAATGTATCCTAATGTCCCTTCTACCGCCAACACCCACTGTTCCCACGAGTCTATGACCAGAGGGTTTCTGAAATGTCCAAATAGGCCACTAAAAGATTGAATAATATATGATTAATTGTGATTCTCAATTAAGGGTGGAGACAAGAAGGAGCTGTACATGTGTGCTCAACACTGACCAAGAGAGTACTCGATGGAGTACATGCCCACAGTGGACACGCAAGCAGAATGCCTCATTGTCCAATTCCATTTGTTTTCAAGTGATGCCCCTGAGCTACCCCCTGCTCCAAAAGTACTTCCTACTTTGGAATTTCAAAAAAAACCTCTTCTACTGAAAAAGAAGTGTACTGAACAGCTGACATGTCTATTCCCCTTGGAAGCTCTATTTCTAATTTTAAAGGAATCAACAAGCACTTTATTTTGTCGATCCACCACCCCTGAGCCTCTGGGCAGTGTGAACCAAGCCCCGGAGACTGAGACTGACGACCCTGGATGAGCTGAGAACACCCGGGCCTGCAAAGGAAAGCCCGGCTCCATTCCTTAGGGCTCTACATGCGACAAAAAGTACAAGACAACAGAACTAAGAATAAAATGATAAAGTTCACCTCTGGGCTTTCCGATTAAATTTCCTTCACCCTCCATTGTTTTTACAAGCATACTTTTTTGTTAGACCTGAATCCTCCCTTCCCAGGAAGCACAGGCTAAGCGCAGCTGGAGAATGTCCCCCAGTCTCTCTGACGATGGCCTCTGCATCTCAATCACAGAGGAGCTGCCTCCCAGGCCAGAAGGCAATTGAAGGAAGTCACTACAGACTTCACCTCAGCAGGGCCGGCCCGGGGACTCCCTTCCCATCAGCTGTTGACTCGTGGATGAAACCTGAAGCTTTGAGCAACAGTGTCCGGACCCTGAAGGACACAGGAGACCTGGGTCCTCCCTGCTGAGTGGGCAAACCTGGAAGTCGATAACAATTGTGTCCCCGAGGTTAACACCGCCCCCTGAACCCCAAAGCCATTCCAGGCTGGTTACTTACGAAACGACCCTCCTGGCTCTGCCCAGCTCCATCATCATATCCACTTTGTAGTTGGGCAGTGACTTTTAATCCTCTAAATAGCTCTGGCCCAGCCATGAAGCCAGAACAACACTGGACGTGTGCGTGCGTGCGTGCGTGTGTGTGTGTGTGTGTGCACGCGTGTTGGGGAGGTAACAGAAAGGGTTAGACTTGGTTACACTGGAGGCATCACCAGTTTTGGCCTCCAGACACTCAGGCCCCTCCCTCCGCAGGATCCTGCCACCCCTCCAGCTCCTGGCCCGTCCCTTTTCTCTTCCCATGCTCTGTTCCTTACAGGCAGGAGTGTGGACCACCAAGGCTCCACCCTTCTAACCCCACCCCCACTGCAGTCACTCCTTGGAGGGTGCTGAGAGCCAGCTGGGCAGGGAATTCTGGGGTCCTAGACACTCAGGACATGGACTGGAAGAGAAGGGGCAGGCTCCAGGTCGGCATGTCCTCTTGGCCCTAGAGACATCTCATCCCATGGGGAGGACACAGCCAGAGGAAGGCCAGAGGCGGGGACCCTAAAGTATGGGGCCCAGGACAGGGCCCTCCCTGCCCAGGTCTGAGGGCTGCACTGCAGACACCCCCACCACCCTCCCAGAGCACCCGCCCTCCTCTCATGTTCATCACAGACTCGGGGGAGGAAGAGAATGAATAGAACAGCACTAAGCCCTAGAGGTCCCCAAATCAGGTTCAAAGGGACTTTGAAAGGGGACTGTTATGGACTGAATTATGTCCCCCCCAAATTGCTATGTTGAAGCCCTAACCCAAGGACCTCAGAATATGACTGTATTTGGAAGCAGGGCCTTTAGAGAGGTGATTAAGGTAAAATGAGGCCATGGAAGTGAGCCCTAATCTAGTCTAACTGCTGTCCTTATAAGAGGAAATTTGGACACAGACGTGTGGGCACACGGCCAGAAGGTGGCCATTGGCAAGCCAAGGAGAGATACTCAGGAGAGACCCACCCTGCTGACACCTTGATCTTGGACTTCCAGCCTCCCAGAACTGTGAGAAAATACATTTCTGTTGCAGAGGCCCCCCTAGTCTGCAGTATTTTGTTAAGACTGCCCGAGCTGACTAAGGCACAGATGCACCAAAGCCTGTGCGCAATGGGGCAGCCCTCGGGCTGGGAGTCAGGCCAAGGCTGTCCATGGTGGGGGCTGCCTGTGGATGGCTGGCTTTCCTGGGCTTGTCCCATCTCACCCAGTGACCCTAGCCAGTGTCCTCAGGTCCCAGCAGCACTGAGGAGAAGCACCCACAGGCTGATCTAAATTCTGCCGTAGAAATAAAGCAATTGGCAGCCCATGCCCATTCGGTCAACCTTAAGTGTCTACACTGTGCCAGAGTCTAGGTCTACACAGGGGAATAGGAAACCTTTATTTGATCTCTTTCCCAGCAACATCTCACCATGCCCGCCTTCACTAACACAGGCCAGCTCAAGCCATTGCTACTAAATTCCGCTTCTACCTAAACCATGTGGCTCTCTTCCCCTGGCGCCTCACAGCTCCTTGACACGTCTGCCTGTCCCCTCACTCAAGGTGAGACTGAGCGTTTATTTCCTGACAGTGTTTCTGATAGCTTCAGGCACACATACTTTCCTTTTGTAGTTTTCCCCAAATGAGTAACTCCCAATTCTTTTGATTCTCCCCCAACACACACATGTGATGTCTCACACAAAGGCAGATATAAAAGTGCTCAATAAATATTTTTGGAATTAAACTGAGAACAGAAAGTGGTATTCTGTGAAATGTTTTGGATTCCTTTTGAGCCCTTAGTCAGAAAGGCACTTCTGTGGGTAATTCACGAAGTTATTATTAAAATAGCTCCATTTTCTCAATCAGGGAATCCCTGAGAGATAGTAGTGGTGGGGGAAAGTCAACCCTTGCATTCTAGCACCATTGTTCTACAATAGAGGCACATAATTCTAATTATAATAGGCAAAGCAAGATGAAATTAGCCTAATAGTGCGTTGACAGCTTATGGGAAGGAACTATTAAACATTGATTGTAAGCAACTCAGTACTCATTGCTTTGGGCCACTGCAAACTGAGACAGGGTGATCATCATATAATGTTATAAAATTTCCAACAGCACAGGAGACAGACTGAGAATGAGT
The DNA here is from genome assembly GCF_041296235.1 of Equus asinus. Classification (NCBI taxonomy): domain Eukaryota; kingdom Metazoa; phylum Chordata; class Mammalia; order Perissodactyla; family Equidae; genus Equus; species Equus asinus. The sequence continues at coordinate 17,970,678 of NC_091796.1, forward strand.
CTGTAAGAATGAAATATGTAGCCCTTTGAAGTTGAATCTGGATAAAATTTGCTAACTCAGTGTTAACAGACCCTTAAACCAAGCCCCTTCTTTTTCAGCTCAAGGCTGTCCCTGTGACCAGGTAAGGTCATTCGCCTCACAATTAAATTTCAGTGGGGGGCTGGCCCCGTGGCCAAGTGGTTAAGTTGCCGTGCTCCACTTCAGCAGCCCAGGGTTTCACTGGTTCGGATCCTGGGCGTGGACATGGCGCCACTCATCCGGCCATGTTGGGGTGGCATCCCACATGCCACAACTAGAAGGACCCACAACTAAAAATATACAACTATGTACTGGGGGGCTTTGGGGAGAAAAAAGAAAAATAAAATCTTTAAACTTCAGTGGGATTTGTCTAACTTTTATCAGGCACATTCTCAATGCAGGACCCTGGGCCAAGTCCTGACTCCCTGTTGTGTTTAAGGACCTCCGAGTATTTAGCCAAACTAGACACTAGGAATTAGGTAGTGTTCTGGGTTGAAGTGTGTCCCCCCAAAAAATGTTCAAGCCCTAACCCTTGGGAAGTGTGAATGTAACCTTATTTGGAAATAGGGTCTTGCAGATGTATTCAACTTTAGATGAGGTCATACTAGGTTAGGCAGGCCTCAAATCCAGTATGACTGGTGTCCTTACACAAAGAGGGAAGTTTGAACATAGAGAAGAACGTCATGTGATGACAGAGGTAGACTGGAGTGACGCATCTTAAGCCACCCAGTTTGTGGTACTTGTTACAGGATCCCTAGGAAATGGAACACAGTAAGGAACACCGAAACACTCAGGTGTGAATCGTTAGGAAACTAGCCTATACTGGGTTTGTGAGCATCACCCCCCAATTTTATCTAGACTCTCAACACTCTGGTGTTACATATTTTCATTCTCCCGAACTCACGCAAAGTCTGTTGGTTAAAATTTTGTACATCCCATGGCAACCACACTGTGTAGTTTTTTGCCTAAAAGCCACACATTCTGACCTGCCCAGAATCTTTTTCTCTCTCCCTGCAATACTGGACTCATTTCTTCTCGGCTTGTCTGCTACCATCTCCACGTGGTAGCTCCCTGCCCTCCTGCCCTAGATGAATAAAGTCTGCAGAACAGATTCCTCCTGTTATTGCTGAGCTGGTTGCCCCCACATCTGTAGGGGAAATATTGGCAACTCCATCAAAAAGCTTTAAGGAATAGCTGACAAATCCTTTCCAGATGGGGGCCTTTTCCCCCGGGCAAACATGTTCCCATTTCTGCCTCTGCACAGAAGCTGGAGAAATGCCTTGGCAGTCAAGACTAAATTCCACTAACATATCTGCCCCCAGTCAGCTCTGCTCACCCTAATCAGGCCCTTCCTTTTTCCAGTCCCTCCAGGAGAATCATCAAAATATCTTTGTATTGATAATAGCTTCTAACCTTCCATTCTATTCTACTGTCAACTCTGGCTAAGAAGCTTATCATTAGGAAGAAAAACTAGGCCAACCACTTAAACAATACTGAACTTTAACTCATTAGACTCAGGGAGTCATTTATTCACTTGAAATGCTAATTTAATAAGAACTCTGCAAATTTATCTTTGTTTCTAGGATATTTATGGCCTTGTCCAACAGGAATTGAAATTTAAATTTGATTGTAACAATTGCTGCTCTGTTAGCACGTAAAATATTTGGCTAGATAGGTAGATAATGTACCCGAAGCTGTAGGGATAATCATAAATTCAGAGGACAATTTAAGGTTACTGAAAACTAATTGCAATATCAACACTTAAAAGAAGACTTTTAATAATGTGCATGATATTGTGATATAATAAGAAATATATATTTGGTCTTCATCTCTGGTTCCTGGCACAGAGCTCCTAAAGCCCTTGGAATTTCCTGAGAGAGAGAGGTAAGAGGAGCGTCTGCTGTTATTTGTACTAAGCCCCTTTCAACCATACTTGAGTTTATGCCAATAAGGTGACCCTTGGAGGATGGGAGCTGCTTGCCAGAGGAACAAACCTCATGATTAGAGGATTGGAACTTTCAGCCCCTTCTCCAACCTCTGGAGAGGAGAGAGGGGCTGGGAATTGAGTTAATCACCAATGGCCAGTGATTTAATCAATCATGCCTATGTAATGGAACCTCCATAAAAACCCTAAACAAAGAGGTTCAGAGAGCTTGTAGGTGGTTGGTGAACACATTGAGGTGCTGGGAGGGTGGTACATCCAAGAGGGCATGGAAGCTCTGTGCCCCTTCCCACATACCTTGCCCTACGCATCTCTTCCATTTGGCTATTCCTGAGTTTTGATCTTTAGAATAAGCCAGTAAAGTATTTCCCTGAGTTCTGTGGGCCGTTATAACAAATTATTAAAGCTGAGGAGAGGATCATGGGAAAAAGTGAGAATTATGTGAACCCCTGATTTCTAGCCAAGTTGGACAGAGTGTAGGTAACCTCGGGACCCACTACTTACTATCGGCATCTGAAGTCGGGGGCAGCCTTGTGGGACTGAGCCCTTAACCTGTGGGGTCAGCACCACCTCCAGGTAGTTAGTATCAGAATTACATCATGTGACAGGAAAACCCACACCTAGGGTGTCAGAAATGTTCTGCGAGTAGAGAAACAGAGTTTTCCTTTTAATATGTCACATTCATTCTCATTTGGATAACCAGAATAAGTACAGAAGATACTAGTGGTAAAAATTTTAGGCTTTCAAGCTCTTCCTTGAAAAATTTTGAAAGACTTAGAAGAAGTCAAACCAGTTTCCCCGTGGACTAAGATTCATTCATTCATTCTGCGTGGCTAAAGTCAGCAGCGCTGGTAAGGCCACAGGGAGTCAGAGCCAGACTGACCTTCCTTGTCCACCCTCTCCGTAGAGAGGAAGAGACTGGAGCACGGGGAGATTAAGTGATTTGCCCAGGATCACACAGCTGGGAGGTGACAACCAAGACCAAATGCTGGGCTTCTAATGCTAATCCATTACAACACATGGCTTCACACAATCCTGGTGTGGAAGGGCCTTCTGGATTTGGCAGCTGACAGATTTCCACACACCGGCCACAGCAGAGAACGCTCACAGTATGGAAAGCAGACACCACTCACCTTTCTTCAAGCCTCACCAGGCAGCTGAGGGTGAGGGAAGACTGCTTAAATTTTTATTGCATAAAGATTCAGCTCTTACCTTCTCTTTACTGTCTTTCTCCTCCTTCCCTCCTACTCCCTTCTTATTCTACCCTCTCCACTCGAAAATCCCCCAGAACTCCGTTAGTCTCAGGTTAGTGGATTTGTCAGGATGAAAGCTTGGTTCATTCCTGAAAGAATGGCCTTTCTTGGCTCCAGGGAGTTGGGGAGTTTCAAACTTTATGCTGAGACAAGAGTTGCCCTGGGTTTTCTTTTGGACCTACCCAGCCGAGACAGCGCAGTCACATCCTCTTCGGCACAAGAATCAGGGACACACACGCCCACACTGTAGTCGGCTCCATCCTGGGAAACAATGCCACAACGCTCTTTAATATGAGTGTTTATAGAACACATGCACGATCGTTTCTAAGGCTGCTGCTGCACCGCCCGTGGATTTTGAGCAGATTGGGAGCGGGAAGAGAAAGACATTGAAAGAAGAAAAGTTCGCTGACTTCTTTGGAGATGGCTTTTCCATTACAGAGTAGTTCAAGCGAATTTATAGAACATCAGATGCACCAACATTTAAATAAAACTATACTCCAAGGCTTAATGTAGCTGCTTATTTAAAAAGCAGCCGCCAGTGTGGGATAATCTACCATGGTGCCTCTCTCGCCCGTATTACAGGTCATTCAAAGTTCACACTCTTACAACTTCCAACAAAATTACCAAGTTGCCACTTCTTTGTAGCAGGACACAATGTATCAAGTAAAGATTGTATTAATAAATCAAGCGAATAATTAGAATGCCCCAATAAAGCAAGACAAATTACCAATAAAAATTTCTGGGATGCTTCTTCTAAACATATTAACTTACATGATTATGTAGGTCTGACCTTTTGCTCTGATATCAAAATCATTAATCTGCTTTGAAAACGGGATAGGACATTTGTACACAGTGATGAAATCCTCAAGCAATCACCATCATAACTCTCTGCAGGACAAGTGGAGCTGAGTAATAATCTCCCTGTGTCCAACAATTAGCCATTGTGAGACCGTTTTACAGCATTAATATCAGAGAGCTTGGATTTCTTATTGTTATTTTCTACAATCGTTATCAGTCAACCAGTAATGCATTTTCTTTTAGTGTTGTATGACACGCATAAAGTCTATCTCTGTATTTAATAGGAGGCTGTGCTGTTCCTAGGCTTTTTTCTCAGCACTAAAAGAATTAACACGCTTTAGACAGGGAGCCCTGGGGCCTCGGTCACCTGATTTAGTGATGTATCCTTAAAAGTTCCAGCCCATCTGCTAGGATAACCTCCAATTCGCGTGTCGGATTCCGTTTCCTGTTGAGGATTATGGGTAATGGGAAGTCCATCCTCCCTTTGGTATTCCAAAAACTAACAGTGAGTCTGGAGATAATGCCCAGGAACATTGGCCGGGATTTGACCTTGAATTCTCCACAAAGGTCATCCAGACGTCTGACCCCACGCAATGTGGAAGGAAGAACATCTAAAGGCCCACATGATTTGCGAACGACTGTCTCCTGTAATGTCCCACACTCAGACCATGCAAGTATGTTTCTGCCAGCTGTTTAAAATTTAGTTCGAACTTTTTGAAAAACATCTTAATTGTTTTTTTGTTTTAAATTAAAAAGGGCTATCGGTGGAGTCGTTCATTTGTCCTTCAGGAGCATGCACACCGGTCCCCCAGGCTCACCTGCAGGACGTGAAGCTTGCAGTACTGCCCCTGAAAGCTCCCTGAGGGCGGGTGGGTGGAGAGGCACTCACTGTAAGATCCCAGCCTGTCCACGTTTCCATTAAGAATGTTGCTCCCAAGCTTCCCGACGGAGTCATACACTGAATTTCAAAGCAAAAGTGGGCAAAGTTAGCTTCCTGGTGTCACTTTCAAATGAATTTATAGGCACTCGGCTCCACCTTCAAATTTAAGCGACCAATAAAAGGGGGAGACAGATATATTCTGATACCACTTTCAGAGCCTGCATTTTGCATCCGCAGCCCCTCTCTTCATCAAGAGAGAACAGTGACGTATGTTCTCATGTTGGTCACATGGTTTGTTGCTGAAAAAGATGAAGAGTTTGAATTCTTTTAAAAAATAAATGCTTTGAGGGGCTGGCCCCGTGGCCCAGTGGTTAAGTTCACGCGCTCTGCTGCAGGCGGCCCAGTGTTTCGTTGGTTCGAATCCTGGGCGCGGACATGGCACTGCTCATCAAACCACGCTGAGGCAGCGTCCCACATGCCACAACTAGAAGAACCCACAACGAAGAATATACAACTATGTACCGGGGAGCTTTGGGGAGAAAAAGGGAAAAAAAAATAAAATCTTTAAAAAAAAAATAAATAAATAAATGCTTTGAGGGAGTAAAAAGATGTAACTAAAATTTAGTGGCTTTTCTTTCTCCCCCCATAGAGCCAGGAAAAAACTCATGTCTTTAACATTTTTTACCCAATTTTGGGGGACCTTATTTTGGAGTTATTTTTTTTTTAACCTTTAGGAGCAGAAGGGTGCAGTAATCAAATCCCACATTTCACAGCACTCTTAGCCCTGGTCCTGCAAATCTCTTCCTGTGTTTGTTTGTGCTTATGTATGTCCTTCTTGCGTTCATTTTAAATAATTCACTTCCTTCTGTCTTTCTTCATCTCTTCCTTCCCCCAGTTCCCCCCTCCTCCGTATGTTTGATGTGTGTCCTCTCACTTGTAGGTGTTCTTGTGTTGTGTAAATGTGTTTGTAATTTATGCAAATAACCATGCTTCAGATCTCCTGCTTCTGCATGGTTCACTCGGTGCTACATTTGTACTGTGTGTGGTGTGACTGTGGTCCTCTAATCTAACTGCTGTATGATAATTCATCGCCATCTTAGACTTAGCTATTCCCCAAATTATGGACACATAGATTGCTTAACCCATGAAAACACTTGGAGATGAACTCTTCATAGTGTTGGGTACAGACCCAAGTGAGGGTTCCACTCAGAAGAATCCACCTGTGAGTGGGATTGTTAGATCATAAGGCGCACAAGTCCTGCATAAATCCCACAGACTGCTCCGGAGCGACTGCCCCAATCTATACTCCCAGGAATGCTGATTCCAGGCTCTTCTTTGCATTGTCCAGATTTCTCATTTTTGACAGTGAATGGATATAAAACGATATCCAATTGTTGTCAATTTTCATTTCTCTAATTACAAATAAATCAAGATATTTTTGTTTGTCCATCAGCCATTTAAGTTTTCTCTTCTGTAAAGTACCTGTTTGTATCCTTTACCCATTTTCTTTCATTCTTCTCCCCAAAGCCCCCCAGTACCTAGTTGCATATTTTTTCATTGTGGGTCCTTCTGGTTGTGCTGTGTGAGACACAACCTCAGCATGGCTTGACGAGAGGTGCTAGGTCTGTGCCCAGGATCCGAACCTGCAAAACCCTGGGCCACCGAAGCAGAGTGCACCAACTTAACCACTCGGCCATGGGGCTGGCCCTTGTTTTTAATGTTTTTAATTTTAGCTGTGTCCTGACATATACTCAGATGTAAAATTTCTTTATCAATTTGATTTAGCATTCCGTAACCATTTCAATCTGACATCTTTGATCCTCCTTTAACTCTGAATATTGCTATTATTTGTTAAATACTTCCTTCTTTCTATTTGTTTTATTTCTCCTTCTGATTCCTGTTATCCAACTGTTGGCATTTCTAGCCTCAAAATCTCTTAGTTTTTCTTATTTCTTTTCCATCTCTTTATCCTTTCCTGCTATATTTTGATATCTCTCTCAAACTGATCATCCAGCTCACTCATCACTCTTGGCCTCTATCCATCTTGCTACCTATCCTGTCTATGGTGTTTTTATTTCAACTGTACTATCTTTACTATCTAATAGCTCTTCTTGAAATTTTTTTTATGATTTCTTGCTCATACTTTGTATTACTAATATTCTCCTTTATCTATTTGATTATACTTATTTTCATTCCTTGATGACTATCTGTTCCAATAATTCAGCTTCATGTAGTAAACATATTTGTTCAATTCACTGACATTCTTTTATGTGTTTACTCCTCCCCAGGGATTTAGGTATTTTGGCCTGCGCATCTCGTCCCTTTCATCACGTATTGTGCATTGGGGGGAGCGTAGGGGCCTAGACCCCAATTCTGTGCCTCCTCAGGAATTAAAGAAGTGTGGAGAGGAGCGTACCACAGAACCACTGGCAATCCCATTTGCTGCTCTACCCAGCAACTCCTTCGGTCTGGGATTTCCCCTCCGATTATTTGAAAGCAGCAGCACTGAGAAGACACGTTCTCCTGAGCCGTTAATCCGCCAGCCTTGAGGGCAGAGGGCAGAGGAAGCAGTGCTCAGGAACACTGATCAGCCCTCAGTGCCTGGGAGGTGAGGCGCAGGGGAGGGCTGGCCTAACATCAGTGTCTCCAATTAAGGCTGCCATGGCTTTCTTAGTGGCAATGGTGGCCTGCGGTTGTCAAAGGTTAGCTTGCCTCGGAATCATCTGGAGGGCTTGTTAAAACACAGATCTGCGGCCTCCACCAGCAGAAGTTCTGATTCAGTCAGTCTGGGGTGGGCCTGAGAAGTTGCATTTTATCAAGTTCTCAGGTGATAGTAACACTGCTGGTCAGGGACCACACTTTGAGAACCACTGTGTCGGCCGTCGCATACACACACACACCAGGTGACCACCTTCAGGATCCCAGAGGCTTCTCACAGTTTTTACATCAGTTTCTCAATCGATGCTTCTCTCTGCTTTATGTCTCCAGGATTATTTTAAAAGGGAGCCAGTAGCTCTTACTAATTCACCGCCTTATCGGCAATTCCCATTTTGTGGGATCCAATTTGCCATTTTCTCAACATGTGTCATCCAAACCTAAATGTCTTTAAAATTGTGGAGAATTAGCTTCAAGAACCTAGTAAATATAGCACAGTTGGAGTTTCTTTTAAGCTTGATTTATACGGTCTGGTTGATCGCTTTCTCTTAAAATTTTGTAGCAAGACCTATGCTGCCAGAGCTCAGCCAGATCCACACATCACGACAACAACAACTAACATATGGAACCTGCTTTGTGCCAAGAATGGTTTGAGAGCTTGCTATCCATTGTCTCATTTAACCTTCACACAACCTATCAGATTATGAGTAACCATTACAATTCCCATTTTACAGATTCGTAAACTGAGGCACAGGGAGGTCAAGTCACTGGCCCAGAGTCACGTCATTAATAGGTGGTAGGACAAGTGAGAAAACTGAAGCACAGAGATGATAAGTAATATACACAACAATATAAATCTACCTCTTTTTAATTGCTGACAAGAATCAGAGCAGGGTATTCAAACTAGCTGGTAAGGATCAAGCTGTGTCTTCAAACCCATTTTAATCTGAACCCATAAACCCTCTAAAATATACAAAAAGACCCTTTTTTATTGGTCAGTTTGGTATATAGGTTCTTATATGTAACTAAAGATAATGATATTCCTTAGAGTGAGTGAAGGGAAGACCCCAAATACTGCTTGGCAGATTAGATGGCTCCTCTTGCATTTCTGTCTTTGTTTTGTTTTGTTTTGTTGAAGAAGATTGGCTCTGAGCTAACATCTGTTGTCAATCTTCCTCTTTTTTTTTTTTTTCTCCCCAAAGCCCCAGTACATAGTTGTATATCCTAGTTGTAAGTCCTTCTGGTTCTTGTCTGTGGGATGCTGCCACAGCATGGCTTAATGAGCCGTGTGTAGGTCCACGCCCAGGATCCGAACTGGTGAACCCCGGGCTGCCGAAGTGGAGCACATGAACTTAACCACTATCCCACTGGCCCAGCCTTCTGTCTCTGTTTTCACTAATGGTTGGGTTCTTGAGATTGAATCTGGAAGCCAGGTTGAAGGGCCTGCATTTTGTTTATGTGTGCTTTTCTTAATATATAATACGTTATTTTGAAAATCTCCTGGCCATAATTGGGCAAACGGTCCTTGCTGAGCTCCTTGGGGTAACCTGACTTTCAACATGAGCCGTTGCCTCTTCTGGTCAGTTCTGCTGCTTGGGCTCAGCCCATGGGTGTTGGTTATCACTGGCCCCTTTTAAATGGTTCTCAGCATCCCGGGTTGTTGCTGTAATGAGAATCACTGGCCCTGCCGTGGGTGGGACTCTCCTCTGACCACACTCAGAGCTGGCATCCACTCCACCGCTTGTAGCCGGCAACCATCTTTTAAGCTAAACTGTCTGAATCACGAGACTGACCACATCCCTCCCCTCCTTAAAGCTCTTCCAAGGCACCATGAACAAAGCTACCAGGTAATTCCAAAGGGAGAGGACTTATTTACCATATTGATAACTTGGATGAAGAATTATATTCGGATCATATAAAGAACTCTTATAAATCAATAATTTTTTTAAAAACCAAAGAAATTGATTTAAAATCTGCAAAGGACATGAACAGGCAACTCTTGGAGAAGGAAATCCAAGTGATCAATTAATATGAGAAATTGTGAAGTTTCACCAGTAAACCACAACTAGACACCACTTTTTTCTACCCATCTGATGGGTAAAAATTTAGAAGGTTGATACAATTAAGTGTTGCTAAGACTATGAAGAAATAGTTCTATCAGTTTTGCCTCCTGGAAGCTATCCTCCTTCCTAATAGCAACTGGATTTCCTTTTGGAGAATTATCACTCCCCAGTTGCGTGCAGTCTTGACAAAAATCAAGGTGCTCTGTCCTCTCATTACAGAAGCTGACGGGGTCCCTGGAGGCTGCTCCCACTCTATTCTTCAGCTCCCTGTGACATGAGGTCAACCCTCTCCCAGGACAAGCGCGGAGCGAGTCAAGGCCCAGAGCAAAGCTCAGGCTTCATTCATTCCCTGTTAGTCCCCTGAGAGGCTGTAGAATGGGCACCACCGTGGAGACCGTCTGCACCTGACGTGTCCAGAAACCAGTTCTGAGCCGAGCAGGTCCTTGGCCTTCCTCTCCATCCTGTGAGCTGCCCCATCGTCTGCCAATAACCTTTTTACTGAAGCCTGCCAGAGTTGGTGTCTGTGGTTTAACCAAAGACTCCTTCCTAACTGATATCCCCAGGGACCCTGCAATTCAGCATCTCAGAATCTGCCCCAGGGAAGCACATATGAGCACACGTTGCAAGATGCTTGGGGCAAAAATGCTTGTAAAGGCAAAAAACTGGACACAAACAATTAGGTTGAACCACGTGAAAATTCTATCTTATGGGACAAAAAAAGCTTAATGTCAGCAATTTCAAATAGTTCAGCCTCTGTCAGGAAAAGGTTAAATGAGTTATGGTACTTCCATATTTTATAATGCTATGAAAGAACTAAAAAGATAGATCTGTATTTGCTGCTGTGGAAAATGCTCCAAGATATATTATTATGTGGAAAAAAACCCCAAGTTTAAGAGCAATAAATACATTTTTCAATTTTACAAAACAAAACAATATCTGTCTAGTAAACATATATGCACAAAAATGCAAGGAGAAAGTTCTAGAAGGATACACACCCATTGATAACAGCTCTTATGCAGGAAGGGAACTGAGATTGAATGAACAAAAAATACTTGAGCTTTGTCTGTACTGTTTTGATTCCTTTACAATGAGAATAGATTCATAAATTATTTAATAAATATTATAAACAATAAAATATAAACAAAATTTTAAAATCGGTATACTTTTTAAATTCTTCAATGGCATTCCATATTCTAGAGTAGGAGTTGACAAACCACGGCCCTGCCTGTTTTTGTAAGTAAAGTTTTATTGGGATACAGCCGTCTCATTCGTTTACATATTGTCGGTGCTGCTGAGCCCATACAGGCAGGGTTGAGTAACTGCAACAGAGGTTGTACAACCCACAAAACCGAAAATATTTACTATCTGGCCCATTAGAGGAAAACTCTGCAGACCTCTTATGTAGAGCTGTGGTTCCCAACTGTGGACAGACATTAGAATCACCCGGGGCATTTAAAAAATACTAATGCCCAGGCGGCACGCTCACAGAGAATGACTTAATGGATCAGGAGTGGGCTTGGGCATTAATTGCTTTTCAAATTTTCCCAGGTGATTCTAATGTGCAACCAGCCTTGACTGCTCTGATCCTTCGGATAATTCCAGACTCCTGAGCACGGTTTACAAAGGCCCTTCGTGACTAGGCCTGCCTGTCCAGCCTCATCCTCCCACACCCAAAGCCATTTCCTCTGCTCCATTATACAGATGCACCCAGGCCCGCACTTGTCTGACTTTCCGCCTGGAACACCCCTCCTTCCTGTCGGCCTGGCAAATGCTGAATCATCCTTTGAGCCCCAGCTGAAGGATGGTCTCCCCCAGGAAACATTCCAGACCCTTGCTTAGTGTACCGCACTAAAAGGCACGTCATTGTTCACCTGTCTGTCTCTCGTGTGAGGGAGGGACTATGTCTTCATTAACAGATCTCTCAGCAGAGGAGCTCAATAAACATTTGCTGAACTGAATTAAACTTTGAAAAAATTACGTTCAGATGCCCCAAATCCAGCTCCATGAATGTATTTTGAGGTCCTCCTAGTGTCAAGAAAAACAACAACTACAAAAACTGGATGTATTTATTATAAATTGGTGAAATAATTTCTAAATTCCCTCCTCCACCACTAATTGAGTATCCCAAACTCTGCAGCTGGAAGTTTAAGGATGTGGAACTACCAGAATTGAAAGAGATAAAAACAAGAGAGGCATCAACACTGAGCATGTCTTCACCCTTAGGTAAACCCCTGAAGGACAAACTTAGAAGGTTGCCCAATTCTTCTTCACTTGAGAAGATTAAATTCTAGTTTTCTTTCCAATTGGTGTTTTGCTTTCTAAACTGATTGGATTTATGGTTTCTAGCTGAAGTTGTGTGCTATGCTAATTTGCAAATTACATTTGCTTCCTTTCTGATTATGAACTCAAATGGACAAGTTGCCCTCTTCCTGTCTCATCCTTAATTGGTTTCTGTCAAGACCCTGAGATGCCAGGCCATGCCACATCCAAATCAAAATATATTGGGCTTGCCTGGGAGGGAGAGAGAGCATAAACTAACGATTAATCCCACCTGCCACTTCAAAAGCTCATAGCAGTTGTCCCAAGTTTTCATTTCCAAAAGATTAAAAAGAGCTCATTTCAGTTCTGCTAGGCTAATTGGCAGACAAATTTTCTTTCTCATATGGTGGCCATGATATGTGGAGATGAAGACGCAGAGTTGATTAATTTCCGGGTTTGAATGGAAGAAAGAAAGACCTTGGTCTATGGTCTTAAATTTTTAAATATGGATGCACTTATACCATGAGGTTGAAGGTAGCAGAAGCTTCTGGAATGCTAAGCCGCAAACGAATCCTGAAAGTAATGATCACCTTCAGCATTAACAGAAAATATTTATTAAGCATCTACCAGTTTGCTGTGTTACATTGGAGATTTTTTAAAACAAGAATTGAATAGTCCTTGCCCTGTAGTTGGTGACAGAGGGCATGCATGTCAAAGGCTAACCACCGGTTGCCGGAGATCTCCTTGTAGTAAGAAAGAAATCTGAATGTGCCATCAACGTGACATGCAGTTTGAAGTAGGCTCCTTGCCAACCCCTCCTGGCAATGCCTCTTGTGTCTGGTTGACTATTAATCTTGGACTTGGAGAATAAGAATAGCACGTGTACTCGTTTCCTGTGACCGCTATAATAAATTTCCACACACTTGGTGGCTTAAACAACAGAAATATATCCTCTCACAGTTCAGGGCCAGAAGTCCAAAATCAGTCTCACTGGGCTGAAATCAAGGCATCCCCAGGGCTGCATTTCTTCTGGAGTCTCCAGGGGAGAATCCATTCTTCGCCTCTTCCAGCTTCTGGTGGCTGTCGGCATCCCTCGGCTTGTGGCTACATCACTCAGATCTCTGCCTTTGTGATCACATCACCTTCTCATCTGTGTGTGTGTCAAATCTCCCTCTGCCTCCTTTTTCTAAGGATACATGTGACTGCATTTAAGGCCCACCCAGATAATCCAGGCTAACCTCCCCATCTCAAGATCTTTAATTTAATCTATCTGCAAAGATCTTGTTTCCATACAAGGCAACATTCACAGATCCCAGGAATTAGAATGTGGATATCTTTTGGGGATTGGGGGCCACGTTTCAACCTACCAGAGCATGGCTATCTGAAATCCAGTTAACCTGGAAATTTCAGTGGAACCCACCGTGTCACCCTTTCTCTATTACGAGATTTTCTTGGTTTCAGCATCTTTTCTGTCCCTAGCTCCAGCACCAGCAGAGAGGCTGGCCTTGAGTAAACCACCCTCCAGACTGACAGCTGGATGGGAAAAGAGGCAACCTTCAGAAAATGCAAAGCAAGTAGATGGTCAGTCCTCCACTGATGACTGGAGAACAAAGGCTTGGCTGGGGCCAGTGACTGGCCAACCAGTGAGTGTCTACCTACGATTGCCTCCTATTACCGAGGTATAAACCCTGGGCCTTGGCTTCCAGGAGAGAAGATGAGACACAGAGAAGAGACATCAAATAATCATTCGAAGAGATAAATGGTAGGGCCAGCCCAGTGGCGCAGTGGTTAAGTTTGCACGTTCTGCTTCTAAGGTCCAGGGTTTGCCAGTTTGGATCCCGGGTGCGGACATGGCACCACTTGGCAAGCCATGCTGTGGTAGGTGTCCCATATATAAAGTAGACAAAGATGGGCATGGATGTTAGCTCAGGGCCAGTCTTCCTCAGCAAAAAGAGGAGGATTGGTGGCAGATGTTAGCTCAGGGCTAATCTTCCTCAAAAAAAAAAAAAAAAGAGGAAAGAAGAGAGACTAAAAGTTGTAGAGCTAAGAAAAAAAAAAAAAAAGAGATGAACGATGAAGCCAAAGGGGGTAAGTCATCAGAGGAGGAAGCTTAGCAACCTTAGCATCAGGGTGGGCTGAGGGACTTGCTGTAGCGACCAGGGAGATGGGACTTGAAGGGTTAAGAAAGTTTTATAACAAAAGTAGCTGCTTGGGGAAGATTTCAAGGATGTTATGAGATTCGGGAAAACAGGAAATGAAAAGGCCTGCCGGCTGCTTGGGAACCAGAGGCCTCCCACCCCTCCCCTCGTTCTGTCCCAGAGGAATAAAGTGCAGGAAAATGCAGAAATCATGTGAAACTATAGGGACCTCAATATGCTGACACAGTCTTAATTCCACATAAATCGCTTCCCCTGTAAATCCTCTGCTGCAGACAGTGTTACAGATGGGTCTGGTTGGCCTTTGAAATGGCCGCAGGCGGGTCTGGTACAGCTCACAAAAAATGAGTTCCAGGATCTACCTGAGACTGCTTGGGTTTTTCTGGGTCTGTTGGTTTGGTTTTTTGCATCTCAAACAATGAATGCATGCTTTCTATTCCAGGGGGTGTGTTTGAGAGGCCATAGGTGCCTGTATTTGTTTCCTAGTGCTGTCTTAAATTTCCACACACAGGGGGCTTAAAACAACAGGAATTCATTGTCCCATAGTTCTGGAGACTAGGCATCCTAAATCAAGTCTTGGTTCCTTCTGGAGGCCGTCAGGGTGAAGCTGTTCCATGCCTCTCTCCTAACCTCTGGTGGTGGGTGGTAATCCCTGGCTTTCCTTGGCTGGTAGACGCATCATTCCAATTTCTGCCTCTGTCATTATATGGCATCCTCCCTGTGTGTCTCTACCTGTGTCTAAATTTCCCTCTTATAAGGACACCAGTCATTAGATTAGGGTCCTCCCTAATCCAGTACGACCTCATCTTAATTTGACTACATCTATCAGGACTCTATTTCCAAATAAGGTCACATCCACAGCTTCCAGGGGTTAGGATTTCAACATACCATCTTTTTGGAGGACACAATTCAACCTACAACCCTCTCCAAGTGGTTACTCTCATCTGAGCCACAGATGCTACTAATTAGCTTGTGAGACATCGTTGAGGAAGGTGTGGATCTGGAGAGAAGCATCCATGTGCTCAGGGAAGGTATGAGAATGTAGGAGAGATGGGACCCCAGAATGGCTGAAGTAAGAGAACACAGTGGGTCAAGGCAAAAGACCTGCAGAAATAATCAATCAGGTGCCTAAGAGGACCAAAGAAACATAATATGGCTTCAGTGTCTCCTTCTAACAGAGTTTCTATTGTATGTCCTGGTCATCTACTCTTTAAATTCTGTGCATATATACCAAGGGTCTACAGAAAGGGCATAAACCACAAGTTTTAGCTTCCAGGAGCCCTTCTCCAGGAAAAAGATGGGATGACAAGGTATTCAGACAAGAGACATAAAATCATTATTCTAGAACATATACGATACGGCCAAAAGGAGTAAGTCCCCAGAACAGAGCAACTGAAAAGGCTATATGGATATACAGATATATCTCTATCTCCACACATAAATTGAGAAGGATCACATATTCACTAACTAAATTCACCACTCTATGTTGTGATCCAATATTAAAAACACCGCAGGGAAACTGCTAGGTTTAGTAACTAGGTTTAGTGGGGGTGTAGATCCCAAAGTGTTGATAGAGCAAAAGGGCAGGAAAGACAGCGAGAAATGTGGTCACCGAGCTGTGTGGCCAAACCAAGAAAATGAGCTTCCTGCAAATCTGTATGAGTTTCCTATGGCTGCTGTAAGAAATTACCAAAACTTTGTGGCTTAAAGCAACATAAATTTATTATCTTATAGTCCTGGAGATTAAAAGCCCAAAATGGGGTTCACAGGGTGTTATGGGCTGTACTGCATCCCCCTCAAAATTCGTATCTTGAAGCCCTAAACCCCAGTACCTCAGAAGGTGACTGTATTTGGAGATCGGGCCTCTAAAAGAGGTGATTAAATTAAAACAAGGCTGTTAGGGTGGGTCCTAACCCAAGCTGACTGAATTAAATAAACATAAAGGGAGATCTGGACACCCAGAGAGACGCCAGGAGAAGGTGGTCATCAGCCATCTGCAGGTCAGGGAGAGAGGCCTCAGAGGAAACCAACCCCACCAGCACTTTGATCTTGGACCTCCAGCCTCCAGAACACCGAGGAAATTAATTTCTGTGCTCTAAGCCCCCCTATCTGTGGTACTTTCTTACAGCAGCCCTAGAAAACTAATACAGTGGGTATGGGTTTTGTGTCTACTTTTGGTAACTTGTCCAACTCATGTTTTACTAGCAATTACCTGTGAAGTTGACATACCTATTTTCAGCTAACCACCGGTTATCAGAATCATGCAGGAAGCTTCCTTAAAATTCAGATTCTTAGGGCTGGCTCCTAGAGGCTCTGTTAGCAGTGGGGTGGGGCTCAGGCAGTGGTGGTAAATGCTTAATAACCTGCTCTCCCCCCAAATACGAGAATGTATATATATGCATATATATATGTGTATCTGCACACACATGCATAGCACACTGTATTAGTCTGCTGTGGCTGCCATGACGAAGTACCACAGGCTGGGATGGCTTAAACAACAGAAATGTATTTCCTCACCGTCCAGGAGGTTATACGTTCAAGTTCAAGGTGTCGGCAGGCTTGGTTTCTTCTGAGGTCTCTCTCGTTAGTTGTAGTTGGCCGTCCTGTCTCTGCATCTTCACATTGTCTTCCCTCTATGAGTGTGTGTGTCCTCATCTCCCCTTCTTATAAGGACACCAGACATATTGGATTAGGGCCCACCACGTGTCCTCGTTTTACCTTTGTCACCTCTTTAAAGGCCCTGTCTCCAAATACAGTCACATTCTGAGGTACTGAGGTTAGAACTTTAATGTATGAATTTGAGGGGAATACAATTCAGCCCATAACACACAAATTACAACTAAGAATGAAATCCATAACACTCCTTACTGTAAATTCCATAGATAGCCAATTGATTCACTGCTTTCAGTGATTTTTGCCAAACTCATACCTGTAGCCAACCTATGGTTTCAGTTGACCAATGAGTGTAGTCCCAACATGAATGATGGATGATATTTTTATCCACCTTAACGAGCATACAGATGTGAAGCGAGAAAGACGTGTGTCGGGACTTCACTCATTCGTCCGTGACGTGAGCAACATTTCTGCTAAATCAGATAGTTTTCGAGTACTGAAGAATATTTCCCTCAACTTTTTGTGCTATTTATAATGTGATGGCTATAGACATAATACACTTTTAAGTTTAACACGCGTTTGTAACATTTTCTCCTTCAATTTCTTAAGTCTAGACAATCAACAAAAGAATAAATCAAGCCGCGACCTGTAGCGATTGCTGACATCTGTGGTGAATATGCTTCCGCCACAGCTGACTTCAAGCTCCCGACGAGATGTTCCTGAACCTGAGGGTGGCCGGTGATGTGCGGCACTCCATTCCCAGCATGCAGACACAGCAGACGTAAGCAACTTCAAGAGTACAGATAAGAGTAAAGTGTACTGAAATAATTAGGAAGTGGTAACTTTTTGAGTATTAATTACAATTGTTCTTAACATAATTTATTTAATTGTCAATTTATGTAATTTAACCCTTAAATGTTACCATGTTTGACAACCAGCTTGAAAATTTAACGATTGGCCCTTGCAAGCCAGGGCAGGCTGGCCGTGGCAGAATGCTATGCGAAGGAGTCGGAATTTTTTAAAGGCTGCTACACATTTTCAGAGTTTGAGAAACACAGCCTCTCCATTTCACAGGTGAGGAAACTTGTCTAGCCAAATGACGTGGTTTGGGTGAGGCCAGCCACACTGCTGGCCATTGACCAAGCCAGGATGAGAGCTGAGGCCTCCGGAGGGCTGGCCTAGCACAGTTTCTATGGCTCAACACCCTGTCTCTAAAAGGTGAGTAGTTTATAAGAAAAGCAGATGAGGAAAAGAAGAAATGCCTGGGGCAAGGTGCAGGGGGTCAGGTAGAGGGAGAAAGGGGAGGAGAATGAAGACAGATCCCCATCAGGGAAGGACGTCTTGGACAGGGGACCCACCGTCCCTGAATTAGAAATAGATGAGTTTTAAGGATTCATTGTAGTCAAGGAGAAAGAAAACTGAGAAGAAAAAGATTAATCAGGAGGAAGGATGCTAGAGATGTTTTAGGGCGCAATTTTCATACCTGATAAGAGATTGAATGCAGATTTCTGTGGACTACGGAGTTTAAAAACAAAACAACAAAACCAAACCGGAAGCAGACGGACAGAACACTGACCCAGGACTCCAGCAATGAAAAGGGGGATAAAATCAGACCGTGGCCCGAGAGGGTGGCAAAATCAAAGCGCACAAAAGTGTTTGGTGGATTTTGTTTGCTTTAATATAGTGGACGTGGGTCTGTTAGAAAGCAAATGGAGAAGGATGACAGGAAGGGAGAAATGGAAGCTCGTTCTGCACTTATGGTATCACACTCTTCTTTCCTATAACGTCCACAGCTGCAATCCATCCTTCCCACCGCCCCACTGGGTCTCTGTATCCGTCCCTAATAGCAGGCTCTCTCCTGCTCCAGCACGGTGATGATTTCAGTTCCCTTCTGTAGGACCAAACATCCCTGCCTAAACTTCAAGGACCCTCTCTCTCCACTTTATTCCTCAGACCCCCACCCATTCTCAGAAATCCTGCCTATCATCATCTCTGTGTTTTGGATGGGGGATGGAGTTTTAAAACATTCTTATGCAGCGTTTAATATATTTTTTAAAAGGCATAAAGAAGAAAATAATAAACACTGATATTCCCAACATCCAGCTTAAAAAATAAAACTTGACCCATCATTTGAAATGTGATGTGTCCCCAATTGTGTCCCCAGCCTACCCACTTCCCACTCCAAGGCAACCCCTGACTCCGGAGGCTATCATTTTCCTGCATGCCTTTCCATTCGTACTACAGACATATGTCCCTTAAGCAATAGAGCACCTTAATTTGCATTTTAAAAATGCTTTATATACTGTATATATTCTTTTACAACTTTTTTTCTTGATCTTATTTCTGTATATTCCCTCCATATTGATACACTCTGTTTCATTTCTTTTCTTTTTTTTAAAGATTGGCACCTGAGCTGACATCTGTTGCCAATCTTTTTTTTTCTTCTTCTCCCCAAAGCCCCCCAGTACATGGTTATATATTCTAGTTGTGGGTCCTTCTAGTTGTGCTACGTGGGATGCTGCCTTAGCATGGCCTGATGAGCAGTGCCATGTCCATGCCCAGAATCCAAACCGGTGAAACCCTGGGCTGCCTGAAGCAGAGGACACAAAGTTAACCACTGGGCCACGAGGCTGGCCCCCCAGGCTGGTCCCCCCTCCCCCTTTTTTTTGTGAGGAAGATTGGCCCAGAGCTAACATCTGGGCCAATCTTCCTCTTTTTGCTTGAGGAAGATTGTTGCTGAGCTAACGTCTGTGCCAATCTTTCTCTATTTTCTATGTGGGACACTGCCACAGTGTAGCTTGATGAACAGTACGTAGGTCCATGCCCAGGATCTGAACCCATGAACCCCGGGCCGCTGAAACAGAGGGCGCAAACTTAACCACTATGCCACCAGGCCAGCCCCTTGCTTCATTCCTTTTTTGCTGCGGATTTCTTTTTCCCTTGTTTCTCTTGTTGCTTATTTTAGGCAATGATTCAAAGTACAGGCTCGGTAAACATGATCTGGGCTCAAATCCTGTCTCTACCACTTATTTCAGGCAAGATGCTTTACATCTCTGTGTCTGTTTTCTCATTTACCGAATAAAGATGATAATAACACCCTCCCCGCAGGAGGGCTAAATGAGACCACTCCTGCACAGGGCTGGGGGCGGGCCTGCCATGTAAAGTACTCTCTAAATGCTGACTCTTACTATTTTTCCACCCACACGACTGTCAGGAAAACCATGGTGAGAATGGAGGTCAGAACCACGTGCTGTGCTAAAAATCTCAGGCAAAATGTCAAAGCAACGACATCCAGTGTTTTTGGTACATTAGAATGAAAATCAGTTAAAACAACTACAGATGGCAGCATTCATCTATTAAATTAAGTAACGGTCATCTATCCCATTTATGTAAATCATTCAATTCTTTCTTGGACCATTCACCTTGGGGAAAATTTTTTAACTGAAAAAAGAAAATTTCAGTTTTCAGGCCCCTACAGATGGACCATCATTGGTGCATGACTAGGGGACATTTTAGGGCAAATAAAGAACTAACAAGGCTATGACTAACAATGGCAATATGTGCCACCTCCTCATCACCAGAAATCTAAACCAGTCATTGCACCTTCTGGATTTTTCTTGGCCAGCTTATTTGGCTGGGGTTTGCCAGAATGTTCCCTGTCAATATCACCAAGTGTTGTAGCAAAACATAATCAATTCCAAAATGGGACTTGAAGATGGCTATTGAATTAGGTGGATTTATATTTTCCTACCGTTTCATTAAATATTAGGAGAATTAATCCAGTGTAGAAAGGCAAATGCTTCAAATCGTGTACTATTTTGAACTACCCAATATTAGATCAAAACTTGTCTATATTTATGACATATATTTTTGCTGTTTCCCAAGACAAAATATTAGTCATGTGTTCAAAATGTAAGTGGAAATTGCCATGATCGTTTTTCTGGCTTTGGAAAGAGTGAGTTTTTACATTTTCCTTGGTGGTGGTGTCCATCAGCATCATCAACAAATCATTCTCCCTGAGAGATTACCCCTCTGAAAGCAAATCTGATTTCCTGCCTCTTTCTGGCAGGAAATTTTGTGTCCCTTTAATTGTGAGAATAATTTTGGGAAACTGACAAAAAAAAAAATTCTGGCAGCCTAAAGTCCTTCCAGATCATATGCAAAGAAAAAGTTTTGGCTACAGTGGAACATCTTCCAGCTTGAGCCGGGACATTCACCAACACACTCCTAGAATTTACTAGCAAACACATAACGGGCAAGACTCGTTCCCTGAATAATGAAGCAATTCATTATCAAAAGCAGACTAAATGTCTAGAAGATGAAATAAAGTAAGCAATCTCATACGACAGTGAAATACTATCAACTTCAACAATAGTAAACAGCATCACACAATTTATAAACAATTCTTGTCTTATTAAGAGGTTGGCCCTCACGAGATTCCTTCTGGCTAGAATTCATACCACTTCCTCTGTTGCCTTCTGCAATAAAAATTCCTCCTCCCTCCTTGATTCCTGGTGCAATTTGTAAATTAAGGTTCATTTGTCTTCCCCGTTTGGTTCTGTGTTTTTAACTCTCAAGAGTTTTTCTAGAATGCTCCAGCACGAACCTCAGACTGCCCTGTGTTCACCTACCCCAAGGGCCAGGAAAACCTACTTACTTCTTAGAGCGTATTCTTTGGGCTTCACTGAATTCAGATCAGAAAGGAATTCATCAGTGTCTTGCATGCACTTGAGAGAAATGTTTCTGGCGGAAGAAACAAAAGGTAACTGAAATTGAAAAGACAGCAGACTAAACAGTAAAGTCAGGACCATCATCGTCCCTTAACCTGTCAGGATAAAACTCCCCTCTCAGACAAAGAGCCCTATATTTATGAAACGCTAGTTGATAACGTGTTGAGGGAAAATGTGACATCGCTTGCTCCTTAACATGCAGAAACAAGCTGTGTCTCCTCAGCCACCTGCAGAGCAGCCAAGAGGAACAAACCATGGAAACCGATTGACATACAACTTGTTATTATTGAGTAAAACCGGCTACGGATGTGGGGGCCGCTGGCCACCTGGCTTCCTTTAGTTATGCAGATTAACATTTCCAGCTAACACGGAGAAGGCTAGATTTTTTCCAGTTAGACGGGCTTGTGTATATCTCTGGGTTTAAAAAGTATGCAGAGGAGGCTAAGTGGCAATATTTGTTTTTTGCCCAAGAATGATTACGAATCCAACCTATAAAACATTCGAATAAATGATAAGCAAAGTAAGGCTTCTCCATGATCATCTGGATATTTTCTGCATCTGTTAATGTGTTTGCTGGGCTTTGAATGTGACATAGGTGTGGGAGTGGTGAACTCCCTCATGGAAAGCCACAGTATTGCTGTGTTACATATAAGCACACGCATCCTCACATGGAGGCTTAGAACACGCATCCTGGAAAGGAAATGATGCTGACAAAAAAAGACCAGCGTAACGGTGTTCATCTACTTTAAGAAAATGTAAAATGTGTGGCTCTGGATTTCTCCCGGTGTAAATATTTTCTTTCCAGAAACGCTTTCTTTAAATAGTCACCTCCCTAACTATATTTAAAATATGATGCAAATCTTGTTTACACTGCCAGAACACGTCCACACCTGTGGCTGGCCGTGACTCAGTTGTACTTCCTGCTGCTCATTGGCTTCCCAGCAGCCTCTAGCATCCCAGACCGATACCCTTTGTCTGAGTCCGTAGGGGCTGCAATAGCAAAAGACCACAGACTGGGTGGCTTACAAACAACAGAAATTTACTCGTCACAGTTCTGGAGGCTGGAAGTCTGTGATCAAGGTGCTGGCACGGTCCTGTTCCGGTGAAGGCCGTCTTCCAGGGTCATAGCTGGCACCTTCTCTCTGTGTCCTCACCGGCTGGAAGGGGTGAAGGATCTCTGTAGGGTCTCCTTTATAACAAAATGAATCCCACTCATGAGGGCTCCACCCTCAGGGCCTGATCTCCTCCCAAAGTCCCCATCTCCCAGTATGTCATCTCTGGGGGTTAGGATTTCAACATATGGATTTGGGAGGACACATTCAGACAAGAGCACCCTTCCTTGCACGCTGTCACCTCTGTCCCCAGTGTCCTTCCCCAAGCCTGCCTCTTCCTGGGCATTACTTACCTACTCTACTTACTCTTCTAAGTAGGTGTTGACTCTTCCAGGAAGCTCCCCTGGGCTTCCCCTTGGGTGAGGATAAGTGTCAATTCTCCATGCTCCCTAATCGCCTCGCATCCTCTCTTCACCTCCTTACACTGCGTTCCTCCCTCCTTACAGCCTGGAAGCATCATGAGGGCAGGCGCTGTGCTCTTTTCATCTACCTGGGCTTTCCTGGAGGTGGTCTATGTAACGGCCAAAAGCCAAAGCTGACACTAAATAACTACCCTGTGAGCTGGGGCAGTCTCGCGACCTCAATGACTTCATCTGGAAAATTAGGATAACAATAGTCTCTACCTTTTGGAATCGTTTTAAGATTTAAATAATATATTTAAAATACTATTTAAAATAATGTATTTCAAATACTAATATATTTAAAATACTTATATTTAAAATGGCCCATCATAAAAACTCAAACATACTAGCTATTATTATCTTTATATTCTAAACAGTTACTACACCTGGCAGATGATAATATATATACCAGACACCCAGATAATGTATATACAAGGAGGCCTTGCAGTGTCTGACCTGTAGTAAACCCTTAATAAACAGAAGCTATTGTGGTAATTTATTATTACTCTCTGTCATTGTTATTGGCCTAAAGAAAAAAGATTCAGGCACACAGCTGAAATAGTTAAAGTGCTACTGGGCAAATAGGTCCTTGAAAAAAAAAGGCCATTAGATCCAAGTTACAAAGGGGCAGTTTTAAAACAATAATAAAGAACTTTCTAATAGTCAAAAGTACCCAAAGATGACCTGGGCTCTTGCAAATAGTATAGAGGTCTCGAAGTTTGGAGGTGTTCAAATAGTGGTTGAACGTTGCATGTGGGTGTTACAAGATTTAGCATCAGATGGTCCTGATACAAACGACTTTTAAGGTCTTCTCTACCCCTCCAACCTCTGAGTTTACCTTCAAAATTATTTTCTGCCATTAACGCCTTGGTTGTTATGATGCACCTCGGAGGATATTCTTAAATTGAAGGAGAAATTGAAAGTTCAATGCAAAAAATGAAAGAGAACATCCAACCTGGAATTATATAGAGAAAGCAATAACTTGCACTAAAAAAGGAACTTAATTTGGCACCAGAAACCAGGCTTCAAGTCCTGGCTCTGTCAGAAGCTGGTTCAATTTCCCCGTCTGTAAAATCATAAAATTGTAAGATCAGCCTACCTCGCACAGTTGTTTCCCAGTATTACATTAGAGCTCTTGAGTCACAAAAAATATTCGTTAGCATTAGAGCTCGCAATTCCAAATGCGCCCTGTGCTTGACTCTATGTTAAAAAAAGCTGGGGGAGGGGGAGGATTGAAAACACAGGAAGTTTAGGTAATTTGAATATTTAGGAGTGATTAAACAGAAAAACCTCTGAAATCTGGATTTATTTCCTAGACAGTTGTTGATGGTGTATAGTTATCAAAAATAAGAATAATATTGCTTTATAATTCAGTGTTAAATACATCTTTTCTCAACTAGAAAAAAAATAATGAGAATATATATCCACGTGTTAATCATTAGTGGGGCTGGCCCTGTGGCTGAGTGCTTAATTCCGTGTGCTCAGCTTAAGTGGCCTGGGGTTCTCCAGTTCAGATCCTGGGTGCAGACCTACACACCGCTCATCCAGCCATGCTGTGGCAGCGCCCCACTTGGAAGAACTAGAAGGAATTACAACTAGGATATACAACTGTGTACTGGGGCTTTGGGGAGAAAAAAAAAATTGAAAAGTGACTGATTCTGGCTTTAAAAAAAAAATCATTAGTAATAAAACCGACCTACAATGATTTTCAAATATTATCTAAACAAAAAGGAAAAAAGAGAATCTTACTTTTGTGTAATTAATAGCTCAAGATCCCACTAATTTGTCCCAACTCCTGAGAAATAAAATTATGACTAGTCAAGGTTCAGGGAGACTCAGGTGATTTATGAAGACATTGTAGGCACCTGTTTTATGCAGGGCATGTGCCGGGTGTAAAAATAGGACACGAAAATAAATAACACCTTCCTTCGCTGAAAGCAGGTTTTCATCATTCCTGAGGCAGCAGCAACCAGCTAGCTGACGCTATTATTAATGCCGCAGGCATTTTATTCACGTAACTAGCTCTATGGGGAAGGAAAGAGCATTAGGCCTCTCATCGTTTGGCAATGGGTTTGAGAAAACAAGGATTTGTCTTTGTTGACAAGAATAAGGATCAAGCTGATGGGGAAAATGTAACTAATATCTGCTGCTCTCAGGCTGCAAAATGAAAACGCCTCTTGCAATGAGAGGAAATGGCAGATCAGAAAGCAGGCAGTGTTCCTGGAACAGCTCAGGACATTTATCCAGAGGATGGCAGTCAGTTAACAAATAAGCATATAACGTCAGGAGTGATAAGTCCTAGGAAGAGAAATAATGCAGAGTAAAGAAATGGAGAGCAGTGAAGCAGGTGTGAGCCATTGGTGGGTTCGGGCACATCTTAGTCAGGTGACCTGCAAGGGCTCTCTGAGCCAACTGGAAAGAAGAAAAAAAGCCCACATGGGAATAACTACAGAGGGAAGAACATTCTAGGCAGAGGGAACAGCAAGTGCCAGGTCCCATGAAGGGAATGTGACTAGCGTATTAAAGGAACAATAGGAGGGAGTGAGGTGGAGGTGGGAAGAAGTGGTAGGAGATGAGGTTGGTGAAGTGACCGGATGTTGGGGATGGAAGGTCTGCTGGGGTCTCACGGCTATTGAAAGGCACACACTTCTGCTTATCTTGGTAAGTCTCATCTAAAATAACTGATAGTATCATGTTGTTTGGCTGGTGTCTTATTCAGAGGGAAGCAAGAGGCTGAGCTTTGGAATGTCCCACCATGCTGTCAGCACTCCCTAGGTTCAAGATGGTTCGGTGGTTCCTTGAAGGCAGACTGATTCCACAGTGAGCAGAGATGCGGAGGAATGTCCACATTCTTTCCTCCCAGATCTTGGTCCTTCCCTTTCCCTGACCAACCAGTGCAATTCACAAGGTCACTCTCCATCTACAATCACTATGACTATTGCCACCACGCCACTAGAATGAATGAATTAAACTGTCCCTGCTTCTTTGTATCACCTACTAGAGAGTCAAAGCAAGAGCATCATTTTGGCCACGTATTGGTCATCCCATGCCTGACATTAGGCGGCTAGGGGTCATGAAGAGTGACCTTTTGGTTTCTGGAGTAGGAAGCAAGATCCCTCTCCTCCTGAGATTCATACAACGGCAGATTCCCCAATCCTGGAAGGGGATCAGATGCTGAAGTGACAAAATCAAGATAAAGGTCCACTACTCCTGCTTGGAGAAATATCTTCTACCCTTCCCAAATAGAGTCGTTCCCTTTGGCCCTTGCACTCTGCTTTCTCCCGACTCTTGTCAACATCGCACCATCCTCTCCAATCAGATCTATGCCTTCCTTGTTCTTTTTCATCAACTAAATGTTTATTATCCAGAAATAACCAATCCAATTAAATTTGACTTAACCTGAAGGTCAGAAAATTACTCTTGGGCTAAACCCACACTTTCTGGAACTGAGTTGGAGGTGTGAATGGCAGACTATAATTATAGCTCTCCCTTAGATAAAAATATAGTCTTGCAAAGGATTGTGTTGAGAAACAGACCTGCCATGGTAGTGTAATTTACAATTGTAACTGTAGAAAAGCTCAAGGATAAGCAGCTTGCAATAAAATAGCAAAGCAAATTGAATAATCAGTTCCTTTAAATACTATGAAACATTATAAATAGTGCTGCTTTATGAGTCAGAACTAACCTCATAAATTGAATTTGGAAACTAGCAAAGAATATTTTCTGGGAAATGCTATTCTGTTTCCTTAAGTAAAAATAACCACTAGGGAAAGGGTATAATTCCAGGATAAACCTGGTAAGGTAATTAGAAAGAAAAGGTAAATGTGGATTCTAGAGTACACTTTTCCAGCTAACAGCCTGCCTATCAGGGGTAAAATGCACATCGACAATATTACCAGTATAGAGCACATACTTCCAAAAGTGCGTGCTGGGTGTCTGTGAGCATCATGTCTCCCACCCGGTACCCGAGATCATCATTCACCCTGTGCTGTGCCCAGCTCATGGACATTACAGACTATTACTGGGGCTTCCTTGTCCTCTAGGTTTTATTTGGCTTTGGCCAGTGGGAGGTGTGGGCAGGAAACCTTCAAGTGTGAGGAAACAGCTTCTTTGTCATTTCCCTCCCACACCCTCTTGGCTTCACTGTGTCTCTGGCTCTGGCTCTCATCTAGAGGTCCCTGTTCCAGGCTCCAACTCCACCCCTCTCGGCAGACCTGAGGGTAGTAACAGCTCCCCA
Source organism: Equus asinus (assembly GCF_041296235.1). Classification (NCBI taxonomy): domain Eukaryota; kingdom Metazoa; phylum Chordata; class Mammalia; order Perissodactyla; family Equidae; genus Equus; species Equus asinus. Next base: position 17,997,795 of record NC_091796.1, read on the forward strand.
CCATGCTAGTCCCTGGGTGCCTCAACATCCCTTGTTCCAGCCCACAGCTCCATATATAGGCCCTTAATTTCTTTAAACATTTTCTAGTGTGCTATCGTGTCCTGCTAGAACCCTAATTCACACAGGATCTAATGCTGGGCTCCCTCACATCTGCCTTCCCAACAAAGGCAGCAAATGCGAGTGAGCAAAATCCCAGAAATATATAGGCTAAGATGATGAAAGTTTTACCATCAAATGTACTGAGTCCTTACTAAAATGTTCACCAAAATCAGGACAGCAGGGAGGGGAAAATGGATGTGAAAAGAGAATGCTCTCTTTTACAGGGAAGACTGACAGTAGCCAAGTCTCAAATTCAGCCTCACACCCAAATCATGTGGACCAAGGCTGGGCTATTCAAAATAAATGGTTTGGGGGTGACGGTGACTACAGAAGTACAACTGGCTAGTACAGAAGCTTCTAATAATCAGAAGAGAGGCTCTTTGCAGAGATTAAGTTCACATTGTCATATAGCAAAGGTTTACGATTAACTCTGTAGGGATGTGAGGCCCCTAATTGCAAAAAGAAACTCCAAGTAAACAAGAAGGTTGAAGGATCCATTTAAGCAAAGGACGACTTATGCCTAAGCGGGAGCCATGTTTTTAAGGTAACTAAGTCTAGGTTCCTTATTTAGAAGATGCATGCTTAACACTAAGAGCTACACTCTGGGATCCTTAGAGCATCTGATTTGCAAAGTGTGTGTGTGTTTGCGTGTAACTAAATGGCATAAATAGCATCCCACACTCAGCACACCCCTCTCTATTTTCAGACCATTCTTTGGGATAGATGAATGGTTCCTTTAAGTCATATTTTATGAAGTTCTTCAAACACATTTTCCTTTTATCCCCTTCCAAGTAGGCATTAAAAAACAGTGCTCACAGCATGATGAATATTTTAACATGAAATAATACACTAATCTTGGCCCAAGTTTCCAACAGGAAATCTCCCTGTTGGTCAAAGATCCTGGGATGGAACTCACCAGCCCACTGACCCTGGAGAGAAGCACCCACCAGGGCTTTAGGGTGGAACAGCTGTTCTTCAGAATACTTACTCGAGTAGGAGTCAGGAATTTGCTGAAAATGTGTTTGGGAGGAAGAAGTGATTTATGCCATGGAGTCTAAGCCCACATTTTCCTTTTTCTCATGTTATAAGTTCTTATCACCTTGCTGGCATCCTTCTTTATGCATCACTGTTACTCAGTTATTGATAAAATAACATCATCCAACCAGACGCGTTCAAACAAGAACGTATCTCGTATGTATATCTAAAGCACAAGCTTCCCCGTAACTAGCTCTTTCATATTTCTATGTAAGTAATCTAAACCTTGAAAAAAAATCTATTTCAGAAATCACCTAGGTTTGAACTTTCCAATCAGACTTATCCTCTTTCTCTGTATCCCACCACACAAAATCCTCACAATACTACTTCTGAAATGCCACCCACAACTGCAGCCTCTCTCCAAGCCTCCTCTCCTCGGTCGAGTCTGCACGCCCACATGCACTACTGCATTAGCACCACAGCCACACCGACTTACACCTTATTCCTGTGATGGTCATTTATGCTGTTCAAGTATTTTCAGCCTTCTGGGCACATGGTAGAATCACTCTTCCTGGCCTCCTTGTGATTACATAGGAACATGTAACTGGTTTTGGCCAATGAGCTGTGAGAAGTGACCCCTTGTCACTTCTGGGCCAGAGCATTTAATGGCACTTGTCGCAGTCAACCCTCAATGGATATCAAATGTAAACAAGAACTCAGTCTTGTCATAAGTCATTAAGATATAGGGTTGTAACTATAGCATAACTTACGCTGATTGATACACTCTCCCACCACCCATTCTAAACACTGTCACCAATTCATATGGTTATGTCACTCCCCTGTCCAAATAACTCATCTCTATCAGAGTACAAACCCCTTAGTCTGTCCTTCAAGGCTTTTTACAACTTGGCACAAGCTTACACTGTCAGCCTCAGCTCGTACCTCCCCACTAAACAGAGGAAATCGGCTTCCTAAGAACTCACTGAGCAGGCCCGTTTTCTGCCTTTAATCTGATTAGGTCCCGTTTCTCAAATGCCCACATCTACAACCACAAAGCATCTACAGCTAATGAAGACCGCGTAGAATTCACAAGTCCTAGTGTGGATTTTTGTTCTGCATTCACCAAGTTAACCCAAATATTCATGTCTTTCATTAACGGCTAAGAATCTTCCATGCTAGCCCTTCCTAAATTCTATTCCCGCTTTCTGGAACTCATATAAAACTTGTTAGATCTTCACATTTCGTCCTTTTTGACTTCTAACCTCTTTCATATATTTCATCTCTTTATCTCTGTGCTGTATTCCAGGTAATTTCTTCACGATCTATCTTCCAGTACACCGATTCTCTCTTCAGTTGAACCATCCGAATTTCCTCCCAGGGCTACAGCATGGTATGCTGCTTTTCTACCCTGTATTTCAGTTTCTTCTTCATCTTGGACCTGTGGGCATTTTTAAAAAACTTTCTTGGATGCTCAACTAGGCATTTAATAGATGCTAATTTCATATTACCAAGCATTTTTGGGTGTTTTAGACAGACTTTCCGGTTATCTCATAAAAGACATTAGTGCCACAAACAAAAATTCTAGTATCGTGTTTTGCACATACATTTTATTTGTTGAATAAGTGAGTATTTGTCAATATGTACATGAACACACAGGCGAGCACTAGGTTTAGAGCAAGAATATCTGGGTTCTAAGATGCAAAGCCACTTCCCAGCTATGAGGGCTTAGGCAAAGAACTTATCTGAGCTCAGCTTCCTCAACTGTAGAACTAGGCTATTAAGACCTGTGCAGCCCACCGCACAGGTTTATTGCAAGGTTCAAAAGCAGAAACATAGGAAAGTGCTATGAATACAACTTAGGGAAATACAAGTATAAATACAACAAGTAACAGAAACTGAATTTCAAGTTGAGGAACACTTAATCACGCCCTCGGATTATACCGATGGACTGATAGGAGTCAACAAGAATGTGACAAAACCGCCAATTGCTAATGAGAACGAATATGCCCTTCTTCTGAGTGGGAAGAATTTTGCAATATCCTGTAGCCTGTCCCTGTGATTAATCACTTCCTAAACTTCATGAAAACGTCAGAGACCCACCATCAATAACTCTCTCACAGAAGCACAAGGGCCAAATGTCCCACGTTTATTTACATATGAAATGTGTTTAATACAGTTATGATGGATGTAGTGCACCACACCTGACAGCAGCAAGACCTTTTGAGGAACCGAACGTTGACTACAGTATATCATGCAAGTATCTATATATACACAGAAGAATTTCTTTTCTTTAAAAAAAAAAAAAGTACAAAACATGTTCAGGGATAAATACAAGATATAAAATGCAAAAGAAAACACAAAACGAAACCCAAAAAATATAACTCTCCCAGAGAACTATAAACGGAAGGGACAGAAGAGTACCTCTGCTGCACTTCAATAAAGCAGAACTACCGATATGAAAGATACTTATTGAAATGACCGAACTAAACCCAGGTGGCTCAGTGCTTAATTGAACGGCCAATCGCGATGCGCAGGCGGCTGCATCGATAAGTCGGTGGTTGAAGTTGTGCATCCCAACTCTAAGTACCAGAACGTTTGGCAGTAGCACCCAGAAAAGGAAACGCCAACTCTTTAGACAGCAAAGGGTTAAGTCAACTGTGATTTTTTTTTTCCTGTCAAGAGCCAGAGAAATACTTGATATCTTTAGTTGTGTCTTTGTAATAGTTAATAAATTACATGACAAAAACTTGACTATATAAACCTATTGATCTAACTATATATTTGTAACTTTTACAGTAGTCCAGCCCTTTCGTAACTTTATCTCCTTGTGCTCTATAAGCCAGCCTTGCAAATTTGCTCAGAAAACCGCCAGCCCCCATTTTTTCCCTTTAGAATAATACCCTTCCTCCCGTTCGAAGATGGAATTAAGGAAATCCACATTCCTTGCTGGATTTCTGGCCTAAGTTTTTATCCACCACTGGGAAAGAAGCTACCTGCAAGGCTGCTTTAAACACTGTTTGGCGTGGCCTGGAAAAAATGCCACACGCAGAGTGCGGTCACGTCAGAAACGCGCACTCCCAGACTTAGAGCAGGCACGTTGAGGATGGTGCTAAGACACTTAAAAGTCCCTAGTGTTTTGAGACCCACAATCACCTACAATTTATGTAGTGAATTCTAAAAATTAAAAACACTAAAAAAGGCATTATCTTAGCCTGTAATTAGTTAACCCATTCAAATCTGTAACATACAAAATGGTTTATTTGAATTCAGGAACTGCCCCTGTTACTAAGAACTCTGTTTTAAAGAAACAGTACAAAAAGAAAAATTCTAACCTGGAAAGAAAAAAAAAAAAAAAACATTTTCCACTAAATACTGATACAAACATGTAACAAAGAGTATAAAAAGTTATTCATTTAAATATATACAAACTCTTTTAAACTCAAATACTGTTTTAATACTTATCGAGGATATACACGACGAGGTGAAGGTACACTGAAGGAGAGTATATTGCAACAGCCTAGACAGGACTGTTAACTCGATTATTCTGCAGACTTTTTGTAACAAAAATGTCCTTTTTATTCCAATGTGGACAGGGGTTCTCCGTGGGGAGGTCCGTGGCTATTTCTCAGCTGAGCTCACTCTTTTGGATTTGATGAAGGCCATGCCGTGTGTCCGCATGTGAGCATTTAAGGCAGCTTCCGTTTCGAACGTTTTGGCGCACACTTTGCACTTTCTGTCTGACGCTGCGCCGTCGGCCGCGTCGTCCTCGTGGCTGGGCTTGTTCTCCTGCTGACTGTCCTCTCCGGCCCCGTTCTGCTTGGACACCGGCTGCGGCTCCTTCAGCTTGTGCACGATGAAGAGGTGCCTGGACAGGGAGACGTGCGACGTGTAGCAGAGGCCGCACTCGCGGCACTGGTGGGAGGAGCCGTCCGACTTGTGCTGAGGGATGTGTTCGTGGAACTGCAGCAGATTTTCAGTGGTGAAGCCACACACAGCACACTTGTGAACCTTGAAAACGTTTATCTTTAGCTTTTTCAGTGGCTGAGTAATTGCTCCTCTGGGAGGTCTGAACTCCAAAACTGGTTCTTCCAACTTCCGCTTGGGACTGGGAACCTTTGAGAAGAAGAAAAACAACAGATGACACAACTGAAACCCGTCTGCTGTGTGGGTGATAAAACGATCAGCTCTCTCGGACTCCAGAGCCGCTGGGAAGACGTGTTCTGGGAGCTGCGGGATCTGGGTTTTCTTACAGCTGTGCGTCTGCCACTGCACCCCATGCTCACACCTTTCATCCACCCCGCAAAAGTGAGCGGAGTTCCCGTGTGACCAGGCATCGCTCCGGCCAGTGGGCAAGCATGACCAAACGAGCCCCAGCCTTCAGGGGAGGGAGGCTCCAGTGGAGCAGGATGAAAACAAAGGAGTCAATCTACAGTGTGTCAGACACACGGGAACAAACCAGGACACAGGAGAGGGGATGGCTGTTAGGTCACGTGGCTCGGTCAGGGACGGCCTTGGTGATAGTTGACATCGGAACAGAGGTCTGTCGCAGCCATGGTGCGAGCCATGTGCCCCCACGTCAGGGGAAGGGTCCAGACATGCAGAGCTGTGCGTGCAAAGGCCGAGGTGGGAGCTGGCCTGTGTGCTCAGGGGACAGCAGGGAGGCCAGTGGGGCTGGAGCAGGTGACCAGCTGTGTGCGGACACGAGGCCAGGGAGAGGCAGGGGGCGGACGGACTGAAAAGCACCTTGTGTGAGAGAAAATGTCAGGGACTTGTGCTTTTTCTTTGACTAAGATGGAGAGCCAGTGGGGACTCACCTGGAGGGACTGCCCTTTCCTGCCCCCGCGCCATCAGCAGACCCCTTCCCCCGCTGGCCATGCCTTCCTCTTTCCTTTCCAGCTTTCCAGGTCCGACCCACATCAAATCCCCTCACTTCTAGCTCTCCAAAAACCCAAGCCAAAAGAACACTCACTCCCCCCTACTCCCTTTCGGGCCTGTTCACAGGGCACCACTCACACGCGGCCTGGACCAGAAGCTGCCTCTGCGCCTACACTGTTTATTCCACCTGCCACCCCGCCCCCCGCCATTGCTCGAGGGAAGGGAGTACAGCTCAATGCCACACTAGTCTGACTTGTATCCGAACGAGGCTCTGCTCGGTGGTTAACTCCTTGAAGCACACAGCCGCTTTTACCAGGTACATTCCAGATGCAGCACAGTGCCAACGAAAGACGTCTCTACAACGTCTGCTCAACTGTTGCTTTAACTCTAAAAGCACCTGCACACACACCTCTTTACACAGGTCATCACGTATCCTGTTGTCTGATTCAAGTTCACTATCCACTGGTGTAAGAACGAGGCACGAATTTGTCATGTTATCTTTTATCGTTACAAAGAGAAGCTGAAAGGAATCAATTTTTATTAGGTACCTCTCACAACCGATATGTTGCCAATGAAAAAGAATCTAGCTTTATACACTCCTTCTGGCTAAGAGACAATTTCCATGAGTCAACATAAAATTTTAAAATCTATAAATGTAAAGAGATCCCTACAGCTGTTTTTGGAAGGATATAGAAGAAACCTAATAGGAGCAAGATGAAAGGTCAGAATGGGTGTAGAGGGAGATTACCCATTATTTTATACCTTTATGCATAGTCTGAATTTTTTTTTTTTTAAGATTTTTCATTTTTTTCCTTTTTCTCCCCAAAGTCCCCCGGTACATAGTTGTACATTCTTCGTGTGGGTCCTTCTAGTTGGGGCATGTGGAACACTGCCTCAGCGTGGCTTGATGAGCAGTGCCATGTCCGCGCCCAGGATTCAAACCGACAAAACACTGGGCTGCCTGCAGCGGAGCACGCGAACTTAACCACTCAGCCACAGGGCCAGCCCCTGAATTTTTAAAATTGTGTAACTGTAGGAAAATTTAAATGGAAAGAACACATGGGAAAAGCAAGTTGACACACTTTTACTACAAAGAGATCAAGTGCAGTGTTTGACCTTGGTATCTTCTTTTATTTCGGTCTCCTCCTCGTTGGCGGCTTCTGCCATTTCTTTCAAGTCCGGGTCCTTAATACCGTGCATGAGTTGGATATGCTTCTCCAGCATCAACCGTTTCGTAAAGGTACGCCGGGAGTCGGGGCAGTGCCTGTGGAGCCAAGACAGGGAGATAACCTACTTGCCGAAAAGTAACTCATGCCGAAGAAGGTACTTGTCGCTGAAAGACCTTCACCACCGACGGTACACTCTGAAGGGTCAAGATGACCTGTATGAAGACCAAAGGTCCAAAGCGAAATAGCCATCTTGCTATAAATCATAGTTTCCAATTGGTGAAAAACAATTTCGCAGCTTTTGTAAAGAGTTTTCTGTCAATTTTTGTGTCCTTACAGGACCAGCCTAATTTGGTTCAGATGGAATATTTATTTTCTAGGTTTGGTTAAAGTATTCATAATTAATTCATAATTCCAGATGGCTTTAATTTTAAAAAGGAGAATATTAAATTTCAAAAGTTTTCTTTACAATGACTCAGAGTGTTCCTTCAGAATTTGCATCATGAGAGGCACTTAATACGAAGAAGGTCCCTCCCTCACCCTTCCTGCCGATGGTAACCATCCTGGGCCACTCTGCCATCAGGAAGAGAAGACGGGGCTCCAGCCCTGTCAAATTCCGCATCAAAACACAAACACAGTATGCGTGATTATAACCACAGCACTCAAACACGTGTTCATTCAGTAGATTAAAACACAGAAAATGGTGAACAGATATCCAAAGCAGGTCAATTATTTAAGTTTCCATTTCATCTTGTGCAAAAATCCCCTGTAGATTATGAATACAATTTTTTTAGAAGATATGAATTTACCATTTTCTTAATAAAATGGGCCCAAAACAGGTAAACAAAAAGTTAATGACCCTGGTGATTACAGACACTATAAGGCAGACACCAAGAAGATCACAGTGAAGGAGGATGACAAGTCCCTCACGGTCTGACACGGAACCACATTTGCTGCCTTTGAAAAGGCTTCTGAGGATGTTATAATGATTGGTCCCAAACCCTGATGATTTCAGGTTAGAGATCCTCTCCAGGGGCTGTGACAGGAGCCGGCACCGACACCGAAGAACAAACGAAAGGAGCCGGACAATCCCATTTTACTGCTTGATACTGACTTCACCAGGAAATAGACAAAACCCATCAGATGAGGGGTTAGGCCTCGCCAGACTTCCTTCTCATCTGCTAGGTCCTGGGCTTTCTTCTAAATTCTCTGATGCTTTCAGTGTGGTCTCAACATACAGACTTTATTTACGGAATGTTCTCATCTCATCGGAATCACTCCCAGCTTCAATGTCATTGAAGGAGAGTCTACATCCCTATTTTCCTACCCAAGAAATTTTCCCTAACCAACCAAGACACAGTAAAGCCCCACTGATCTAACAGCCAAGCTTCACCGCCTCCTGACCACATGGTACACGGAGCCCTGCTTTCATCATGGTCACACGCTACACACTGACCACGTGGCTTCTGGGTCTTTTAGTCCTCTCTCTTTTATGAGAAGCGCCTTAAAGTAAGTGACCTTGTTATATCAACTCACTTTCGGCATGTTCTAGTTGAATGGGTGATAAAGTTTTTTCACTAACCATAATATAACAAGTTCTAATCTTCAAATACACAAAGAAGTCACTCACGACCATGCACTGAGTGCTATGACGGTCCAACAGTGTGTGCTGAGAAAAGGCTGCTCTGCATTAGGTGGTGGGCTGCAGCCAAGGGGCAAATGGTCTAGCCTAGGACTGACTCCATGACCGGGCTCTGTCAGGGCCTGCTCCAAACCACGGAGTAAATCAACCAGCCAAATCAGCCCGCCAATGCTGGCAACTCACTGTGTGTATAGAGACCAAAAAGCACCTGGAAATCAATCACTTCTCCAAAATTCTCAGTAATAAAATACATACGCCTGGATAACAGATAAGAACATAGGAATGTACACAGGGTATGCAAGAAACTGCTCCGTTTTACTTTAGTATTTTTAAGCATTACAACCAAGAAACTGTATGTCAAAACAGAATATATTTAAGAAACGAAATCTATAAACTGGAGCAGAGGATGTGGAGCAGAAAGTAATGGCAAAATACGAAAAACCTTGGAGAAGTTCCAGCTTACTCCTTTCACTGTGCTTCCACATTAGAAACTACGACTTACGAGCAGGTATAAACTTTCCTGATGCCTTTGTGCTTGATCCGGTTGTGACGGCACAGGCTGTGAGAGGAGCTGAAGGATTTGTCACACTGGCGGCAAGGGTGCTTCTTCATTTGCTTTATCAGGAGAAAGGAGAGAGAAAGTCACTGAGAGAACAAAACCAGAAACGCTTTAAAAACTAAGAAGTCTTTCATGATAGCTTAAGTTAATCATGCTTATTTAACAACACAGTAACCAAACTAGAAGGTTCTTTTTAAAATGTAACAAAAAGGGAGGGTAGGGCTGGGGTAATCGTGAAGGGGCTACTTTCTAGAGAACCGGGTAAACTTTATCAGAAGAGTAAAAAATTATGTATTTTTTTTCTCAAAAACACTTACATTTTTGATTCAACACAAACAACCAGATATTTGAAGAGAAAACATTACCTAAATTTTCTTTGCAAGAGATAGAAATGTTATTTTTAAAAAAGCAGATAACATACGAAAACATAATTCTTCAGTAAACACCCAATGAGTTAGTGTTATATCTAGAAAGCATATGTAAGCTTGCCAATGTGCCATTTTAAATTAAATCTCTGGCTAATTTTAAACATTTTAACTTTTCCCCCTAATGATTAAGTAATTATTCCTTCTATGAGGAAAGAGTTTGCCAGAAGGTCTTTTGTTTTAAATAACATCATTTGGTTATCTCAAGAACAAAAAAGTTTGAAACCACTTTATGGAGGTTGCCTGGTGGTGTATGTTGGGTGTGTGAGCACATTTGTATACGGGGTAGGGGGGAACTCAGCGAGAGAGTGCGAGAGAAAGCTATCGAGAGATATAAAATCAAAGTTAAAAGTTTCCCTCTTTAGCTATTGCTAAGACATAATTATGTTAATTCAACAGATTCCCATGTAGAACCTTTGAAGTAAAATTAGTGGGTTAACTTTAAAACAAATTCTTTGGTGATGATGTGCACTGCAGTCTGGAATTAAAGAATGTCACATCACAAGGAAATTCAATCAAGAAAGAACTGTCAGCCTCATGAATGGAACAAAATTTGGATCAACCCTCATGAAAAACAAGGCTGAAGTAGAAGTAAGTTCTCATGTGAAATAGCATTCCTATTTTTGGCAATAAGAAGAGACAAGCAACTGTGAGCTAAGTGATAAAGAAATGATAAAGATTTTTATAATTATTTTTACACTGATCACCTGACAAACGCGTCCTTCTAGGAAAATCTGTTTAAGTGGTTGAGAGTTTGGCTCTGGAGTCCCAGAGACGGGCTGGGACTTGTCTCCTTGCCTCCACTGCTCACAGATCGTGTGACAGGGGAAAGCTTCCCAACCTCCACAGACACCCAGCCCCCAGACTGTAGGGTGGGCGTCACCACAGCGCCTTCCTCAGAGGGTGCTGGGGGACGGGGGTACGAAAGGGTGCCTGGGACACAGAGACATCCTCAATAAAAGTTCTTTTATTAATAATAGTAAAGTTACATAACCAAGTTTCAACTAAAAGAGTGGAAAGTACTGTCTTTTATGAAGCAAATCAGTCTAGCAGGCGTTCAAAGGGTCTTGAATCTAGACAAGGGCAAAGGAGTGTGCTGCTTCTCCAAGTTAAAGATCAAAGTCATACGGTTGCTTTTATTGTTTTCCTAAGCACATCGCCTCTGGGATCCATGCACAGATACCCCAGATTATAAGAATCGTCTCTGGGAAAAAAGAGGGAGAACAAAGCCAATAACCAGGTAGTGCCTCTGAGACACAGTGCCCCTTCTCCCAAAGGTACTCCCTCAGAAAACTGTTGATTGCATAAAACAGACCATCCCCAGTCTCCCAGATTAGCACTTACGTAGCCAGAGAATGAATAAGAGGTCTCTTGAGAATAAAGCTTTAAGAAAATAATAGTCAGCCATGAATATTTCTGCTATGCTTCAATAAAGGTATTTAAATATCTATTAATTCTAATTCCCGTGGAATTTTGTGCATAAAAGATGGACAAGGTTAAGATCACCTGGAAGAGTCCACGCACAAGACATCTTTCTAAAAGCAAGAGAGTTGTAGCAAATAATCATAAAGGACGTAGAGAACAGAAATTTATCTTTCCAGCCACATAATAGGGCAAGAGGCCTCAGAGAAATGTGAAGTGGATTTTCTAAGATGAAGGATTTAATATTCTATTTCTTGTTATGCTGTAGCTATATTAATATAAAATCAAAGTTTTAAGAGAAATATCAATAAAGAAATCCTCAGTAGATAATAAATTAAATGAAGAGCAGTTTAGCTGAATCAATAATTACTATTTTCAAAAAGAGTCGACAATGTGTAAGATATTCCTTCTTTTTCAACATCTTTATAAAAAAATGCAGAAATGAACTGTGCAATCCCAAAACAATGGAGCAGAGTTTCAAAATCACTGACGGCAAGAAAATTACAGGTTTAAACACCAGTTTCCATTTCAAACCTGCCATGTTCACATTGGCTAACAAAACAAGTGACTTTCTTCTTTGTTAAATTTTAAATACTAACTTATTTAAACGTGCTTTACTGATTTTTATAACTTATATTTTCAATATTATGATAGTTGATACTGCTACTTTATGACACAGAAGGCAATTTTTATAAATCACATGAAAATGGAAAAAACAGCATTAAGAAAATGTAAAGCCTATCATCAATGTTTTCAAGGCTTTCAAGGTCATTTATTTCCTTCTGGTGTTAATGCAGTGTAAGCTGATCTCGAGGGAATCAGCGCCTTGAGTAGACTTCATATTTAACTAAAATCAGAAAAGAAACATATTTTTCTATTCTGTTATGAATTATTGTTTGCTTTCAAATAGCACTCTTTACTAAAGAAAGAGTGAACTATTAAGCTGGCAGGGTCTGAAAAGTTTTGTAAAACTTTAGATAAAATATCAAATAAAACAAACACTTGGGAACACTTCCTAAACTTTCTCCCTAATCTCCAATTTTTGACTCCTTGATCTTCACATCCTCTAAGAAAGCAAGCACTGGCTCCTCTTACCAAATTCCTCTGCTCTGAATGCCCTAGCCATGGGCTCTGGGCTGAGCTGCATGATCTAAAATGCCTCGGAAAGCACTTGGATGGCACTTGGTGAATGTGTCTTGGAATGCATGGGCTCTCTCACAATCAGACATTTCCCATTCTGACAACCAGTCCCTTCTTGTCTCTTGGCTTGAAAGGCTCTTTCTGTGTCAGGGGATTTCGAAGAAGTCAGAGGGAGAATCGTCACAACTTCATACATCGTCTCCAGCTTCTCCTGAGATCCCCGCCTCCAGGAGGTATCTGCCTTGCACCAACATGCAAAGGGCCTCCTTAATGGGCATCACACATCCAGAAACACCCACAAGTCTAAGATTAAAGGGAGTGGAATTATTCCCAAACCATGCTGACACACACTCTTCAGCTCTATCATAACGTTCTTTATACAAAAGAAAAAACCAAACCAACTATATCATAGCAGCAATCCCCAGAATTTAACTCCTCAAACTCTGGACCCTTCCACTTGGGAATCTATTCTACAGATATACCCACATATGGCACAGTCCTGCTATAACACAACATATATATAACGTGTTTATGTACCACTGCATGATGCAAAATCAGGCAATAAAAACCACAGGGCTTCCAGCAAAAATGAAGTCAGGGGCCTAACACTCAACAAGTCCGTCAGTGACACATTTAATAAAAACAGTAGCATGGTTTTACGCATGTTAAATGGTTAAGAAATACATAGATAAAGTTTACCTTGAAAAAGACCTGCAGTTTGCCTGTGGAACTGGGCATCAGAGGGTTGTGGCTTGTTGAGTTTTTGTGAAGTGGTGGCAGGAGGGTTATCTGAAATTGGAGGGTAGGAGGGAAGTTGTAACACCAGGTGTGGACCGGTGTGACGTTACTCAACCCATGGGGAGATGAGGTCGCTGGTGGAAGTGTGAGGTGTGTGTATGAGTGTGTTTTGTGTAGGTTCCTACACAACTCCATCCACAGTCTTCTGTGCTAACCTAGTGTTTCTGAGGGATGAAATCATATGTGAGCAAACTTGGGCTTCAAGTCATGCTCCAATTGTTTCCTGATACATCTACTGCATTGGAACAAATTTGTGTTTTCAACACAGTGTTATAGCAAAACTGACTGTACAAGGTTATTCACTGCAGCACTGTGCATAACGGGAAAAGATGGGAAAAAATCTGGGTCCGTCACATAAGAATTGGTTAAATAAAGCATATGCCCTCACATACAACAATATTCTTGTCACGCAGCTGTAGAAAAGAATGGAAGATCTCAATGCACTGATGTGAAAAGAACTATAATACATATGGTATGCAGAAAGAACGGGTGCAGAAAATAATATTAATAAGCTGCGTTAGAAAGATGTAAAAATGAGAACCATCTATGACGATACCTGCACAGAGAAACTTCAAGATACATAAGAAACTTAGTGATTATGGGGCCCAAGGGTAGCAACGTGGCTTTTCATTGTATTGCTTCATAATGTTGGGATTTCTGAACCGTGTGAATATAGTACACATCAAAAAAATTTTTTTCTGTTGCCTCAAAAAAATTCTAAGTCAGCTTTACTGAGGTATAATTTACAAAACGTAAGATTTGCTCTTTTTAATGTATAGTTCTATGAGCTTTGACAAATGCTTACAGTTGACTAACTGCCACTACAATCAAGACACAGAACGGTTCCATCACGCCCTAAAATCCCCACGAGCCCCTTTATAATCAAGCCCGCTTCCTAAACCCAGCTCGTGGCAACCTGATCTGTTTTCCACCCTCTAGTTTTGCTCTTTCTAGTTGTCATAGAAAGGGAGCTATATGGCATAGTAGGGAGTTTTCTGAGGCTGGCTCTTTCACTCGGCCTGACAGCCGTGCAGTTCCTCCACGCTGCCCTGTGGCCCGGCAGGCCACCCCTTTCGCTGCCGAGTAGTAGTCTGCGCTATGGATATACTCCAGTTTACCCACTTAGCAGGCGGAGGACATCTAGGTTGTTTCCAGTTTTTGAAAATTATGAATTTTAAAGCCACTATAAACAATCACATATAGGTTTTGGTGTGAAGATACGATCTTATTTCTCTTGAGTAAGTACCCAGGAATGGGATTACTAAGTGATATAGTAAATTAATTAAGAAACTGTCAAACTGTTTTCCAGAACGGCTATACTTTGCATTTTCATCATCAACGGATATGAGTTCTTAATTGCTCTGCAACCTCCCCAGCACATTGTATTACCATTTTATTTTATTTTATTGTAGCCATTCTAAAGGGTGGCTAGTGGTCTTTCACTGTGGTTTTAATTTGCATTTCTCTAATGACTAACGATATTAAGGTAAAAAATTTTCAATTAGCAGATAAAACACCTACTTATACAGTGTACCTCTTCCTCCAAAGAAAAAGTCTGAACTCTAAAAGTTTTTGTTGTTTTTGTTTTGCTGAGGAAGATGAGCCCTGACCTAACATCTGTGCCAATCTTCCTCCACTTTATATGTAGGTTGCTGCCACAGCACAGCTGACGAGTGGTATAGGCTCACACCCGGGATCCAAACCCACAAACCCAGGCCACCGAAGTGGAGCGCACAAACTTAACCATTATGCCACGGGGCTGGCCCCAAGTTTTTGGCATTTTATTTTTATTTCAGGACACATTTCACTTCCCTGTAAGCTCCCCAAAAATAGAAGCTGTGAATCTTTCATCTCTATATTCCTGGCATTCAGCATACAGAAAATACTGAGTAAATATTTATTGTGTGAATGAATAAAGGAAAGAATAACTGAATACACAATGATCTACTGGAAAAATATGAGCAAGTTCTACAAAGTAATCACAGAGTAACAAATTTAGAATAAAGTGCTGGACACAGAGCACGCATTGCTTGTTTTGGAAGAAGGCTGAGACACGAGCCTGTTTAAATACTGATAGGAGCCTGTAAAAATGAACATGCTGAGGACAGAGGCGAGCAATGAGCCAGTGAGCAGGGAGGCACTCTGACGGGAGGAAGAACAAGGCTTCCTGCGGGGTGGAGATAAGGCCCCCTCCAGAGACAGGTGCAATGCTTAGTACGGTCAGCAGCGGGTGGGTGAGGAAGGGACCAGGAAATCGAAGGAATTCCTGCCCGGCAGCTTCCATTTCAAAGTGAAATATATACGGTACATCTAGATGCTACCGCCTTCATTTCTTCTGCAGCCTTTTCTTTCTTTAATTGTTTCCAATTATAAAAGTAACAAATGCTCATTACAAAATAAAAGAGAAATTAAAGACTACTTCTAATCTCACCAATTGAAGTAACCAGAGTCAACTTCCAGCTATACAGCCTTCCCATTTCTTTTTTTTTTTTTTTAAAGATTTTATTTTCTCCTTTTTCTCCCCAAAGTCCCCCGGTACATAGTTGTATATTTCGTTGTGGGTCCTTCTAGTTGTGGCATGTGGGACGCTGCCTCAGCGTGGTCTGATGAGCAGTGCCATGTCTGCGCCCAGGATTCGAACCGACGAAACACTGGGCCGCCTGCAGCGGAGCGCGCGAACTTAACCACTCGGCCACGGGGCCAGCCCCAGCCTTCCCATTTCTTTTCTGAATATACATATTTATGTGTATTTAGAAGAGTGAATCTATATTCTACATATTGATTTCGAACATGATGTACTTTCACTTGTAAAACGCACAGCTACGCGTATCTTGATGGTTCTACATTCTTCTTAATACACCATACTATTCTATTGTATAAGTGGACCGTAATTTAACTATCTTCTATTAATGATTTAGATTGTTTCAACTTTTCAGTAATTACAGACAAAAATTTTTGTAGTCAACCAATTATTTCCTTTGTATAAATTCCTGAAAGTAGTCTTTGTAGTTTAGAAATTGCCAAAAATGTTAAGGTTCTTTGATACTTCTTGCCAAACTGTCCTCACAAAGGACACCACAGATCTAAATGGGTGCTGATTCAAGAGTCTTCAACCCTGGATTATCGCTCTTCAACTTTGCCAACGTGATAGGTAAAATACTACGCTGCACTTCATTTTGTTTTTCCTCAATGCTCAGTGATGTTGGACATCGATCCATACATTCCTGAGCCATTTGTGTTTCCCCAGGGAACTGCCCAATCACATCCCTTCTGCAGTGTTCTACGGATGAGGGCAGGGGAGAATGGTAGGTAAGACCAGAGAGCAGACTAGAGGGTCTTGTAGACCACGGTGAGGGCTCTGGATCGTCCATGAGCACAGCGGCAGGACACTCCAGGGTGTGAGCAGAGGAGTTAAGATGATCGGCATATTTCAGATGGGTCATTCTGGCTGCCAAGTGTGGAAGCAGGGAACCAAGGCAAAGGCTGTCTGTAATGATCCAGGGGACAGATTACATGCCCCGGGCTTGGAAAGTAAAGGTGATGATAAATGGCTAGATTTGGTATATATCTCAAAGGAAGAGAGCCAGCAGGATTTGTGGATGGACTGAATGTGGGTGACAAAGGAGAGAAAAGGAGGGGTTAAGTATCACTCCAAATTCTTTGGACTGGGCACCTGGTAGAATAGTTTCCAGTCACTAACTGGGAAAGTAGGGAAGAAGCAGGTTTAGGAAAGGAGAGGAATCAAGAGTTAGGTTTTGGCTATATTAAATTCGAGAAGCTCACTGGAGATCTAAGTAGAGCTGCTAAATAGCTAGTTAGATTCAAGTCTGGAACTCAGGGGAGAGGGCCAGACCAGATATATAAACCTGCGAGTCATTAGGATCTAGATGGCTTTTAAAGTCATTGGCCTGGATGAGAACCTCCTGAGAATAAATGAACACATCAACATTTACAGGCTAGAAAGATGGGAAAGACAGAAGAGCTATCAGTGAGGCAGGATGAGAACCAAGAGAAAATAGTATCCTGGAAGCCTAGCAAAAGAAAGCACTAAGAAGGACCTAGCAGACAAGTGCTTCAGACAGGTCAAGTAAGACGACAACTGAGAAAGCCAAGACCCCTGGGCTTGATGACATGGAAGTCACCAGGGAGCTCGACAAGAGTGGTTTCAGTGGAGTGGTAAGACAAAAGCCTAAATGGGAGGAGAAAAGCGGGGGGTACAAGGCTGGAAAATGGTTTCAGGGAGATTTGTTGTAAAGGGAGGCAGAGAAAAAAGGTAGTAGAGGAAGCAGGGTTAGGCAGGTTGTTTTGTTACCCTAAGAGGTACTGTGGCAGCTTTATGATTTTGAGAACGATCTGGGAAAAGCTAAGGTGCAGGAGAGAGGGGAGAAGTATTGTTGTGACATCCTCCAGTGGCCAAGAAGGGACTGGACAGAGCTATAAACGGAGGGACAGAGAGTTACCCCTTGTAATGGGAGAGGACAGTGTATATGTGTTCAGAAGCAAAGGGGTTTTCATCTCACCATCTCTCCTTATGTGTAAGGCAAGGTCCAAACTTCTTGGCTTTTGAGACTGCCCACAATCTAATCCTCAACCCATCATTTTGACTCTCTCTCCAAGGACTTTATAAACTTT
Organism: Equus asinus; assembly: GCF_041296235.1. Classification (NCBI taxonomy): domain Eukaryota; kingdom Metazoa; phylum Chordata; class Mammalia; order Perissodactyla; family Equidae; genus Equus; species Equus asinus. The sequence goes on from NC_091796.1 coordinate 18,015,528, forward strand.
CCATTCAAAGCAACTCAAACTCAAATCTTCTGAAGACAACGATACCTTCCACCCTTGTTCTGAGACAGCCTTGCCTCTCCTTGAGGCCCAATCCACCCCTCTGGGCTGCTTACCTCTCAGTTCCCTGGTGGGCCTTCCTGACCTCTCCAGCCGCCAGCCTCTCCTTTTCCACCCATATCCCACAGCTACCAGAGCAAAACATGAGAAACCCACATGTCAGTCTGTCACTCTTCTGCCTAAAACCCATCTGGTGTTCTCAGTAGCTTCAGAGAGGAGGGCCTTTGGACTTGCCTACCTCACCAATCCCAATCTCCCTTCACACCTTTTCGAGCACATCACACTCCAGAACTACTCGTTGACAGTCACTTAGCTTGTCATGCTGGTTTCTACTGTATCCATGCTCTTCTTTCTGCTCTGTACATAGGGCGAATTCCTCTTGTGCATTCTCCGAATACCTCTGTGGGTAGTATTTCTTCTGTGAAGCCTTTCCTGGCATCTCCCAAACCCTGCCAATACCCCATGAAACAGTGGTGTTCGAATCTCTACTTCCTTGCACCTTAGACATAAATCCAATTCTTCTCTTCCATGCATCACAAGCAATTTTAATTTTTAATTCCATTATATCTTCCTGTGACCTCTTTAAAGGCTGGACTACATTTTATTATTGCTCACTCTATTCACAGGGCCTCAACAAGTACTGAGCTGAAACCTGAATTGAAAGCACCTTTCATTCAATATTTAATTATATACCATCTTGTGATTCCTCTAAGACTCTTGTTTTACACCCAGCTCATACTAGTTTTAGCTTTTAAAATATTTTTGCTTTCTTTTTCTACCCAACTGTAAGCATCTGCAGGGCAAGAATTATACTTTACACTTTATTTGTACTCTCCCATAACAAATACTATGCAATTTGATAAATGTTTATAGAATAAAAGAAAGGTGCATACAGAAGAACAAACATGGTTAAAAGTTCAACATTCCCAAGGTATGAATGGACGACCTCTTCTCAATGGCTTCAGAATTGCACATTATTCCTGTAACACACAAGTACCCAGACAAACCAAAGACTTAAAAAAAAGAAAGAAATAGCACAGATTGATAACCTGAACAGGTTTTAAAAATCTATAGTCTAATATGTCTCCTAGAAAACAAATTAGCTTTTCTGCAGAATAGAAATGTACTAAGACTACCTATAAATTATTACTCAATAAAGTTGACTTAAAAAAAAGAAATTCAGTAAAGAAATATGTAACACCATTAGCACACCTATTAAATAAATAAAAGGTATAATTTCACTCTAAGCATTCTTGAAACTTTTCACCAGGGTAAATAAAACTAACGTTTCCTAGGTATTTAAGTTTCTTCATCTATTTACGTTAGATCCGAATATAGTCAGTATGTATCCACAAAACTGGAAAGCTTTTGCTCCCTTTATATAAATACTACCTACAGTTATAGATGATAAATCATAAGAAATAAACCTGCTTACCCAAACCACCCATGCTCTCTTAGAAACTGGTCTTTTACACCAGCAAGGAGGCTTCCCCTGAAGTTTGGAATACTGTGGGTCATAAATTCTAAAGTCCTTACTGAAAAAATTTACTATCTAGGACACTAGCGAGATTTTCCAGTTCCAGTCTCACCATATCTCAGAACATACAAATAAATGAGCATTCAGAGAGCGCAGTACAGGAAACTCAATCTACATACGTGTGAAAGCACCAAGAAAAATAATTTTTAACTACTAAACCATCCAAGTTTCTACAAATTGGAACTGAGTGGTTGAGGGAAATATTTAAACACAGAGAATAAATTTAGACCGGAGGTTGGCAGACTTTTTCTGTAAAGGGCCAGACTGTAAATATTTTAGGCTTTCCAGGCCATGAAGTCACTGTTGCACCTACTCAGCTCCACCTTGTAGTTCAAAAGCCACCGTGGACAATGACACGTAAACTAAGGGGTATGGCTGTGTTATGAAACAGGTGGCTGGCCTGTGACCCCCAGTTTGCTGACCCTTATTTAGACCACTGCCTCACATGCTACAGAAAAGAGAGCCAAGTCTCAATCACTCAGAACCAAATCTATTTAACAAAGTAGGTCACCCTTCTAGGTAAAAACTAGTCGTAACTATAAAGTAAGGAGAAGGGTTTCTTTCTCATGGGACATGCTCAGCATGTCTTGAGTTCTGCCAATGCCACTGTGCCATGTCTAGATTACTGAGATGACAACTCTGAAATGAACAGTGTCTGCAAAGACAAGTATCTGCTTGTTGCTATGCTTCTTTAAAACAACAATAAATAAAACCAGTCTCCTAACTCTCCAGTTATGAGACCATCTGGTTTGCCAATGACATCGTACAACTGAAAAAATAAGACACAGAACTGAGATAAATGCAGAATAACAAAATGCCAAACCCAGAGCAGACGGGAAAGAAACACGTCCACCCCCTGACTCTGTGCTCAGAGCCATCAGACACTCAGGCAACAGGAAAAGCAAAGTGCTGAAAGAAAGGCCAGAATCACGACGATGAAACTTAGAGATGCCTACCAGGGCGTCACGAGGTTACCACGGGCACTTGCCAGCCTGGGACCTCTGCATCTAGCCCCGCAGACCAGTGGTGACATTCAGCAGAGCTTTGGGGGTCCCGCGACAGACCCTGAACAGACCCCAGGTCTCTTCCCTCCTGCCTGCACTCCAGAAAAGGCCTTCACACAGTAAATCCTGATTCATCACTGTGCTCTCTCCTTCACAATTCACAAGGAGAAAAACACACCTGACAGGTGCTGTGGGCCGTGCGCCACTGTATTTCACTGACTCTACGACATTCAGGAATCAAAGACCACACAAGTATGAAAAAAATCTCTGCTGCCAAATTCTTCTGGGTCTGGTTCAGTTTCATCCCACTTCTTCTACATATGAGGGTTTGTCCTATCTTCTAAGCCCTCTTGGTTCCTAAAATGTATGCCTACAGATGGGCAACACGTTATTTCTCTATTATTTCTGCTCCCAGAGAATCTAGTGCTTAACAAGGGACCACTGGAAGGAATATATAGAATGTTTTCCTTCTAATTTGATTTTTAATACAACTTTTTGCCTTTTTCTTCTTTTTTTTGCCAAGGAAGGTTTGCCCTGTGCTAACATCTGTTGCCAATCTTCCTCTTGTCGTATGTGAACCACCACCACAGCATGGCCACTGACAGAGGAGTGGTGTAGGTCTGTGCCCGGGAACCAAACCCGGGCTGCCAAAGTAGAGCATGCTGAACTTAACCACCAGCTCACCAGGGCTGGCCCTTTGTAATTAAAAAACAATCTAAATAGGACAGGGGTTGTTGTGAAAGATTTTTCCCTACAATCACTATTCTATAAAAGAAAAGGACAAGTATTACTACAGAATAAAAATTAAAATATACTGTCTGAAGACCTAAGTAGAATCTAAGATTATTTCCACAAATCAAAAGAAAAAAAGGAACTAGTTATTCCTTTTAAAGATAATCACTGTTTTTATGTTGTTATCAGATGATCTGTAGGAAATCTGTAGATCACTCTAAGAAGTAATGAGCAAGCACAAATATCAAAAACGCTAACATTAAAATTGACTGATGACGGCTTATTTTCTCCTTCATCCCATGTCATCTATTAGCTTTCCCAGCTGCCTCAATAAACCATGTTAACAAGGGACTGCTGGTGGGCATAAGCAACCGTCAGATCTGGGGGTGGGGCACATGGGACACGGGGCTGAGTTCCCGGGAAGCCGGTCTACACCCTGTGTGAGAACAAACGTCAGACAGCTCCTGAAAGGCTCTTCTGTGTTTCTTGTCTTGTTGGTGTTGGTTCCAGTTTTGCACTTACTTGGCTGAGTGAAGACGAAGAAAAGCTATGACTCGCGGATTCCCTCCTTCTCCCTTGAACAACCCTTCCAACTCTTTTCATTTGCAGCTCTGTGTGTAGCACATACTGGGCATTGACGTGGACTTGCTGAATTAACAAATTAAACAGAATCCTCCTCCTCACTCCAGTCTCTCCCTGGGCTCTGGCTCTTCTCCAGCCAAACAAGAGTTTGTTCTCACTCTTAACTTGGGGTGACTGCTTAAAAACCCACACCCCAACCTTGAGGCCGAGAGAAGGACTCCTGCGTTCAAAGGCGGCCTTTGGTACAGGGTTCAATTCTGAAAAATGCCCTGCAATCCTGATGTCGGGGGACATCAGTCTGGGGCAGTGGAAGCGAGAGAAGGAAAACTGCCCATCTGGGACAGAGTGCGAAGTAAGTCCCTGGCTGCAGGCAATGTTTTTAATAAGAAATGTTCTTAAGCTAGCAAGTCCCGGTACAGTCACCCAAAACAGATGGAGACGGCCCAAGTCTCGTATTTCTCCTGTCTGGCAACAGCGCCAGCCCAGCGTCAAGGGAACCTCTACCTCCCAAGCCTCGAGAGATAAACAGGAAAAGACCAGGGAGGAAGTGACTCCAAACTAACAGCAGCCCTGGTGGGCAATGCACTGCAGATGCCGGAGTGTCTGTAAACATCTTAGTCACGGGTGGTGCTAAGCACCCAGCTCTAACCAGGCGCTGTGTGCACACCTCGCAGGCAACTGACTTCTCAGAGAAGAGGACCAGACGAGCCGCACTTCAAGTGCAAGGATACAACCTGGTCTCTGGAGCGTCATGATTTTTTAGGTGATTTTCTAACACTTGTTTAAATGAGCCCACACTGATTCGCTCCCTTTTGGCCAGTAATTCTGGCCAAAGGTTTGCATCTGCCAAGTGGCCAGGTAAAACTCCAGGTGCGCTCTATGGTTACAAAAAGGAGTGAGAGTGACCGGGCACAATGAGGGTCCAGACGCCTAACTGACCGCACACCACGGAAGGCCACAGCACAGTGAAGAATTCTTTCCCCAGCACTGACTGAGCACCTGCGTTTACTCACCTGGATCTCCCTGCCCTTGAGATTACAATCTGTTGAAGAAGACAGAAAAAATAGAGAGGACGCCCGCAAGATGGGCGTTAGGATAACGGTGGTCAGAGGCGTGTAGAAGAATACAGAGGGGGTGCAGTGGGGACAGGGGCACTCCTGCTGACCAAGACTAGCTGAATCCAAATGGGAGTTAACCAGGCAAGGAGGCAAGGAAATGGACTTCCAGGCAAAGGGAGCTGAAGTGGCAAAGACAAGGAGGAATATGGTGTGTGTGAAGGGACTACAACAGCTCCATATTGCAGGAACCACAAGAAAAGGCATGGTGGAGTGGGTGTGGAGAAGGTGGGGGGAGATGGCCATGGTTTCAGGACTCCTCCTTAAACACCAGGGAGGGGCCACCCACGACAGACAGACTTGTATTGCCAAGAGAGGCACTGGCAGCTGTTTGGGGATCTACCACAAAGCTCTACTGTCTGCTGGTGGGTCTAATCTCTCGGCTTCTCATCACATGGCAACTGATTCTGTCGGGGACCCTCCACTGGGACCGCTAGCAGCCCAGCTCTAGCCCCACCAGTCCCTAAATCCTAACAGACTTTCGGAAACAGGCCTACTGACCTGATTACTTGGACTTAACAAATTTGCCTACTACTTCATGTTATTAATTTTATTGCACGTCCCTCAATTTTGGGTTATGGAATGTGCAATAACATGTCCTGTCATACAGTATAATCAGAAAATGTGCACGCCATGACAATAAATGGAGTTAATAGAGAAAGTAAGGACCTTTTCTTTAGACCAGATAACTGGGTATATATAAATATATATTTCAAATCCTTCAACCTTGTTTGTAAAAAAAAACCTCTGGTGAGTTTTCAGAAAAATGTCTCCTAAAATGGCTGCAATAGACATTGGACTAGATATAAACGTTTCACACCTAAGAGCAAATCTTCATAAGAACCTGAAAAAGATCTCTTTGGTTAAAACCAAAATTTGGACTATTTTATAGTCTTATTTGAGTCACATTTTCAAAATAACTTATTAGTCTCTCTTGAAAGGTTTTATTTTTCTTTATTTTCTGCCCCTCATGGAACAGTCACAGTAAATTTCAGAGGCGGAAATTGGTCACTCACTTCTTTGAACCTAGAGTGCCAAATCTCACAGCTCCTTATCTACATCTTTAACTTTATTTCAGTGCGCAGAACTGGGAAGGCCGGGGCTTCCCAAGTTCTTCAGGAGTCAAATATAAAACCGGCCTGCTAAAATAGTTTAACTGAAATAAATTATAAACTATTATCAAGGAAGCAATTTTTAAAGTAAATTTTTTAAATGGAAGGAAATGCCGAAGATAAAAACTTGCTGTTTTCTACCTATTTAAAAAAATATATTAACTCCTAAATTGACGTTATTCTCCACTCTCATCTTCCCGTTAGGCAGCTTTTATAAACTCTCAGCATTAAGAGCTGAATACCCTAAAAAGCTTATCCCTCAGCTGTCAACTAAATTAATTCCTTCAGAGCAGAACTTCAAGGGGCAAAGAAAGGGGAGGAACGTAGGAGGAGTGTGAGTGAGTGTGAAGGTATCATTACCTTGGGGAATCTGCCTGCCCAGGTCCCACCCGCTTCTCCACACCTCAACCGCCCACAACCAGACCATCAGACAAAACTCTGATTCTGATTATACTCTCTCCCTCGAGACCCTCGGATTTAAGATAATGCCTGGAGTCAGGCAGGGGCCTCTCTCTTGTGCATTTCTCCAGATTTCTGAAACCCTCTTTCTGCAGGAAGACCCTCTGTCTCCCAGGAAGCCCACTCTTGGCTACAATCCCCTCAGCCCCCAAACACATCCCAGGCAGTCTAAGAAATACAGGCCCCTCAAAGCACCCCACGACCCCACCGGAAGATCTACGTGTTAATGACACTGCAGCGCTAATAACCAGAACTGACTCACTCCAGTAAAACATTAGTTCCCAGCTGAGGAATAAAACCGATACACTCAACATTCTTCCAAAACTACAAACACATGTTCATGCAAGGATGGTACCAACTTTAACCAAGACTGAACGCCTAAAGGAAAGTGACGATGGATGGAAAGTCATATATTCACGAACTGTTCCATATCTCCACTGAAAAATTCAACGAGGCTAAAATTAAGCAATTTTTCTAATACCAAGCTTTTCTACTCTCCAAAGAGTAGCCCTTCAGCACAGTGCTTGAGGAGTCATGGCTGGAATCTCACTTCTGCCACCTACAAGCTTAGAACCTGCAGTAATAAATTACTTAACCTTTCCCCCAAGCCTCCTTTCCGTCTGTAAAATGGGATTAGTAACAGCGTCTACCTCATGAGCCTGTTTCAGGGATAAACGAGATAATAAGTAGTGCATGCCATATGGCAACCCCTTGATCCCTGTCCTCATCATTGCCATTCCACCTTCCAATTTAGCAGAATTTACTAAAATCATCAATAGATATGTATTTTAATATGCTTCGAACTAAGTTTACAACATTTTTACAAAAAAAGTTTTTCATTAAATCACATAGAAAACTTATAAAACTATATATAGTAAACTATACTAATAAAATATCTAATAGAATAAAATATACTAAAGTATAATTATAAATTTTAATTACAAATATATGAAATATAAATATATTAAAACATTATAAAATTTAACACAGGAAATTATAATAAAATACAAATTATAATAATAGATTGAAGTATACTAATGAAATATCAATTTCAGTGGCCAAAATTAAAAATAAGTGTCATAAAACTAGCAATGAAGTACATTTCTAGCACAAAGCATTAATGCACAAACTCTAACTTATGTGCCTTTTAACTCTTGGATTCACATCTGATGCCAAACATAGAACCAAGTGAGAAGCCATCCTTCTCTTACAACTGGCCAGGAGTAGGGCAGAATGTGCAACCGATTTAAATACATTTCTCATAAAACCTTGAGAAATCACAAAAAGTTCTAAGTCAGAAAGATGAGAAACTGATTTTTCTTCACCTGTTGCTAGGGTAATATGATTTTGGCAGAGTTAATATCACCATAGCTAAAAGATAAGTTTTAGAAGGATAAAAATCTATTCTCTTCCTACATTGAGATTAAATAAAACACCTTTCCATATTCCCAAACGATACAGGCTTAATGAAAACAGAATGAGCTCTAACTAATGCTAAAAGAATGAAAATGAAGCCATCTGGCAAATTCACTGTGCGATCTGAACAATACTTTCATACCCCTAACTAATGGTCATCACCACGGTAAAGTAGGAAGACAAACAAAAAGGAGATGTAATATTTTATTTCACAATTTTCTCTAAAGAAGTGCCAGATTAAGGGGAAAAAATATGCCCTACCATAAATTTTATACGCATGACTAGGATCCAAGTTGGGTGGGTGCTTTAAAAAAAAAAAACACACACACACACAGGGAGAGAGAGAGAGAATATATATATAACATAAGAAACACACCGTCAAAAAGGCATGTGACAGCAGACTCACATCAAATAGCTCTGCTAATCTCTCAGACTCATCATTTCATTCTCCCATTTTCCTTTTCTGCCACTGCCCTTTCTTTTACCTACATCTCTGAGTATGTATGCTGAAGTATATTTCAGAACAGAAAACACTAAATATTAGCAAGTATTCCAAGTCTCCTGTACCCAGTACGGCAAAAGCAGGAGATAAGCTCTGTGGACTTATCTTAAAGGGTTTACAAACTTGTTGAAAACAAACATTGAGACACTCTAAAACAATTTATAATTAGGCATTAAATTATATCAGAGACTCTGGGCCCAACTGCTCCTCTCTCACTAACGCTGGACTTTCCATGAGTTGTGTCACATGTATTCCTCCCCAACAGCAATCATCAGGTGGCGATCATTAGGCGGTGTCTCGTAAACAAATGCACTTGGGGTCATCCTTTGCTGCACCGCAGACCAGGAAAGTGTGTGCTTCAGATGAGTGAGGGCCACAGCAAGGAGGAAAGGTCCACGGCAGATCCCTGGTGACAACCAGTGTTCTCGACCCTGGCTACACACCAGAACCACCTGGGAGCTTAAAAATGCTGATGCCAGCTCCCAGTGCCAGCGGTGCCAATGAAATTGGCCTCGGGAGCACGTGTGTGCTGGGATGGTAGCTCTCTAGGTGATTCTAATTTGCAGTCACTGTGTTGGACTCACTGCTCCACTGGTAGCCATGTGACTTCTTTCTGCATGTTCTGCTTCAATCTACAAATTACATCAACTGTGAAAAGATAATGCTTTCTCTAGAGTGATGGCTGGTTTTAGGAGTGACTTCAGACCGTGACTGGATGTAAATGCCCACCTCCTGGTTGCTATGGCACCACTGCATGTATTACTACAGGTGCTTTCATTTAATTCCAGTACGAGTTGAATGGCAGCCTTTCTATTCCATCCCTTACAGGGGGACATCTGGCCACTGCCTGAATAATCCCAACGACAGGTAGGCAGGTATTTCATCTACACACTGCTCCAGCTCCCCTAGAATTAACATGCACTCGTCCTTACATGGAGGAGACAGGTATCTGAAGACAGCTCTCAAAGCTCCCGTGGACCCCAGACCCTCAGCATGCTGCTTATCCTCCTCTGAGTGCTAGGATGTCAATATCCATCTTAAATCGGTGCAATAAGAACCTGAGCACATCATTTCAGATTCAGGAGCCACTGTTCTGTGTGTGATAAACATTACTTGTCATCCCACCTCTTTGGGGCACACTGAAGAAAACACTTCAATTGTGTTTGGTCACATGACTTGTTGTGGCCGATGACATACATGGAAGGACACCAGCGGAAGGACAGCTGCCCCAGGGAACTGCTCAAACCCGTAACAAACTCTGCACATGCAAGAAATACACTTTTACTGTATAAATAAATGGGCTTTAGGGGATTTCACTGCCACAAAGGGTAAACCAGTAATGCTCAAAGTGTAGACTTGTAAGAAATGCAAGTTATCAGGTTGATCCTAGAGCCACTGAATGAGAAACTGTGGGTGGGGCCCAGCATGAGTATTTTAACAAGCCCCCAGGAGGTTCTGATGCACACCACACTCAAGTTTTGAGAACCACTAACTAGATACGGTTCCCAATCAAAGGGCCTTAGCTTCCTTGATGTGAGTGCTATCTTGGGAGCCGTAAAGAAGGATGGGTTGTATTAAGATAGTCAATACAGCCGGCCTGTGTTCCACATAAGGAAGCTACAGCCTACCTGCCCCACATACGTGTGCACTTGATTTTTTAAAACCTAAATGAAAAGCTCTGCACTTACTAAGATTTACCTTGTAAAATCCCTCCCAGCTTCTTTCCCTATAATCAAGTCATTGATATAGAAATGTTGGGTAAAATCTGATCCAAAATGGAAGCTTTCTCTCCGACACAGCAATGAGCCCCAAGTCAGCTATAAAATCAGTATTTCACCCAGGACCTTTTGTGCTATCCTGTACAAAACAGTATTAGCAGAGAGAGTCTGTCAAAAGTCATGCTGAAACCCAGTCACTCTATCTGTGGTGTTATTCTACCCACCGCCAAGTACCCTGCGAACAAAAGAAAATCAGACTTACGTGGAATCCGCTGTTCTTAGCTTTCACTAAGTTCTTCTTCCTATTGCTCAGAACCAAGTTACTCAACAATCTGTTCTCTGAAATAGGCCTAAGAAGGTCAGAATAACATTACCTGACTGAAATTTTCACAGTCTACCCAACTTTCTCCTTTTAGACAAGTAGAATATTGGGTCGCACCTCATTTTCCAGGATTAATATACCTGCAAGCTCCTTTAGCCCCATGTAAAGACGGAAAGGGAACTTATTTACACGAGCTAGACCCTTTCTTAGGGACTTGCCCTCTTTCTTGGGCATCCATTCCCCCTTAGTGATGTTGGTTTCACTTTCCTTGGAGAAGTAAAATAGGAGCTGAGTATTTTCGCTTTCTCTTGGTCAACTGTAAACATTACGCAGTACATAATTTTCCTGAAAACACCTGCCTGTGCGTATCCTTTTCCTTCATATTTTGGAAAACATCTCCTGAATATTCCCTGCAAAAACTGGATAGATTTCACAAGCTTTGGCTTATTCTAATCCCAAAAGCATGTAATAAAAAATATATTAATTGCCAAATACATCATTACCTCACACTAGATAACTGAGAAGCCACTTTGAGCCTTGTTGCTTTTTTCCACCCACATTCTATTTTCCCAATTAAAGTTTCCCATGCTAAGTCATAATCAAAATACATATACAGAGAGTCTCTTAAAAATATACGTTTTCTATCATTCTCAATAAAAGGAATCAGACACCTTGGAGAAACGGCTAATTGCAGGTCTGGGGGCAGGGAAAATACAAGATGACCCAGGAGCAAAGTGTGACACCAGAAAGCAAGGAAGTGCTCAAAAATGGGGTATGTTGAAAGGAAACAAGCATCCACTTAAAGGGGCTCCCAAAGGCCAAATCTAGGACAAATTGAGCAAAAAAATGAATAACAATAGTCATGGGTTCTAACTCACTGGATAAATATTCATAAGTCCATTTAACTCTAAATAAAAAACTGAGCTCATCCTTACAATGAGTTCCAATTAATAAATGTAAAAGAAGTAAGGGAAGCAGAAAGTCACCATTAAGCAAATACTACAGTAATAACTGCTGCAGGCAAGAGTAAAGAACGGATGTTCAAATTGGTGGGTAAAATTGTGATGAGAAGTAGGATCATTTGCAGTCTCAAAGCATCTCCCCACAAGACACAGTTACAAAGGGAAAATAGCAATCCACAGTGGAGAAACCTGGCAGATGCCACCTCAACCAAGTATTCCAGATTAACATCACCAAGAAGGAGTCACGTTAACATCATGTACCTCCTGATATGATGCACTGGGAAGGGCATAACATCTCTTCTGTGATATCCCTACCAAAAATGAATAACCTGAATCGAATCATGAGGAAACCTCAGACAAATCCTAACTGCAGGACATTCTACCAAATAACCAATAATCTTCAAAAGCGTTAACATCACGAAAGACAAAGACTGGGAAACTGTCATACAGATTGGAGGAGACTAAGAAGGCATGACAAGTGAATGCAAAGTGGGATCCTAGATTGAGTGTGAGACTAGAAAAGGGACATTAGTGGGACAACCGGTTAAATTATTCTAAAGGCCGAAGATCTGTTAATAGTACTGTATCACTGTTAATGCCCCAGTTTTGACCACGCCCCATGGTTATGTAAGATGTCCACATTACGAAGTAGGGTGGAGGGTATATATAACTCCACACTATTTCTCCAATTTTTCTGTAAGTCTAAAATCACTTCAAAATGAAAATGAAAAATACATATTCATATGTTGTGACTTATAATGTCTATATAACAAGAACCTTTTATTTTGGTGAGCTTTTTTAAAGCAAAATTTAATTTTTAAAACTCTAGGACACAGAGGGGAAACAGAGACCAATGTCTGCTATGTACTGTGCTATATACATAGCCTCTTATTTAATGTTCAAAAGAACCCAACTGGTGAACATTATTATTATTTCCATTCTAAACCTAAGTAAAATAAAGCTGGAAGGTTATTCCTCACAAAGCCACACTGCTAGTAGGTGATGGTACCAAAATTCAAACCCAGGTCTGCCAGGCTCCAAAACCCCAGGCTTCTCCCAACTTGTAGACAGGAACTGGACCACATCTATACCCAGGAAGAATCTCAAAAGGTCTTGTAGGGTTCGTCTGGATGGCATTTGAGCTCCATAATTAAGTAAAATCTTCTCTGCTTTATGATCTTTCTGTATAAAAAGTTCAGTAATGATTTCTTGATGTGTAGGAATATCAGGCAGCAAACGAGCAAATGACTACAAACAATTATCATAGATCACCTTGTAGTTCTCAAGATTTGAACAAGTACAGGCAACTTTTACTTTTTTATTTACCATCAGATCACATAACTGCAGAACGTCTGATCTGTAAGAATGACCTCAGGTATTATCTTGCCGAGGGGATCCTAATTTGAGGTTCATGGATAACCCCTAGAGCAACCAAGGAAGAACATCAGGAGGTGGGTGACTCCTAAAATCGTATATAAAAGTCTGTGTATTTGTCTGTCTGTCTAGGGAAGGGCTCATAGCTCGCAGGAGATCATCAGGTTAACGATACTGACAAGCTCATCTTCCTGACTTCACGGTTGAGAACATGGAGACTGGGAAGGTAAAAGGATTCCTGTGGTCAGAAAACTATTTAACGCCCGAACCTAGACTTCAGCCCCTATGTATTCAGGACTCACAAGGGCCCTTTCCGTAAGTGCAAGTGACGATCTGAGGAGACCTGCTCCAATCGGTGACTCCAAAGACACCGTGCAGGGCACAGTGCTACACACCACGGGAGATAAAATAACCCACAGACACAGAACCTATCCTCGAAGAGTGTGTGATTTCAAAGGACAGCCAGAACCTGCTCATAACAGAGCAGTGACACCAACTTCAGGAAGTGATCAATTTTTTACCGGTTTCTTTGTATAGAATATCTATAACAACCACTTTTTAAAATATGGCTGCTTTAACTATTTTTTTTTAAATGGCTAAAGTAACGTTCAGCAGATTGTAGGGTTTTGAATAATTATATTTTTAATAAACTTTTACTGAATATTTGTCAAAATTTTGTAAATTATTTGACTTAATATCAGATTATAACAAATTATTGAAAAAATTAAAAACCACTGAAAATGGATACTGGATTAGTATTAGTAAAAAACATATATATGCATTAAAGAGATAAAGCAGCTGGCTACTGAATAACTAGCATGGCTGGAACTAGGTTTTTGAATCTTGAAAACAAAACTACTGAATATCTTCAACATGGAACTCCATACAAAATACTTCTCTTAGTAACGATTTTTTAGATGAGAACTGAGGACAGGAAGAAAGGTCAGAAACAATTATTGAAGCCAAAAAAGGCCATCTAAAAAAAGTAGCAGTGAACGAGCTTGACATAAATTTTAATTTATGCCAGTTGGATTTACTCCTAAAATATTTTCTCCAAACTCTGCCAAAATAATAATTGTACTGGTTATAAATAACACTAAGGTAACTGCTGTCCTGTGGTTGGCAGAATGCGTTTATTCCCTCACTTATTCTATACACATATATATTTGTTTTTAAGGCATGATTACAGTATTGAAATGAAGTATAGCTTCACAGTTCACTGGTTCACAACATTTACTGTCATAATGTCACACTGCACAGCAGCATTTCACCGGGTAATCCACCAAAATCAGACTTTTCCAATCACTTCTGGCCTGGTGGAAGTAAGCAATTATTCTCTCCTGAGGCATTCAGCCAAATACAATTTCAAATCCCTTACAATTTCATATTTCTGTCTCATCTCAAGCCCACAGGGCTTGGAGGCTGCACGTCACCTCACATACAGTTCCCTGTAGGTACCAACAACACAGGACACTGTGTGGTCACTAGAGCACGTATTACTCCCATTTTACAGAAGAGGAAGTTAAGGTTACAAGTGGTTAGGTCCTCCAAATCAGCACATATTCATGATTCATTCCTTCAACAAATATTTATCGGCTTACCAGGAGCTGGGGAAACAAGCCCCCAGACACTCTCTGGATGAGAGCTGAAGGGAGGAAGAAAAGCATAAAATGTCTGATGAGAGAGACTGGAGGCATCCTTCACACAGCGCCAAGGGTCAGGATAAAGGCAGTACATGCTGCTGTGGAAGAGGACTGATTCCGTCCAAGGGGACCAAGAAAAGCTTTCCAGATGAGGTCACATCCAAGCTGAGACCCAAAGAACTAAGAGAAGGCAGTCACCAAAAAGGTGCCGCCTTTCAAGCTAATGGGACATCACCTGAAAAGCCCCAGGGGTGAAAGAGCAAAGCACGGGTAAGGCACTTAACGTAGCTGAGTTTGTCTGGTTGCACCATGAGAGAGCCGGCGAGAGAAACGGGGAGGTGAAAGGAGACCCATACGCCACCGGACCCCTGAGGGCAACGGAGACACAACACTCTGCACAATCAGAGCTGCACTTGAGAAAACCCTCTCTGGCTACACAGAGAACAATATTCCAGGCAATAACTGATAGTTGCCTGAACAAAGGTAAATAAATGGGTGGACTAAAGGGTATTAAATGGATAGATGGAGGAGAGGGTTGGGCAGAAGTAAGAATCACCAAGTCGAGCTGGACACCAAGCTTCTGATGCAGGAGCCTGGGGGGAGGGGCGTTGGACAGGCTTGCGGCTTCTGGCAATTATCCAAGAAGCTGAAACACTTGATAGGTGGTTGGACTTCAGGGACTGGAACGCAGGCAAGAAACCACAGTAGGAGGCTGAGATTTGAAAGTAATTTGCACACATATATGAGAAGTGAAGCTATGAGAGTAATTGAAATTTCCCAGAGAGAGTGTTAAATGTTTCCAGGACAGAAACCTGATGGATGTTCTGGCAACCAGGAGAAAACACAGGAGAGCGCGGCGTTCAACACTTAGGGTAGAAAATGCTTTTAGGAAGAACTGCCAATCATGTGAAATACTGCAGTGGGGTCAATCAAGGTAAAGATGGAAAAAAGTCTAATGGACTCAACAACGAGGTCACAAGTGAAGTGGGTGTGGTTACAAGGTGAGGCTGAATATCAAGGGCGGTCAGTTGAGGAGGAAATGCGAGTGGAAAAGTGGAGACGGTGGGGTGCTTGCTTGGTTGCCTGAACGGAAGAAGAAAGATGGAGGGTAGGAGATTTGAAGTTTGGGGTTTAAACGGAAGAGAGGGGACGGGAGCATTCTGACAGGAGAGAGGAATGGAGTAGATGCACCTACGTCTGCAGGCGGGACGTCTGGAAGTGCAGGGTCCTGCCTGATTCGGCACGGGAGAACTCACACGTTGGTTTCTGACTCGAGTTCAACATTCTTTTCATTTCACCAGCTTATAAAGACATTTCTTTCCCTCCCTCCCCCACCTCCTTTTAGCCCTTTCAGGAGGCTGAGCGAACAGAATTGAAATTGTAACCTAATCCGATGTGCCTCATTCCAAAAGGCAGTCTCAACTTCTTCAAAGCTAATCCTAAAATCCTACTAAGCCAAACGTTTCCTCCGTGATGAACGACTGCTCTAACCTAAGTATACACGCTGCACAGCACGCCTGCACACGCCTCCAGTCCGGAGCAGGCTCCCCGATACTGTCCTGAAGCAAACAGTCTAGGTGTTAAATTTCATCCCGTCACCTCTCCTGGAGCTGTCTCCTCATCGTATATTCCAGATCCAATCCTTGTCAGATAGGCAAGAGAAAAATAGTTAAAAAAAAAAAATGAAAAGAAAGAATTCTGAAATGTTCCAAGACTATTACAGAAATCTCAAATGTACAAGAAATGAAAGGACTGGAATGCTAGATAATTACTAAGATCTGCTCCGTTTTAACATTTGTGAAATCCAGTTTGGGTGCCAAGAAAAGGCTTTTCCTAGAATCACATCAGGCTCTGAGAGAACTATTGTAGTATGTTTACACAATAAATTTATCAAGTGTTGCCCCTTAAGAACTACGCAGCATTTACAGTAAATATTCTAAGTTGCCATGGCCTATTAAGGGGATGCTGCAGTTGAGATAATTAAATCAGCAACGGGCTGCTAAACCCATATATATATATATATACTCTATAAATAACTAATTTTTACATGAAGAGACACTGAATTAAGTATAGTTAGACCAAATATAATAAAAACATCTTTCCGCAGTTTGTAACCATTGTGATTGATGCTCAAAGACAAGTTTATATTATTTGGATGGTAGCAAGGCAAAACATGTTAGCTTCACGAGTAGCTCAAATAAACAGCATAAATAAATGAGATTACAAAGTAATGCTTAAAACACTGAATGTAACAAACTTTCCAAGGATCTAGTACATTCTAATTGCAAACCAATTTCTATGCAATCTTTACACTGGTTCCGCAAGGATAACTATTCGGCTTTATTGGCTTAAGTTAAAGCAATAAGACGGTTTCTTTTTTCTGAAAGATTGGCACCTGAGCTAATAACTGTTGCCAATCTTCTCTTTTTTTAATTCTCCTCCCCAAAGCCCCCCAGTACAGTTGTAGATTCCAGCTGTGAGTGTCTCTGGTTGTGCTATGTGGGACGCCGCCCCAGCATGGCCTGATGAGCAATGCCACGTCCATGCCCAGGATCGGAACTGGTGAAGCACTAGGCCACCGAAGTGGAGCGTGTGAACTTAACCACTCAGCCATGGGGCCGGCCCCTAAGATGGTTTCTTTAAAAGTATAGTGTCTCTGAAGCCACTAATCAATCTTACTCTCACTAAAAGTGGGAAAAACCGGTATTAAGTGCCTCGGGGTGTGATACAAAAAGAATATAGCACCTATGACGTATTCTTATCTAAAAAAAATTCAATCTGAATCTAATCAAATTTCTAGGAATTATGGGATAAAGAGAAACAAACAATGTCAAAAGGAAGCAATTACACAAATTCAGAAGTTCACGGGACAATCTACAGGATATATAACCCCATTTTTTCAACACATCAATAGCACATTAAAAATAAAATAAAATGAAGGGAAGGCTGATATAGAATAAGAGAGACTTAAGTTATACAACACCCAAATGCAATGAAGACTCTCTCTGGATGCTGACCGGAACAAACCAACTTTGAGAAAGTCAGAATAATATGAAAAATAACCTTGCTAGTTTTATTAAGTCTAATGAGCATTTTGAAAAACTCATCAGTTGGAGATGTGTGCTTATTACGACAACGCAGATTTCTCAGTGATTTTGAGTTACAGAGCTTCTTCCAGGTGTTTTAAGGATAAGGACCCCTCTTCCCACTACCAAACTCAAGGAAGAATCACCTAAGCCATAGACATGCCACTAGCAGTTTTCAAAACATCCACTTTCTTTCTCTCCTGCATTCTGCCTTATTTGTCATAAGGCTAAGAAGTAAATTCAAACTTTTTTATTTTTTTTAAGTGAGGAAGATTGGCCCTCTTCCAACATTTGTGCCCATCTTCCTCTATTTTGTATGTGGAGCGCTGCCACAGCATGGCTTAATGAGTGGTGTGTAGGTCCACGCCTGGGATCCAAACCAGTGAACCCAGGGCCGCCAAAGTGGACTGCACAAACTCAACCACTACGTCACCGGACCAGACTCATGAAACGTTTCTAACTTGGGTTTACCGTTGTTCTTGGTTTCCTCAGCTGTAAACAGGACTGTGGTGGCTGACTCACTGCAGGCTTTGGGATGAAGGCTATTATTAGCAAAGTGAAGGCAATTACTAGCAGCATCACAGAACAAGACTGAAGGACTTGGAAACATCCATTTTATAGACAAAGAAACTGAGGCTCAGAGACACTGAGTGATTTTCGAGGTCACTCTACTAATGACTGACAGAGCCGAGCCAAGTACCCACATCTTGGAGGCCCGTCAGTCCAGGGCTCCTCCTTAACGCCAAGCGGGTGGTTTCCACTCTTACCTTTCCGTGCTCCTTCCTCACGTGGGAAATGTAAACATCTCTCTGTGTGAAGAGGCGGTCACACTCCCAACACGTCCACCCAGGGCTGGCCACTTTCTTGGGTTCCAGTGATTTTTTCACAGGAGACGGAGACTTCTTTTCCAATTTCTCTTTCCCGTTCATGGATCTGGTGTCCTCTTTGTTCTGATTTGCTGAATTTTGAGTTGTGGGCTTAATGCTCAAAGGCAAGTTTATACCCAAGTTTGGAGGCCCTTCAATACTCTTCAATGTTCCATGCATAGACTATGTTACAAAAAGAAACGAAATATCTATCACAAGTCACACCACTAAAAGAAAGCACATGCGGACTATCTTAATACGTTATCGACACTTCAATACAATTTTGTATTCATTCAGAAATATTTTTTAATATATTAAGAAGAAAACCTACATAAAATATACACTTAAAAAGGGATAGAGGAGTATTAACTTTTACGATTGCTATTAGATATGTTTCTAGTTCCAAATAATTTTTAAAAACTTGCTTGTGCCATTTTAAAATTCTTTAAAGAAAAACTTCTGTATTGAATCCAAATTATTCCTGGCACTCTGTCCTCCCCAGTGTACCACAGCGAGTCCTCTCTGTAACAGACCATCTCTGGGGAAGAGTGTTTCACGTTCCCATCTACCTGGAAACGTCTCAACAGGCTAACATACTGCAAGGTGCTCAAGACCCTCAGCCAACCAACTTTAACAACCGCCTGAGACCACCGTGTTATCAGCAAACCTTCTTCCTCCCTTTCATGCCTCTCACCTTCCTGGAATACTTCTAACAGTCTGGGGTTTTGCTGGGTTGGGGGGGGCGGTTTGTAGTTTGTAATTTTAATCTCCCTACACCCCATCCCAAACCATCCCTTCTTACTGGCACCCAGATTTGTGAACCATAACAGTTAGACACTCAAAAAGCCTTTTTAAATTGCTCAGCTGTTTATTATCATTAACATAATAGTTTCAACAAGCTATCTTCAACTTAAACTCACAGGATTTCAAAATTCTACTGGGGTAAAATTAGAGTAATTTGATTCTAAAGACCAGCTCATATTGGTTTTTGTTTTGTTTGTGTTTTAGAAGCATGGAATCCAAAAACCAAAAATAAAAAGGAAGCAAATAAGTCTCTGGAGCCTTAATGTACGATTTGTCTTTGAATGGGGCCTTCTCTTCTCGGTATTCAGGCTTGCAGCTAGCCTCCGAGTTCTTGAAGCCAAAGAAAGACACAGCATGGCATGTGTTTCCTAACGTGCTTTGGCACAACTAGGTCTCCTGGGTCACAGACACTCACACTGTGAAGATCTCAGCTCACACTGAGTGTGCAAGAAGCTGTTCCTTCAGCATCCTCCCAACACACTTTCTCAAGGGAAGGTCTTCTCTGAACAGTACCACGAATTGGCCAACCTTCTTCAATACTGTCTTACCCCAGAGGCAAAAAAAGGGTTCTATAATCTTCTCATGAGCAGAGGTTGCAAGGTCCACCCAGACAATCAATCGTTAAACTGGTCTGTAAAAAGGGCCTGAGCGGAATGTCTAATGTTCTATTGCAAAGAGAAAATCTAGGGCGAGATGTGATCTCTGATAGCCAAAAACTGGGTACTGGCTGCTTCTCCACCATGCAGGACAGAGGCTTCTGTGTTTAAATGGCCTTTTTCAAAAAAGAAGCCAAGTTTTTACATTTGTAACATTTAAAACCCAAAGGAAAAAACCCCCAAAATCTTCCAATAAACTTTTCCTAAGTTTCTAGGCAAATACATTTTTACTAATAAAAAAGTTGAAGAGAGGATAAAGCATTAAGGTATTCTTCTATAAGACAACCTTTCATGCTATAGAGATTACAGAAAAGTGGCAAAAAATTCTGCCATGATGAAAGAGAGAAATGGAATGTGTGCTAAAATGAGAATTTCTAATTTATTCATTTTATTTTCACACTGTAAGTAAAAGTAGGATTATTTGTTAAAAACAAAAGCATTTTTTAAATAAAAGAAATACAACTTAATTCTTTTAGAAGTGATTTTTCCTTAGGTCCTGTAACAATAAATAACTTGATCAACTAACTTGGAAGTTTATTTTAAATGTAAATACCAACATGGAGCACAGGGGTCCTACATAGTGAATAAATGTATATTTTGGCAGAACAAAGAAACGATACAGATTGGATTAAACTGGGCAAATAAAGATCTACCTTTAGATGAATATGTATGTGGAAAAACACTGTCCCCGTTCTACTTTCCTTTAATTCCTTCCTCATGAAAAACTGAACAGCATAGATATTTGTTTACATTGCCTAATGTAAATAAATTCACAAGAGAGAGGTACAAACCTTAAAAATAAAAAAACAAAACAGGGTGCCCGTGAAACTTTATCTTTACTCTTACCCATCTCCAACACATAAATGCAGGATAATATTTAAAAGGTACAGAATATAATTGAAATAAGAACATAACTGTTTTCATACAATGTAGTCTTGTCAAGGTTCGGATGAATAAAAACAATTCTTTCCTCCTTGTGGCCACAGGATTTACCAGTCCTCTTCAGTCTCTCTTTCTTGGAACCTTGTTATTTCTCCAAATTCACTATTAACACAAGGAAGACCCTAACCAAAGTCGAGGAGCCCACTTACAGATGCAAAGATGAGTTCCAGAAAGCAAATACCTTAAAAGCCTCTTAAGGAGCAACTTTTCTTTCAACCCCCCATATACAGTATGTTAAAATATTTGGGTCTGATTCCAATTCCCTATGTTTTTATTCACAGTTTTTAGTTTGTTCTGATCACTCATTAAATAAATACTTATTGTCAAAGTAACTTTGTAATTTTAGTGAAAGCCTTTAAAATATCTTAAGAGGATTTTGTTGTACTGTACAAAGTGAGAATGATGAAACAGATCTCCCATGCACTTTATTCACCCTGGTAATGCCACACCGCAGCTGCCTTCACCTGGCCTGGAACGAGCAGACCCGCTGGGACGTTAAGCCCTTTGCAATAGGCAGTTACACTAAGTGATCTCACACACATTCAACATAGGACATTTCAAGGATTAATAATCCATTCATTTAACTAACATGAGACCAGAATAATTTAGAGACTTGATTTTCTCTTTCAACAAACCTTTTCTGTGTAATCCACTTAAAAAGAGAAAAACTAAGAGAAACAGAGATCAATTTCATGATAATATTGTGACCGTTGTTTCTCTTTTTAAAAAATGTCACTTTAATCTCTGAGAGCTGATGGATATTATCTCCTAATGACACAGGAATAAAATTGCTTAACCTATCACAGTGGACAGTTAGGAGACTAGGACTCAGCTCCGTCCTCAGTAAGTTTGAAAGGCTGCAAAGAGATTTAGGTGCTCCTTCTGGGGGCTGGAGAGTGGGTTGTCTAAATTGGACATTTATTCATTTCAATAACTGAACACCCAACAGGGGCCAGAAGCTGTGCTGTATCCTGGACATTTCATTGTCAATTTACATGCAACCCTCACAGGAAAAAAAGAGTAAGAGATCCAGGGGCATCAGTTATAATGCAAACTTAACTGCTTAAATAATTTCAAGGGGGAAACTTTCATTTTTCTAAATATACCAATATTTATATGAACTAACATAATTCATCAGAGTCCCTGTCTATTTCTAAATCCTATACAACACCAAGTTCTCAAAAAATAAACTGCACGGGCATTATTTTCATGTGTAGGAAAAAAAGAGCCCTAATACTTTATTATTCTTTTGAAATGAGGGCACGCATTTGCTACTTTGCACCGACTGATCTCTCACGATATGCAGATCAGGACTCAGGAATGAAAAGCCTCTCTCAGTCAAGTGAACGTACGATGACAGGACGTTGTAAATTGCTCCTTAACAACAACCAGCATCCCTCCCTCCCTCGACAGCACAGGCGCTTTATCGTAATCTGCAGCTCATCCTTGATATACGACCAATGAATGGATCTGCAATTCATTTAAAGGACAGAATAGATGCATACACACCTTGATATGGTCCATCATGAGTTGCTTCTGTGCATATAAAAGAGAACAGTCTGGACACTTGAAAACAGACACCTTCTGGTTTTCGATGTGTTGGTCAAAGTGGCGATACAGCAGGGTTTGCAGAGTAAATACAGTGTCGCACATGGAACACTTATATATTATTCTAAAACAGAAGTGCAGGGAAACGTCAGTCAGCCCTCATCTCTCAAGCCAAAGGAACCGCTGCTTCACATCTCAAGATTCAGCAAGCAGAAGCAGTGAGAACACACAAACATCATAGTTTTCAAACAAACTATTGAAGGCAGCTGGCATCACTCAAGTGCAGATCCATCTTAACAGTTTGGGTAGAGATGCATTCAACTATATTCGCTTATAAGTCTAAATTAATGACCATTTTCCTACTCACAGGTCTACAGCTATATAAGTTTTTACAAGGTCTTTACTCGACAGTGATTTTAACATAGAGCAAAAGCATCTTTGATTTTTTTTTTGGAGGTATTTTTAAGATCAGACAAGGAACACAGCTCAATAGTGGTACCCTAACTTGAAAAAGAATTTGACCAATGAACTAAGCAGGCCCAACTCAACTCCAATGCCCGAACAAGCTGTTACTTGTTTCAAGTTTTTAGAGTTTGTAGCAACCTCCCACTTGAATGTCAACGTTCCTGGACCTACTTTTCACATAGAAAGCCCTACTACACCAGTCAACAATTATACACGGAAATAAAGAAACCGAAAGGAAAATCAACACCACTGTCGCGTCAACACCTGAATGTCTACTGTGCTTCGTATGGCTTAAAATATTCACTGTCCACTACAGACCACTTCTGTTCCCACTATGTTACTACAAGCGGCCTCCCTAAGTTAATTCAGAGGATCTGAGTCTTCTACCCATCAACACCTTCCACCGAAGCTCAGGCAAGAGTGGGCTGGAGGACGAAAGCAGCACACTCCCCTGGCACTGACCGTCGCCTCCAGTGGGTCTGCTGGGTCCTTGTGAGCACATCTACCCACAGCAGGTCACCCTTTCCTCAACTGCTGAGGTCATCCTGGTCTTAGAGGAGGCCCTGTGGACGCCTGCGTCTCCTCTGAACTACTGGGAGAACAGGCACAAAGACTCCTAGTGAACAGCTGAGGAGAATGGCAGGGAAACACTGACTGCAGGTGAAAGTCAGAGATGGAAAAGGGAAAGATGAGGTGTCACTGGTATTTCCACACCGCAGCTAAGGACAGACTGCCTCTCGAAACCAACTGTCATCTCAGGGTCTTCTTGAGGGAGCACTCCACGTAACCGGCAAACTTCACTTCGTATTTCTCAGTCAAAAATCACAGATTTAACTTTTTTTCCTCTTTCTACATAGGATTTATAAATTTAATTGGAGTGAGTGACACGTGTTTGTACAAGGTCTTGACATGTTAGTTACTTTGGCACAGAGTGCAAGCACCCTTGACAGGAGGTAATTTTTTAAGACCAGACAAGGCTTTACAGGACTTCATCATCAGCTCAAAGTGGTACCCTAATGAGGCATCATCATCAACTTTACCCGGTGCGACAAAGATGTTCATTTCCTCACTGTCTGAAACAGCTTAGAGTTGGAAATAGCCCAAATGCCCAGTGATGTACATAGTTAAGAACAACTATGTAAAAAAATGTTTAAGTTATGTTGCAGATATATACCAATGACATGGAAAGATTTTCATGAAAATTAAAACAACAGGTAATGAGAGAGCACGTATGACATGATCACATTTTTCAAAGGGCGTCGAAAAGAAACAGAGGCATGTAACTGTCATCATCTCTGCTGGATGATAACACACGGATCCTTTATTGCTTTGCTTGTCTACGTTTTCTGGTTTTTCTATAATTAGCATATAGCAATAAGAAAAAGAATAGCCTCGAGAAAAGAACTAAGAATACCAGCCAGGCTAAGAATTGTCTCAGGATTCTATTCTTACATTTTCAGAAATAATTATTTCACGAAAAACAGCATGGCTCATTTTATTCAGGCTACATTCCTTTAGGGAGGGGTTCTGTTTGTTTTGATCTTTTGTCTTCGACTTAATAGCAAAGAAAGCATAAAACAGGAGATAATCTATTTACTCAGGCATTTTTCTGAGGAACAGTTGGTGTGATATCAGAACACCGCCCCACAAGCTGCTCACAAATATAAAGGGGGAAACGGTGACTTTACAGTGGAGAAATCCGGCAGACACCAACCTGACCAGGTGATGGAGGCTAACATCACCACCAGTAGGACAGGTAGGCATTGCATGCCCCTGACGTGACAAGATGAGAAGATTCCTGCCAAGAGCACGAGTCCCGAGTTCAGCTATGAGAAAGCAGTGACGGATGGGGGAGGGGCAGCCTCAGAATGAAATGCTTGTAACCTTTAGTGGACAGCCAAAGACAGGAGAGGGAGAAAGACTGAGCAATGGTTCCAGGCATAAAAACACTGATGCGACAGAACAATTAAACGCAAAATGTGCTCCCACATAGGATTTTGGACTAGAAAGAAAGAAAGAAAAAAAAAGACATTGGGTCTCAACAATTCAAGAAATTTTAATGGGGTTTATGAATTGGACAGATATGTAATCAACACTCATTTCTTGATTGAGAGGCTAAATGATGGTAATATACATGACTGTCCTTTTTGGGAGGAGGGGCAGAACACACTCAAATACTTACGTCGCAATGCCCCATTATTCCTAAATACAAGACAGAGAGAACGTGCACACACACACGAGTGAAATGATGGAGCAAAAGTAGTAAATGCTAATAACTGGGGAATCTGGGTGAAGGGGATTCAAGAGTTCTTGAGAGTATTCTCCCAACCTTTCTGTAGAATAGAAACTATTAAAAATAAAAAAACTGGCACTAACGTTAAAAAAAAAACAAGTCCAAATAAAGGTGCCATGAACCTCACAGACAGGGATAGGACATGAAGATGGAGCAAACTCTCCAACGACAACAGAAATAAACCACAGGGAGAAAGCCACGCAGAGACGAGGGAAGGCACTGACGACGGTGAGACCAGTTTGCACAACAGCAGAGTCCACACGGCAGAGCACGGGGAGGGAAGAGGGAGACAGTCGGTGTGGCTGGATTCCCAGGGGTCTGGGAATGGCAGGGGGAGGGGTGGTAGTTGTGAAGGGCTTTGAAAGTCAAACGTAAAAGTGTGACTTAATCCTGTATGTAAGACTGAGTGAACAGCGGGGCCATTAGACTGTAACAAAGCAGGACAAAGGATCTGGAGAGAAGGGGTGGGGAGGAAGAAAAGAAGAAATAGAAAGCTAAAACCAAATACCCACACTATGTCCAAATTACAGCAACCAAAACTCTCCAGAACAGACTGCTACACTTGAAACAAATGTAAAAACAAACGAATCAAGGCATCTAAGTTCTGAAATTGCTGCCACAAACCTCCTCCATTACCACTGACTGAATCAACTCGTCCTGGATATCATCCGACCCCACACCTCCCTGAGGTGAATTTACACTACTGCCACTTCACAGATGGGACACTGAGACTCAGAGACTTCAGAGAACTCGCTTGATGTTGTGGAAATCCCAGGGCCATGGTTCAAATTCAGCTTCATCTGCACATGTTTCGCATGTTTTATTTCTTAGGAACCTCTCCAAAAACTCTCTTATACAATTCTTAACTTTGGAGTTCTCATTTCCCCACTTAGTACATTCAAAGTGGCAAATAAAAGGAAGCCGAAGGCAGCAAAAGAAACTGCTGCTAATCAGATGTCAAGGAAAAGATAAAAATAGACATAAAACTGCATTACCATAAAATCCAGTAACGAACATTCCAAATGATCTCGAATTACCCAGAAAAGATTCAAGTGTGTCCCAAGCTTCCTTTTAGACAGCAGGGAAACACGTGTGACCACACGCTGGAAAGCGAGAAACAAAGCCCCAGAAGAGTACCTGGTACCTAATAAACACCACACAACAGTCTGTAAGACAAGAAACCTCCTGCACTTCCCGAACTGAGGTGCTGCGACCGCAGGACTTCACAGATTTATTTTCAGAGAATCTTATGTTTGCTAAGGAAGATGGGGGGATTACTTTTATACTGATCTTTAAAAATTAATGCAAATCACTTACATAATTACGTGTTAACCAAATACTACTAGGAGATTTCAGTGCCTGAGGTTCCAAGGTAGAGGGCACTACTTATTTATTTTGGGAAGAAAGGAGATGGATTTCACGTCAAAAGAAAGCTTTTGGGTCAAATGTTGGCCAAACGCCTTCCAGCCCCGGACAGGAAGGAAGGATTTACAGGAGAGAAAGGCGGCAAGGGAAGGTGCTCTCAAGGTGCACTCTAATGAGCACAGGTGAGACCCACAACAGAGCCCAGGGCAGCACCTGCTGCCACGGCCTGGCTGCACACGACTCGATTCAGCCAAGCACCGTCATCACCCTGAACCAATGCTGTTAACAAAGCTCGAGGTTTGTGAGTTTTGTTGCATTTCATTTCAAAATTGGTTATAGTTTTATAGTTTAAAATACAGTAGTTGGTGCCTATCTTTAGGCTTGGCACTTGTTAGGGAACCACTGTACTAAAAAAATTTTAAGAAAATACTGGAACGATTTTTCCTTATATGTTAGTCAAATTTGAAGAATATTGTTTTAGCTTATTTTAATCATTTGCTGCCCTATCTTCCCAGATAACAACTACTGTTCCAGATTTCATACACACTTCAGTCTATAAAGTTTTATTTATTTGAATAAAGAACCAAATCAAAAACTATATACACTGGGGGGAAAGACTGTGTTAGTGTCCAGAAGCCTTACTACCACAGATGTTGAAGACTGTTTAAAATCCACTAACATCCGTCTTCAGAGTCAAGACACCAAGTTGTGTATGGAGCCCTGATCGTACTGTTTCATTTTGAGTATCTACAAAGATCAGAGTGAAGGTCCTATTAGAAGGAAATTCCATTTTATCAGTTTTTAGTAAGCAGGGTCATTTCTACACTGTTCAGACAATAACATTTCCCCAAAACTAAATGCTACAATAAAAGCCAGATATACATAATATGGCATATCTGCATATCTTCCCCCGACACTTCCTTGACGATGGAGTTATGGGCAAAAACACACCAACAGATTTAAGGCAGCAAATCTGGCCTGACATAATTATCAAATTCCACATTCCCATAAATAATACAGGAATAAAATGAACAGCCCATGAGCACCTAACCCAGTGCTGTGTACACGTACACAAGGACAGGAGGGAACGTGTAAGGAACGAAGGCTACAGAACCCTCCCAACTCCAGAATAGAGACTGCGTGCTACGCACTTGAAACATGTCGTCTCCCTTATCCTCACAAAAGCCTAGGACGTAAGCATTACCCTCACTGTACAGGGGAGAAAACAGAGGTTGAGACAGGGCAGGTGCTGGTCCAAGTTCACACAGCGGGTGGCGGGCGCCAGGACTCTGACTCCAGCGCCCACACTCCCTCCTCTTGGCTAACCTGCCTCTGTTGCGGGCAGGCAGCCCATTAAGCGTCTGCTGGAGTTCCACTTCATTAGGAAAGACTCAACAATGCAAAACTTGACACATTTAAGAGCAAGATTAAGACAAAAATGAAATTTACCTTTATTAATCAAGGCCTTATATTGGCTACAAAGTTAAATTCAGTTAGCAGTGTTTTAAGTTGACTTCATTTTATGAATGTTACTGTGGAAGGTGTATCCTATAAGATAGAAACTACGGAAAAACTGAAAGATGACAGTTTTTTACAGTTTTCCTAGAGCTTGTTAAAATCATCTTAAGAAAAAAACAGAATTGGTAAATATTCGCTTGTTTAGTAAAACTGATAACCAAAGCATAAAGAAGAAGTGACATTTTTGGGACAACGACTTCACTCGGAAAGAACTGAAAGCTTTAGGTAGCTACGAGCTGTACTTCAAAGAGCATCAAAATCTGCACAGCAGCTTAGTTTTCCCTATCTTAAAGTTTATTCCACAGAGCTACTACCTCGTCTAAATTCCTAAAACAGTGGTGGAGTCCAGGTCAGAAGGCAGTAGGACTTACTTTGGTTCTCCTATCTTGATGCCAGGATGCTGTGTGTAGGCATGGGAATGTGTGCTTGGGGCAGACTTAAACGCCATTGGACAAATAGGACACTTGTAGAAGACTTCACAGTGAGAGCCTTGAATGTGAGACTTCAGCGCGGCCACGTCAGAGTACACAACGTTGCAATGGACGCATCTGTTAGAAAAACAAACACACAGTCGTTAGCGCCAGACCATTCAACATGCAGCTTAACTGTGTAAAACTTGAGTCAAGTGAACGCATATTAACAGCCTTTTTGGGTTTCTAGTGGCTTTTCAGAAGTATGTTTTTGTCTTCTATTTATAACAGATTAGATTATTTTTATATATTTAAGAAGGAAGATCATGAGGAAGAAAAATAACTCAAATGGTCTGTTTTTTGAGCATCTTTAAAGTTTCTAGGAATGAATGTCCAGATGCCAGACCGTGGAGAGACAAGTGGATCATGGGGGCCACATCAAGACTGGGAACACAGCAAGACCCGATGACTCCTGGCTTTGGAGAAGATGACTGCATGCTGGATTCTGAGGTTCCAACCCATCCCCGATACCCAATGGCATTTCCAGTAGAAGAAATCTTCGCTATCTAATCCTACATGTCATCAACAGAGGGGCGGAGAGGAACAACTGAGTACTAGCTCCAAAGTCATGACCACTGT
Organism: Equus asinus; assembly: GCF_041296235.1. Taxonomy (NCBI): domain Eukaryota; kingdom Metazoa; phylum Chordata; class Mammalia; order Perissodactyla; family Equidae; genus Equus; species Equus asinus. The sequence goes on from NC_091796.1 coordinate 18,044,655, forward strand.
TTCCTGGTATACACTGAGGCAGTTAATGTATCTGGAAGTTATGGGGGCCCATAGGGAAGAGAAGGTCAACCACCTAGAGTATGCATCTCCTGGAAAATAAATTAAGTATACTTATATTTACTTAAGAAATGACATGAATTATAAGCTTCTGAAAAATCAACATCTCTAAATCAACTGCCTCTCTAGCTAACCTCTTTACTTCTTGAATTTCTAAGAATTTGATCGTTAGCTCATTCCTTGCTCAAATCTAGTCCTACAGAAACAAACTTTAAAACTCAAGATGCATTTCTCCCCAACCTCATCTTTCTCATGCGAGGACTCCCAACAACACTTATAACCCATCCATTTGATGACCTAGTTGTCCTTTGTCACACCTGAAAACTCTTTGTGAGTCGTCTCTCCATAGACTCTAGAGATGCACTTTTCAAACAGCTGACAGATGTGTTCCTGGATGTGAATGTGAGATTTGCCCTGGGGAGGAAGACTACACACAGGGACCACCTTCCAGGAGGCGGTGTTCAAGGACTTCTGTGTTAATCTAGGGTACTTCTATTCTTAGAGCCTCTCTTCCAACATGCAGATGCTTTCAAAGTCACGCGGGAGCGGCATGCTCTGAATTATACGTTCTATAAAGCATGCCACATTAAGCTTTGGAAGCTTTTATAAAAATCATAATTAATGCATTAGCATTTTAAATGACTTAAAGCATAATGTTCAGCAGCATGTACTTTAAAAACACTAAATAACAATCGGAGAATAAATAAGGAAAGCTCCTCTATCCTATCTACCTGAACTCTTATTTTAGGCAATAAAGCCCCCCAAGCACACTGAACAGGTTTACTGATCCTCTCTGGTCTGATTTCTCATTTGTAAAATGAGAAGAATTGGACAAGATCTTAGCCCTTCCCAATTCTAGAAGCGTATGATCCCTATGAAAGAGGAAGATTACATAAAACAAAAATAGATGAGCTACTAACCAAACAGAAGGACCTTCTCTATCACAAATTATAAACAAAAGACTTTCCCCACCAAGGGTCAAAGGGCAAAAGACCAAGAAGGGCAAAAAGAAACAAAGAGCTACTTGTCTGAAGTTGCCTGCAGTGTGAGGAAGATGCAATCCTAAAGAAAATAAACAGGAAGTCAAAGCATCTACAGTTGATGAAGGAGGGGGCTACTGGGTGCAAAGCGCATCACAGAGGCCAAGGGAAAACCCTCCTGAAGGTGATGAAAGAAAGCAGAGAGTCTGAAAAGAACTTAAGAGAAAGTTGTAAAAGATCTGCCTACAAGTGGAAAAAAAAGTTCAGGAGCAACAGAAGTCCACAGAGAATGCAAATAAGACAGACAATTAGAAGGCAGAATTTGAAGGGTTCACACAGCATCCTAATGCTACTAAAACCCCAGTCTATTAATAAGTATTTAATATACCTGAAGTCTTTTGTGTTATGGGTACCGATCAAGAGTTTTTTTTAATTTTTAAAAACATGTTCGCGGTATACCAGCCATCCTATAATCCTTTCTAGATGCAGATAAAATGGGATTGCGAAGCAGGAAACTTCAGAGAAATATTTGACTTTCACCAAATTAACCAGAAGCTAGAAGTGATCCCTCAATATCTGGGAGATGCAATATGATCACGAAGAGAAAGAGGTACACTGACTAAGGAAGAGACAGAGTAAGACATGGGGGCAATGCTAGAGGGACACTCCGGCTCAAAAAAAAAGAAAAAAAAAGAAAAAGAAAAAATTGAAAAAACTAAAGCCCCCGAAAGGAAGGGAAGACCTACAAGGCCAACAGGCTGCTAGGGCCCAGTTAAAAATTAGACTGGACCATTATTTGAAACAGTAGGAAAAAACATTATGGCCAAATTTTTTTCTATCATGTAAAAAGGTAAACACGAACTAAACTTCAAAATACACAAACACATTATTTTTATAGCTCTTTTAAGTCTCAAGCCCACAGGAAAAAAAATCTATTCTAAACACAAAAATTTCAGTAAAAATTCAAAGCACCAAATTTAGGCAAGTCCGTGAATGGAGCCAAAAAAAAAAAAAAGCAAGCAAGGGATGGGCTTTTCCAAGTGAGCTGATTACTTTAGCTGGCCTGCAGAGTTTCAGTTTTAATTTAGAAAAGACCGTGAACAGCTAGAATTGCAGAAGTCTTAATTCCTTTATTCATTCCAACCTAAGTTTACTTTCATTATATCAGAAAAATAAAGTAAACATTTGAGGAAAGTTTGGCATCAGTTAAAAGAACTGCACTCAGAAAATGCTGTAGAACTGCTTTCTATTATAAACAAAGAATCCAGTAATAACAGTTTCAAAATATGGGCTAAGAACCAAAGCATCATTGTGTATGTATTTTATGAAATCAAAGGCACCTTCAATGTGTGTAAGTTTCCTCCTAAGCACTAGGAGCATGCATTCTGATTATCCTGTTTTACTCCGTACCATCCCAGTGGAGAAGGAAATAGGCATCACACTCTTTTATAGACAAGGCACCATGGCACAGAGAACACATGAAATACCATCCAATTAACAGCAGAACTGGTACAAAAAACTGGTTTCTTAATTTCCAAACCAAAAGTTTTCTACTAGGGGAGATCCCAATCCGTTAAGCATTTGTGCATCACAGATTTGGACGCATGAGATAAAGATGTGAAATAAATCTTTCTTAGTGTTACAAAAAGGGACAGAGCCACCTTGGAATTGGTGATGCCATAATCTAAATTTAAATGACATAAAACCATCAAATCATACCAACTGGACCTCATTTTTACAAAACATCATAACTGTGTTCCAGCTAAAAAAAAAATTACTGTGTATTAATAGTCTAACATTAAAGTTACCAAGCAACCAAACACTTATTTTAAGATAAATACACAATACAGTAATACCTCTATTAACAAAGACACTACGTACCAATGACATGTTTTCTTGGTGGACTGTCATTGGGTCAAAATATAAAAGGCATAAGAATGCATTTCAAATGGTCACAAAGTGGAGGATAAAGTTCAAGAACGTCATCGCTCAGTTCTAGCTAAACAAACATTAGATTTCCCAGATAGTGGAAAAGACACATCTGAGACTCTTAGAGAGTAGTAAAAGGGGTCATACTTAAGACGTGTAGAGACGAGGGAGAAGCCTGGACACAGGTGATGGAGAAGGAATAAGGGCAGGTTATTTGGGGAGGAAGACTCTTGCACAAAGAGCGAAGTTAGATAAGGACACACACTTGATGCTTCAACATGACAAAAAAAAGCAAGCATCGAACCCTTTCTGTTTGATTACAGAAGTATTAAGAGGTACAGAAATGCATGGTATCCTTACAAGGGTTAAAATTCAGAGAGCATGACAACAGAAGATTGCTAGAAAGGGGGCAGAAAGAAAAAGCTCTAACAGTTCATCAAAGCCAAACATTGCCATGTGCACAGTTTTGCCTAGAAAGATGGGCTCCATTTGCCCTCAGCTTTGTGTGGACCACAGGTATATAAACAGACCAACGCTGCTAGACGACCTATGTTCCCAGAGATCTGTTAATCGAGGTATCACTGTATTACCCTTAAGACTGTGCACAGACCATTCAAAACAACGTGTGGTTCTAAGTGAACAAGTTTTACTTGCACGTAGGGGAAGGATATACTGACCGAAACCCAACTCTCCTCGTGTAGTGCAGACAGTTCTTGGTGACGTGGGTCTGGAAGTGCACCGACCTGCAGATGGCCCCGCACTCAGGGCAGGTGTAGGGAGATTTGTGCTGATGGATTCTCTGGTGGGATGCGTAACTGCACTGGTTGGGAAGCAGCATCTGGCAGATGGTGCAAGTCTTCTAAATAAACCAAAGCGGGAAACAGGGTTGGTCCTACGAAGTTGTTTTCTAATACGCAAAGACTCTTCGTTAAGAAACCTCAAAATAACCATACATTGTGACTTCAAATACTACTATAATGGATTCTAATCCTAAGGAAAAAGCAAACTTGAAAGTTAAATGTTCCATGTGACACTCCTTACCCTGTGAAATAAAAATAACATGAACTATATACTCAGGCTCATCCTCAAGGATTAGGTAAAGAGAATGTCAGCTTCAGGTAGAGTTCCAATTTTGCTACCTTTTGCATTTCGTTTAATCAAAAAGAGGTATCAGAAGAGGAATTCCTGCAAATTACATTAGCAAGTCAATTTTAATGTATAATTACAAGTTTATGGGCATCTACCTTGACAGCAGTCACAGTTCCCAGAACTCAGAAAAAACTTTCTTCAAAATACTAAAAATTAATTAGAGGCGAATCTAGTTTCCTTTTCCAGTCACTTCAGTCATCCGAAATCTGAAATACTGGAATGCAAAAGAATGGCCACAGCAATTAGTTGTTCTTTTTTGCACTTAAATTAGTCTTTAAATGGATGAAATGGCCATTATATGATTTATAATTAAAACCAATGAACTCCAGTTCAGATACATAAATTTAGATATTAAATTGAAACTTTATAGAGCTTAAAATCTAATCACATATAAAATAAAATTAAGACTGAAATCCTCTTTGGCAAAGGCTCTCCATCGTTAACTCACCAGCAAAAACTGAAACACACTATTTTTCAGCCTCTAACATGAAAGCACTGAACATGGCATATTTTTAACACACAAAAACAAAACACTTAAAGTAAATATAAACTGAGGACTTATTACTTCCATTCCAAAACTAAACCTAACACAGCACAAGATAAAATGTGTTTGAATACTCTGTGGACTTTCATGCAACAAGTACCTACTAGCTTCTAAAATGTATGATTCGTATTAAAGTCAGTTAAAGAAAGCCTCAAAATATAGACTCTAGATAAGATTTAAAATGATCTTTTATATTGACAACAAAACCACAAAATTTTAAAAAGTCTTCTTATTCTTTTAGCTTCTGAATAAAGCCCAAAAATTAAGGTTTAAATTTCTGAGCAACTTAGACTAAAAAAAAATCTGAAACTCACTTGAAAATTCTTCCTTGGTTTTCTCCTGAAAGGACTAAAATACAAATTTTATCCCATAAAATGTTTATTACAATCACAAAATAAGAACATTACAGGCAGCTTTGATGAGGTTAGCATCATTAAAAAATAGCATTCCTTTTCTAATAACACATATTCCAGAGGTTAAAGCAAGCCACAGCAAGGAAAACCAATCAACAGATTCATTAATTATAAGATCCTGTTGACATCTACATTATCACAGGTAATCGTCTGTTTCTTTGAACTCAAGTTCTCTGTTTACTTTCACCACATAGTCATTAAGTCCAGGCAGTGAATTATATCTGAATTTTCACAGGCATCTTAAAATATCTTGCACTTACTTAGGAATAAAACCAGTATTTTCCATACTACTAAAGTCAAAAACATTTTATTTATAGTGTATATATATCTATGTATTGGCACTGCTCCACCAGGAGCCAAGTGCTGAACTACTTACTTTTAATAAACGAATAAATTTCAGTAGATCATCTCACTTAATTCTCACAATAATCTATTAAGTAGGTAGTATTATCTCCATTTTACAGATGAGGAAATGAGGTTTTAGAGAAGTTAAGAAACTTGCCAAGGCCTCACAGTGATGAAGTGGAAGAACCAGCATTGGAGCTGGGCTCTGTGATGGAGCGGCCGAGAGAGGAGCGGGGTGGGGGTTGTAAGGATGAACAAACACACTTACACAGGGGAGGACCAGCAGCAAACACACCCGAAGGCCAGTGATGACCACTCTGTTCAGATTATAGGTGACGATTTCCCCTCCCTCTACAGCTTCTCTTTTATCTAATGTGGTTATACCACTTTTATAATAAGGAAAAACAGCAACAAAAATTAAAAAGAAAATCGAAAAAGGAGACAAAGTACGTGTTCCCTAAAAGCTGAAAAAATTTTCACCTTATCTCTCAACAAGCTATGTTAACAAATATCCTTCACGATACATATAAAATTCACAATGAATTACTTATATATTCTTCCTTCCTTCCTGTCTGTTATGTTTTAACTATATAAAGAATTACGGACATGTTGGTGGGTGAAGGGGCTTTGTTACTACGAGGTTAACTCAAATAAGTATCAAAATTATTCAATTAAGAAGAGATTTTATCAGGTATTCTTTACGAAAGAAATCTCTCATTGCAAAGACTATGAAAAATGTCTTAGAGTAACAGGGTCACCTAAACACCAACATTTCATTACCAACCTCTCTCATGCCAGTTCTTGGAGAGGAGAAGAGTTCTGTGTGGCAGGGCGGTCCTCTATGGCCCCATGGGGCTCTGGAGCCTTTCCCCTCCCCGCCCCACCCACCCCCAACCACTGACCAGCTATACAATTTCACACTCAGCCATTTCCATTGGCTGAGGCATCTCACCCACCCAGAAAGCGGGAGTCAGTTTCGGCTATAGCCCCAAACCAACAACCTTCCATATTTTGCAATTACTGAAATGAGAGAATTCAGTCATTGGGGAATCACGTTGGATAAAGATCTTATCTTTAGTTTAATATAGATGCATATATATTCATGCGCATAGACTGTATTTACTCCCACATTTCTCTCTTTGAATGAGAGGATAATAATATTCCAGCTAATAATATTTCGGGTGGGTGAGAGAAGTGAGGTGGGCTCCATGGTTTCCAGAAGAAGCTGCTTGAGCAGTGTATGGCTAGAGCTGAAAGCTGGCTGGGGCCGCTCAAAATAACTTAATATACTTGGTATGTTGTGTTAACGATGCCCAGAAAGTTCCTAAAATTAAACTGAATCAGCAATCCCTAAAGGTGAGGAGCCCTGCAGGTTAGCCACCTTATCTGCACTGCTGCAGCTGAGCTGGCTGCAACTCTGGGGTCCATTCTCACACGAGTCTGAGCTCCCTGCAACTGCAAAATCCTATGCATCTGTATCTTAGGATATCAGCTGACAAACGGGAAAGAATAATGAACCAGAAAAGAAACCCTGCCTTGAGTCCTGAGTCTGCCTCTAATTGTTTCTTCAGTTGTAAAATAAAGGGGTTGACCAAAGATCTGTAACATTCTCTGAATCTATATGGCTGACGGAGATTCTACAGGAAGAAGACTGATTTTACCAATTAAGAGGTTACAGTGTGCACTTCCAAACTGAATTGGCTAAATTTAGTCATGGTTTTACTGAGAGGTGAAGCAATGACATTCCGATACATTTAAATATCAATTATTAAATACTTCATGGAGAGGAGGAAAGCTTCTCCAGCCCCTCCATCTACTCCTTTTCTCAATGTGCCCCAAAGCAGGGATTATGAAGCAGAGAGGTTGGAATACAAACCCCCAGCCAGGGCAGATTTACTGGCGTGAAAAGTCCCACGTGCTGCATTTTTATTGCACTGCTTGGCCCTGTGTGGCTGGGAAGGTGAATGACCCATTAAAGATGCTCTGCCATCCACCCTCTCCCTGAGCTGCTCATTCCTCTGCGGGGTGGGCAGATCAGGCAGGGCAGTCTGACCTGAGCCTAAGCAGGCCCAGGGTCCTCTCCCATATCACGCAGCAGAGCGTGACAGAACTCCATGACTCGGATTCAGGCTTGGGGAGAGCAGGATGAAGAGAGCCTTAAGCCCATGTATTCCAAGCTCCTTCCAGAGACCTGCACTGGGGAGACTGCTGAGCACGGGGCCAGTTAACAAGGAAGTGGCACTTTGACTCTCTGTGACAATTGTCACTTTTGTATAGACTGTCCACAGAACATTTCTAACAGGAGGAATAACTGGCAAGGTAGACTTCAGCAAAAGCCACCAAAACCTTACTTTATCCCATCACATACTGGCAAAGTCTCAAGAAGCTAAACACGCATTTATGGGGAGATGGAAAGAGATGCAGCGGCACAGCCACGGACGGTCTTAACAGAAAAAGAGATCCTTTGCTGGGTTCAAACAAGCAGCCTTGGAAAACTTAGAAATGCATCCATTCGAACCATAAACAGGAGTCAAGATATAAATGGGGAGAAAATGAAAAACAAAAGGAGAAGGAAGATGGTGACTGGCCTAAACCAAGAAAAGGTTGCTCTCAAGAGAAAGGCTGAGGCCTTAGGAGGCTGGACTCAACTGACGTGAAAGGGAAAAGAAGAGACTCACCCCATTCCTAACAGCTTTTACAGGCGGGGCTAAGAAAAAGGACATTTGCACTGGGCGGGAAAGGAGACGAGGAGAGGACTCGGGCAGCCACAGGAACGCTGTGCTCCCAGGAAGCCTAGTTCCAGAAACAACTGAGACGCACAGGCTGGAAGCCTCAGGAAGAGGCTGGCAGTATAATCAGGGAATCTCTCCTTGAAGAAAGAACAGCTACACTCAGGTGTGTAAACAAGCAGCGTGAAGCTTTTACTTCCAGGAAAATGGAAAAGAAGTACCTTTCCCTATTCCTCCCACGAGGTACAACTAAAAATCCTGAGTGCTATATATAAAACAAACATAAAAAGGGCCTGAAAGGTAGAGAGAGGAGGGCAGACTGCCTAGGGACCTCAGGAACGACACAGCAATGAGTTCTCTGGATCTCTTTTTGCCTCATACAGCCCAAATTTGGAGCTGAAGAAACTGGCAACCCAGAAACACCCATGGGTAGACAAGCTTCCCCAACAGAAGCCCGCTATCTCCAGCCAAAGGACCAGGAAAGGGGGAGGCCAGCAAAAGAGAAAACTCGTAGACAATTACTGCTCTACTCGAGCAAAACAAACACCATAGGAAACGCTGGCCCCACGCCAACCATGCCAAGTCTGAGTGGAGCCCAGATCTCTACCCCCTACAGGCTGTAATAACGTGTCCCAACACCCCTGCCCAACCGGTGTCAGAGGCCAGCAGAGAAGTGGGACTTTCACCTCTACCAAATGATGAGTCCCTCCACCAGCCTAGCGGGTGTTTAAAGAAATCGCCAGCCCAGATGGTTTCACTGGAGAATGCTACCAAACACTTAAAGATACACTAACACCAATTACACAGTCTCTTCCAGCAAATAGAAAAGGAAGGAACACTTCTCATTCATTATAGAAAGCTACCATTAATCTACCCAAAACCAAAGACCGTACAAAAAAAAGAAACCTATATGAATATAGATACTAAACTCCTTAATAAAATATGAGCAAATATAATTCACAATGTATAAAAAGATTACACAGGGACCAGCCTGTGGCAAAGTGGTTAAATTCACACACTCTGCTTCAGCGGCCCGGGTTTGTGGGTTCAGATCACAGTTATGGACCTATACCACTTGATGGCCATGCTATGGTGGCAACCCACATATAAAGTAGGGGAGGACTGGCACACATGTTACCTCAAGGCCAATCTTCCTCAAGCAAAAAAAAGAGGAAGATTGGCAACAGATGTTAGCTCAGCATGAATCTTCCTTAGGAAAAAAAAAAAAAAATTATACAGTCGGATAAAGTAGGATTCATTCCAGAGATGCAAGGCTGGTTCAACATCTGAAAAAATCAACATAATCCACCAACCAAAAAACCCTAAATCCAATAAATGAGTTTAATAAAGTCAAGGGATACATGATAAATACACAAAAATTAACTGTATTGCTATATATGAGGAATGAACATGTGAAGACTGAAAAATACAATATCATCTACAACTGCTAGAAAGGAAAAAAAGGAAGGGAGGAGAGGGGAGAGTTAGCTAACAAAATATATACCAAACTTCTATGGTGAAAACTACAAAATGAGAAAAGAAGATCTAAATAAACAGACATTCTGTGTTAATGAAATAAACACTCAACATAGTAAAGATATCAATTCTCCCCCAAATTAATACAAAGTTTAATGTAATCCCTATCAAAATCCTAGTAAGACTTTTAGTAGATACAGACAAATCTATTCTAAAATTTATATAGAAAGGAATTAGAATAGCTAAAAACAATTTTGAGAAAAAAGAATAAAGTTGGGGGCCGGCGCCGTGGCCGAGTGGTTAAGTTTGCCCACTCCACTGAGGCGGCCCAGGGTTCAGATCCTGGGCGTGGACATGGCACCGCTCATCAGGCCACGTTGAGGTGGCATCCCACATCCCACAACTAGAAGGACTGGCAACTGAGATATACAACTATGTACAGGGGGGGTTTGGGGAGATAAAGCAGAAAAAAAATTGGCAACAGTTGTTAGCCCAGGTGCCAATCTTAAAAAAAAAAAAAAAAAAAGAATACAAGCTTTCTTAATCAAACTGGCAAATGTTGACATTCCATCTTGCTTCTTCAAATACCCAAAATAACACTCTTGAAGTGAAGGAAAGCATATCATGTGGGAAAGAAAAAAAAAAAAAGAATAAAGTTGGAGGAATTCGTCTACCAGATTTCAAGACATTCCAGAGTTACAGTAATCAAGATGTGTGGTACTTGAGCAGGTGGACATGCAGATCAATGGAACAGAACAGAGAACCCAGAAATAGCCCCACACAAATACGCCCACCTGATATTTGACAAAGGCAACTCAATGGAGGAAAGACAGCCTTTTGGACAAACGGTGTTGGAGGAAGTGGACGTGCACGGCAAAAAAAAATAATAATAAACTTCAACCCAAGTCTCACACCTTATACAAAAATTAACCCAAAATGTAAACCATAAGACTATAAACCTTTTAGAAAAAACATAGGAAAACGTTTTCAGGATCTAGAGGAAAGAGCTCTTAGACATGACACCAAAAGCACAAGATATAACAGGGTAAACTGATAAACTGGACTTCACCAAGATTAAACTTTTGCTCTGCCAAAGACCTGTTAAGAGATGAAAAGACAAGCCACAGACTGGGAGAAAAAGACTTGCAACCACATATCCAACAAAGGACTAGTATCTAGAATATATCAAGAACACTTAAAACTCAACAGTAAAAAAAAAAAAAAAATCGAATTAGGAAATGGGCAGGAGACATAAAGCAATGTTTCACCAAAAAGGATGTAAAGGTGGCAAATGAACATGTGAAAAGACGTCCAACATCATCAGCTGTTGGGGAAACACAAACTAAAACCACAAGGTATCACCACACACCTGAGAATGGCTAAAACAAAAAATGACACCACCACCAAACGCTGGCGAGAACGCAGAGAAGCTGGATCACTCATATATTACTAGTGGAATGGAAAACTGCAGAGCCACTCTGGAAAGGAGTTTAAGAATATAAGTATGCAACTACCATATGAGCCAGCAATTGCACACCTGGGCATTTATCCCTGAGAAATAAAAACACGTTCACACAAAAACCTGTACACAAATGTTTATAACAGCGTGATGCATGATAGTCCCAAACTGAAGACAATGCAGACATCCTTCAACGACTGAATGGTTAAACAGCCTGTAGTACAACCATACAATGGAATACTACTCAGCAATAAAAAGGAACAAACCACTGATATACGCAAGGACCTGGATGAATCTCAGGCAGTTACATGCTGAGTGAAAAAAGCCAATCTCAAAGGTTATACATGGTATGATTCCATTTATATAACATTCCTGAAATGACAAGTTATAGGAATGGAGAACAGATTAGTGGTTGCCAGGGGTGGGGTGAGAAGGAGGTGGAGGTGGTTCTAAGAAGGCACTATGAGCGACGCTTGTGGTGATGGAAATGTTCTATATATTGACTGCATCAATGTCAACATCCTGGTTATGACACTGTTCCAGTTTTGCAAGATGTTACATTGAGGAAACTGGGTAAAGGGTGCACAGGATTTCTATGTATTATTTCCTACACGAATCTAAAATTATCTCCAAATAAAAAGTTTAATTTTAAAAGTTGAATGATTTGAGAAGGAAGACCCAGAACATCAGCACGGGACTCTTCCAGCGTTATCAGGTCAATTTAAAATTATCATGGTAACTGTAAGTAGCAGGTGGGCAGGAGGAAGGAAGGGGAGAGCAGTCCTGCCGCAGTGCAGTAATACGCCTTCCTCTGGGCCTTGTAAACTCAAAAGCTGAAAGGCAATGAGCAAGCGGTGGTGGACCGGTCAGTCTTGCTAAGGTCCTGAGGTCACACCCTTTAACCTTCAGTATTGACCTTCAGCAGCAAGGTCAACTCAGGAATCCGCTGTGGATGCTTCTCCAAGACTGTGCAGACTAGTGACCCTGCCCCGGGCAGACCTCAGAAAAGCCACACAGGGCTTCAACGGCCCTGTGTTCCCACTCTAGAAAGAACAGCCAGAGCCGGATGTTACAAATGCAAGGTGGTCTACTTTTTCTCAGTTCGCCAGGGAATTAGCAAAAATGTGGAAGACAAAAGAGAACTGTAAAGTAGAAGTTTTAAATACATGGAATGCAGGGGACTACAGAGGAAAGAAGGGGCTACGGAAAGAATCTGGTACCTGAGGTGGCATTAGTTCAACTTCTAAATCTTATAAACTTATAAATTTTATAAATGCCATTCTCAGAGAGGAAATAGTTTATAAAGGTGGGTTTTTTCCTCAATCAAATTTAAGTTCACAAATTGTAAACTGGCCAACGGTCGTGTGAAGGGCAAACTCGAGAAGATGAAGAATTTTTCCTCTTCTCTTCTGTCCCTCCTGTCTTCAGCCCCACCTCCCACTCCCACCACTACCTGATGCCACGCCAGGTGAGGACCGTCAGGGAGGACCACTCTGGCTTCCACTACATATGAGGCTAGCACAGCGATAGCCATAAGGATCCTAATGGCCTCTGGGACGGTGGAAGAGCCTTGCGGGGGGTTAACTAAACTGAGAGAGCTGAAGAAGTGGCAGCCTCTCCTCTGACCACGTGCAGCCTGGGCTGCTGAGCCAGAGGCCAGCCTGCCCACCTGGGTCTGCACCAGAACCCTCTGGGTCAGTGCGAGAGGAATGGGAAATTGCGGAGGGGGGTGTTCTGGGCAAGGATTTCAATAAGAGAAGGGGAAATGAGGAACAGGAAGGGCGTACCATGGGGCCTGTTTCTGTTGCCAGCCTGGTGGTGTCTGGCTATGCGGGCAGCCGAAGCTCCATGAATATACTCTTCTCAGCGAGCTGAGTGGACACTCAGCTAGGAAATAAAATAGAGGGTGAATGTGCGGCTTAGTGTCTATTTGGCCCCAAAGTTAAGGTACATTCTTTCAGAGGAAAAAGGTGAGTCTCGCTATATACTTGTCCCAGCAAAATACAAAAGATCAAGGCAAAGCAAGTGCACACACAACAAGAGATGCTAATCGGCCTCCCTGCGGGGAAGAGCTTCGCCCTTGGTGGACCCAAGTTTGGCTGCTGAGCCTAAAAGGTTAACAGAAAACAAAAACCAGAATACAGGGAAGAAAGAAAATTCCTACCTTTCCGCCCACGTCCTTCTTCCTTCCTAGAGAAGAAGGGATTTCAAAGAGCACAGACGTATCTGACGGCAGCCAGATGCCAGATACCGACCAGCACACGTGAGCCAGGAGCGGGTGGTGAGAACACCAAAGCCAGGACACAGTCTACCACCACCACCCCCCGCCCCAAAATACCAGCAGGTATAGAAACAAGCCCAGAGAACAAACAGAAGGGAAGAAATGGCTTTTTTTCCAACTGCATCCTTTTAAGAGGGAATGAAATACTATCCTTTTGATGGAGGGGTGACAAGATAAGAAGGGACCCAGACAGAACCCACACACTATCGCTAGCAGACGCTGGAAGAGCTATGCCAATCACTGGCTTCTTGAACCAGCCAGCCGCTTCTCTCTCCTTGAGTGTTCTACTGTCCGAGCCAACAGAACATCTCACATCCAGTGAGGCAAGAATGCTCCCAAAACTCTTTATCATTTGCATTTCCACTAAACTGAAAACCCAGAGAAAAACAATAGTGAGGTATTCTTGATCTTTTATTCCCCAAACTCAAAATCTTCAAAGAACATAATTCAGTAGTCGCCCTTGGGGAACTAACTGATCACGGTGACAGTTCTAGACGTCTGAAGCAGAGCATAAACCTCCTACTTAACAAGATACTGGAGGCAAATAAAGGAAAGATCAGTTTACCCCTGGGGCTTCATAAAACAGAAGTTTGAGCCAGAGTATATTAGCTCAAAGTAGTGCCCCTTTCTAATTTCACACGTTTTCTGGTCTGGACGATAAATCATGTGGTCTCTCTAGCCTGAATTAGTTTCATTCAACATGTCCAGTTACTTCCAAATGATAGGCATCCTATATTAGTAGAACACATTTACTCCCTGGCCAAAAGCTGCCTTGTGGAGAGAAGCAGATGACAGAAATAGAAGCGCTTACTGATGCCCACTGTGAAATGTATTTCCCCAACATCAACCTACACTTCACCCCAAAAAACAAAAATTCTCTTTAAATGGAGATGGGTTTTCCAATTGTAGCTTAAATTCATCACAGTAAAGAATATTACTGAAAATACTCCTGGACCGACATCTTAAGCAAGCACGCAAGTCATAAAAGTGGGTACCAATTAGGTGTGTTTAACTATAAAGAACAGTAATTATCAATAACAACGGGAATTTTCAAAATCCCAAAATTGTCGCTAATAACTCAAGAACGTTGGTGATGCAGCCTGACTTGAACACTTAATGCAACGAGATGATGCTGTAATTAGCTAGATCTCAGACTTCTGACATATATTCCAATGATCCGGCAATTAAGAACTCTACTTACCCTAAATCTAAGGTGCCATAACTCACAGTTTCTTTCTGTCTAAAAGAATCACCTTCTCCAAAAGTTGTTTTTTAAGTAAGACTCATGTTTCAACATTGTTCTATTCTATGAAAACAATCATTGCTCTCTCATATGTGAGAGAGACACACACACACACATCCCCCCATTTAACTGAGCTCCCACTGCTAAAATCAAGGGCATCAAAGAGAGCACGCATGTCTACAGATTCACCACCAAAACACCGAAACGTAAGTGATACTCTACTTGTCCACTCGTGTCTGCAGCCTGCTGGAAATGAGTAGCCAGTGACGTCTCATCCTGGAAAACTTCATTACACTCCAAACATTTCAGACTATGCCTGCAGAGCTTGGATGGGTCTTCATCTAGAGGCATAGCTGGAATGATGGGTGTGCTGGAAGGAGCCGATATGACTGTCCCCGTTATGCCAGACTGAATTTTTGTGACAGTGTGTGTGCTGGCTCCCACAGAGCTCGGAAGAGCGGAAGATGAAGCCGAAGTATTGCTTGACGGAGAAACAATCATTTGATCTGCTGGGACTGGCTTTAAAATCAAGTGGGAGCACTGCATCACGACTCCCTTTTCCTTGTGCCCACGGGCGTGGGAAAGGAGACTGCATTTGTTGTAAAAAACGAGGTTCTTGGTACAGTGGTTGCACGTTACTTCAATGCGCACGCTGCGTCTGTCGTAGTGTTGAGTCAGGCTCTTCTCCAGAGCGAAGGAGTCGCCGCACTCCAAGCACTTGTACCCGCGGGTCGGTAACGTGATGCCCGCGTTGGCAGGGGGACTGAGGTTGGGGATGTAAACTGGGACTGGGTTGACGCTACTCAGCACCTTGTTGAAAGCTTCCACCACAGAACTCTGCAAGGAGGACACCACCTGGACTCGAGACACCTTTTTGGGTGGTTGTGAGGCTGCTGCATTGATTATTGCCTGCTTTATTTGCTGCTGAGGTTTGGTTAGCACTTGGCGGAGCTCAGAGGTGGCCTGGGCGCCCTGAGGCAGAAGGTTAAGGTTGGCGAGGTGCACAGTCTTTGGCACGAGTTTGGCATTGGCCAGGCTGGATGCCGGCACCACGACAGTTTGCTGCTGGATGGCGTTGGCAGCTTTAATGATGGCACTGCTGGCACTCTGCACAGAGGCAGCAGATATGACCGTGGCTTTGACCGTCGTGTTGTTAGCGAGCTTCAAATTAATGACTTGAGATCCCGCCGTCTTCACGGCCGACACTGGGAGGAAGGCAGTTGCCACAGGCTTGATGGTCACCTGTTTGGGGGTCAGCTCTGCAGGGGCAACTGCGTTGGTGACGACCGCCGACTGGAGGGGCGCTCTAGGTGGGGAGGAAAGGACGGCAGCCGACGTTGGAGACGACAGAAGTGACGTCACAGACGCCATCATGGACCCCGTCTGCTCAGAAGGCTTTTTCCCAGAGTCAAGATCAACTTCTGGCAATACCCTTGTCACGGTTCTCTTTATTTCCCCAGAAGACGTCTTAATGGTTTTTATGCGGACTTTGGGAATTGCTGGTGTTGATCCTGCGGGAGAGGACGGCGATCCCTTGCTACTGTTTTCACTTGAAATGCTCCTGGGACTATCTGGCTGCTTCAGGGATGCTTTTTTCGTCCCATCGATGAGACTCTGGGATTCAGGAGACTTCTCAATGGCTCTAGGACTATCATTTACTTCTTTTGGTAACGGAGAGGATTCCCGTGAATTGGTCACCGGGTCTTTACAGGAGTCTGAAGCAGCCTTTTTAGCACTCAGTGCTGCAATGGCAGCTATACATGAGGAAAGCTTGGAGGATGGCTTTGTCCTTGATGGCGCGACCCCACCAAGGGTGGTGTCATTCTTCTCGGAGCTCAGCTTCCCCTCGTGGACCCTGTTTTCAAGCACCTTTTCAGAGTTTTCCTTCAATTTATCCTCCACTTTTCTGACTTTAAAAGGTTCATAAACACTCAGATTTATAGAATTTGTTTCTGTTTCTCTCTTCACAACTTTGCTTTTATCTATATTGCCTGAAGTAGAGATTCCAGTTTTGCTTAAATTTTCCCCTCCAAGTGCTTTTAGTTTCTCATAGTCCTGTTGGGGCACTGACCCTGTCAACACATTTGATCTAAAACTTGAACGCAAGTCCTCTTTATCAGGGGGGTCATCTACCTCTATCTTCTCATCGTCATCAAACTCCTCAGCACTTGAAATGGGGCTAAACTGGCTGAAAGTTGAGTCTTTTAAAGTCACCTCTGAGGTAGGCACATCTCCTTTCAAGGACTTCGATCCATCTTTACTATAACTGTCAAGAGAAGACGCTGTGAGAAACCCATTATGTAAGCCATTGCCTGTGGGATTGTGGCCATCTTTCTCCGTGCCCTCGGAGGAATCAATGTTCCGAACATTCTTCACAATAACACTGACGCCAACGTCAGAAGAGGATGGTGTGTGGGAGTCGTCATCTCCATGAGCGTTCTGCTTGATGTGGCTTTCCTGGTCATCGTGTCCAGACTCAATAGCTGCTTTGGGATCGACCATATCTGGGATGTCAAATGCTGCCAGGAGGTCATCAAAGTCCGGGGTCTTCATATCCCCCATGGTCATGAATTTGATCAGATGTTCTGTTAAACAAACAGAAAATAATTCCATCAGCAATTAACATTTTGTAATGATGAGACAAATATCCCTCTAGGATTTACATGAACATAGTGATGATCACCAAGAAAGAAGTCAATAACTGCACTTATTATAACCACAGAACTCTGAGTCAAAGTGAAGACAGATAAAGCCTTGATAATTATAGCTTCAAGGTAATTCCTTCAAAACGCTGTGCAGCATTACCCGCGTGGCACCTCTCTAACACAAATGGAGTTGCTCAAAACTGTTACAGTATGAAAAGCAGGTTTTGGTGTAACAACTAGAAAATATGTCATTTATCACTGGGTTCATGATACTGTCTTCACAAAAAGCTACTTCCAAACATATTTTGATCTTGACAGCATTTAATTCTACTGGCAAAATTATCACTATTATACTCAACATCAGATTTGGGGTATCACATTAAAAGAAATATATTACAATCAAAAAACCAACTACAGATTTCATTTCAACATAGAAAAAATGAGCATTCCAATCCACCAAAGGATATCTACAGCTAATAAAGATCTACCTAAGATTTAAAAAAACCCCTAAGTAGCTGATTCCATCAGCTGATTCCATCAGTTTTTATCTAATCCTAATTTTATTATGTTAGGTTAAAAAATACTCTCCCGGCAGAAAAGTACAGCATCCCCTCCGTCTTCCTCCTGGTTCAGTGGTTTAGTGGTTAAGGTAACACACAGCTGTTTCCTAACTACCACTCATCCAACAGAGCTGTGCATGTAGCTGCGGCAGCTGAGACAGGCCCTTCCGTGGAATCACTCCTCACGTGTGACAACATGGACCCAAGGACGTGACAGAGCCCGCGAGAAAGAAGGTCCTCTCTCTTACACCTGGGCTGGATCACGGTGGATAACACTTGACGAAGAAGTGCTCCCATTAATGTCCACAAAACCCCGGATGGTAGGAAGATGGAGGGTTTTAGGAAAATGGACGGTCACAGCCATTACTAAAGATGAACGACGTAGAAACACATGAAAGGCTTGGGGTCTTTAAAAAGGGCCCTTCATCCCACCTGCAGAGGACAAGCGATTGTCAGGATCAGATAAAACCTCCACTGTGAGAGAGATCTTTCTCCTCCCTGGACCCCCAGAGCACTCCACCTTATGATTTTCTTATTTTCTAGTATGAGCTACCATGTGTGTGTACTTGTCTCTTCTTCCCTACTAGCCTGTCAGCTGCCTGAAGACGGGCAATGTCTCACCCTCCTCTACACCATAAATGCCAAATAACTAACACACCACAAGTCAGGGACCAGAACACTGGCTTTATAACAGAAGGAGGGGCCTAGACCCAGCTCTGGCACTCGCTAGCTCTGAGACCCTCAGGAAGTGAGGGAATCCCTGTTCCTTCCTTCTGCGGCAGACGGAGGCCAGCAGCCAGGAAGAGAAGGAGAGAAGGAAGGGAAAAGGGAGAATGAAAAATAGGGAAGTAAGGAGATTAGGAAGCAACAATCAGTGTCAGAAGGGACGAGGTTTCAGCGGATTTGGGCAACTTTCAATGGAAGAATTAGCCTAAGTGATCTGTAGATACATATTCCTAGACTCTGCTCTTCAACATTTACCATGTCCTTCCTCCTTTAAACCTGCTTTAAATCACTGAGAAGTTGTCTTCCACATTTTATTGAAGTATTTAATGACTTTTTTCCTGGTACAATCTGCAAAAGATCAGGCATTCCTAGTAAAAGAAACTATACGAGGGTCAAGGTAGAATTTTTACTCAGGCAACAATAGCCATACCTGTGAAAACTCACAGAAACTACAAATCCATCAGCAGCTGCTAAGACACTCTCAACATATTCACTCCCTCTGGGATATGTCCAAACTCTTCTAAGAATTTGGTGGGAAAAACTATTGTTGAAGATGAAATAAACACTATGGTTCAATGGGAGCTGAAGAATAAATCGCCTTCCATTCACATATGTCTCAGTTAATACAAGTCTAAAGAAGTCCCGCATACTTTTCTCTAGATGGTTTGCTGAGCTTACAGAAAAGACTCCGTGGTCCACTGTTCTCTCAGACGGATGCCTGCAGGACATGACAGGAACAGTGTACCCCCAACACCAAACTACAGCCAAGACAAAAAAAGCAGACAAAACAAAAATCAACACTTCTAAGCTGACGTCGATGTGAAAATATCTACGAGAAGTCATACCTAGTGCAAAAGTTTGTGATTATGATTTTCTTTTTAAAATGAAATTGAGGGGCCAGCCCTGTGGCTGAGTGGTTAAGTTCACGTGCTCTACTTCGGCAGCCCAGGGTTTTACCGGTTTGGATCCTGGGCATGGACATGGCACCACTCATCAGGCCATGCTGAGGCGGCGTCCCACACAGCACAACCAGAGGAACTCCCAACTAGAATATACAACTATGTACTGGGGGGCAAGATATACAACTATGTACTGGGAGAAGAAGAAGAAAGAAAAGAAGATTGGCAACAGATGTTAGCTTAGGTGTCAATCTTAAAAAAAAAGAAAAAGAAAAAAATCTGCCCCCACCCCCGGCCAAGAAATGAAATTGAACATTTAAACTGTAAAATATGGAGAATGAAAAATCCATCTGTCAGATAATATATCCACTTTAGAGTCCACCCACTTAGGAATAATCCCTGAATGTCACCACTTTTATTTTCAAGTATCATGTTGCAGTTACAAAAGAACACTCAATAAAACCACCATTAGCAAAGCATTCAACCCTATGATCTATCTTTACCAACCACGTTGATCCAAGTTTGTAGACAGATCACCGTTTTTAGAGAACTCAAGACATGGAACCATGAACTACCCCCCAATCTCCCCCACCAGAGTAGAAAGGGCTTGGAAGTTTTTTTTTTCTTCTTAAGGAAGATTAGCCCTGAGCTAACTGCTGCCAATCCTCCTCCTTTTGCTAAGGAAGACTGGCCCTGAGCTAACATCCGTGCCCATCTTCCTTCACTTTATATGTGGGACGCCTACCACAGCATGGCTTGCCAAGCGGTGCCATGTTTCAACCCAGGATCTGAATCGGTGAACCCCGGGCTGCCGAAGTGGAACGTGTGAACTTAACTGCTGTGCCACCGGGCCAGCCCCTGAAAGGTGGTTTTTTTAATGCCACCACTTATCCAAAGTTTAGACCCAGGCTCTGGAAGTCCCCAGTGGTAACTGGGCTCCGCCTAAGTCCCTCCATCCCTTCTTCACAGCTACATGGGACTTACGTCATCTGCCCTCTCCTTATAATGGAGACGAGCAAAAGACATCATCCGGTTTCACATCGTTCATCCCAGAGGGCAGCTGGTTCAGAGAGAAAAGGAACATAAGATGATTCAAATACAGGTGGTAGGCCCAGGACACAAGCACAAGAAATGACAAAAGACCACCACACAAAACAAAACTTGTTGAGTGACTGGCAGTTCAGACCAGCAGCGCAACTGGCAGGTGTTACGAGTACGTGGAAGATCAACAGAGAATTTTTACTGTCTTCTCCTGTTTACACGTAGCCGGGAGCTGCCTGACTTATCAACGCACAGGTGCTCACATACAGCAGCAGCATTAAATCATTTAGTCAATAGTGGAGACCGCCCGTATCTTCTCCTATCCACACTACTAAAGCAGAGTTAAGGCTTGGAAAACCCCAGAGAGGAACCTCCAAGAGTTGAGAAGACATTCCCGATGCAGGAGCAACTCTTCTCTGCAGAAATCTAGCCACACACCCTGCTCTCCCACTTCTCTGCATCACCTAAGATTTATACTTTCTCTTGAGGGTGAACCCAGGGCTGAAATAACTGGACATTTCGAAGAGGTAAGAGTGAATTAGCAGTGTTTTAGAAAACTATGAGTCAGCCCTCCCGGTTCAGCGGAAACGATCCTGACCGTAAGTTGAAAATGCACAGTGGCGCAACAGCCGTGAAAGCACAGTGCGCTGTCGGAAAGCCGAGACCACCGAGCGGCTGGTGGGGGGGGGAATCCTCCTCCCCGGGCTTGTATAATTAATGTAATAAATACCGCTCTCTGTAACGCCACACTTCTTTTTTGGTTTATGGAAATGTTTTCATACCCACAATCACACTGTCCTATTACCCTCTCCCTTCCCACATTCTGGAAGGCAAGAGCAAATTTTCCACTTGGGGGGAAAAACTGTCTAACTCCCACTTCATTTCTCATCTATATCAAGTACAAAGAGAAATGTTTATATTTGACAGTTTCCTTCATTTTTCACCCCAATTCCTAAGTACTACTGTTTTAAAAATAGATTCTTTTGCCTAAAAATATTACAAAAATAAATCTGTCTTCTCTTTTAAAAGATAATATAAAAAGATCTCATTTTAGCTTCCTTTTCCCTCAACAGCTTGATTTTCAAACAGAATTAGCTTTCGTTATGGTAAGAACGTCTTCCATTTCATTTATTCCATAAAACACACCTTACTTCAAAGGCATTAACAGTCTTCTAACTTAAACTAAACTCCATATAAATAACCTGAAATTCACTAATGGCATTTGTGCTTAACGTAGAATGTTCTTTCACCCAAAGACACTGAAAATATCTGGGGGAAAATGCCAGGCCTGTTTACAAAAAAGGAAACTAAAAGAACTCAAGTTTGTCACGTTATCATTTTATTCCCTCCAATGACACAGATAAAACACTTCCTTTCCTACCAAAGCCGCTTAAAATTATAGAGAGCTATTTCATCTCTGCTGGCAAAAGTCAAAAGTTACCAAGTCAAAAGAAAAACTTAAGAAAAAACTATTCACCCCTTAATCATACTTCTTAGACCCTGTAATCAAAACAGCCGTTCCTCACGGAGCCGTCTCCCCATTTCCAGCTGGAGAGTGACAGCATAAAAGGCTCAGACGTCACTAAACCATTGAACGCCAATCTCAAACAACCCCCAAGTGAGAGAGACATGCCCAAACCCAGCCACGGTTCTGCCTCCAAACCCAACACGCAAAGGTCAGTCTGAGCGGGGAAAACACATCAGGTTCCCCATGTAAATGGAGAAACTAACATTTTCTTAAATGAAAATCAATAAACTCTAAATCTTAATAATCCTAAAGAAAAACAAATCAAAAGCTATTGACCACCTTGATGGTATTCTACAAACGTTCCATAAAACTTCTGTAATAATACAAGGTCTGTTACTCTCTTTTGAGACTATATTTTATCATTATTTTCTAGCACTATCTGGCCATTGAAGCTCTTTTTAAAGAAATGATTCAACAGATTAACGAATCTAATTCACATTTCTATCCTTATCTTTCTTTCAAATATAAAATGTTCTTATAACATACATTTATACTATACAATGTTTCACATTTAATTTGTTTCTCATAGAAAATGAACCAGCATCCCCAATTTCTATATGTCTTTAAGGAAAGACAGAAGGATTGGTTTCTTTTGGCCTTGTACTTTTCTTTTTTTTTTTCTTTTTTGAGGAAGATTAGCCCTGAGCTAACATCCACTGCCAATCCTCCACTTTTTGCTGAGGAAGATTGGCCCTGAGCGAATCTTTCTCTATTTTATGTGTAGGACGCCTGCCATAGCATGGCTTGATAAGCAGTGCCAGCTCTGCACCTGGGACTTGAACCAGCGATCCCCAGGCCGCCGAAGCAGAGCATACGAACTTAACTCCTACGCCACCGGGCCAGCCCGGCCTTCTACGTTCAAACGCTTTTCCCATTCTACCATTACACAAACTTTTGGCTCTTCCTCCATCACAATCCCTTTTTCATCTTTAGGATTTTTCAGGGCTCTCCTATCGTTACATCTCTTCAATCAAAAAGAAAAGAAAAGAAATCATATCTTTTTCCCCCACACGGGGAAACTGGCTTCTTCAGTTTTCCGAAACCAGCTGGGAACAGATGTCAGTTTCGTGGAGTTCAAAAAAAAATCCGATCAGCTGCATCTCTGGAGCAGTTGTTAAGAACTCTGCCCCGAGCTTCTCTCTAGGAAAGGGGGAAGCAGGAGACCCGGCTCCAAAAGTGGCAGCACTTAGGTTTAAAAAAATACCACCACCACACACACACACACACATATATATGTGAACGTCTACGTGTGTTTGACCATGAGGAAAAATAACAATCAATGCTGCTACGGAAGGAACCTCTTAAGAATCACATGCCATCTGAAGGCCCCACGCGAGTGACAAAATGCCAAAGAAAACTGCTCATTTTATCTTCATCTTCCACACTAATCAGACCCTGAGTGAATCCTGACAACAGGCCAGTGCACCTTGTACGTCTAAAGGTTCCTTTCCAGCCACAGGGAGAAGTGTGACACGCAGCATCACTAAGCTGCCCAGCGGCCGGGCCCTCCCACCTTTCAGCACTGGTCACTGGGGGGCCCTGACGATGCTGCCCGCTGAGCGCAGAGGAACTTCCTTCACTAAACAGCCCACACCAGGGTAACACGCAGTGTGTGAAAGGACAGTTCATACGTAGGGTGGAAAGAGCAGAATACATGTTTTGTTAATCCTGAATGAGTTACCAAGAAATTAGTAAATACAGTTGCTCTTATCCCGTCTAGATATTTACTTGTTTCACTAAATCCTAATGGCATCAATTATCGATTTACAGACGCCTTGGCCAAGGCAGTGTTTCTTCTTCAGTTAATACCTAATATTCCTGATCTGAAATACAGTCATGCACCGCCTAAGGATATTTCAGTCAACGATGGACCGCACATATGATGGTGCTCCTGTGACTACCACACAGCCTAGGTGTGCAGCAGGCTAGGCCACCTAGATTTGTGTACGCACACTCTAAGATGTTCACACAGTGACGAAGTCCCCTGACAGACGCACTTTTCAGAAGTATCCAGTCCTCAAGCAACGCATGACTGTGTATGTAACAGATGTGAAAGTTCAAGCTGCTTCTGGAAACATAAACACAAAGTCATGTAAGCAGGACATAACCTTGGAAACAAGAATAAAACCGGCCAGCCCTTCCCTGGGCTTATTCTCCACTTTTCCCTTGAGGCTGTACAAACAGGCACCTCCCCAGCCTCCCTCCCCCCACCCACTCTCCCCCTCCCCTTCAGGAGAAGCCAAGGGAGCGTGCCCTCCACATAAGCAAACGGTCCTACAAACCTCAGCCTTTCCAGAAGCTCAACTTGCAATTCTTGGCCTACTTCTCACGTCACCCCCTCTCTAAGGAAGGTCATCCCCCTAGCTCCAAGCACTCAGAGGTCAAAGGAAAGCTCAGCCATAAAGAGCTCCTCTACTTTCCCACTCAGGGTCTGCAGCTGCCGAGAGATCCTCGGGAGAAGACTGCAGCAAACCCGGCTCTCCAGCCCCCACGACCCCCATATCACTTAGCTCCACAATCCTCTTTCCCTGATTAACTCCCACCCTGCCAGGGGACAGAGGCTGTTTCTAACCTTCCCTCTCCCCTCCGCCACGCCTTTTGCTCTCTGCAGTCAACCTCAAAGATAACAGGCATCAGCCCAGACCTCTCCCCACGCCCTTCCTGCCTTCAGATCTTGCCTTTCCAAGCCAAATCTCCACTGTGAGCTGGAGGCCCCTCTCCTGTGCTTTGGTCACTCCCATCACCTCTAGATGCCGGCATAAAGAGACCTCCCCAACGGTAATCTAGCGACTCTACCCTTGGTGCTCTCTCTCCTCAGCATGCTGCCTTCACAGTAGAGTTCTCCATCACTGGGACAAATCCTGCAACTTCCCGCTCCCCCTGCCGTGCAATCCATGCTCCTGAAGCCTCTGCTCAAATCCAGGCTGTGGGAAGGGATTCAGGGGCTGATGGAACCGTTCTGTATCAAAATTGTGGGGGGCAGATACACACTTCTATGCAGTTGTCAAAACCCAGGGAATTTTACTGCACATAATTTAAAAAAAAAAAAAAAAGCAACCAGAAATGAAGGGAGACCCAAAATGAAAGACCAATTCTAAGAAAGAACCTAACTGTGTTACAGGAGAATAACATGACCATGCTGAAGAGGGCAGGGAGGAAAGGCACTAACAAAGGAACTTCGGAAGACACAGCGTTGACTGTAAAGTCTGTAATCTGGTAAGTAGTACTACACCAATGATAATTTCTGAGTTTTGATAAGTGTGCTATAATTCTGCAAGGTGGTTAGGGAAAGTTGGGTAAAGGGTACATGGAAACTCTCTGTATTGGTTTTGCAACTTTTCTATAAATTAAAATTATTTCAAAATAAAAAGGTAAATGAAGATGCATGCTGTCATCACAAAGTCAAAGACAGCAAGCGCCTCCTGGCTAGAAGGCTCCCTGAGAGGTCCAGAACTGTTCTCCGTGCCTGGTCCTTTCCCGCTGGCCTGTCAGCAGAGCTGCATTTTCCAGCCGCCCTGCCTCTCTCGTGGACCCTGCAGCACCACCCGGAGCCCACCGCTCCTGCCAACTCCCTGCTCTTCCCCTCCTCCCCTCGGGGGTCCCTTCAGACTCTCTCATCCAGCTGTGTTCAAAGGCAACTCAGCAACTCCTGTGACCACGACAATTGCTTATATTCACAGAACTCACACATGTCTACACTCAGCCCTAAGAGCCACTTTTCCAACTGCCGGTTTTATATTTTATTTGGCTCTCCCAGCTGTACGTCAAACTTAAACTAAAGCCCTCGTGTTCCTTCCCAACGTGTTTCTCCCCCACGTCCTGTCTGTGTTATGTCACTGACATCCTCCTTCTCTAGGCAAACACTAAAACCCTCAGGCAGCATTTTACAGAGACACTACGAAACACACACACTAGTTCTGTAGGGTCTATTAGGCTTTCCACAAACACAAGACTGAAATACATCAGTAAATGCTGGATTTTTCTACCTTGAACAGATTTCTTTTGGGAGGACAGGACAGCCTCTATTATGCTGATGAATATTATAAATCTCCAAAAAGAGGGATGCAATAGTTTCCAAATTTTGACCTAACCACAACTCATTTTTTCTGATCCATGAATACAAACGCCAAAACGATTTCCCAAAAGGCTGCACCAATTTCTGTGGCTGACATTATGCACTAGAGTTCCTTTAAAGCGTATCCTAGCACTCAACTTTTAAATATTAATTAGCTAACATCTAAGGTGACAAAAAGATGGCTTACTATATACCAATTTCTATGTTATTATTAAAAAGCTTAAACTTTTTCCCATATGGTTTGCTTACTAGTTGTAAAAGAAATATCTGTCCACTGCATGATGAATGAACGCATGGAGGGGGACGGTGAACTTCCTATTTAGCACTTTCTGCAGTTTTATGAAATAACTTACCGAGCGACACTCTTGTCACTTAACTAATAAGCAAGAACACACAAAACCCATCCACACAGCTCCCTAAAGTAAACTAGTTTCTATAGACAAACCATAGTGAAGAGAATGAGCTTTTAATGTCCCAGCTACACGACACGCAAACAACAGGTGGGAGGGCACAACACCCGTTCCGGCGCTGTTCCACACCAGCACCCACGCTCCCTTTGCTTTCTAGCTTCTCTGTGTCAGAAAAACTTCCACCTAAAAAATGAGGCTAACAGCATACACCCAACCCCAGGGATATGAGACGGGAGGAGTGATCTTTAGAGGGAACACTGTCATAATCAAACGCATCGCACAGAAAGCGTAAAATTCAAACGAGGAATGGCCAGCGGTCAGAGAATTTCAAGGAATGTTCCTACTGTTTTCATCCCACTGCCAGGCAGGAGGCCTACCTGGCCCAACAGTCAAGACCACACTGCAGAGAACGGTCTGTGATCCCTGACCTTCCCCATCACAGAGGACCCGGATTTGAGCAAG
This sequence comes from Equus asinus, assembly GCF_041296235.1. Lineage (NCBI taxonomy): Eukaryota > Metazoa > Chordata > Mammalia > Perissodactyla > Equidae > Equus > Equus asinus. The sequence goes on from NC_091796.1 coordinate 18,071,606, forward strand.
AGAAGGCAGGAAGCCTGGTGGGCAGCACTCTCAGGAGGGAGGGCTGGTGCTGAGGGGCCGGGGCGGGAGGTCCAACCCAAAACCCATACAGGCTGAGCTGTGAGCCTCGGTCAGGATCAGAGTTAGAGGCTGAGGCACAAATGACCCACCAGGTCAGAACCACGGAGAACATGGAAGACGCCCAGACCAGAGGCGCAGCGGCAACATCCCCACCTGAGCCCACCTGATTTCTGCAGCCCCCAAATCACAACCAAATTACAAATTTGCATGTACACAGCTCTCTGCAATGTGCAAACTTCCCACAAGCAGCAGCAGCAGCAACCGCGGCCGTCCTATCTGAAAGGACTCCAGCTCCTCTGTGCCCTGCAGAAGCCGGGCTCCCTCCTCGTAGATGGGCAGAAGGTCAGAGAAGGTGAGACCTGGGGCTGGCCTGGTGGCACAGCAGTTAAGTTCGCACATTCTACTTCGTTGGCCCGGGGTTCGCAGATTCGGATCCCGGATGGGGAGATGGCACCGCTTGGCAAAAGCCATGCTGTGGTTAGGTGTCCCATGTATAAAGTAGGAAGATGGGCACGGATCTTAGCTCAGGGCCAGTCTTTCTTAGCAAAAAGAGGAGGATTGGCAACAGATGTTAGCTCAGGGCTAATCTCAACCCCCGGCCCTCGCCAAAAAAAAAAGAGAAGGTGAGACCTGAGAGCCGTGCTTCTCCAAACCCTCAGAACCCTTGCAGGTAAGTTTTCCCCAGGGGAGCTCTGAGAATTATATAAAACTCTAAGTTTTGAGTCTTAGTTAATTAAAAAAACCAATCAATAATTAATGTGATGTGGAGAACAGAAAAAAAAATAACGTCTACCTCTACCTGTGTTGAGACAAGAAGTATATTCGTTTCAGCCTACAGTTTACCCACACTTAAAGGCAAGAAAGTGGTTCTGATTTAGGGTTTCCCATAAAGGACAAATATAGGGAAGAAATTATATCCTGAAGATGTGAATTTTATATTGCTCCAGCTGCCTACACTTCAATTAATCTCTTTCATTTTACTATCTCACTACCTGTGGCGTTCTCTACGATCTAAGCTGCTCCTTAAAGTAGGAATAATAAATGCAAATCTCTAGTTCCTGAGTCCATTTTGTTTCATCTGTTTATTTTGCCTTGATGAAACCAAATGCTCAAAATTTAATTTTAATAAGTTTTTAAGTATCTCCCTAAGGTTCGTAAATCTGTAAAATTCTTGGAAATTGTAATAAAAGATAAGAATCACAGACCAAAAATACTATTGACCCAAATTCAATCTATAGCCAGATTCCTACGCAGTGTCAATACTGGAATTCAGACTGCGTAACAAAGCAGCTTAATTTCCCATCTAAGGAACAATAATTTTTTATTGATCTAGTCTTCTAAAAATCTGACAGCTATAAAAACCAAATCTAGGCAATCTTGCGGAAAGACTCACCAGGAAAAAGAAGAAAAGTGAGTCTGTGAGATGATGAACCCAGAACTGGTGCGATGCCTGGCAAAGACCAAACGTAAGGACACCCAGCACTAGCTAACACCATCCTCCTCTAAGAGGAAGCACGGCTCCTTGGAGAAATGGCCGATTCTAGGACTGGGCAGAAAATGCACAAAATGAGCCTAAAGCATCTTGGAGCACCAGAAAGCAAGAAAGTGCTCCAAACAAAACAAACGACATTGATGGGGCATGCCAAAGGGACAGAGAGGGCAGCTGAAAAGAGCTCCCAATAGCCCAGCTGGCACAACTGAGCAACAAATAAAACTACTGGATTATAACCCAAAGTATAAGATAAATATCCATGAGTACGTACTGACACAAATAACTGAAATGACTGAATAAATAAATGAGGAAAAGCAGACAAATCTGCTGTGCAGAAGAATTCCAAATAACTTATGGAGATGCCCTGCCCCTATGGAGGTGAAGAACTCTCCACTTGTTAAGTGACTTTCTTCCAAAGAAGAGAGTGTGGAAAGGGGAGAGAAAAGAGTAACTTTCCAGTGGAAAAGCTTGACAAACATGCTCTGAGCCAGGTGACCAAGGTCAACATCAACAGTAGTAGGTCATATGGATAGGACGTCCCCCTGATGTGATGAGAACGGCACATTATCCCAGAAACCCATTAACTACCCCAGCCTAACCACGAGGAAAACATCAGACGAGGCCCAATGGCGGGACATTCTACAGTGTCTGACCAGTACTCCTCAAAACTGTCAACGCCATGAAAGACAAGGGAAGTCTGACAAAGGGTCACAGCCAAGAGGAGCCCGAGGAGACTTGATGACTGCATGTAAGGTGACAGCCTGGATGGGACCCTGGGACAGAAAAAAAACATTCGGTAAAAACTGAGGAAATCTAAATAAAGCACGGACTCTAGTTTTTTTTTTTAAGTGAGTAAGACAGAGATAATGACTAGTTCAGAGAGTGGAGGAGTAGTAACATGCAAAGAGGGGAGCTGGGATGAGCAGAAGATGGGTACGACAATCCTTTTACTTCCAAAAATGTTGGCGCATGGTGTTATAAACAGAAATAATTCCTAAAATGTTTCAGTAACAATCTCTACTCTGTATACGTGGAGATTAATTTTCCATTTGAACCTCTTACCAATAAGCTCACTCAAGGTCAGTCACAGACTAATCAAAATGACTTAGCAACTTTTAAACCAAAGTTTATTAGAAATAGAATTTCCAAAAGTTTGCATTCTCCATGCTTTCTGCCCACAAAATGATTGAGATGATCTTCCACTACTACAGTCAGCCCCAATCCGCGGCCAGAGATGATAAATGATTTATTTGGTTTCTCTTTCTGCCCAGTGGTGGGCAACATGACAACTGGAACACTGATAGTTTAATATATGAGACAACATCCTATAAAAAGCAGGTCCCTCTTAAAGATTTGGTTGTACAGTACCACAGAAAGAAATGAATCATTTACTCCTCTTGCCATCCTTCAAGTATCTTCTAACAAGGCCAGTCTTTCCTTCCATAATACAATAGCAATATGGGTTTTGCCATTCCCAAAATTAACAACCATAAATGGGAACTACTGTTTCCCTTTAAATAAATTATATGCAGTATAATTTCCCAATCATACACTAAAATCCACATATATCAAAAAGCCAATGTAATTAATGACCCACACACGGGAAAACAGAGCAAGGTAATATGTTTTTTAAAATTGTGATAAAATACATATATACAATCTATCATCTTAGCTATACACATTTAATTTTTCTATGAAGAGTATGTAAAAAAATAAAAGCAAAAATGCTACCTGCTATTACTAAGTGAAGATACACAGAGGAATAAAAAGTAATTAGTTGAACTGTCCCCAAACGTAACTTGATTTTTGTTTTTCATGAGATATCTAGTAAAAGTCCTGGGGGATATTTACAATCAGATATCCCATAATCACTTCAAATATCTTCAACTGAATTTGCCATCACTCCTCAAAATCAGACTTCCTCTTTGTACTGTTATTCTCTCAAGCACCCAAACTAAGAATTTCACCTCTAATTCTTCTCTCTCACCAAGTCCTGTCCATTTTCCTTGGCAATGTTACATCCATCTTCTTTATAATCCCTGTCACTCTAGTTTTGGACCATTTCATCTTCCATCTAGCCAGCCCTGGTGGTCTGGTGGTTAAGATTTGGCTCTCTCACTGCCACAACCCAGGTTCATTTTCCAGTGAGGGAACCACAATACTCATCTGTTGGTAGTCATACTGTGGCAGCTACGTGTTGCTGTGATGCTGAAAGCTATGCCCCCAGCATTTCAAATAACAGCAGGGTCCCCCATGGTGGAGAGGTTTCAGCAGAGTTTCCAGACTAAGAAGGAGGACATGGATACCCACCTCTGAAAAAAGTGGCCATGAAAACCCTGTGAATAGCAGGAAAGCAGTGTCTGATACAGCGCCAGAGGGTGAGAGGATGATGCAAAAACGAGTGGGCAGGGTTCCGCTCTGCTGTCCACAGGGTTGCTAGGAGTTGGAATCAACTCAACAGCACTATCCTCTATCTAGACAAATACAACACCCCATTCTCCGTTTCTCCATCCTCTCATTCATTCAGAACTGACAGATTTATCTTTTTAAAACACCATTTTATTCATATGTCACTCCCGTCTATTAAAAATCCTCAAATCACCTTGCAAATTAAGTCCAAACTCCTTGGCCTGACACCAAAGACCCTTCCAATCAGAGCCCAACCTGCTCTGCTGCAGTCCTGCAAGTATCTTGTGCAGATGCACCTTTCCTTCTTGGGCCATGGTATTCCTGGACCTAGCATGCCTGCCACACACACACACACACACACCCTCCATCAGCCAGCTCCATTAGCCAAGTATAAAGAACCTCTTCCTCGGGTCTTTCTGAAGGAAGAGCCTCAATTTCCTCATCCTTAAAATGGGAACTGATAATAACAGTCATATTATAGGGTTGTTATATAAATGAAAACAAATTACAGGGAAAGCACCAAACACATAGGCATTAAAATACTATTTCTTCCACTCTTTGATTTGTTAGAATAAAAAAACAAAATAGTAAAAAAAGGAGAACTGAATAAATATTTTTGAGATGAGAAAGTAAAGTAGTCTTAAGGTGAAGATGGTTTGATTGGAGGAAAAGGACAAAGAGGGGCATTCTTGGGCACTTCATACAGTGATTGCTCTGGTTCCTTACATCTCCTATCATTTCAAAATGTATGACCTTTTTCCGAAGGTGAATGTGCCTCCAGTCCTACTCTAGGTATCAGCCATTGGGTAGGGTCACCTGGAGTTTATACATGGGAAAGAATGCAGTTCTCTCTTCAAGGGCAGCAAAATTTCAACTCACAAAGCAAAATACCTCAATATGTCTCTCTGACTGTCCCAGGACGCTTCCTCTTACTTTCGAAACTCTGTCTTCCCAGTCAAGCATAACCAAGGCCTGGCTGCGATCTCTACTGCTCAGTGCCTAACCCTGGCCCAACCCACACCTCTAGACCATGTTCACACACTGACTGACAGCTGCACAGGGCCCCGGCTCACAGACTGGGCCCCACAGAGGGCTGAGTGCCACATGAGCAGCCACAATATGACATGGGTGGATGAAAGCCACGCGAGCAGCCCTCAACATAATCCTCCTAGCCATTGAGCCCCCATCCAGAGGAGCAGTACCCAAGTCCTAAACCAACACTCTAAGAGAAGCGAGAGGAAAAACAGGAAGGGAGAGACCAGGCTTAAAGACAAGTCAAAGCAAAAGTGGACCAAGAAGTCCTCATCATGTGCAGAGCTGGCTACCCAGAGCCACCTAGTTCTCTGGAAAGTTGAGTGGGTGCCCCTTCTTCAGGGAAAGACGAATGGAGGCAACCTTGGCGGTAGGAAAGGAGAGTACCACAGCCTGGCAGGCTGTCAAAGCCAGGGGTGAGGTGCAGAGCCAACACAGGAATCCTGGAGGTTCATAAGAGATGGGGACAGGACTCCCCGGCAGCATCTACAAGAAGAGATTAGTGGGCTGGTCCCATGGCTGAGTGGCTAAGTTCACGCGCTCCGCTGCAGGCGGCCCAGTGTTTCGTTGGTTCGAATCCTGGGAACGGACATAGCATTGCTCATCAAACCATGCTGAGGCAGCGTCCCACATGCTACAACTAGAAGGACCCAGAACCAAGAATATACAACTATGTACTGGGGGGGGGGGCTTTGGGGAGATAAAGGGGGAAAAAATAAAATCTTCAAAAAATAAATAAATCAATAAAAGAAGAGATTAGTGTCCACTCAGGACATCCCTAAGGCCATGCTAACTTGGGACTCCACTCCTACAGGTGTACTCATCATCATCTGTAACAGATGCTGCTGTCTGTGTGTTCGTCTTTTCTCTCTACCTGGTTCAGTCAGAGCCCAAAAGTCCATTTTCTAAAACTGTCCAGAGCGACGCTCTCTCAAGGCAGGTATTGACCAAACAGTACATGCATGAGAGGAAGATCCATTAAGTGACTCAAGTTCTATCTACTCTCACAAACACACAGCCCCCACTTCCTCAACCAACAGGACACTTGGGGGCTTGGATTCAAAGGTGGCTTCCAGCTCCCAAGTCAGCTACCCTTGTACAATCACTCTTCAGACACCTGAAAATTGCTAGAAGCCAAGAGGACATCAAGGCCACCGATCTCAGCTTGGCAATTCCAAGCTCAAAAATATCAGAAGTTCAGGTCAACGAAGACATTAAACAAGGGAATAAAAAAGCAAAAAGAGGGAGAGAAAATACGGAGTAAAATTCCCATGTCTGTCAAAGGGTACTTAATCCTCGGAATGCAAAAATAGACAAACAGGCAGAATGTTTTTTGGATTTTAATATTTTATACAGGGCAAGAACTTCCCACAAAAGAATGCTGACTGAATTCAGGAGTTTTTCCCTTCCCTCCTGAAATCCTACAAATAGGACAGTAACATTATTTTTAAAAAGACAAAAATAGGCAAAAAGCGAGACAGAAAGCAGATTCGTGGTTGCTTAGGGCTGGGGGGTTGGGAGAAGTGGGGAGTGATAGCTGAAAGGACGGGGTTGCTTTTGGAGGTGAGGAAAGGTCCTAAATTGACTGTGCATGTGGTTACACAACTCTGTGAACAGACTAAACACCACTGCGCTATACAAGGGTGAACTGCCCCTCAACAAAGCTGCTACCAAAAATATGCATATATATTATATGCCCACAAGGATGGGGCAGTGAGAACGAAGTCAAAGCCAATGTAAGACACCAATAAAGTTTTGGGAAAAGGAAGAGGACGGTGGAGCGGCAGCTGGCTCAGCAGGTGGAGAAGTTACGTCCCAGGAGCTTGCAGGAGGCGAGGCTGCCGTGCAGAGGGAGGACGGTTAGTCCTAGGAACTTGAAGGGAGCTCAGGCCTTGGCATCAGCAAAGGAGACACCAAAGATGGAAGGAGGAGTGGGGAGGGGCTGAGGACGGGGACGGAGGGCAGTCAGTACATAGGGACAGCTCAGCAAGGGCAAGAAGGAAATTCTCTGGGGCACCCAAGCCAGCGAGGCCCGCGCTCCGAGCCCCCATGGTGAGGTACGAGCGGAAAGCCTGGCCTTCCGTTTCCTCCACTCCTGAGGCTACAAGCCAAGTTTATTCCCCAGGCAGGAGATTAAGCGAGTCTCCTAAGAAACGAAAGCTCCAGTGGAAAGACTCCAGATGCTGGTTTGCAGAATCCTTCAACGGAGAGTGCGGCGCCACAAATAACCACAGAAAAGCCCCCCAAAGACGGGTCTCACCTGTGCAAGCAGAGCTTCTGACCAGCTTTTCACAGCCTCATCCTCAAATAGGATTGCCAGACCTGCGGAAAGCTTCCAGCATGAAATAGAACAAAATAAACAAAAGAGTAAAATAAAGAGAAGAGGACAGAAACGCTGCCAAGAGTGGAAGAATATATATAAATATACAGAAATAGTATCTTCAGAGAAAAAAGAACAGGAAGTTATGGAGAAGCACTCAAAGAACAAGGAGGAGCTTTTAGAAATAACAAATACTAACAGCTGAAATAAATGAGAAAACAGGTGAAAAAAAATAGTCAAGGAAATCAGGATATCTCCCAGAAAATAGAACTAGAAAAGAGATCCGGACAATGGGAGAGAAAAGGCACAAAAATAAAAAGTTCAATCCAGTTGGTCCAACATCCGACTAAGAAGAGTGTTCAGAAAACACAGAAAGGACATTATCAAAGAAAAAATACAGGAATATCTCCCAAGACTAAAGGAGCCAAGTCTGGGATTGAAAGGGCCTTCACAGGGCTGCCAGAGAAAATACAGGACGCCCAGTTAAATCTGAATTTCAGATAAACAACGATTAATCTTTTCGTAGAAGTATGTTCCACTGTTTATCTGGGCATCTTGTATTTTTTTGTTTGCTAAATCTGGCAACCCTCTACCTCTGACAGCCTAACACATCAAATGAAAAAAGTCCACACACAGCAAAACTGCAGAACTCCAAGAATGTGAGATGCACCACAAACAGCGTGTGGCTCCCTGCGCCGTGGGCCCTGTTCTGAGTTTCACATGTTGCGTGAGACCCCAGACAGCCAGTGGGCACTCGGGCCCTGTGCCTCCAGACCAAAGGAGCCTCGGCCCTGGGTCTGTGTTTAGACAACTTTATCTTTATGTAAAGTACTAAATCTTTATCTAAAGTACTAAAACACAGAGAATGTTTTTTTAAATGTTCAATCTCATAGAAAAGTTCTGTTTGGGGATTTTTTCTTAATTTTGGAAACTGGTTGAGTGAATGGGAATTATGGGAAGGAGACAGGTGACATGGGAGGTGGCATAAGGGGATCACAGCCTGCACCCTGACTGCCCCTTGCATGGAAGGTACGGGTTTAGGGAGGTGCTTACAACTGCCTGGAAATCTCCAGTCAGACAAGTTAGGCGTGGGGAAGTTCAAGAAAACTATCCTGGATGGAGACTGCACCCATGCAGGCTCCCTGGGAAGCTTGAGCTGCTGGGTCTGTGGCTGGGTTCAGTGGGTCCAGGCCCAGCTTCCAGCAAGCCTGCCCAAGCAGACTCCTGCTGTCACTCAGCTCACAGGGCGGGTCCAAGGCTGAGGACCTCTTCAGATGTGGGTCTTGAGGGAGACCCCTTAAGAGGAGGCTTCAAGGCCCTGGGTGGGAACAGGGGCCGAGCGATAGATACAGCTTGATTTAAACCTTTTAAATATTTAGGCATATGGTATATACCTTCTAAATATTTAAATATATCTTTTAAATATTTTATTATAGCTTTTAAATATTTAGCCATCTGGTCTCCATTTGTACTCTCGCCCCAGGCCCTGCAACATTAAGAGCAGGCCTGGGAGCCATTATTATTATTATTAGTCCTGTTTTACATATATTAGGCAGAGAAAGTTTAAACGTTTTGCTCAAGGACATATGGCCAGTAAATGGCAGAGGACAGACAAGAACTTAGACCTTCTGCCTCCACAGCCAGGCTCGGTTACCTCTATCAGAAAAGACAGGCAGGAGGTAATATCCAAAATGAAGAAGCCCCAATTCAGCAGCGTAAGTCTGCTGGTTAGAAATAAGAAGTCAATAATGGAAAAACAGATCAGAGAGTTGAAATTAAGTGCTTACAGGGATGCGGACTGGAAAATACTGTCTGCTTTTTTTAAATCTATGTACATGTATTACTTTGACAAAAAATTAAAATTGTTAAAAAGAGTTAAGTAATAATCTTAACTTCACATCTCTTTCCTCAATGTAAACAACTCAAAATTAACTCTGTTCCTCAAGCCTCATTTCTCCAAAAATGCATAAAACATACTCATGGCTTTTCCTAATGCAAATGCAAATCTGTCACAGTAAGAAAACCATTCACTAATTGTAACCTTTAGGGTGTTACTGCATTTCGTGTAGTTTCAAAATTGTTTACAGTGAAATACAGCAAATTCCATTATTTGTCAGAAAATGTTACATAACTGAAAACTCAGAAATAGTCATTTATTATTGCAAAATTAGGTTTCATGAATACTCCGAATTTTTAAACGTATTTTTCTTTTTTAGCTCTCTTTTTCCCAACCTCAATGCACTCAGCAGACCCTGTCGCTCAGTAATATCTAAAATAAAGGGAAGAAAAAAGCGGGGATGAGAAAGAAAAGCTTTCAGCATTCAACTACTTTTAGATTATCTATATTCCAGAAAACTACAGAGCCTGTAAAATTATTTAATTCAAAAACAGCTGAACCGTTCCATCACACTTACCAAATCTAAGAGCAGCACTATGAAATGTTAATAACAATTCTCCCTTAGACCAGGACCAGTAACAAAGAGAAATTCCAACCCAAAGAATTTTTTGTGTTTCTGTTCAAGCCCTGGGGGGGAGAAATAAAACGAAAAAAGAAAAAGGCTTACGACTTAAGACTTGATCCCAGAACAAAACCAGGGCCCTTTGAAGAATGTAGCCCGTGTGGCCTTTTATGTCCACAGCTATGCACACTGCCCATTTTAAAATGCGCAACGCGAGGTCACAGGGGGCTGGGATCCTGTCCCCCAGTGTGCGACGTGCTCTTCTGCTGTCTGTCTTCACGCGCTCTATTCCTCAGCCTAGTCCATCTGCTTCCTGTTCAAAGGCTCCTAAAGACACGTCTCTCTGATTAATCCCAACCTGCTTCAATCCACCCAATTTACCAGTCTTTTCAATATTTATGTACATCATGTGTTGTTGTTTTATTTATGTAATATCTCTATGGAAGGATTTAAGGCAGTTTATAGGAAAAAGATACGTGAATAAGGACCAAAAACTGTGCAGAGGGAAGGAATACAAAGGTATCCACTTAGATGCATCTGACTGGGGATGTCCCAGGCGTGGGCTGCAACCCTCTGCCCCCAGCTTCCCACCCCACACGCCAGGGATCCACGGGGTCACAGCAGCCACGCCACAGAAAACTGCCCTGCTTTACACTTCCCTGAGGTGCCTAGAAGAGGCGAATTCACAGAGAAGGAAAGCAGAATAGAGGTTACCAGGGGCTGGGGGAGGTGGGTAGGGGGAGTTATTGGTTCACAGATTTTGCTGAGGGTGACAAAAAAGTTTTGTTGAAGGTGATGTATTTAATGTCGCTGAATTGTATACTCAGAAACGGTTAAAACGAAAACTATCATTATGTATGTTTTACCACAATTTTTAAAAAACCTGCTGCACTCAACAGGGAGGACAGGGCCTTGCCCAGTGGCACAGTGGTTAAGTTCACATGTTCTGCTTTGGTGGCCTGGGGTTCGCTGGTTCAAATCCCAGGTGTGGACCTATCCACTGCTTGGCAAGCCATGCTGCGGCAGGCGTCCCACAAAACAGAGGAAGATGGGCACAGATGTTAGCTCAGAGGCAGTCTTCCTCAGCAAAAAAGAGGAGGATTGGCAGTAGATGTTAGCTCAGGGCAAATCTTCCTCAAGGAAAAAAAAAACCAGGGAGGACAAGTTACAATGAATCAAAAATTAAAGATTTCAGAAATGTATTCTAGGGGCCGGCCCCATGGCCGAGTGGTTAAGTTCACGCACTCCAGCAGTCCAGGATTTCACTGGTTCAAATCCTGGGCGCAGACACAGCACCGCTCATCAAGCCGTGCTGAGGCGGCATCTCAAATGCCACAACTGGAAGGACCCACAACTAAAAATACACAACTATGTACTGGGGGGCTTTGGGGAGAAAAAGGAAAAATAAAATCTTTAGAAACGTATTCTAATATCCGGTATCCTTTTGCAGCATCTTTAAGGAAATGGGCTGATCAATATCAGCCTTTAAAGAGCAACCTTTAACAACCAGCAGTCAGAGGGATGGGGAGCCCTATTTTCAGCATTTACCTATTTCCATGATTTAAATATTCCCACCATGATACATTTCAGGCAACTAATATGACGTCACTGGTGGGGCTGAGAAGAGGCACATGCAACAGACTGCTGAGCTGGCGAGAGGGAGCGCCAACACACCAAGTCATCTCCACATCACTGTTTCCCAAAACGTGTTCTGTTTACAGATATTAGGAGGGAAGGAAGATACCAGGGTCAAATGGCTAAACAAAGTTTAAACTTGTTCCTTTACCACAAGACTTCCCCAAATCTTTATCCCCACTCCCTTTTGAGATCTATAATATAGTAATGTGCATTCTGAATCACAAATCATGAAATGTTTACCAACTCTATTTGACCTCTGGACCCTTTTTCTCTTCTAAGAGCATCTCAGAGGTATTCTGTGCCTTTTGGGAAATGCTGCCTTCAGGAAGTGAGTCTCAGGGCCAGCCCTGTGGCCTAGTGGTTAAGTTCAGCAAGCTCCACATCAGCGGCCCAGATTCAGTTCCCGGGTGCGGACATACATCACTCATAGGCAGCCATGCTGTGGCAGCAACCCACATACAAAATAGAGGAAGACTGGCACAGATGTTAGCTCAGGGCGAATCTTCCTCAGCAAAAAAAGAAAAAAAGAAGTAAGTCTCTTCATTTGCAGACACCCCCACAGAAAGCAGAAAAGATGTCTACTCCTGTGTAGGCCGCCACCAATACTGGCTATGAGGGGCACCCTGTTAAACAATCCAAGTGGGGCAAGCCAATTTGTGTCAAACTTCAGTGACAATTTACACAGCAAAGCCCAATTAGAGCCTCTGCTCATTGGCCCTGGGACACAGGGATGTGGGGGAAGAGGAGGAACATGTGGGCACAATTTCTTTTGGCCTTTTCTGTGGGATAGTCACTGTTCTCCAAGTCCCACAGTGCATCTCTTACTATTCCAATAGCCCTCCAAACCTTAACTTGTAGGATATTCCAGGTCAGGCACAATATTAACCTAGATAGAACTGCCAGGATATCTAGAAAAAATTGATAGGCTAGTTCTGTTCCTAAAATGCCAAGGAGCATCTGAAAAATGAAGAATACTTTAAGTTCCATAGAAATGAAGTGGTAAAAGGAGGATCAAACTGAAGAAAAGGCAAATGATGAATTAATTCCTGAGGAAGAATAAGGAGGTGAATACTCCTAAAGCCTCAGAAATTAACACCCAGAATGACCACGGTTTACGGGATTTGACTAGTAAGAATATTATCCTCATGTACTTTATGATTTAAACCCTTCCTAAACAGAGGAACAGCTTTCTATGATGGAAATCACATAGTTATGCTTCTTTGCAAAAGTGCTGAGAATGATAAAACAAACGATGGACTGTAAGAACAAGAAGACAACAGCAATCTACTAAGAAAGTACCGGCAAGACAGAGATGGGTAATGGAGCATCTCTTTTTTTTCTCTAAGTGGTTTGAGTTTGGGATCAGAGGAAATGGTTCTTCTATCTCACTAACAAAGACAGTAAACACAGGACGAGGAAAGAGCCACAATAGACCTGGTGAAGATTTTAAGGGTTTTCCTGAAAGATCAGGATATTCTGGAGGCACCCAGCTGATCCACGGTTCAGTAAAAACGTGCCACCATTCTACCCCACACAGTCATTGCTCTCTCTGGCTTATAGACATGAGAAGCAAAAGGCAAACCCTTTAAAGATAAACAGAATACTGAAGCCAGCCATTTCACAGGTAAGCCAGCTCTTGAAGCAGTTCTAATATATTAAATAATCAGCACTTACGTCCAAAAATGTGTACAGCTTCCCAATTATCTCATTTCTGAAAGCTAACCATTAACTTACTCCATAATAGGAAAAGATTCATAAATGTCTAAAGTAACTCACAGAAACTCCTAATTATTCTTTCTTTCTCTGAAGTACAAATCAGAAGTCGCCGATCTGATAACCTGGAATGACCACCTCGCTCTCAGTTTACTGACAAGCATTCCTTAAGACTTTCTGTGTACTGAGCACTGCAGAAACGACAGGGCAGGAATGCCACCACTCCGTCCACCAGGAACAGAACCTTGAGTTCTCCTGGATGAGTTTTGCTG